>NC_084481.1:140748475-141392934 GCF_030035675.1 Rhineura floridana | reverse complement strand
CCACTCATACGGCACTTGTTCCGCTTTTACAGCGGTTTTCAGGCATCGTGCGCCATTCTATTCAATGGGTTCCGCTTTACAGCGGTTTTTGCTTTACAGCGGGGGTCTGGAACGTAACCCGCCATATGAGTGGGGCGCTACTGTATGTCTGAAAGTCAACAGTGAGCCAAGGATGCCTGCTGAATCTTTGTTGGAAGAGTCAGAGCTTGGAAGTAATTAGTTACAAGTAACAAATTACATGTAATTCATTACTTTTTTGAGGAATGAGGGGGTAATTCCTTTACATTTTGATTGTAATAGAACTTGGGGTAATTTTATTACTTTTGTGGAGTAATTGTAATGCTTCCAGCATTACTTTTGGGCATTACTTTTGGGGAGGAAGCAGGGGAAGTCTTCTGCTCCTCTGATTTGTGGATGAAAATCATGTGCCTCAAACTGGGCTTCTGCGCAGCGTCACTGTTCCCTCATGTTCTGTGGGTGGGTAGGAGGTGACGAGGGAGGAGGCGGAGAGTGAGATGGGGTGGAGTGGAGAAAACAATTGTTTAAAAAAATGGATGGTGGTGGTGAAGAATGGAGTGGAGGGAAAAAGGAGCCGGAGGGCAAGAACATGGATAAAGGAGAGAAAGAGGTAGCAGCAGAATGGAGATAAAAAAGTGTGGAGGTGAAAGATGACAACATGTGTGTGTGTGTGAATACTGTGTTTGCACTTGGCACACAAAGTGGCCACCACCACCATCTCTGGCTACTGTGCTGCATTTGCAGTATTTTAACTTTTTTGCATCTCAGGGGAAAATGTTTGCTTGGGTGAGTGTCCCTTAGTTGGTGGCAGGGCAGGGTCCAGGAGGTGGTTGAGTGAGAGAGATTATGCTTGCTGGCTGAGTGGGGGGTGGGGTGGCACTTGGTTTGACATGCAAAGATCTTAGTGGCCTCTGCCTCCCTCCCCACCATCCTTACCAGCGGAGAGACCACCATTGCTATCATGGATAAAAAGAATTATTCTACTACCTCTGTATGTGTGTGTTTATTTTTAATTTTGTTTTAGGCTACTTAGATGTGCAGCAACCAAGGCCAGCACCTCGTAGGCGTTTTTCATAAAGTAACTGAAATGTAATTGTAGTGATTACTTTGGAGGAAAAGTAATTAGTTACGTTCAGAGCAATTGTAATGGTAATTACTAGTCTTTGGGGGCCATGTAATTGTAACTGTAATTTATTCCTTTTTAAAAGTAATTTTCCAAGCTCTGGGAAGAGTATTCCTCAGCACTGGACCAGTGACACTAAATGCCTGACTTCTAGAGGCCAGTCAGGCCTCTATAACATAGGGGACAATGAACACAGGGAATGATCTCAGTGATCAAGCAAGGATATATGTGTGCAGGCAGACATTTAGGCGTCCTGAAGCAGAGGGGAAGCTCAGGCCAGTGGGCCTAATTAGGCCTGGCAGGCTGTTTCCCCTCAAAACCACACCCACCTGCCACACATCTGACCTCATTTGTGACATCAGGGGTGGGGCAGATAAAGGGTTTATCCACATAGGAACATTTCTTCATAGCAAATATACTGCTTTTTACCATCGTAATAGATTTGCAAGGTCCACACTTCATCCCCAATGGTAGCTTAAAATTCGTTGTTTTCCATTCACACAAGTAGGAGTTCCTCTGGGAAGGATTAGTGTCACTGTTTCCTTGTGGCCCCGCCAATTTTACATTTTTACGGCCTCCAGTTGCTCAGTTATTGGGCATGTGCAAATATTTTTGACTTGCGCAGTATTTCCACTCCCTCTTGCCCCCACCGCTTCCTGAAGTTTGGTGGTCGACAAGAAGTGGGGTCATCTGTCCTCCTTTCTCTGCTGCCCTTTGTTTTTTCTGAGTTAATTTTTCCCCACTGGAAAAACAAATATATTGATATTTTAAAGAAAATATCAATATCAATATTTTGAGAAAAGATCAATATATATCAATATTTTTGAGGCAACTTTAAAAAATATCTACTTAGTTTTTTTAGGAGGAAAATTGGAAACCGGGCACAGAGAGATATTATTTCAAAATTCTCTCCGCAAAGATTGAGAATATGAGAAAGAATGATAAAATCCAATGACAATTCCCATCGCTTGTTACAAGGAGTGAAGGAAGTTTACTCAGGGAGAAAGGGAGGAAAGAAGGGAGGACTGCAGCAAATGGTGAAGGGAGGAGGACAGAGCAGTCGGAAGTTGTTAGCTAAACCATCAAAAACAAAATGGAATTATGGGAGAGTTAGTGGGTGGAGAAGGGAAGAAGTTTTGTTTTAAATATTTTTAAAGATGTTTTGTTTTTAAGATGTTTAATAGATGTTTTTAGTGTTTTGTCATTTATTTGCTGCCCTGGGCTCCTTCTGGGAGAAAGGGTGGGATATAAATTTAATAAATAAATAAATAATATCCTATTTTAGCTGACCACATGAAAAATAAATACTGATTGTGTACCTCTGCCATCTATGATAGATTTTTAACGATTCTGTAATCACTGTTCTGTTGGCTTCCCTTTTTACCTTATGGACAGCAGCAGCCATCCTGCTCATATAATTTGAACCAAAAAAGAATATACAGCCCAACAGTATGCATGTTGAGTCAGAAGTAAATTCTGCTGAGTTCAGTGGAACTTCATCCTAAGTAAATGTGCACATTACTTCAGTATTATGGCATAACCCTATGCATATCTATTTGGAACTTAAATCCCATTGAGTTTGGTAGGATTTACTCCCAGGTAAGTGTTTATAAGATTTAGTTGGAGATATATGTGAAAAAAAGAAAACAGAAGGAATTATTGTGTTATCAACCTGACCCCTAAGCATGCTTACTTGGAATTAAGTCCCATTGGGTTCAGTGCGATTTACTTCCAAGTAAGTGTACATAGGATTGCAGGCTTAAGTGCTTTCACTGGTGGACATACTCACTTCTGGATTCTGAAAAGTTTTCTGATGGTTTCTGAATAATTTGCATTAATAAAGATGGCTTGATGAAAGAGTGATTTGTAGCTGTATAGCTATTAAGAAGCAGTATGACTGATACAATGATTACACTGAGATGTTTTCCTATAATCTTCTGTATTAAACAAATGCAAATATCCAGGCCAGCTGCACTCAATGCACTATAACATATTTACAAAATAAAATCAAGAGGGATAGCACTTTAGAGGGGAATGTGCACGTCTTATGAATTCCAGTTGTCTTTGCTTCTTTTTGCCAAAATGGTGCAATGGAATGGATGGGAAAGGTCTGGACGTGCAGTCTGCCAACCCTTAGCTGGGGCACTAAGTTTATAAACTGCATTACACTTGGAATGGTGAAGCATGTGACACTGATTGGCTGAAGTGGTGTGGTGGTAAAGAACTGTCCATTATCTGTGATGGCAGGAAAAGTTGTCAGTTGGGCTGGGATTAAAAAATTCGCACAGCAGGAGGCGGAGGACAGGGAAGAGGTCCCAGGAATGAGGGAAACTAAGGAACAGATGGTTTGGTCTAAAGGTGCCCTTCCAATGACAGAATCAGTCCTCCCATGAACACCAGGGCCTTTGCTCCTGCATAGGCTTCTGCTCATGGATAGAGGATAGGGCAGCGATTTTCACTGATATCCCAACCCTCACCCCCTGTTGCCATCTCACTCATCTCCCATATTATTCTGGAGGGCCCACCAATCTTCTGAAGCAGATTTTCAAGATGCAAAAAGGAAGGGGTGAATTTGTAGAAATTGCTTCTCCTTTCCCATTAGAACAGAGATGGGCACCCTGTGGTCTTCAACATGTTGTTGGACTGCAACTCTTATCATTGCTGACCATTGGCCATGCTGGAGTCCAACAACAATTGAAGGGCCACAGGTTACCCATCCTTGAATTAAAGGGTGCAGCAGGCGCTCTTTCCTTGAGTGAAAATCCACACATGGGAACTTTGGATCCAATCCAGGAAGTCCAGAGACAAAGAACCTGAAGGAAGCGTGAAGGCAGAGAATGAGACCTGAAGAATATGGTGGAGGAGACAGAGGCAAAAAGGGCTTATCAGAGAAGGACTCTGAAGAAACTTCACAGTGCCTAAACTCAGGAGGGATTGTGTGTTCTTTGTAGAGGATAAGGCTGTAAAGCAGGGGTGGAGAACACTTTTCAGCCAGAGGGCCACTTTCCCTTCTGGCCAACATTACATTGGTAGACAGGGCCAGAGGGGAAAGTGCATGGAGCAATGAGTATAGATACTAGCTTTGTCAAACAGGTTAGTTTCCCCCCTCTCTATCCTCCATCCAGGGAAGCAAGAGTCATTATCAAAGTTCTAAGACATTCCAGCCAGGCAAAAACACAATCCTGCCAAGGACTCATTGCAGCCACACTAAAGATGGGCGTGAAACTTGGCTGGTGAGGGGTGTGGCCTGGGAAGAGTCCTGAGGGCCAGATGGAGAGGCTGGGAGAGCCTCATATGGCCCCTGCACCTGAACTGTACATGGACACCAACCATACATTTCAGCCTGCCAGGTTAATAAACTGTCTTGGTAGTCCGCTAGTATGCCATGCCTAGTTCAGAAGCCATGCATGTGACAAGATTAGCTCTGGAACAAATATTCCATTTATGAATAACATTCGCAGTTCTGGAAACCCTTGGCAGACTTTTTAAGATTCATATTTGGCCCCTTTGAGGATGTTTGGGCATTGACTCCTTTTACCTAGTTTGTTTGGCCACATTGTTTCTCAAAGGCCTGTGGTAAGTTTGCTTGCAAAATCGTGGAGGCCCTTTGTTTCTGGAATTAAGGTAGCTGTATATGGCAGCTATTAACTTCACCATGAATACTGTTAACTATGAACATTCTGTTGAGTCCAAAGATATACCCATCTTTTTAGTTAACCTATGCAAAATTGACCACTTTTAAAACTTTGGACATAACTTATTCTCCAGCTACAAAATCTCTCTTTCTCTGTTTTATAGAATCTGTTTTTCCTGTCTCTATAGCAGCTGTATATAATCCATGTTATCTGATGTTAAAAATTAGAAAAATCATAGACTTTTCTTCCACATACAAGTATGGAGAAAATCTACAAAATGCTTAAAAGGAATGCAGCAGCACAAATCACATGGAATGTCACAAGCAGAGCTTGGAAAAGCTACTTTTTTGAACTACAACTCCCATCAGCCCAATCCAGTGGCCATGCTGGCTGGGGCTGATGGGAGTTGTAGTTCAAAAAAGTAACTTTTCCAAACTCTGCAGGAATGTGCATTGTGATACCTCAAGCCTTTTGAAACTTTTCTCCAATAGCAATCAGTTTTATATTGTTTTGGAACTTCTCACATTGGAGAGCCAATGTGATGTAGTGGCTAGAATGTCAGACTAGGGCCTGGGAGACCTGGGTTCAAATCCTCGTATCAGTCATTAAAGGTGACCTTGGGCCAGTCATCTTCTCTCAGCCTTACCTGCCTTACAAGGTTGTTAGGCTAAAAGTTCATACATATGATTATGTAGTTATATATACATATGATTATGTAGTTAGGAGTGAGTGAGTGGAAGTAATTTTATACCCCCACTCCGGTGAGAGCCTGCTCTGGTATAGAACTGAGCCCCTCTCATGTGAGAGACAGGAGAGGAGTATTCTGTGGGTGTGGGGCATGAGTCCTTTAGTGCTTCAGAGATGGGGAGCACATCTTACATGTGTGTGCTTCGTAGTGATTCTTCATATGTGGGTTGTTGTAACATTGTGCGTGGGGGATTGTTCAATGAGTGGTTGGTTTATGTGTCTCAGGTAGTGAATGATGGTAGCGGTTGTGCGGAATGGATGGTGAGTGTTGTATGGGTATGTGTTATGTTGGTTGTTATATTATACTGCCTTGAAATATTATTTGACTGTTATATTGTGTTTATGTATATGATATTGGTCATGTATTTTGTTTTGTAAATTAATTTGGTATGGTTTTTAATGTACCTTGTGTATTATATTGTAAACCGCTTTGAGATCTTTCAGATAGTAAATGGAATAAAAATAATAACAATAATAATAAATAAATGTTTTGTTTTGTTTTAAACAGTCTATGGATCTGAATTGGTGCTTTAAAAATAATGTTACAATCCAGGACTACTAGCCTGGTGACCATCTATTTCACATGTTCATTAGAGTAGGCTCTTAGCAATACCAGTGAATATTTGCCATTTCAAATTCGGATCTTCCAGAAACCTTTCTCTTTAGATTTCACTGTGTGATCAGTGTGTGAAAGAAACTGCATGACCAGTTCGAAATAAACGATTCAACAGTCAATAAGGAGAATAAACTACTTCTTCATGTAGTTTATTACGTGCACAAAGGCTAAAAACATCCATATGAAAAGATAAAGGTGAATTGTAGGCATCAGAAACAGGAAGATGTAATTGAAAAGAACATGCAGAATAAGACCTTGCTATTAAAGAAGGCTCAGTTCACATTATACTGCATATTGTAAACTTCTGACAATTTGTGTATTATCTGTATTCTGGTAGAGCATAATAGAAGCCCAGCTTTTACAGTGGTGCAGAATGGGGAACTGTTTGCATACTTGCAATGTCTAGAATAATTCATCTGTACCCAGGTTGCCCCCCCCAGATATTGTCAGACTACAGCTCTCATCAGTCCCAGTCAGCATAGCCAATGGTCAGGGATGATGGGATCTGCAGTTAGCCACCCCAGCTAGATTTTCTAAACTGAGGCTGCATAAGGCTGCAACCTATACACACTTACATAGGAGTAAGGTGCATTGAACATACTGGGACTACTTCAGAGAAAAATGATTTTTTTAAAAAAGTTTTGTTTATATTTTGATGAGGATTGTATGGCATTTCTTAGCCACCTGATAGGTTTTTAAACCAAAGACTCAATCCATTGATAATAAGAATGTGATGCTTATGTTGATTAGAACATATATCTAATATTAAAGTAGTTTGGTTCCCATTGTGAAGTCTGAGCTATAGGCAGCTGTCAGAATGATGTAGCAATCCAAAGCCGGGAACTGAGCTGGGGTGTCAGAGCTTTGGAATTCATGGAAACACATCAGAGCCCGGAAGACCTTGTTGTTCAGGCAAGATCCCAGGCCAAATAGGCCTTTGCTTACTTGCTGCAAAAATGTGAATGCTCTTCCGTTGCATCTACTAGTCCAATTTTTCTTCATGGTCACTGTGAAGCACCACAGGTGGTTCTGCTGCCCTTGTGCAAAGTCAACTCTGGGAAGATTCTAAAACTCTAGGCAAAGAGCTGGCAACCTCCTGATCTTAATAATTTTCATCATTTTTGCCTACCTTTGGTTCTCAGTATCATCTGTCCATATTTTAATATGGGTTTATGATGATGTTACACACCACTCTCTCTCTCTCTGTGTTCTCTTTTACAGAAGAGCAGTTTATTTATTTGTTTACAAAATGTATAATCTATTTTGGATTCCACTAATTAAGATTCTGAAGTCTAACATACTCCACTTGTTCAGCATGAAATAATAGAGTCCAGAGGATGAGCCATGTCAGTCTGTGGCTGCAAAGAAGAAAAAGGAATTTTATGACACTCTTGACACTAATTTATTCTCGCATGTGTTTTGTAAGCAAGACCTTACTTTGACAGTTCTGACTGTAATAATCAAGCAATTAATAGAGTGTTCAGGTTAACTCAAAATCTACTTACAGTGTAATCCTATACATGCCTACTCAGAAGCAGACCCCACTGAGTTCAGTGGGATTTTCTCCCAGTCCCAAGTAAGTGTGTATTAGAGGAGTCATGAAACTGTAGCCCTACAGATGTTGCTGGACTCCAGCTTCCATCTCCCAAGCCAACATGGCTAATGATCAGGGTTGATAGGATCTTATTCATTTATTCATAGAATTTCTACCCTGTTCCTCAGGTAAAAGGACATGTAGATACATACAGTTAATAATAACAAACAAGGCTGTCCTTGTCTCTAGGCTTATAGTCGAAAAGATATGACACAAAAAGAAAAGGGGATGCATAAGGAAGAGCAAAAAACAAATCCAGGCTCCATTTCTTAACATTAAATAGTAGCTACACATTTATTAAACAAAGTTATAACAACCACCAGAGTTGGAAACAGTTCAGGGAGAGGAGGAGCCTGATGGAGGTGAACATTCAGCAGAGCTGATGGAATGGACCTTGCTTCCCATTTCTTCCACTGAGGGAGCTTGCTGGAATGGCACCTGCCATGTGGCAGTTGACAGAAAGAGTCCAAAACACTTGGAGGGCCACACATCCCCCACCTCTGCTGTATAGAGATATAGTCTCATTTGCTTTTTCAGTTTGCAGTACTGGAACTCAATGTTTTTTTCTAAAGGAAGTTTGATCTTGGTAAAAAAAATAGGCTTGTTTTCCCATTTCCAATATCTTTTTCAAGTAATAATACAATGAAAGTTTTTTTCATTAGAATTTTAATGCAAGCTGTAGTAGGGTCCATTGGATAAAGCTTTGGGACCTGAATGTAGATTCTAGTACCAGCTCAGTAGAGATTCCTCTGTCAGCAATTCCTTGTAAAACAGGAATGATAATGAGTGACCACATGAGGTTTCTGTGAAAATAAATGTGTTGTAGATGTTAAAGAATTATAATATGTAACAAAAATAATCTTTAAAAATTGAGAAATTATAATTTTTGTCTGTTTTTGGTATTTTAACTGTTGGCTGGCTAGATTATAGGCTAGTAGTTCCATAGAAACTAGGATCTTTCTTTTGAAAAAATGTGAGGCATGGGCATTTTCAGGGCTGGTCCGATTATTAGGCAGAAGGAGATGGATGGCAGAGGTTGGGAAGCTGGCTGTTTGTTCATAAATGTTTATAAATGACCTGGAGTTAGGGTGGGCCAGCTTTGCAACTGATATTAAATTGTTCAGGGTAGTAAGAACAAAAAGGGATTGCAAGGATCCCCAAACCAGGTAAAAGGTAGTAAAATGGAAAATTCGATTCAGTGTAACCAAGTGTCAAACGATGCATATTAAGGCAAAAAATAAAAAACTCCGGTTTCACATATATGCTAATAGAGTCTAAACTAGCAATGACTGCCTAGTAATGAGACATTGGGCTTGTAGTGGATAGATATTGATCCAGTGTATGACAGCTATGAAAACAATGAATTCCGTGCTAGGGATCATTAGGAAAAGGATTTAAAATTGCTTGTATTGGCCATTATACACATCTATGATGTGACCATGGAGACAATAGTCAAGAAATCAGAAGGCGGCTAGGACTGGGGAGAGCAGCTATGACAGAACTAGAAAAAGTCCTCAAATGCAAAGATATATCACTGAATACTAAAGTCAGGATCATTCAGACCATGGTATTCCTAATCTCTATGTATGGATGTGAAAGTTGGACAGCGAAAAAAGTGGAAAAGAGAAAAACTCATTTGAAGTGTGATGTTGGAAGAGAGCTTTGTACATACCATAGACTGCGAACAAGACAAATTATTGGGTGTCAGAACAAATTAAACTAGAACTATCACTAGAAGCTACAATGATGAAACTGAGGTTATCATACTTTGGACACATAATGAGAAGACATGATTCATTAGAAAAGGCAATAATGCTGGGAAAAACAGAAGGGAGTAGAAAAAGAGGAAGGCCAAACAAGAGATGGATTGATTCCATAAAGGAAGCCACAGAACTGAACTTATAAGATCTGAGCAGCAGCGGCGTCACTAGCGGGAGTGCGGGGGGGGTGCGGACCTCTGGCACGCGCCCTCCCAGGTGCATGGATGGGGGTGGCTGGTCTTGCGTGTGCACGTGCGCACACGCACTCACCACGTGCTCCAGGGTGCTGGTGGAAGGCCCATCCCGGCTTCACCGCCAGCGAGCGGGCGCCTGCTGTTGGTCTCACCCGCCCGCTTCTGAGGAGGAGTTGGCTGCGCCGACCCGGAGCGCTTCTCGGCTCCTTTGCTGGCCAACGGCACGGGGCGGGTTGGCTCTGGATGTCACCCCCCTCAGGGTGTCACCCGGGTGCGGTCCGCACCCTCCGCACCCTGGCAGTGACGCCCCTGCTGAGCAGGGTGGTTCATGACAGATGCTGTTGGAGGTCGCTGATTCATAGGGTCACCATGTCGTAATCGACTTGAAGGCACATAACAACAGTAATGGTGTGACCGCACTTGGAATACTGTGTACAGTTCTGGTTTGCATACCTCAAAAATGATATTGTAGAGCTGGAAAGGGTTCAGAAAAGGTCAACCAAAATGATCATGGGGCTGCAACAACTCCTGTAGGAGGAAATTTTTACAATATTTGGGGCTTTTTAGTAAGAAAGTACGGGAGGACATATAGAAGTGTAAGGGAATGGGGGAGAAATTTGATTCAGTTCACGTGTAGAACTGAATTTATCAAATTCGTACTTTCTGAAACAATCAGAACTGAAACACAGCCATCCTTTGAAATTCACACTCTTCCAAATTTTGTTATGTAGTTCTCCAAGCAATGTTTTAAAAAATGTATTTATTAGGGAAAAGTGTGCACAAAATGAATATATTGGTGAAAATAACATACAAAAAGCATTATATTAGGATACATTGCTTGCAAAATTTGTGTATATTAGTCAAAACTGCACACAAAATTGTATTTATTAGAAGAAATTCACACTAAAAACACTGAAGAATTTGCATGAGGATTTTTAAAAAAAACAATCACAAATTGTTGCAAAAATGAGGAGAACTGAATTTATGGTTAGAAAAATGAGAAACCAAAAGAACTGAAATTGGCAGATCATTGCATTCCCAGAGGTGTATAAAATTATGCATGGAGAAAGTGTATAGAAAGACATTTTTCTCCTTCTCTCATAATACTGACCTAGGGTCATCCAATGAAGGTGAATCTTGGCAGATTCAGGAGAGACAAAAAGGAAATACTTCTTCACAAAGCAGATAGTTAAACTATGGAATTTGCTATCGCAGAATGTTGGAGTGGCCACCAACCTGGATTGCTTTAAAAGGGATTTATCCTCATGGAGGATAAGGCTATCAATGACTACTAACCATGATGGCTAGGCTCCACCTCCAGTATCAGAAGTGGTATGCCTCTATGTACTGGTTGGTTACTAAGGATCACAAGTAGGGGGAGTGTTGGTATGCTTATGGCCTGCTTGCAGACATCCCATTGGCATCTGCTTGGCTATTGTGAGAATGGGATGCTATACCAGATGAGCCTTCACAGTGTTCCAGCAGATCTCTTACATTTGTAGAGATGCACTGACACAGTGAGCTAAGCATGCCAAGTACTACATAATTAGAGATGTTATTGCATGTCCACTCTATTTTGAACACAGGAAAGGAAAAAATGCTTTTGATAAATAATTTTTTCAGTACCTTATCCACATGTGTAGAGGTTATGAACTTTTCATTTCGCCTTACCTACAGGAGATGTAGATTTTTCAGTTGTTCAGATTTGTGTCTATAACATCAATAGATGGCACTGGACTTAATTGTACCTGGGTGGAGTCATGAATTTTCTGTGCGTATTCTGTTCTTGTTTATGAGAGACAATCAAGTTCTTGTCCGGCTTCCTGACTGGCGTGTCCTCTTAGCATTCCATGACAAGATGACAAAGAAGATGAAGATGATGATTTCATGTCTATACTGCAAATTCAAATAAACACATATCTGTGCAGTGTACAGAAGCTCTATTAAAACCAAACAATATAACAAATAAAAACCAGCAGAATACATTAAAGAAACAGAAATTCAAAAATAGGTCATCTCATAAAGATTGGCTCTCCCCTGACTTGATAAAAGCAGAAAGTACTCTTATAAATAGACATCTGAACAGCTTGCTGTGTTAGGAGGACAATTTGCCAGAAGTTAAGAGTAAGGTACCATCAATATAGCCATCATTGGAAGTATGGTACAAAATCAAAACTAAACTCTCTCCTGGCCTATCTCCCAAAACATCATGTCTTTATAATGAATATTTAAATTACACATCTGGTATGTTGGGATATCTCACAAGATGGCTTCATGCTGGATTAGACTCCATTAAGTTTATGTTGAATACACATAATTAGAGGAAGTGACAAGAGCAATGGGTGGTACAAGGCATCCCATATTTCAATATTTTCAAATAAGAGGATCAATACTTTCCTTATTGAGAAAGAATGGAGTGATAGAATAAAATAATTGTAAAATAAAAATAAAAACTGGTTATAGAAAGATAATTGGCAAATTTTATAATTTTAGAATCAGAGGACAGACTAAGAGATTTCATGAGCAAATGGGGAAGGGATATGGTTCTTTATCCACATTCCATCAAAATTAATCTCCATAGATTTAAAGCAAATGTTTTTCAAAACACTAATGGCACTTAAGTCCTGATAGGCTAAATGGAACAATATCAAACAAGTATTATAGGCAGAGTTCCTAATATATTCTGGCGATGCCCAACCATTTCTGGAATGAAGTATCCAATATAATCACTGAAATGATAAGATATAAATAACAATAAATCTATTGTCAGCAGCAAAAGCATGTATTGCAAAGAACTGGGGAAAATATGCACCATCAATAGTTGATTGGTTCAATAAAATCTGGTCTAATAAAATAAAAATCTGGTGCTAATTAAAGCAATATACTACAGGAAAATATAGTATCAACAACCAAACAGATTTATGGAAAGATGCTCTCTGTTCATTATGTATTGGAATGACAGACATCAAGCAAATATCCAACTTTATAATGTGTTTGCCCTGCTATAATTCTGTATACTCAACCATTTCCAGCTTGTGTATATGAAATGCTGATTGTACAGAGCTTGGAAGATTACTTTTAAAAAGTAATAAATTACAGTTACAATTACTTGACCAAAAAAGTAGTAATCACAGTTACAATTACAACTGCTTTGAAAGTAACTGATTACTTTACTTTTTCTCAAAAGTAATCACTACAATT
Source organism: Rhineura floridana (assembly GCF_030035675.1). Lineage (NCBI taxonomy): Eukaryota > Metazoa > Chordata > Lepidosauria > Squamata > Rhineuridae > Rhineura > Rhineura floridana. Next base: position 141,380,046 of record NC_084481.1, on the reverse strand, counting down.
ATATTTCAGTTACTTTTTTAAAAAAATGCCTACAAGGTGCTGGCCTTGGCTGCTTCACATCTAAGTAGCCTAAAACAATATTAAAACTAAACACACACACACAGGGGGTAGTAGAAGGGTCCGAATCCCCACATAGCCATGAAGCTCACTGGGTGACCTTGGGCCAGTCACTGCCTCTCATGAAAACCCTATTCATAGGGTCACCATAAGTCGGAATCAACTTGAAGGCAGTACATTTATTTTTTATTTTGAAGATGATGATTATGATAATGCAGCATTTCAAATTAATTCTGTATGACAAGCATTCCATGCCAAGCTTGGAAAACCAAGGAGGAGGTATAAAATGTAGACAAAAATACTTTTGACAAAATGCCGTTTATCCTTTATATCTATATCTATAATTAACAATACAGCTGAATGATGTATGTAAAGTATTTTTTCTCTTTCCTTTTTTATTAGTATTTTAGTACTACTGCTAAAGTTCTGATGAAAGAATAAAGCATTCATTAGCCAAATTCAAATGATTAGAACACATCACATAAATTCCACTGAAGTTGGAGTTTTTGCCATAGAAAAGGCAAAAAACACATACCCTATGATAGCCTAATAGACAATCAGAACTAATATAAAACCCTATTGCTTCTCATTTGCAAATGTTGCAAGATCTAAGGTAACTGTAGATCATGTGAGTTCAGGTGATGCATGTTATGTAAATTTGTATAGATATTAGCAGAGATTGTCAACAGTCTGAGATGCGTGTGTGCCAATGTGTGCGTTTACCTAAGTGGCAGGCTTTTACCCTGCACTGAGATCACTGAGACTTAAGACTTAGTAAAATAAGAAAAGCTATTTTATTTATAGAAATACATAGTAGATAGGAAAGGCATACCTAGTTCTAACTAACTTGGAGGCACAACACTCAGGTTTGGGAGTTGCCCTCATGGCTCAGGAGGGAGAGAGCAGAGACAAAGGTGTCTCCTCTCTCTTGGATTACTTTATTGCTTAACTGCATTCTGTGTTTGCCTCTATAATTCTCACTTTTTTTTACCCACTGTTTGAATGTCTTTTGGGAATGCCTACTGATTATTTGTTATCATTTTGGGCTGATTACCTTCAGCTATTATCTCACCAAAGTTGCATACACATGACAGATTTAAAGCACATTTCCACCACCACCCCAAAAAAGAATCCTGGGAACTGTAGTTTGTTACGGGTGCTGGGAATTGTAGCTCTGTGAGGAGTAAACTACAGTCCCCAAGATTCTTGGGGAAAAGCCATGTGCTTACATGTATGGTGTCTACTAGGAGACTCTTACGGATTGATTCTATACTCCCAGAAGTAAATCCTATTTACTGCTATGGGAATTACTTCCAAGTAAGTATGCTTGGAATTGCAACTTTTAGGTCATGCTTAATAGCCACCTTGTAGCAAATTGAACAGTTTCCAATCAGATTTAAATACTAACCACTTAAACTGGTCAGAGTGTCATTCCCTCTATTTCTGAAGCTCAGGCTGGAAGTGTTGTTGCTTATGTAGCCATGGTATCACCATCCATACCACACATAATAAGGAGTATTAGTGGGCAAGAGGGAACCCCAAGTGTTGCAGAATACAAAAAAGTGAGAGAGAAAACAGAAAGGGGATGACTCCCAAAACAGCCCAAATGAGTGCTGAGCATGCTGTGTTATGGAATGCTCAGTGGCTGAGTGAGTGAGTGAGTGAGAGAGAGAGAGAGAGAGAGAGATGTCTCAGCTAACAGAAAATTATAGAACAGTAGAGTTGGAAGGAACCTTTAAGGTCATCGAGTCCACACCCCTGCTCAATGCAGGAATCCAAGTTAAAGCACACCTGACAGGTGGCTGTCCAGCTGCCTCTTGAATGCTTCCAATGTTGGAGAGCCCACCACTTCCCTAGGTAATTGGTTCCATTGTCATACTGCTCTAATGACTGACAGTCCTTTTTTGAGTGTTGAAAGGTGTTTCAAATAAAATTCTAACTTTTATGATAGTCCAGATTTTTTTAATGTCCATATGATTGATGGGCAGGCTGGAAAGAAAAATGACTCACTAAGGCTACATCCACACCAGACATTTATTCCACTTTAAACAGTCATGATCTCAGAATCCTCAGAAGTGTAATTTGTGAAGGGTCCTGCGAGTTGTTAGGAGACCCCAATTCCCCCCACAGAACTCCAGTCACAGAATTGTCTGAGAAGAGGGGCTGACTGTTAAACCACTCTGGACACTGGAGCGCTGTCGGGAGAATAGGAGTCTCCTAATAACACTCAGCACCCGTCACAAACTACACTTGCCAGGATTCTTTGGGGGAAGTCATGACTGTTTAAAGTGGCATAAATGTCTGGCGTGGGTGTGGCCAGAAGGTCATTCAGTGAGTTCATGGCTGTGGTAAGATATGAACTCAGAAGGTCCCAGCTGCACCCAGCATGGAACTACACTTTCAGCAGCAAATACCAGAAAACCAACTAAATGTGTGCTGTCAATGTGCAAAGCATTTGCTGGGGTGCATTTGGGTAGGTGAAGCAGGAGATAGATGGAAGGGGCTGTTTTCCATGCCTGCCACTTTACCAGTGCAATGCCCCATATTTTTCCTTATTGACCTTCATCAGCTAGGGGAAAGTGGCCAGGGAAGGGGTTGCAGATAAAAAGTTTCAGCAGCAAATTACCCCCTCTCATCACTTCTCCCTAACAAAATGCCCCCCACATCAGTAGCAGACACCAGCAGGGAAGTTCTTTTTTGAGTTGTAATTCAGCTCTCATTCTGTTAATTCCCAAACTACACCAGTTGTCATTTTGGCCTACATGCATAGGGAGAAAGACAGTGTAAAGGGTATGCACAAGGGGGAGGGGATGACAAAGGATTTAGGACTTAAAGATTTAATATTCCATGAGTAGAAAAAAATACCCTATGCAAATGTCTATATTATTGCAGAAAAGTTCAGTTCTACATATGTTTGCCATCTTTTCCTCAAGCACAACTGTTTTTGAGATAACAGTCTTATTCTCTCTTGCCCTTCACCAAAAAGCCATGTTAGTTGTCCAGTATGTGAAATGACTGCAAGCAGGTGCAGCCCAAGACATTTTGCTACTTCAAGCAGAAGAGCAAATGGTGCCCTGCCCCCAAGTCAAGGTCATAGTACCATAGCTTGAAAAGTTATGTTGGCATTTGAGGCAGAAAATCTCACAAGTACCTCTTCCTGACAGTAAATATACAACAACCAAAAATTAAAATAGCTAATAATTTGTTGCATGGTGCCCCAAATTAGTTGCTTGGGGTAGTCATCTCTTGCTGCCTAGTGAGAGTCGCTCTATGAGAGGCACATAACTGAAGCAAAACACACAAACAGAAGTATGAGACTGCACCTACCTCCTAGTCTCTTGCCAGTTCCCAATTTCCCCCCTCTCTGGAGGGGTGCAAGGACAAGCGGAGGGGATGCAAAGAGGGTGCAAGGACAAGCGGAGGGGATGCAAAGAGAGTGCAAGGACAAGCGGAGGGGATGCAAAGAGGGTGCAAGGACAAGCTGAGGGGATGCAGAGAGGGTGCAAGGACAAGCTGAGGGGATGCAAAGAGAGTGCAAGGACAAGCGGAGGGGATGCAGAGAGGGTGCAAGGACAAGCGGAGGGGATGCAGAGAGGGTGCAAGGACAAGCGGAGGGGATGCAAAGAGGGTGCAAGGACAAGCTGAGGGGATGCAAAGAGAGTGCAAGGACAAGCGGAGGGGATGCAAAGAGAGTGCAAGGGCAAGCGGAGGGGATGCAAAGAGGGTGCAAGGACAAGCGGAGGGGATGCAAAGAGGGTGCAAGGACAAGCGGAGGGGATGCAAAGAGGGCGCAAGGACAAGCGGAGGGGGTGCAAGGACAAGCAGAGGAGATGCGAGGACAAGCAGGGGGTGCCAGGAAGAGCAGAGGGGGCGGGCGAGCAGGCTGAGGGAGGCAGGACGAGCGGGGGGGGCAGGGAGAGTAGGCTGGAAAGGGTAACACATACACTCACCTCCACAGCTCTTCACTTCCATTCTGCTGCTTCTGCCTTCTACTGCTCCTTGTCCTCCAGCGCTGTCTGACTCTCCACTTCCTCCCTCGTGCCTCCATAGAGCACGAGGGAAGAGCTAAACAGTGCAGAAGCCCAGTTTGAGGCACATATCTTTCCTCCACCATTCCACCAATCACAGCAGCAGATGATTTCCCCTGCTTTCCCCCCAGTAACGTCCAAATGTAACGCAAAAAAGTTACATTTGCAGCTCAAAAGTAATGAAATTACCACTCATTCTGTTACATACAAAATGTAACGAAGTTACCCACTCGTTATGCAAAATAGTAACAAATTACAAGTAACTCATTATTTCTAACGAGTTACTTCCAAGCTCTGTGATTGTATAAACATTTTTTTATTTAAGAAAGTACAACAGCAGCAGCAATAGGTGATCCAGACCTTCCAGTTTTAGATGCTAAGCATCTGAACAATATCTACGTTTTTTTCACTTGTTTTGAAAACATCGTATTTTGCTAACACATTTTTGCAACACTAGTATGATCAAAATTACTAGCAAGCTTTCTTTTGAAAGTTAAAGGATTCGGGAAAATATATCAGGAGAGACTAGGAGAATAAAAGGGATAAATCGTATTACCAGGGGCCTTTATTTAATGCAATTTGACTTTTGCCCAGTTTACAATATGCACAGAGATGATGCACTGGTCCCAAGCCTCTCAAAGTCTTCAGACAGCCCTGATTGAGTTGCATAGTGATAATTGATTTGCATTGCAGGCTCAGGGTACCACTGCTTTCTCCTACTGATTCATAATAAATGTCACTTATTTGAATAGAAGATTAATTAGAATGTGTGGCTCTCGGTTGGTGTTAAATGGAGACCCTATGGTGAACCTGCATGTGCTATGGTGGTAATTAGGCACAACACTGCCTTGTTGGAATCAATGGAGATGAAATGCAGATAATACACATTAATTGGGTATGTTATTGAAACTAATTCAAATTACTTGCAGAAATGGCTTAATGGAAATGAATGACATCAATTTAGATATAAGGATGATTACTGAAATGTAATGAAAGTCAATACAAGCACTTGCAAGCGGATGAAATCCAGTAATACTTATTGATATTAATGATCATCAGTACATTCAAAGAGAGTTTGCAACTAACTGCAGGACTGGATTTTGATGTGAAAGGGCGAGCAGACCACATAACTAAAAAAAAGGATTGAGATAATGGATCCATATGGCACTAAAATATTCTTGGTGTGATGGTACCCTGTGACCAACCCCCTTTTTTCAATTGTAGACATACTTTTGCTTCTTTAATTATAAAAGACTTTTTATACAACCTACACTACAATCTTAATTGGCTTTACTTAGAAGTAAAGTCCATTTACTTCAGTGGAACTTGCAAGTAAATGGGGTTGTACATTTTCCTTCACATGCATAATGATCTCACATATAAAGGCTTTATTTTTATTTTAGTTTTTGTATTTAAAAAAATCTATAGCTTGGATCCAAAGAACCACAGGTGAAGTTTTGGTTATATAGCAAGGCTTTCCCTCCCATACCTTGCCTCTTCAGATTCTCTAGGCCAGTCTTCATGCCACTCAGATGTTGTTGGACTATAGCTCTCATTGGCCAAAAGGAGTTGTAATACAACAACATCCAGAAGGCATTAGATTGGTGGAGGCTGCTATGGGGTAGTCAAAAGTAGTGGGGAGAGGCAACTGACTTTCCGCTCCCCACCACCTTTCCCAGATGGCTATAGTTCTATAGTATAGACAGTTCATGTACGTAATCTGGAAGACAAAAAAATGAACATCTTCACATAAGCCATAGGTTTGGAACAGAAGGAGGGCTGCTGCTTGGCTCACTTCACACCCCTTAACAAGCCTCCTTGATCTCTATGCTCACCTTCTCTTTGAGAAGGGGTAGGGAATTGCATCTATCACATTCACAACTATATGGCAATAGTGGCACTGACAACTGCTGTCCATCTGCATGCTGGCTCTGCAGCGGAATAATTTTCCACTACTGTGATTCGAATAAATGGCCTTGGAGAAATTTTATTACAAACTTCTGGGTCTTTCTGACTGCTGTCTCCATGGATAAGCTGGGCAACAGGATGCTTTTTCTACTGCAAGGCCTTTGTGCCAAGGATCTGTTGAAGAATCCTGTTGCTTGATGCCACAAATAGCAAATTGCTTCTTAAACTTCACAACACTCCCTGTCTGTTCCTGTCTACACGTTTTTCTGGAATTTGTACATATATATATATATGTACCATGTTTAAAATAATGTACACTAACCATGGTTTATATCTTTCTAGTATTGATAGAGCTCATGTGGGAAAGGATCATGCGCTCAGAATATAGACATGGACAGAAGTGACTAATGAAAATTAAGACTATTTGAATTCAGATTCTGGATTTGCTAACAACTGTTTCATTTAATGTGGCTGCATTGAATAACAAGAAAATTACCAATGAAGGCTTTGGATAAAGAAAATGCAAATGTAATATTTACTAAGGAGTCTGAGAACAAATATGCTCATTATTTATAAGCATGATTAAAGGTTCAGGCTGTTTTGCCTTAGCAAATGCTGAAAGCAAAGATGTTCTAAGTTGGAATAAAAGATGCTATATCAACTTTAAATTGCAAGACACCTCAGCAGGCTTTCTGAAAGCTGATTTATTTATTTATTTATTTAGATTTATATCCTGGCTTTTCTCACAGTAGGAGCCCAGGGCGGCAAACAAAAGCACTGAAAACACTTTAAAATATAATAAAAACAGACTTTAAAAATATTAAAACAAAACACCTTTAAAAATATCTTTTTTAAAAAAAAAAAGCTTTAAAAACATCTTTTTAAAAAAAGATTTAAAAACGTATTAAAAAGCAATTCCAACACAAATGCAGACTGGGATAAGGTTTCTACTTAAAAGGCTTTTGAAAGAGGAAGGTCTTCAGTAGGTGCCGAAAAGATAACAGAGATGGTGCCTGTCTAATATTTAAGGGGAGGCAATTCCAAAGGGTGGGTGCCACTACACTAAAGGTCAATTTCCTATGTTGTGCAGAACGGACCTCCTGATAAGATGGTATCTGCAGGAGGCCCTCACTGCAGAGCGCAGTGATTGACTGGGTATATAAGGGATAAGACAGTATTTCAGGTATCATGGTCCCAAGCTGTATAGAGATTTGTACACCAAAACTAGAACCTTGAACGTGGCCCGGTAGCAAATGGGCAGCCAGTGCAATTCTTTCAGCAGCGGGGTGACATGTTGGCGACACCCTGCCCCATTAAGCAGTCTCGCAGCCACATTTTGCACCAGCTGCAGCTTCTGCACCAACCTCAACGGCAGCCCCACATAGAGCGCATTACAGTAATCCAACCTGGAGGTTACCAGTGGACAACAGTGGTTAGGCTATCCCGGTCCAGAAATGGCTGCAACTGTCTTACCAGCCGAAACTGGTAATAGGCACTCCTAGCCACTGGGCCTCTAGCGACAAAGATGGATCTAGGAGCACCTCCAGACTACGGACCTGCTCTTTCAGAGGGAGTATGACCCCATCCAAAGCAGGCAACAGACCAATTATCTGAACTCGGGAACAACCAACCCACAGTGCCTCCGTCTTGCTAGGATTCAGACTCAGTTTATTGGCCCTCATCCAGGCCACCACCAAGTCCAGGCAGTGGTCCAGGGCTTGCACGGCCTCTCCCAATTCAGATGTTACAGAGAAACAGAGCTGGGTATCATCAGCATACTGCTGACACCTTACCCCAAATCTCCTGATGACCGCTCCTAAGGGCTTCATATAGATGTTAAACAGCATGGGGGACAATATGGTACCCTGTGGCACCACACAGCACTGCCAGGGGGCCAAAAGACAATCACCCAATGCTATTCTCTGAAAAAGACCCTGGAGATAGGATCGAAACTACTGTGAAGCAGTACCTCTGATACCCATCTCACCAAGTTGGCCCAGAAGGATACCATGGTCAATGGTATCAAAAGCCATCGAGAGATCAAGTAAGAGTAACAGGGTTGCACTCCTCTGTGCTTCTCCCAAAAAAGGTCATCCATCAGGGCAATCAAGGCTGATTCAGTCCCAGACTGGAATGGGTCAAGATAATCTGTTTCATCCAAGAGTATTTCCAATTGCTGTGCCACAACCCTCTCAATCACCTTCCCTAAGAACGGGGTATTTGTGACTGGGCGGTAGTTGTCACAAACCAATGGGTCCTGGGTGGGCTTTTTCAGCAGCAGTCAAATTTCTGGGAGGCTGGAACCACTCCCTCCTGCAATGATGCATTGTCCACACCCTGGATCCACTCAGTCAAACCCCCTCAGCAAGCTTTAATAAGCCAAGAAGGGCAAGGGTCAAGGGGACACATTGCTGGCTGCATCTTCTCCATGTCATCAAGCCACATCAACTGAAACCGTTCCCAAAAAGTTGCAGCAGACATTGCACTGGACATCTCACTGGGAACTACAGTAGATGTGGATGCAGCATCAAGACTGCTACGGAAGTGAGCAACTTGACCTTCAAAGTGCCTTGCAAACAATTCACAGTGGGCCTCCGAAGGGTCTAAAACTACATTTCCTGGAGTTAATGTCAACAGACCCCTGACAATATGGAAAAGCTCCACTGGATGGCTACTTGAGGATGCAATGGTGGCAGAGAAATGGGCCTTCCTCGCCACCCTCACCTTACCACCACACAGAAAGCATGGTTATGATGTTTTACCGTTGCCTGATCAGCCTCACAGCACGTTTTTAGCCATTTGTGCTCTAGCCATCATCCAGTGTGTTTCATTGCCCTTAGCTCACTGGTGTACCAAGGTGCGAACTGGGCTCCATAATGCCGGAGAGGGTGCTCGGGGGCAACTGTGTCAAGAGCTCAATGAACCTTGCTGTTGCAAAGTGTGACAATGCGTTCAACAGGATCACCTGCTCTATCTACTGGGAACTCCCCCAGGGCATTCAGGAATCCTGTGGATCCATTAGTCTCTGGGGGTGGACCATCTTAATCTGTCCACCCCCCCTGCAGGGAAGGATTGGAGCCATAAGTCTAAACTTCACCAGGAAATGGTCTGACCATGACAATGAGGTGACATCCACCCCCCCCATCTCCAGACCACCCCTTCCTCCATCTGGAGCAAAACCCAAGTCAAAGGTGTGCCCTGTTCTATGTGTCGGGTCAGTGACAAATTCAGACAGCCCCATGGTCATCATGGAGGCCATGAAGTCCCGAGCAGGAACACTAGAGGCGGCTTCAACATGGACATTGAAATCACCCAGAACGATTGTTCTGGGCTCCTCCAACACCACAGCCGAGACAGCCTCAGCCAGTTCAGACAGAGAAACTGTCAGACAGCAGGGTGGACGGTACACCAGCAGCAACCCTAGTTTACTGTCTCCTCAGCCTGACACCAGGTGCAGGCCCTCACACCCAGCTCCAAGACAGAGTGGTTTCCTGGTGGCAGAGATGGAAGTTCTGTAGACCACAGTAACTCCTCCTCCCTGTCCCTGCAGCTTGTGCCACTGTTGCACTGAGCATCCAGGTGGGCAAAGCTGGGTCAGATCAGCTCCTCCCAGCTCACCCACCCAGATCTTGGTAATGCACACCAAATCAGCACCTTCATCCATGATCAAATCATGGATGACTGTGGTCTTATTGTGTATTGATCTGGTATTAAACAACAGCACACACAGGTCAATGGGCACAGCAGATGAGCAAAGAAACTTTCCATGGGAGGAGTGTGAGGAAGGAACAAGGCACAGATAGCCTTGCCCTCATCTTCCATGGTAGTTTACCACCTCCCCATGGCTATACCTCCCTCTACCCATGATCACTGAAATTGGGGTGGCATCACACATGTTCCTCCTTACTAAGACTCCTCCTAAACACCTGATATGGACCCAACAAGAGTCCACCAACAAAACCTACCTGAACCAATTATCCCAGGAGACCTCTGTGAGAATTGGGAACAGCCAGACCCAGTCAATATCTTTCACATATGGCACCTCTACTCCCCCTGTCTCACACCCAGGGAGGGCCAGCCTTCTGCCAGTTACAGACTCTCACTCTGAAGACATCTGGCAACTTTCTCCAGGCTCTCATCCTGGGCAGGAACTACACATGCGCCATATACCGTCCCCACTACCAATCTCCTCTAGATTTGTTTTTTAAAAAATAGAAGAGGGTAGTGTCCTTTCGACTCACTAAGGGTGGCCAGGGTTTTCTGCCCCCTGGCCCAGCCAGGAGCTGATGCAAAAGGCTGCAAGATTGACTGCAGCTTCTCTCTGGAGTCAGGATCAGGCAGGGGGCCCCAGTCCTTGCAGCACTTACCAGGGACTTCAGCTGTTTCAAGAGACAGCAACCCAGAGGAGCAAGCAAGCAAGCACCCAGATGCTACTCAGTCCCAGGGCGGGTCTCTCCAGTCTCCCAGTGCTGCAGGTGTTAAAGTAGATTAACTATATTGGAATTATCTTGGTGGAGATTATAGTCACATTTTTAAGAAATTGGTGAATAAATTGAATACACTTCAAGCAAAGAAAGGCTGTTTTAGATAGGTGTAAACATGCATTTTTACTATTATCCATGCCAAGATAATTCCAAGTAATTATATTGGTAATTACAAAGTGTTGGGAAGACAGCTTGCACTACCAGTTTTCCCCTTTCTCTTAGGGCTCATTCACAAGGCAGTGTAATGTGAGATCGAGCCTCCCTGCATCCCTGTTTAATTTGCAGCGATCACATGATGTTTCTTGGAAAAGGAAGGCATGTTTCTATATTTCCCTGCATTTGACAGTTTTTCATGTCAATTGCACCACATGCACCCCATGCTCTCCCGGCTTCGAGGGAGCCTTGAGTGCATAACAACTAACAACTTTGACGGTCTGTCTGTTGGGAGGAACCTCTCTATGGTTATCAGTGATGAGCCCTGAGTGGAGGGTAAGCCCTGTTGAGGCTTACTTCTGAGTAAATAAAGACCGGATAGTCACTTGAGGTTGCAGAAGACGTAGACACACACACACATGGTTGCACTAAAAATTGCATTTCATAAGTACTTTAAAAAAGGGGGGTTGCCCCCCACGTTCTCCCCACTTCAGCATGCAATTGACAAGAAACAATTTTAAAAAACCCTCCCCTTCTCCATTAGCAATACTCTGGAGGGAGTAAACATGCAGATTTGGGGGCGGGGCCACAAGGAAACAGCGATACTAAACCTTTCAATAGGAACACCAACTATGTGAATGGGAAACAGCAGGTTGAAAGGTTGTGGAAAACAATGTTTGTGTGTGTGAACGTTGCAATTGTATCGTGATGGGAAAAGCTTCATACTCAATATGGATTTTAGCTCTTATGTGAACCAGCCCTTATTCCTCTGCTGTGCCCTGTACCTCCTGAAAAGCTTCTCTAGAGGGGGGGGTGTGTGTGTGAGAGAGAGAGAGAGAGAGACGTGTAGGCTGTGTAGGCAGTAGTAGGGTAGAACAGCCTTACATTAGTTGATTACCTGAAATAGGGTGGAGGAACCTTGCACAAGCAGAGCAAAATTGGGGCATGATTCTTCTGCCAGATTTCAGGTAACTTCCCTCCTTCATTTATTCATTTCAATTGCCACCTCCAATCTCCCGGTGTGTGTGTGTTTGGAGGCAGATCTGCAGAGGAAGAAGAGAAAGGTTTGTTGTGTAAGCTGCCTTGCTCAGGTAACATTGTATACATCCCAAAACAAGTAATTAAATAAAATTCTATTATACACATTTGGATATATTTTGATCTGTATAACATTCAAGAAGGCATAATTCCACTGAAGGACTGACTGATTTTGTTTTTGTTTAATACAATAATTTAGACAGCAGATTTTTTAACTGGCAAATAGGCTTAGCCATTTTCTGGCTAATTTGGTTGTGCTAAATAAAACAATGTGCTACTAGTTGAGCACATTTATAGTGGATATGGATGTTTCTAAGAGCTAATATTTGAAAAATGTATATATTACTCTTCAGTAAATCTCCACAAAGTGATAATGTCTATGATTCTTTGAAGACAATTAGCAATCTGTGCTTGCGTTGGCAGCATATATACTAAAATTGGAATGATACAGAGATGATTAGCCATGTGCTTTCAGATGAAGATAAAACATGGTTAGGTTCTCAAGTTCTTTACAAGGAATTGTTGGTCCCGAAAAACTTAACAAACCTCCAAGCCCAGATAGTTTTACACCCATTAAAAAAAAAAAAGATTTCAGGTTTAAGTGTGTGTGTGTGTGTGTGTGTGTGTGTGTGTGTGTGTGTGTAAGGCCCATTATTATAAAAAAATTAAGAATACATACCAAGATATATCAAAGAGTGTGTTGGAAAGTCTCATCTCATTTTTATTATTTAATAAAGGGTGACAGTGTATTAAAAGGCTGGCTAGAAAAAATTGATGCAAACAATCAAACGAGCTAATTTCAAAATATAGCTATCCACCAGTGAAATTGTTTTAATTATTATAATTACCCAAATTTTAATAAAAAAATTAATCCAGAGGTCAGCATGATTTAGAAAATATGGCAGGCTATAAAGTCAATGAAACCATTTCAAATTTTCTGTTACCAGTTGGAACTGGAAATTGAGAATAATGCCATTCAGTAATATATCATGTAAATAAAGAGGAGGTGAACCATCGTGACATAAAACCTCTGGGGGCATGCAGGGGACACACGGGGGGGAGGAGGAGAACCAGAAATCCTGTTGCATCAGGGAATTACAAGTGCAGAGCATTGGATATAATCCTTTGAGGTCAGTTCAGTTATGGTACTGAAAACTATTTCCTAGGCTCAGAATGTGCTCAGAGGTTCGGAGTTCTTTAATCCTAACTCTATGTCTTTTCTATCTGGCTCTGGATGATAGATTTGACAAACTTAAAATATGCCCACTCCTGTTGTAGGGAATTGCACAGTGACGCTTGTTCATCTACAAGCAGTAATTCATAAACTTATTTGAAATAATAGAATCAAAAAATTAACCATTCATAATCCAACTTTTACAAATTCAGGTTTCAGTTAGTAGGATTTTGGTATGTTTGGTCATTTGGCTTTAAAAAAAACCCCAAAAAACTCCAGGATTCTATCCCAGTTGTAGGAACTGTTTCCTTCTGTTTTGGAATGCAGCAGAGCAGAGACTCAAAAGCAGGCTTGGAAAGGAGGAATACAGGCCCATATATAGCATCTCAAACAGCAATGATTCTATGAGCTCATCAATTAAAAAAAAAGAGGAGTGTTAGAGAAAAATGCACTATTCCTTCTAGCTGGGGGAAAATGCTAGATCCCCTGAAATAACTGGGGAACAGTTTCACCATTACTGTACAGTAAAACCACCACCTGTAAAAAAGGCTTAAGTGACATGGAGGTCACCAAAATTACTGACCCTTTGTTAGGGGCTGAAGAGACGCACTTTGTATTTTGGTATTTTGTATTTTGTATTGTCTATTTATTGGCATTTCAGTATTGATTTAATTATGTTTTAACTTTTTAGTCGTTGTTGTATGTCCTATTGTTGATCATGTTGATCATGTGGTTTTAAATTGTATATGAAATATTTTTTATCTTGATGTACACCGCCCAGAGAGCTTCGGCTATGGGGCGGTATAAAAATTTAATTAATTAATTAATTAATTAATTAATTAAATAAATATATCTCTTTGTATTGGGCAACTTTGGGGAGGGGTTAAAGTTTTGAACCATTCAGGTATGATTTTATTGCCTGCTTAATATGTTATTGATACTGTGTTTGTTTTATCACGTTGCGTTTATATGTTACTAGCAACTTTGTACCTGTCATTGCTTAGGAATTCTTAAAAAACAACAACGAAGCTATAAAGTTTGAAATCAGTGGTTAAAATCAGTGCAGTTTTGAAAGGTTCAGTCCGCTATTTTGATTCAAAATGGTGTCCTTATGTATCCAAACATAGACGAAAACGTGCTGCTTGTTGTCAGGATTTGAAAATAAAAAACTGGGCAAAGTAATGTGCTAACGCAGGTATTAAAAATATTTATATATGTATGGTTTAATAATTATCATCATAAAACATACTTAAAACATAATAAAAGCAAATGTCTTCATCACATGTCATAGTGTGCGAAGATTAAAGGTTTACATAAAAGCCACAATTATTTGTGTGCATATATACAAACTTCACAAAAAATTCTTATAACAAAAACAAAACTGAAGACAACTTAGTAAAAGACCAAAAAGACCATACGCATTTCGACCTCTATCAAGTCTTCTTCAGTGGTCACTATTAGAAAATTTTGCAGTATAATAATAGGCTCCTTTTAGGTCCTATAACCTATATAATATATTGTCTGACCAACTGTCTTGCTTAGAAAAGCTAAGGCTAGTCAGTGGATGTGTTTACTCCTTTCTAATTCAACAATTTTCTTATATGCCAGCCAATTTTCTTAATGTTTTGAAACATTCAGATATTTTGTTATTGCTATTGTTATTGATACTGTATTTTATCATGTTGTGTTTATATGTTACTAGCAACTTTGTACCCACCATTATTGTGAATTCTTAAAAAAATTAACTATAAGTTTTGGAATCAGTCATTACAATCAGTGCAGTTTTGAAAGGTTCAGTCTGCCATTTTGATTTTAAATGGTGTCCAATTGTATCCAAACCTAGATGAAAACTTGGTCCTTGTTCTCAGGAGAGCTTCGGCTATGGGGCGGTATACAAATGCAATAAATAAATAAATAAATAAATAAATAAAATATCTTAACAAGGATGATGGGAGTTGTAGTCCAGCAACATCTAGAGGGTGCTATGTTGGCTACACCTGGAATAGACACTAACACTCACTGACGGCTTTATCTAAGACCTGGTCTACAACTAGAGCAAATCTGGCTTGCTTCCCATAAGGGTTGGCTAAATGGATATGTTCATATGGAACTTTGGGTCAAGGAGGGCTGCCCGATCTGAATGTCTAAACATGGTAAAAAGAAACCAGCAAATTTTCACCTGCTATTCAGATTGTTTTTCCAGCTCCAGTATGAAAAAACAAAACCATATTCTGAAAAGACGGAAAACAGATTCTCCCTTGTTAAGTTTGGAGATGAGTTTGAAGTAAATGGGTCCATGCTGCTAATGCTCCACTGATAACACCATCAATGTCCCTGATGTAGCTACATGTCTAAAAATCTGGACTTATAATTTCTGGTAACTTCTAGTCACAGCTAAAACTTGATCTCCTCTCTGAGTGCTGTTATGACATTTATTTTAGTAGGATTGAAATGTATTTTATTCATTGGTCATCAATGTATTTTTTCTATTAAACATGCTTTGGGTAAACCACTTAGGACCTCTATACTAATATTCAATAGAGGAGTGAAGTTCCTTCTGGAATGCATATTCTTTGCTCAGGCTATCTTTTGGGCCATGCAGAAGAACTAGAAGAAACAACATTCTAATAAGGGGAAGCACATTTCTATAGAGGAAGTAGAGGATCGTAGGAACACAATAAAGTAGAAGAGAAATTTTACCCATCAGAATTAGATAGACATGAACAAAACATTGCATTATTTGCTAGTAGTCTTGCTTCCACCCTCTGTAAAGATCATTTTACTTAGGGAAAACACTGCCAGTACTTTGGAAATCAAAGGATCATCTTCTAGATTTATCTTCAGGAGCACTGATGTTCAGTGAAAGTTCTGGTGAAATGCTGTAGATTATTTCCTCACCTCGAATTTATTATTGGAAAGTTCAACATTTTCTTCCACATGTGAATTCAAACTGAAAACTCTACAATGGTATTTTGGTGGAAAAACATAACTGTGTTCCAAAATATTGGGCAGGAATGTATGTTCTCATCAAAATAGAATCATTTTCATTCCAGATTTTTTACATTAGTGCCTGTAGGCAGGCTATAAATCTTCAAGGTTCATGTGAAAAGTTGGGATTGTAGATCCACCTGGAGCCTACTTATCACACAAACAGCAGATGAGTAAAGTCCTCTACAGTTGTTCTTGCTCTCCATGTGATTGATATCATGTGCAAGGGAGAGCAAGGATGAGCCTGTTTGCCCCACCCTCTCAATTGTGTTTCCATCACTTAATCACCTCCTACGTGTTGGGAAGGGAATTTCTGCAGCAGGGTTCCTGCTGTATTCATGTAGAACTCAGTATAGGACCTTGATCTTCCAGGATTCTAAATGAATTAGGAACACTACAAGAGCAGAACAGGTTTCCCACTGCAGAAGTTTCATTTCTAACACACGGAAGGTGATGAAACCAGCAATGGAGACATGATGGAGAAGATGAGACTAATGGGATCTTCTCCATTCTCCCACTCATCATGTGACATTTGAATGATTGAAGAGGGTCTAAAAATATGGTAAATGGAAATAAGACAGGAAAGGAAGAATGTCCGTTTTAAAACATTTGTG
The DNA here is from genome assembly GCF_030035675.1 of Rhineura floridana. Classification (NCBI taxonomy): domain Eukaryota; kingdom Metazoa; phylum Chordata; class Lepidosauria; order Squamata; family Rhineuridae; genus Rhineura; species Rhineura floridana. The sequence goes on along the minus strand of NC_084481.1, from coordinate 141,363,602 downwards.
TTGATTATGGGTAGAACTCTATGTTACCTCTGCAAATGTGCGTTCCCAAACTTTAGTTTACTGAAAATGCAGGAGTGGGGCTTGAATGGGTGAGATAAGGGTTTGCATAATCCTTCTAGTACCTTAATATATTCATTGAGGAGCTCCCTCTTTTCTGATCTCTAAGCCTAGAAGAGAAAAAAATGTTTTAAATGTTATTGCAGAGGAGAATCAGTAAGGGAAGAGTTAAGCATTTCCTGCCTGTTGATTCTTCCTTGCAAATGACCTGTGAGATCCCATGTTTGCTTTGTAATATCTATCCTATGCCACACAGAACAATCTACATACTGTAGCAGGGACTGTCAATGAAAAAGTATTTTGGGTGACACAGACCTGTTTCCCTAGTAACATTTCTCTTAGGATGATCTGTGCATTTTTTTTTTGTTTATTTCATGTTTAGCCTCTGAGTGGTCACTTTGTTTTGAGGCTTGGGAATAATTTTTCCCCAGTAGTAAATGGCTGGTTCACTGTGGAGTGTGGATAACTTCCATTGTGACTTGGCTCTATTACTTGGCTCAGTCTACCCATCTGTGAAATCAAAATAATAATGGGTGACCTTGCTGGGTTGCTGTGAATACAAAATGTTGGGTGAAAGCGAATCTCTTTCAGAATCATTAAATATGCAGTCAGTGATAAGTAGTAACATTCTTTCTTTCTTTCATTCTTTCTTTCTTTTTTTCTTTCTTTCTTTGCAATGCATCTGTTCTCTGTATGTGTTACATTCTGTGATCTGGATCATCCCTCTCTTCCTAAGTGTCACTTTTGCTTTCATATGTCCAGTAACAGTGTGAATTTTTCAGTAATGGAATATGGCATTGTCCTAATGGAATAATGGACTGGACTAGAAGGCTTTGTGAATTTATGACTTTAAGCAGCAAATCTCAACAACAAGAAAATCAAACTCAATTCATGCTTAAAGCCTGTCCCCTGCCCACACACTTGGAACACTGAAGCACATATTCAAAAACTCTGCAATATGGAATGGAGGCAGAGGGGAAAGACAAAGTATGTGTGAGCCCTTTATCCATTAGATTAGGAATGGAAGCAAGTGAGGTGATGGTCCTAAAACAGTAACAGACCCACCTCCCAGACCACCTAGTCATTTAAATGCTGGTCTTAGTTAAGCTCTGTGTCACATTTGTCCCTGTGCAAGTATTTTGGACAAACGTACATGGTCCTGACCCTTGCCTTACCTCTGCTTCAAAAAAGGGTCAACTAGGACAAGGGGGACTTTCAGGAAAAAAATCCAGAGGTGAATAGTTTAGGGTCAGTTGTAGGATAACCTCTGGAGAAAGGTTATCCTGGGATTAGTGTTTCGTATGAACTAGACTTCAGACATTAAGTTTTAAAGGGTTTCTCTACCCTAGCCATAAATCAGCTTGAAAGTTTGCACAGACCCCAAATTTGCTTAAAAGTAGTGTCAGGGCTGCCTCAGTCTTTTCTGAATTTGGAGTTAGGGATAATGTTACAGACCAGGTGGGATTTCCTGCAAACATTTTACACAACTGCCATAATGGTTGGTCAAGGAAAGTTTGAAAGGAAGGAAGTGTAGGTGGTGGAAATATTAAATGGGCAGAGCATGGCCATATGAGGAAATGTAAAGGCCTTAGTTATGAGGTCTGTGATAGAAAGGATCTGAAGTCTGCGTCCAAAAGAAGCCTATTTATTTATCTATTTTAACTCTAACATTCTTGTTAGGAAGGCAAAAATGTGAAATAGATACAGCTCTTTTTCAAAGTGGGGGGCTGGCTGTGGTTGCATAATAACACTGTCCTATAATCTCATTCCAAATGTGTGGGTGCATCTTAGGTTTCCTCAAATATTTTGTGGACTCTTTTCAAAGATTTCTATAAAATCAAGCCAGCAATGTCTGCATCCTCTACCACATCAGTGAAAAACTGCACCATGTTTCAAAGTCATGTAAAATCCACTTTATGGGAAGCATTTATATTTGACAAAGTATAAATTTAGCAGACCATTCCCTTGAGGTAAACGTACTGCTGGTGAAAATCGACTAACGTCATAAGATTACACCAAGCATTCATTTGTCCTGCTGGACTAGAGTTGGCAAGCTGAAGAATGCTTGGTTGGTGCTATCCTCATATGCACCAGACCCAGAAAGTGGAGTCAGATGACTATTTTCCCCCCACTGCATTGTAGCTTCTGTACATACCATGTGGCAGAACTGTGAAAGCTTGGTCCTTCAATGAGGTCTGACACCAATGCTACCTCGTGACTAGGCAAACTTCTTATGTGTAGCAAGTAAGGTGCATTGGAGACAATGAGTCCCTTTAAAGCAGCTAGCTCTTATGTGGATATTACTGCATGGGAAGGTGTCATTCCTCAGTCCATGGTTTGATCCTGGTTTGGACGTCATGCTAAAACCACAGTTTGCCAGTTGGAATATCATGGCAAACTGTGGTTTGATCTAACTAGAAGTGTTCTGTTAAGCTAATCAGGTGTGAGGGAGGATGCAAATACTAAGTGGATTTCTGCATGGTTTAGGATAACAGAATGCGATATCTAAAAGGCAGCAGTTATATAGTAACATTTGACTGATTTCACTGAAGATTAGCTCTGTATGCAGTATTACCGTGTTGTTGTTTTTAAAGTCATGAGTCTCCCCATGGTTAGTGGCCATCTGCTTCTATCCTCTGTCACTATGATGCATAAAAATGCATTCATCTGAATCACACCAAATCACGCCTACAGTATGGATGGTAGCAATAAAGTTGAGCTAGAACAATCCTCATCAACGGTAGGAGTGAGAAGTAAGTGTTCACGCTATGAAATATGGCAGGTATGGTTCTCTTAAAGAGAAACAGGACAGAAGTTCCATAAGCCAGCTGATTCATGAAGGCCATTATATAGTAAAAGCTGTATGGGTGCAGTGGGGGAACTGTTTGGAAACTTCTTTAAACCCCAGCTCTTTTCTTGTTGTTATGTACCTTCAAGTCGATTATGACTTATGGTGACCCTGTGAATCAGCAACCTCCAATAGCATCTGTCATGAACCACCCTGTTCAGATTTTATAAATTCAGGTCTGTGGCTTCCTTTATGGAATCAATCCATCACTTGTTTGGCCTTCCTCTTTTTCTACTCCCTCTGTTTTTCCCAGCATTATTATCTTTTCTAGTGAATCATGTCATCATTATGTGTCCAATGATAACCTTAGTTTCATCATTTTAGCATCTAGTGATAGTTCTGGTTTAATTTGTTCTGTTGTTGTTCTGTGCCTCCAAGTCGACTGTGATTTATGGCGATCCTATGAATCAGCGACCTCCAAGAGCATCTGTCATGAACCACCCTGTTCAGATCTTATAAGTTCAGGTCTGTGGCTTCCTTGATGGAATCAATCCATCTCTTGTTTGGCCTTCCTCTTTTTCTACTCCCTTCTGTTTTTCCCAGCATTATTGTCTTTTCTAGTGAATTATGTCTTCTCATGATGTGTCCAAAGTATGAAAACCTCAGTTTCATCATTTTTGCTTCTAGTGATAGTTCTGGTTTAATTTGTTCTAACACTCAATTATTTGTCTTTTTTGCAGTCCATGGTATCTGCAAAGCTCTCCTTCAACAACAAATTTCAAATGAGTTTATTTTTCTCTTGTCCGCTTTTTTCACTGTCCAACTTTCACATCCATACATAGAGATCGGGAATACCATGGTCTGAATGATCCTGACTTTAGTGTTCAGTGATACATCTTTGCATTTGAGGACCTTTTCTAGTTCTCTCACAGCTGCTCTCCCCAGTCCTAGCCTTCTTCTGATTTCTTGACTATTGTCTCCATTTTGGTTAATGACTGTGCCAAGGTATTGATAATCCTTGACAAGTTCAGTGTCCTCATTGTCAACTGTAAAGTTACATAAATCTTCTGTTGTCATTACTTTAGTCTTTTTGACGTTCAGCTGTAGTCCTGCTTTTGTGCTTTCCTCTTTAACTTTCATCAGCATTCATTTCAAATCATTACTGGTTTCTGCTAGTAGTATGGTATCGTCTGCATATCTTAAATTATTGATATTTCTCCCTCCAATTTTCACACCTCCTTCATCTTGGTCCAATCCTGCTTTCTGTATGATATGTTCTGCGTGTAGATTAAATAAATAGGGTGATAAAATACACCCCTGTCTCACACTCTTTCTGATGGGGAACCAGTCAGTTTCTCCATAATCCGTCCTTACAGTAGCCTCCTGTGCAGAGTATAGGTTGCGCATCAGGACAATCAGATGCTGTGGCACCCCCATTTCTTTTAAAGCATTCCATAGTTTTTCATGATCTACACAGTCAAAGGCTTTGCTGTAATCTATAAAGCACAGGGTGATTTTCTTCTGAAATTTCTTGGTCTGTTCCATTATCCAACGTATGTTTGTGATGTGATCTCTGTTGCCTCTTCCCTTTCTAAATCCAGCTTGGACATCTGGCATTTCTTGCTCCATATATGGTAAGAGGCTTTCTTGCAGAATCTTGAGCATTACTTTACTTGCATGGGATATTAAGGCAATAGTTCGATAATTACTGCATTCCCTGGGATCCCCTTTCTTTGGAATTGGGATGTATATGAAACACTTCTACTTGAGTATTGTTTCATTTCTGCTGTAAACCATTGCTAGTTGGCAATCCCTTTGATTGAAAGGATACTAGAGTAACGTACCGGACAGTACACAATCAGCCAGTGAGAGAGAGAAGGATTTTTAAGTCTCCAGAATCTCTGCTGTGCTTGTTGGTTAAAGGCATGAAGACAAAGAGGTTCTTGCCAATTGGCTTACTGAGAAGGAAAATATGCAGGCGATATTCTACCCAATCAAAGTGTGATGCAGCCTCAGGGGTTTAACTGTTAGCTCCACCAATTCCTCCTCACAAGCATAGCCTCCTCCACAGACTGAGCAGTAGGGATGGATGAGAAATTCAATTTAATTCTAATTTCATGCCAAATCTATCAAATTCACATGTTCCAAAACAATATGAGAACTGAAACACAGCTATCTTTTGAAATTCGCACTTATTTGAATTTTGTAATGCAATTCACCAACCAATGGGCCCATCCATATGACTGTATAATCCACACTGTTATTGCTTTGTATCCTCATTAACTCACCATTGTCCATATGATGTTGCAAGGTAGTACGGATTTTCGCGTTCATAAATCCGCATTAGAAATACCACTAAAAAACCAATATGCTTTCCTGTATCAGTAATCAATTGCATCAATGTCCATGAGCTCAGATGCAATGCCGTGGACTTTTCTGCAATACGCAGTCCATGGGCGTTCCTCTGTCATATGCCAAGCCTTTCTCTTTCCCACCCAATATTTATTATTTATTAATTTATTATTTGATTTATATCTCACTCTTCCTCCCAGCAGGAGCACAGTGCAGCAAACAAAAGCACTAAAAACTGTTTAAAACATCATAAAAACAGACTTTAAAATACATTAAAACGAAACACCTTTAAAAGCATTTTTTTAAAAAGCTTTGAGGACATCCTCAAAAAAAGGTTAAAAAACATTGTTTTTTCAAAAAAGGTTTAAAAACATATTAAAAAGGAATTCCAACAGAGAAGCAGACTGGAATAAGGACTCAACTTAAAAGGCTTGTTCAAAGAGGAAGGTCTTCAATAGGCACCAAAAAGATAACAGAGATAGCTCCTGTCTAATATTTAAGGGGAGGGAGTTTCACAGGGTAGGTGCTGCCACACTAAAGGTCCATTTTAAATAAAATTATGCATGGAATTGAGAAAGTGGATAGAGAAAAGTTTTTCTCTCTCTGTAATAATACTAGAACTCGTGGACATTCAAAGAAGCTGAATGTTGGAAGATTCAGGACAGACAAAAGGAAGTACTTCTTTACTCAGCGCATAGTTAAACTATGGAATTTGCTCCCACAAGATGCAGTAATGGCCACCAGCTTGGATGGCTTTAAAAGAAGATTAGACAAATTCATGGAGGACAGGGCTATCAATGGCTACTAGCCATGATGGCTGTGCTGTGCCACCCTAGTCAGAGGCAGTATGTTTCCCAAAACCAGTTGCCGGAAGCCTCAGGAGGGGAGAGTGTTCTTGCACTCGGGACCCACTTGCGGGCTTCCCCCAGGCACCTGGTTGGCCACTGTGAGAACAGGATACTGGACTAGATGGGCCACTGGCCTGATCCAGTAGGCTCTTCTTATGTTCTTATGTTCTTATTTCCTATGTTGTGCAGAATGGACTGCCTGATAAGATGGTATCTGCAGGAAGTCCTCGCCTGCAGAGTGCAGTGATCGGCTGGGTATATAAGGGAGAAGATGGTCTTTCAGGTATCCTGGCCCCAAGCTGTATAGGGCTTTGTACACCAAAACTAGAACCTTGAACTTTGCCCTGTAGCAAATGTGCAGCCAGTGCAATTCTTTCAGCAGCGGGGTGACATGTTGGCGATACCCTGCCCCAGTGAGCAGTCTCGCCACCGCATTTTGCACCAGCTGCAGCTTCTGCACCGACCTCAAGGGCAGCCCCACAAAGAGTACATTACAGTAATCCAGCCTGGAGGTTACCAGTACGTGGACAACAGTGGTCAGGCTATCCTGGTCCAGAAATGGCCGCAGCTATCTTACCAGCCGAAGCTGGTAAAAGGCACTCCTAGCCACTGAGGTCACCTGGGCCTCTAGCAACAAAGATGGATCTAGGAGCACCCCCAGACTACGGACCTGCTCTTTCAGAGGGAGTACGACCCCATCCAAAGCAGGCAACTGACCAATTATCTGAACTCAGGAACCACCAACCCACAGCGCCTCCGTCTTGCTAGGATTCAGTTTATTGGCCCTCATCCAGCCCGCCAGCGGTCCAGGGCTTGCACAGCCTCTCCCGATTCATATGTTACTGAGAAATAGAGCTGGGTATCATCAGCGTACTGCTGACACCTCACCCCAAATCTCCTGATCACAACTCCTAAAGGTTTCATATAGATATTAAACAGCATGGGGGACAAGATGGTATCCTGTGGCACCACACAGCACAACTGCCAGGGGGCCGAAAGACAATCATCCAATGCTATTCTCTGAAAAAGACCCTGGAGATAGGACCGGAACCACTGTAAAACAGTGCCTCCGATACCCATCTCACCAAGTTGGCCCAGAAGGATACCATGGTCAATGGTATCAAAAGCCACTGAGACATCAAGTATATATGTTTCTGCTCTCTTCCAAAAAAGCATGCGAAAAGCAAACAACTGTTATTGACCGATCTCTGAAAATGGGTGCACTTAGGGGACTGGCCAATGCTAAAGCAATTTAGACCAAAAAAAAGTCCACACATATGGATGCTTGATTATCAGGTTTTCACAATAATCCGACCACAAACAGGACATGTATGAATCTCCATCAACCGAATATGGAAAACATGGATTTAGTGGTTAGGTGTGGATCGGCCCAGTGTTTATAAGAATGCATATGTTAGGGGAAAGTCTGCATAAAAATGAATCTATGAGTGAAAATATTATATCATGAGGAATTGCTTGCAAAAATGTGTACATTAGTTAAAACTGTCAACAAAAATGTGTCTTCAGGAAAAATACACAGTAAAATGCTAAGGAGTTTTCATGAGGATTTAAAAAAAAAAATAGTAAATTGCTACAGAAATATGGAGAACTGAATTTAAGACTAGACAACTTAGAAACTGGCAGAACTTTCCATCCCTATGGAGCACAGGAGACATAATTAGAAATTATAAACCTCAGAATTAAATGGTATGAGCATGCATAGGGTGCACCTGCCTCATCAATGAGGAATCTCTGTTTCGATTTAATAAGGTGATTCCACAACAGGCACCTGTTGTATTCTGTGAATAATAAGTTTGAGTCATAAAATTGGTCTGAAGAGGGCCCTGTAGAAAGGGGGCGGAGAGAGAAGGAGGGGGAGGAAGAAGAAGTGAAAGAAGAAGAAGGAGAATAAAAGCTCTTTAAGACTCCACAATGGTTTTGTCTCATGAATAAAAATGGGGTAATTACAAAACAAATGGTGACGAGCTTTACAAACAACCCACAGTAACATCTGCTGCTTCTACTTCAATCCACTCAGTCTCGGTTTCTGCTGCTGCTTCCTACTCACCACAGTGGTAGGCCTCCAGCGGGAACTCTGAAGTTTGGGCAACTACTGCTGCTTCCAGGTACTTCAGTTCTTGTGCCAGAGCATTTTCCTTTGCTGCAGCTTCTCCTCACTATGTATCCTGTACCTCCACCACCTTTCTTCCTGCCTACCCCAGGGGACCCTCCTCTTCCCTGGAAACAGTGGAAGGCCTACTTTTGCAATTATCTTCTTACCATCCAGACTACAGATATAACCCCTGCAAAACAGAAGGCCTTACTGCTTCATTGTTTAGGTCCAGAGGGCCAGAGAATCTACACTCATCTACCCTCTCCTACTCAAGTAGCTCAGGATGTAAATCCTTATGAAGTAGCTCTCCAAACCTTGGATGATCACTTTAATCCTCCTTTAAATGTAATTGCTGAAAGGTATAAATTTTATTCAAGGATTCAATTGCCAGGAGAGCCAATAGATCAATATGTCACTGCATTACGTGCACTGAGTGCTACTTGTGAGTTTGGCAACATGGCTGAAGAAATTATTAGAGACCAAATTGTCATGAAAACCTCTTCTTCCAAACTTCAAGAAAAACTCTTAATGGAAAGGAAGCTTACTTTGACTACTGCAGTTGAAATAGCTAGAAGGGTTGAGAATGCCATTCACTATGCTAAATCACTCTCTTCAACTCCAAATACTTCTCAGGCTCCTCAAACTATGGAGGTGCAAGCTGTTCAAGACAATATTTCCAAGAACAAGACTTTCACTTCCATTCTGTCTCGCAAGGTGCATGTACAGGGCAAACAAAGTTATGTTTGCTACAGATGTGGGGATCCAAACCATAAAGCTGATTTTCAAAGGTGCCCTGCCCAAAAGGTGACTTGCAATAAATGCCACAAGAAAGGACATTTTGCCAAAGTATGCAAGTCTGCTATACCAGTTGTGGCAGAAGTGTACTCTGAGGGTGAAGGTGATGCACAGCCTCAGGACAGTATTTTAAGTGTGACGATGCCCCATCACATGCCTCCATACTGTCAGTTGAAAATAAATGGACATGAACTAAGAATGTTAGCTGACTCCTGATCACCTTATACTATAATTCCTGCTCAGCTATACCAGGTATTATTTTCCAACCAAGGCTTTACCTTGGAAGCTCCAGATATAAACCCAGGGAGTTATGGAGGATCTCCTATTGTCGTCAATGGATATTTCCTAGCTACTTTGAACTACAAGGGTCGCTCTGCAGAAGGTAAAGTGTATGTTGCAAAGAAAGGAGTCTCCATAATAGGATGGAATAATCAACAAGAACTTCACATGATTTTGGATCCCAATAGCAATGATCCTGTATTACAAATGAACAATGAGCCATATACAGACATGATCACTCAATTTTCAGATGTTTTCTCTGACTCTCCAGGTGTTGCCAAGCATTTCAAACATAAAATTCAACTGAAAGCTAATGCAGTCCCTGTACAACATAAAGTGAGGAAAGTCCCCATAGCATTGCAGCAAACACTAAAAGAAGAGATATTGAAGTTATGTAAAACTGACATCATAGAGCCTGTTGACTCATCTGAATGGGTTTCTCCCATTGTCTTGATACGGAAACAGAATGGATCTCTTCGCATGTGCATAGATCTGAGAGATGTAAACTCCAACATTGTAGCAGATTGTCATCCCTTACCCAATATCAATGAGATGTTGCTTACCTTGAAGGAGGCTTCAGTGTTTACAACTTTGGATATGTCTTCAGCATATCATCAGATTCCTTTGGTTACAAGTTCTCGTAAATACACAGCATTCATAACTCCAGAAGGACTGTTTCAATTCAAAAGAATGCCATTTGGATTACTCTCAGCAGTCTCAGTTTTTCAAAGAATGATGCATGCAATATTTGGCAATATGTCAGGTGTCACATATTTTCAAGATGATATTTTAATATATGGAAAAACAGTTGCAGAACATGATGCTATTTTGAGAGTTGTTTTGGGAAAACTTCGACAACATGTTCTTACGGTCAATGCACAAAAGTGCCAATTCTGTACTAACTTAGTGACATTTAGGACACACAATATCTCAGAAGGGTATACAACCTAAGTTGGACTTAGTGGAAGCTATAAAAGAAGCACCAGAACCCAAGAATAAAGACATGCTTCGGTCCTTCCTAGGCCTTTGTAAGTATTACTCCAAGTTTGTGAAACAATTTGCCATGAAAGTTGCTCCTTTACGTCTTCTCTTAAAAAAGGATATAGCCTTTCAATGGGATGAAATTTGCAGGGGCAGTTTTCGGGAAATCAAAATGGCTATATCAGAGTGTCCTGCACTTAGTTCCTTTGATACTGGCAGAAAAACAATTCTCACCACTGATGCTTCTGAGTATGGTTTAGGTTCATTCTTAAGCCAGTTAAAAAATGGAAGAGAAGTTACAATTGCATTTGCTTCCAGGGCACTTAGTGAATCAGAAAAAAAGTTTTTGGTCATAGAAAAAGAAGCTCTGGCATGTTTTTGGGCTGTACGGCACTTCCGGACATATTTGTAGGGTAGGAAGTTTATATTGTGTTCGGATCATAAACCATTATCTGCGTTGTCCACCACTCAAGGTTCTGGCCGAGCAACACCAAGAATTGCTAAGTGGATTGCTAAACTGATGGATTTTGGTTTCCAAATGGAATATTTGCCAGGTGCTCGGAATACCACTGCTGATTGCTTATCACGTCTCCCAATCCCAAACCGAAAGGACAATGTGATTGTTGTTGATGACGATGGAGAAATAGTTATTGCACAAATAACCTCATCTACCCAAGGTGCAATCACTCCTTCTGAATGGAGGACATCCATAAGTGATGACCCGACACTTACTGATCTGAAAGCTTATATACTGAATGGATGGCCATGTGTGCAAAGGACACCTGAACATCTTCTTTCGTATAGGCAAGTAGCCAGTGAATTATATCTCATTGATGATTGGATTATGAGAACAGACCGGCTGGTTGTCCCAACATCATTACAAACAAAATTGATTAACTTAGCCCATGAAGGTCACCTGGGTATGAGTTTGACTAAAAGACAACTCAGACAAAATTTTTGGTGGCCAGGAATGGACAAACAAGTTGAGGAAAGCATTCGGCATTGCATGGTTTGTGCTGCAAGTGATAAATCCCAGAAGGTCTTTTGTACTCCGTTAACTCCAGTAGAATATCCCGCCGGTCCATGGGAGAAATTGGCATTGGATATAATGGGTCCTTATGATGATCAACCTGTCTATCAACGATTTGTTATAGTAATGGTTGACTATTATTCTAAGTGGCCCGAACTTTCATTTTCTGATAAAGTGACCACAGACAAAGTGATTCAATTCATGGCATCTATTTTTGCTAGGGAAGATCTTCCTAAAGAAATAGTGACTGATAATGGGCAGCAGTTGACCTCTGATGACATGGAACAATATTTCTGCAATAATGGCATAAATCATAAAACTGTTTCCTTGTATCATCCACGGGGAAATGGGTTAGTGGAAAGAATGAATGCACTAGCAAAGGAGAGTTTGCAATTAGCCAGTTTCCAACAACGACCATGGAAGGAAGCAATTTGGGAAACTCTGTTTGCTTACAGAACTACTCCTCATTCTACTACAGGAGCATCACCTTTTGAATTGCTGAGAGGACGCAGAGCTAACACTAAACTTACAAAATGGAAAGACATCTTGGGTTCCTTTCTCCAATCCAAATCTACAGATGAGGAGATTTGCAATCGAGTGAGGGAAAAGCAACATAAATACAAAGTGTATGTAGATAAAAAGAAGGGTGCCAAACCTCCTACCTTTCAAAGAGGAGATTTAGTTCAAGTGCAACTGCCCTATAGGGTTAGGAAAGGACAATCCAAATATTCGGAACCCAAACAAATTAAAGAGATTATAGGACATTCTGTAATATTGAACGATGGCAAGAAATGGAATATGTCAAGATTGTCTAAAGTATACATGCAAAAAAAAGTAGATGAAGAGTTTGATTTTTACTCTGATGTGGACCTATCCGATGAAACAGAGAGAAGATCTGAGAATCTGTCAGGTCAAGCAGATCAATTGTCTGGTCTTGATCCCAATACAGGTGTCAGGAGAAGTTGCAGAGATAGAAGACCACCAAAAAGATTTCAGGACTTTGTTACCCAGTTTTTAGCAGGCAGCTTACATAATGTTGGTTAATATAAAAAGGGAAGATGTGTTGTATTCTGTGAATAATAAGTTTGAGTCATAAAATTGGTCTGAAGAGGGCCCTGTAGAAAGGGGGTGGAGAGAAAAGGAGGGGGAGGAAGAAGGAGAAGTGAAGGAAGAAGAAGGAGAATAAAAGCTTTTTAAGACTCCACAGTGGTTTTGTCTCATGAATAAAAATGGGGTAATTACAAAAGCACCCTTTGTATAAACAGTACATTTTATAATCATCACAGTAAAAGACCCTGTTGGATCAGACCAAAGGCCCATCTAGTCCAACATCCTGCTCTCACAGTAGTCAACAAAACAACCACACACAGAGCATTTTTAAACAAAAAAAAAAAAAAAGGAATTCAAAGCCTCCGTACATCTCTGAGATCTGGAGACACGCAAACTCCACAGCTGACAACAACACACAGAAGACACCTATCATTTCTCCTCCCAATCCTCCTTCCCCATTCACAAAATAAATGCATATGGTTAAGTAAAAAATAGATACTACAGAAAGATATACATACTCTGCCCACCATTGCTCTCTGTTAACAAACATTAATAAAAAAAACAAGCAACTCAAACAAGCAACCACACCCTTCTCCTGGCTTCCTACAAATAATCTGTTTTGCGGTGTGGACTTGAAGGAAACAATTCTAAGCATACTTGGACCTTTAAGGCAGCCCTAGGCCTATACTTAGACTAAAGATCAGTCGTAGGGGAGCCAGGTCAGAAGCATCCCAAACCCTAAGATTTCAGGGGCAGATCCTAACAATGTCATGGGGGCGGGCCCTAGTGATGTCATTAAGCATGATACGTTAAGCATCAACCACAGCTGATTAGGAGCATACCACTCAAACAAAACAATTTCTCTGACTGGAAATTAAGATGGAACTCTTAGCTAAATGAGGGTGCTCCCAGATCCAGCTGAAATGACAGGATCATTCCTTCTCATCTGCTCAGGGAGCCTGGGTAAACATTTAATCTAGCCTAATTGCTTCTGGCAAGAAGGGTTTAAATGCTTTCAGGCCAGGCTAGTCACCTGAAGGCAAGCCTACCTAGGCATGTAGAACCTATTATGCTTTTTATCCATTTTGAACTCATTGTTGGTTTTATTATTTTGAATGTTTTTAAATATTTGTTTTTAATTGTTTTTGGCAATGATTTTATTGTCTTAATTACTTTTGTAAACTGCTTTGCGGGTTTTTTTTTTTTTACAATAAAGCAGTATTTAAATCAGAGCTTGGAAAAGTTACTCTTTTAAACAATAACTCCCATCATCCCCAGCCGGCATGGCCACTGGATCGGGCTGATGGGAGTTGTAGTTCAAAAAAGTAACTTTTCCAAGCTCTGATTTAAATATTGTAAGTACAATACATAAATAAATTTCAGAGTCACTGTGGCCCTTGGGTCTCTTTCCTCTTTTCGGAACAAACAATCTACCTTACACTGACTCACGCCATTTGGCATCATCTAGCTCAGTATTGATGACATGGACTAGCATTGACTGTCCAGGCTTCCAGGCAACACTCTTTTCCAGAGATTGGATTTTGGACCTGTGCATGCAAAGCATATGCCCTACCACTGAGCTACAGCTCTTCCCCTGTTTACAAAAGTATATTTTAAAATTGTTCTTTTCAATTCACTAATGAATGCGCAGCATACCTAGGGCAGATTCATACCATGCATTTAAAGCACATTCAACATATATTTAAATCACATTAATCATTGGAATTGTAGTTTGTTAAGGATGGTGGAAACTATAACTGTGAGGAGGAAACTACACTTCCCAGGATTCTTTGGGGGAAGTCATGTGCTTTAAATGTGAGTTGGATGTGCTTTAAATGTATTATATGGATGTGTATTTCTTCATAAAGTTTGCCTACATATAAATCATTTTAACTAATTTTTAAAATGGAAATCAGCTACAAAGTTTACTGGGTGACCGTGGGCTACATACCATCTCTCACCCTAATGCACCCCTCAGGGTGAAAACAACAGAGGAGGACCATGACCATCCCAAGCAAGAAGGGGACACTTAAAATGTAGAGGAAATAATAATGTACAACCACAGTGTGAAATCAGATACACACCGCTACATAGTATGGAGAAATATTTGTATAAGAATGAAAGTTGAAAATGTTTATTATTTAAACAACCTGTAAAGATATTTATAGTGCAATCCCATATATGTTTACTCAGAAGCATGTCTCAATGTATTCAATGGACCTACTCAAACTGGGAAGCCTGCACAGGACTACAACCTCAAGTGATAAGGATATTCACTCACCCAACCCAAAATTCAGAATCATGCCACTTTAAGCTGTTTTGCAACTGTTTATCCTTGTTTTGTGGTTATTGGATGTTAAAATGGCTTTATTTCTTGTTGTGAGATGCCTTGGTTTCCAACCCTACCTCACAGGGTTGCTGGAAAGATTCCATATACACTGGAGAGGTACAAATACATACACCCCTTATAATAGTTCATTGTCAAAACCAGTTGGTCATTGCAGCATTAGTTTCCTACAAAATAAAAGCAGTGATACCTAAGTAAGCTCTGCCTAATTGCTTAAAAAGAAAAGGATTGGAGAGGGAAAGAAAGATTTGCAACACAATCCTTTGCTATGTTCACTCAAAAGTCCCGCTGATTTACAGCACAATCCTAAGGATGTCTATTCAAAAGTGAGTCCTACTGAATTAAATGGGATTAACTACCAGGTATGTGGAATTAGCATTACAGCTTTACTCCCAGAAAAGTGAATATAGGATTAAAGCTTCATATTGGGAAGGTTTTCAAAACAGGCTATGAATTAGATACAAATAAATTGCTCTCTTCAACAGCCCAGGAAAACTTGTTTGACTGTTTATAATTCCAGTCTGGGTTCAGGCCTGGTTATGACCCTGATGGATGACCTCTATCAGGAGAAGGACAGGGAGAGTGCTACCCTGTTATTCTTATTAGATCTCTCAGTGGATTTTGACACCATTGACCATGGTATCCTTCTGGGCTGACTTGGTGAGATGGGTATTAGAGGCACTGTGATTGCCTTTTGGCCCCTTGGAAATTGTGCTGTGAGGTGCCGTAGGGTGCAATCTTGCCCCCATGCTGTTTAACATCTAAATGAAGCCCTTGGGAGGGGTCATCAGGAGATTTGGGATGAGGTGACAGCAGTAAGCTGATGATACCCAGCTCTATTTCTCTGTAACATCTGAATCAGGAGAGGCCGTGAAAGCCCTGGACCTCTGCCTGGATTTGGTGGTGGCCTGGATGGGGGCCAATAAACTGAGTCTGAATCCTAGTAAGGTGGAGGCACTGTGAGTTGGTGGTTCCCGAGTTCATATGAAAGGTCAGCTGGCTGCTTTGGATGGGGTCATACTCCCACTGAAAAAGCAGGTCCATAGTCTGGGGATGTTCCGGGATCCATCTTTGTTGCTGGAGGCCCAGGTGATCTCAGTGGCTAGGAGTGCCTTTTACCAGCTTTGGCTGTTGGGATAGCTGCTGAGTTTTCTGGACCGGGATAGCCTGACCACTGTTGTCCATGTACTGGTAACCTCCAGGCTGGATTACTGTAATGCACTCTATGTGGAATTGCCCTTGAGGTTGGGTGGGAAGCTGCAGCTGGTGCAAAATGCAGCAGCGAGACTGCTCACTGGGGCATTGTGTTGCCAACATGTCACCCTACTGCTGAAATAATTGCACTGGCTGCCCATTAGCTACCGGGCTAAGTTCAGGGTTCTGGTTCTGATGTACAAAGCCCTATACAGCTTGGGACCAGGATACCTGAAAGACCGTCTTATCCCTTATATACCCAGTCGATCACTGCGGTCTGCAGGTGAGGGTCTCCTGCAGATACCATCTTATCAGGAGGTCCATTCTGCACACAATAGGTGGCAGAGCTTTAGTGTAGTGGCACCGATCCTTTGGAATTCCCTCCCCTTAAATCTTAGACAGGCGCCATCTCTATTATCTTTTCAGAGCCTACTGAAGGCCTTCCTCTTTCAAAAGCCTTTAAGTAGAGACCTTATCCCAGTCTGCATCTGTGTTGGAATTGCTTTTTAATATGTTTTTAAAGCTTTTTTTAAAAAAATATGTTTTTAAAGCTTTTTAAAAAAAATGTTTTGTTTTAATATGTTTTAAAGGATGTTTTAATATATTTTAAACTCTGTTTTTATGATGTTTTAGAGTGTTTTTAGTGCTTTTGTTTGCCACCCTGGGCTCCTACTGGGAAGGTGGGCGGGATATAATGGCATCTGAAGCTGCAGCATGTACACTTCTTGTAAATTTCTGTTCGAAAATTATTTGAAACATGAAATGTATAATATGCTGTTTCTTGCTACTAATTAAAAATCCTCCATGTGCATTTTTATTATAATCATAACTGAAATTGTTTGCTATGTATGCCTGCCAAGATCCTACTGTGATCTTTCAGTTCCTGCTATATTATTGTAGAAAGGCAATCTTGCTGCTCCTGAAAGTTAGACACTCACTCAACTTCTGATGCGCAGACAAGCAGGAACAGGAAACTGTTTGCAGGATTTGCAATGGGTTCTAGCTATTGCCTGGAGGTCAGCAAACCTCTCATCAATCATGACTCTGACTTCACTTATTGACTAAGAACCTGAAAGGGTGGGGATTAGAGCCTCTGACATCTAACGGAAGCTGCGGGGGAAGGCCTGACATTTTGGTGTATATCTTTTGAACCAGAGTACCTAGAGTTTTTTTCATTGTCATTTCCCCCCCAAAATGAATGCTAAGAGCCCAGAGACTGGGGTGACTCACCCGGAAAGGACCCAAAAAAGCTGTAGTCTCCAGAGACTTGGTAACCCTAGTTAGTCCAATAGTGCCACTGCACTATAGAGGCTGTACACTGGTGGGCTTACTGGGAAGATGGTCCATGTTACTTGGGCTGCAACTGAGAAGCATCTGCTATGTTTCTCCACCAACTATCTTGAATTGATGGCGAAGGGACACCTCTGTACATTTTAAAGGATGGGTTGTGGTTGGATTTATGTTTATTTTGCAGCAAATAAATTTTGAATGAAGACATCATGAATTTGACTTTGTCACATGTTTGGCACCAGCTGAAGATGTTTTTATTCTCTTGGGCATTTGAACAGCACTAATCTGACTTTTGGTGGTTCTTTTGGTGTTCATTCTTATGTTGGATGAGGGGTATATTTTATGTCCCTAGGTGTGTGTTTTTGGATGAACACTGTTAGTATTTCTATATCTTCATTGTTTTAATGAATTTTGTATAGTATATTGTATCTATGTATTTCAGTGTTTTGCAGATCACTTCAGATCTCCTTTTGGGTGTGTGATATATGTTTAATAAATTAAATTAAAAATTATTATTGTTATTGTTATTAAATAGATTTATATCCCACCCTTTCTACCAGTAGGAGCCCAGAAATTAAACTTCAGCTTTATATTGATAAACCCTGTCAATCATGGGAGAGGGAAATATAAAGAAGTGGTGGTGGTGGTGAGGAGAAAGGATTTTCATATTCCCTTTCCTGAAAAAAATAAAAAAGGTTTCCCATTCTTTTTGGACATGTACTTCTAGCATCTGTAAATTAAATCTGTTAACTATACTGAATTGGGAAAGAGTTTTATGAACAGCTGATGTGAGGTTTGAGAAGAGGCAACATATTAAATGATGCTTGAAGAAGGGAAACTGCTTGCATTCCAATACAAGAACATATGGTTTATCACAACAAAAACTACTGTAATTATATCAGTGCTGTTTGCTGGAAGAACTGCTCTGGGTTAGGTTAGGGTTGTGGGTTTCCATAATACACACAATTTTGAAGAAGCGGGTAGTGGTATTTGGGTAGAATATCTTAGCATGCTGGACCATATTGAGCTGAATTAGGACTTGAGGCAAAAAAAGGAAGAGAAAAATATGGAAACTCAAGTGCAGCCTTTCCAACAAAATATATTGCTTGAGATGATCAGCAATTATCCTGTGCATGTTTATTTTATATCACTGATATTAAATACACTAATATCAATGTGAGATTTTCTCTCAAGTAAGTGTGCATAACTGTTTGCAGCTGCTGTTGCTGTTGATGGTGTTAAAGATGATGTCTTATCTTAGGAAACAGGTGGGACTCTGCAACATAAAGTAGCAGTGTATCCCTGATATATGTATGTGTGTGTGTTACCAGAGCCTGTGGGTGGGAGGGAGTTAGAAGTTGGGGGAAAAGATAGTATCTAATACAGGAGTTCCTGTTCTAACGTGGGTTCCACTTCAGCTGCATTATTTATTTATTTATTTATTAACATTAAAAGTGCAGCCAGTCTGCATGTGAGTCAATGGAGCATGAGGCTTCTGGACACAATTGACTGCTTCATTTGGCCTAAGAGGAAGTCAGAGGGGTCAATTAAGCAACCTGAAAGGTTTTTTAAAAACTGGGAATCAAAACCTGCCTCAGGCTCATCTCTGACCTGCAGTATTGTAAACTACTCTCTCTCAGCACAGCTTAACCTGCAAAAGCGCATAGCAGTTTACTTCAGGTTGTTGTGTACTAATCTTTCTGTTAACCCATTCTACAACAGGTAACACTGAAGGGTCGTTGTAAACTACTCTCTTGGTTTCATCCCAACCCCAGACCTCCAATTAGGGGGTCTACTATCTCTGGACAACACTGAAGGGTTGTTGTTAACAGCTCAGAGTTTGACCTGCAATATTCAGTCTCAATTATGCTGTTGTCGTGTCTCTTCTATAGACGCAGCCCTTTCCAGCCTACAATAAAAGGACAATTAACTACATTGGCTTAGGAATCTTCATTAGCTTGGCTATTTTATTATTATTTTTCAATGTTTCACACAAAATAAGAACTGCAACTCTTCTCTTTGCTGCTATTTTCTGGAATTTTGCAGGGACTGGGGTGGGATGAACATATGATTAAAATCTTGGATTTCTCCATTGATGTCTATTGGTGGCTTTCATATCTGGCTCTGGGGGACATTTAAAAATAGCTTTTCACTGTAAACCAGGATATATGACCTATCCAGACAATGAGATGGTTCTCTATACCTTTCTTAGATTGTCACTATTTTGGGGTGCAATTCAGTCACATACTGGCAAATTCAGATTGCACAATTATAGTTGATTGGGAGGTTTTGTGCAACAAACCCGTTTCCTCAAAAAAGCTGACTTTTGTGTGATAAGAAAAGTGACAGGATAATGCACTGGAAAGTGTGAGATAACACTTGCTTTGACACAACATCTATCTGCCCTGCAACAAATCAGAATGAATGCTCATTAAATAGTCAACATCATCTAATCTTCCTGCAAACAAATCTGGGTAAATGCTCAATAAACAGGTCATTGGTACTACAACTCCCATCAGCCCCAGCAAGCACGGCCACTGGATTAGGCTGATGGGAGTTGTAGTTCAAAAAAGTAACTTTTCCAAGCTCTGCTAAAGGGTTAATGTGTTTAGGCCCTGGGAGTAAACTGGTCTTCCTGAGTTGTGGGTTGTGTTCTTCTTTCCCCTTTTCTTCCTTGTTTCTGCTATGTCAAGTAATGGCTGATAATTCTAACTACTATAGAAGACCCAGTTTAAACCTTACAGTGGTGTCTATCTTCCATTTGGTGAGCCAAAAACCTACTCTGCAACAATGTTGTCCCCCCCCACCCCCATGCATGGGTGCTGCAGCTTTAGCAACATACTTGCAGGCATGCTCCCCTGAAAGTAGAATATACGATTAAATGTTTGCTGATGATCTGGTTTGTTTCCTTGACCGTAAATATCTGTTTGATTAATGCTGCTGTTACTGTAATGCTAATATTTATCTATTGCTTTATGGAGGAGGGCAACGGCTATTTCTCTTAAAGAATAGGGACTTATAATCACCTGCATAATAAAAGAAGACTCTTGAACAGAGCTTGGAAAAGTTTCTTTTTAAAACTACAGCTCCCATCAGCCCCAGCCAGCATGGCCACTGGATTGGGCTGATGGGAGTTGTAGTTCAAAAAAAGTAACTTTTCCAAGCTCTGTTCTTGACCTTGTGGCTTTTGCTAGAAAGGGGCAAATATTCCAGTGGAGCCTCTGGCATAAATGGCATGTTGTTGTTGCGCTGTGTGTAGTTGTGTTGCTTAATTTCGTTTAAAAGCAGCACCACAGCAGCAGAGGGTAACAGCAGATGTTGAAATGCGAGTGTGCCAGCGTGTGCATGCGTTTTGCCTAAGAAAGCAGGCTTTTACCCTGCATCAGCATCACTGAGACTTGAGACTTAGTAAAATAAGAAAAGCTACTTTATTTATAGAAATACATTGTAGATAGAAAAGGCAAACCTAGTTCTAACTAACTAGCTAAGTTGGAGGCATAACTCCCAGGTGTAGGAGTCAGCCCCATGCTCAAAGAGAGAGCAGAGACAAAGGGAGTCTCCTCTCTTCTGGACAGCCAGAGAACAAAAGGAGTGGGAAAGGGCAGAAGGAGGAGGGGCAGGTAAGCTTCCCTAAAGGCGTCACAGTCTAGCGACAGAAGGAAGTCAGTCAGAGCATCACAGGTAAAAGGTAAACAAAGCCTATCCATCTGGAGGACCCTAGCCCTATCTTCCTTCTGAAGCTTTTACAAAAGAACAAAACAGGAGTTGCTCTTGCCCCACTTCCAACACCCCTTCTCAACGAGTGTTTGGTTCAGTCCACGAGATTCGTCTTGTCTCGCAGCTTGCAATGTCTTGACTTTGCCCAACGCCTTTCATGAGAGTGTCTGCAGTCATGTCCGGTGGGTGCTTCACGTCTATGTACTTGGTGTGTGAACTCACCCCTTCTGACTCCAAGAGTCTGTTGCATCCTTGCTTGCTTCCCAGTCCCCTTTGGTTGGTGAGCTGGTTCTTCAGCACAGGTATCCCACCTCTACCACCACATCTGGCTTGGTAACAGTACTCATACACAGGCTTTTCTTTAGCATTTGACTTCTTCTTGAATTTCCTCTTGTAGCCTGCAGCTTTCCTTCCTTGAGGAAGCTTGTTTAGTGTCCAAGTTTTGTTTGGTATTATAAAAATACCAGAGAGTAATAGGAACTAATTTGGTTGGTCCTATTTCTTAACAGAGATATAAAGATACAAGCAGCGGAGTGAGAATGTAACCAGTCCCAACCTTTCTCTATATAAATAACAACAGACACAATCTTCTTAGGCAAAAAATAAAGAACATTTACTCACAAATTCTTTATATGTTCAGAAACATAGGTTCTAGCTTAGATGAAAGAAAAATAGTCTCAGTCCATCTTAGTCTTTAGTATTGATGCTCTCAGCAGAGAGAGCATCTGCCATGCGGCCTCTCCCAATGGTAGGAAGATCAGTAATGGAGAATATTCAAAAATCCCCCAGGACAAAGGAGGAGGAAGTCAGGTAAGTAACCCCACCCATTAGGAAGTTACATCATGGTAAAACTGGTACATGGGATATTCCCCAAATATCCCTTAAAGGGAACATGCAACATTTGCCTATTCCAACAAGTTTTACTTTGGTGTAGAGATTCCAGCTCTTCCTTGGCTGGCTGCCTCCACCTCTCAGCATCAGCTTTGGGTAAGGCATCAATCTTTTTCCAGGTCTCTGGTTCTGAAATTTCATCTCTCATGAGGTAAGCAAGTCTCTCTGGTGGTACACCTCTGTTAGTGCGCTCAGAGCGTCTGGGTGCTGGCGCTGTGGCTGCTCTTCTGGCTCTGATGCCTGTTCTGGCTCTGTTGCCTGTTGTGGCTCAGTTGCCTCTTCTGATTCATACTCCTCACCTTCCTCTGCAGGTATATTGTTATACCTTTTGTGGTGGAAGAATAACTCAGCTTCTTCTTCCTTTTCGCTGTCATCTGTTTGGTGTGGCGCCCCTTCTGGTCGGTGTGCACACTCTCTTTCATCAAAAAGGACATCTCTGCATACTTCAACTTTGCCAGTTTGGGGATCTATTACTCTGTATCCCTTTTTCATTGGAGAATATCCAATAAAAATCACTTCCCTGGCAGTGCTGTCAAGTTTGGATCTCATTTCCTTTGGGATGTGCACAAAGGCCTTGCACCCAAATACATGAAGGTGTGACATACTTGGTATCCTGTCATGACACAGTTCAAATGGTGTTTTGTTGGTTGCAGATGCAGGAAGCTGGTTTTGCAGCTAAGTGGCAGTAACTACAGCTTCTCCCCAGTACTTCTTTGGTAACTGCGCATCATCCAACAGGGAACGAATCATTTGTTCAAGGGTCCTGTTCATTCTCTCCAAGACCCCATTCTGCTCTGTAGACAACTGTAGACAACTGTAGTCTGGTGCTCTATGCCTTCCTCACGGAGAAAGTCTTGCATACCCCTAGACATGTACTCCCCTCCATTGTCAGATCTTATGATCTGTGGCTTTCTGCCAAATTTGTTGGACACAATCCTAACATAGTCCTTCAGTTTTTGAAGTACTTGACTTTTCTCCCTTATTAAATACATTGTAGTATATCCAGAGTAGTCATCTATAAAAATCAGCATGTATAAATTTCCACCTTGGGATGCCACTTTCATTGGCCCACAAAGATCAGTGTAAATTAACTCTAGAGCCTTTTGGTTTTCCTCTCACTTTTCTTAGGAAATTTTGGCTTCACACTTTTAGTTTTAATATAGTACACGCAAGTTTGTGTACAATTGCACTGTTTCACTTTAATGCCTCTTGCTAAATTCTCTTTTTCAAGAGCAGTTACTCTTGTTAAGCTGGCATGCCCCATCCTTCTATGCCAGATATGAAGGCATTGAGAATCATTGATTTCCTTGACCACATTGGCTTGCATAGTTTCCAAGCGATCAAGAATTAAAAGTCCATCTTTCACTTTTGCAGTGCAACTTATTACTTCTTTACTTTGAACATGACAAAATTCTCCACTAATATGAAATTTGCCTCCAAATTTTAATATTCTGGTGACACTGATTAGATTGTCCTTAAAGTCTGGAACATAAAGAGAGCCCTTCAATTCTATCTTTCTTTTCTCATGTCCCACTTTACACAATAATTCCACTGTCCCTTTTCCTTCAGAGAAAATTTCCTCTCCAGACACTGTCAATATCTTTTGCCTGTGACTTACCAAATTTGTAAACAGGCTTCTATCCTTTATTACATGTGAGGTCGATCCTGAGTCAATTAAAAATCTGCTTTTATAGTAACTCCTGCTTGGATAAGACACATAGCTAAAATCCTCTGGTGGAGACATACTTTGTCTTTGTTTAAAGGCTGTTTGCCTGGGAGCTTCCCTTTTGAAGTCAGGCTTTGGAGTTGTCTGCCACTCGCCCTTTTGTGGATTGGGGTGGTGACTCATCCTTTTGTCCCTATCATGTCTGCCTGTAGCAAGGTTTGCTTCCTGAGACAGAACTTTTTCTTCCTGCCATTCTCTAAAGTCCTGCTCCTTTAAATATGACACAAGCTGACTCAAACTTTGATCAGAATTTTCCAGTACACAGCAAATTAATTTATGATCCGCATTAAGAGAGCTTAAAAGCAAAGCCTTCTTCATATCCTCTTCTAAACATTTTGCACATCTTTCCAGTCTAGCAAGAAGGCTTGTAAAATTCTCTGTTTACTTAGACTGCCCCTTTCATTAGTTTCTTTCAGAGAAAACAACTTTTTGTACAGAAATAAGACGTGGCTCTTTGTTTTCTCATTATAGACTTCTTGCAACTTTTCATACATCTGTCTAACACTGTTGCAGCCTGTGCACAGATTCAGCGCTTGGTCTGATAGAGCAGATATAAGCAGAGCTTTTACTTTAGCATGCTTACATATCCATGAAGCTGTTGCATCTTCATCCTCAGCCGAGGGCTGTCTCTCAGTCAAGATTCCTTCCAGACCCTCTCCGCCAAGCAGGGCTCTGAATCTTAAATCCCACAGATTGAAGTTATCCTTTTCAAGCCTTGGAACACGTCTCTCCAGCAAAGTTACTTCAGTCATCTTTTCTATCTCTGCTCTGCTTTTCTTTCTAACTTAAAGTCTCCCTGTAAATTACAGCCAAGCACCTTTAGCTTCAGCTACAACTTGCATTCAACTTAGTTTCCTGGGCCTGTAACCCTTGTTGCGCTGTGTGTAGTTGCACTGCTTAATTTCGTTTAAAAGCAGCACCACAGCAGCAGAGAGTAACAGCAGATGTTGAAATGCGAGTGTGCCAGCGTGTGTGTGTGCATTTTGCCTAAGAAAGCAGGTTTTTACCCTGCATCAGCATCACTGAGACTTGAGACTCAGTAAAATAAGAAAAACTACTTTATTTATAGAAATACATTGTAGATAGAAAAGGCAAACCTAGTTCTAACTAACTAGCTAAGTTGGAGGCATAACGCCCAGGTGTAGGAGTTAGCCCCATGCTTGGAGAGAGCAGAGACAAAGGGACTCTCCTCTTTCCTGGACAGCCGGAGAACAAAAGGAGTGGGAAAGGGCAGAAGGAGGAGGGGCAGGTAAGCTTCCCTAGAGTCGTCACAGTCTAGTGACAGAAGGAAGTCAGTCAGAGCATCACAGGTAAAAGGTAAACAAAGCCTATCCATCTGGAAGAGCCCTATCTTTCCTCTGGAGCTTAAACAAAAGAACAAAACAGGAGTTGCTCTTGCCCCACTTCCAATAGTTGTTTAGTTCTTTGGCCCTGAAGACCTGCCCCCCAGGCAGACCTTCCTTGTTATGAGGGGCAGCCACATTTCTAGGTGGAGCATTTGGGGGGGGACCGGGGGAGGCACATAGCTTCAGCCCACACCCCCCACTCACTGGTGGAGAGGATATGAGGGCCAGGCCTGAGGAAGGGAAAGGCAGTGACCTTCCCCCTCACTCCTCCTCCATGCAGAGAGTGTGTTCACTTACAGAATGGGCGATGTAAAGGTCACTTCGCTCAGCGTCTAAGGCCCTCCTCCGGGTACCAACCCATCGGGAAGCCCGGAGGACAGTTACTCAATCTAGGGCCTTTTCTGTAGTGGCCCCCGAATTGTGGAATAGCCTCCCCGAAGAAATACGCCTGGCGCCGACGCTTCTATCTTTTCGGTGCCAGGTTAAGACCTGGCTATGCTCCCAGGCATTTTAATGCGTTTAATGTTACAATTTTAAATCTCTTTGTTTCAGTTTATTTATTGTGATATTTTGTATTTCTGTACTTTTAATCTTTTGTACACCGCCCAGAGAGCTATTCGCTATGGGCGGTTTAAAAATGAAATAAAATTAATAAATAAAATAAATAAATGTTAACAGAAAATTTAGTATGAACACCAGGAATTAAATGACGCATATTTTTTGTTTCATAAGAAAAAAGGATGTTAAGGATACAGCGAACAAGGCAATACCAAAAGGTGTAAAACAAACAAAATAGTTTGTATCTTGTATCATGACAACAGCAATAAAAAAAACAGGTTTAGAAGCAGAATAAGAGCACATCACAATGCAACCATAGTTAAGCATTTAGGGAGAGTGGTGTTGAGAAGAATATTCATAACTTTCTTGTTGAAGGCAGTGAGATTGACAGTGCAATCCTAACCATGTCTGCTCAGAAGTAAGTCCTGTTGAATTCCATGGGGCTTACTCCCAGGTAAATAGGGTTAGGATTGTAACTTGTCCTTAACTCTGTAAAATATTTACTGTATAATAGACTTTGTTTTGTAAACTTATCAAAATGCATGATAAACATGCAAGAAAGCTTTCTGAATGGTAGGTTCATGATACAGTAGGGCCTCGCTTATTTAGCAGGTTAGGGACCAGACCCCCGCCATAAAGTGAAAATCACCGAAAAGCAGAACATCGATCAGCTGTAGTGAGGGGAGCTCCAGCTGACCTGACAGCACTTGGCTGCTAAAGCTCCCCCTGCATCACTTTTCCTTGCATCACTATCTCCCCCCCCGCTTGCTCGCCCTCGTTATGGTGGGAGTGTAGTGCTCCCCTTCCACGGCAGACTTCCTGCCGTGGATCGCAGCGAGGGAGCTGCCTGACACACCTGCTCACTCGTTTGCCCTCCGCTGCCTCCCTCGCTCGTCCCCCCTCGCCCGCTGGCTCACCCTCATTATGGTGGGGGGGAGTAGTGCTCTCCTTCCGCAGCAGGGTCTGTCGTGGATTTCAGGGAGGGAGCTGCCTGCCCACCCGTGCCTGCTCGTTTGCCCTCCACCACCTCCCTGGCTCATCCCCCCTTGCCCACCCCCCTGCCTGTTCGCGCACTCACTTGCCCTCTGCTGCCTCCCTGGCTCATCCCCCCTTGCCTGCTCGCTCTCCCCCCTGCCTGTTCGCACACTCACTTGCCCTCCGCCGCCTCCCTCGCTCATCCCCACTTGCCCTCCCCCCTGCCTGTTCGTGTGTTCACTTGCCCTCCCCCCTGCCTGTTCATGTGTTCACTTGCCCTCTGCCGCCTCTCTGGCTCGTCCCCTTCTGACCGCTCTCTCTTCCCCCTGCCTGTTTGCTCACACATTCACTTGCCCTCTGCCACCTCCCTTGACAATAAAATGGCGCCGGACGCCCTTCTCGGACTCAGCTGCTGAGCGCATCATCAAAGCTTGGAAACGTTCTGTGTTTAACTACAACTCCCATCAGCCCAACTGTAGTTTAAAAAAGGACTGTTTCCAAGCTCTGACGGCATGCTCAGGGCATCGGGCATGATCATGACGTGCTCAGGGCGTCAGGCGCCATCAATTCGCGTCATGCCTGCTGCAAAAACGGAACAAGCGCCAAACATATGGCACATGGACATATTTCAAAACCGCCACATAAGCGAAGCACCGAGAAGCGAAGCGCCGTAAAGCGGGGCCCTACTGTATACCTTTTCAGAAAGAAAAAATGCATAGTGCCTAAAAATCATACTTTAGAACAGTTGCAGAGTTTGGTTTTTCCTAGAATTAAAGTAATTAATTTTTAAAATCAAAATTAAAGTTATCCTTTCTTTCTTTTTTCAAATGCAAGAAAAACCAAATTTGCTAAATGCTTGTGAGTCACTGAACCGTGAAAAGGTCTCATGTTGAGCTGCACACATTAGGAAAATCAGAATTTAGGCCAACCACCTAACTGGTGTGCACAGCAGCGTTTCTATTCCTCTAGGGCTGTTTTCATCATTTGCCAAAGAAGAAGAAATAGCCACTATAATTCTGAGTAGAGTGAGCTCTTTAAAAGAGTAAAGGGTAAATTAGGGTAGATATTTTTTTCAGATCACTTCAAGTTATCTCTTTATTTCACCCTTTAGCAATAAGCACCCAATCCTGCTCTACTCATCATAATAACTGCAGAATAAACAAACCCATACTTCTTACTGCAGGCAAGCAAACATCCTCTTTATTGCTGCCAGGATATAGAACACAACTGGAACTGAAAATCAGAGCAAAGAAAAGTAAAAGGGGTGCAGTCTAGCTCTAGCACGTTATACAAAATTCTAATATTTAACTCTTCAAGGGTTATGGTACCATACTGGCTTTTTTCCCCCCAGATCACTTAAGTAGTTATAGGGTGATTGTGATAATGAAAAATCCATCCTCAGTCAGGGAAAGTCTTGAGTGAACAGATTTTTGGGGGTTCTTCAAGATGAAGTTTTTGTTTTACTCTCGCTCTACTGTACTCATTGAATTTTTCAGAGGGTCCTATTAAATTGCTCATGTTCTTAACACAAGCTGTCATTCTTTAAATGGAGGTTGTCATTGTCTGTCATGTCACAAATTAAAAAACAATTTCCCCAAAAAATCTGGGAGGGCAAAGGACAGCTCTGGGTGGGGTTCCCCCATCCCCACCTGGCTACAGGGCTGCTTCCCTCACCACAGTGTGGTATAGTGGTTAGAGAATTGGACTGGGACCTGGGAGACCAGGGTTCAAATCCCCACTCAGCCATGAAGCTCATTGGGTGACCTTGGGCCAGTCACTGCCTCTCAGCCTAACCTACCTCACAAAGTTGTTGTGAGGATAAAATGAAGAGGCCAAAAGCATCTACACTACTTTGAGCTCCTTGGAAGAAAGGTGGTATATAAATGTAATTAACAACAACAACATATTGTTGTGAGTTTGCTATCTGGTTACTGGGGTTGGAACAGTTGCTATGGTTTTGCTTAACAGTTTAAGGCAACACCTGGCCAGAGTCTTGGATGTGAGAAAATAAGACTCTGAATGGGTGCTTGATGCTTTCTATATGCGGAAGATACAAAGATCTCTCTGGGGTGATACACTTTTCTCCCCAGGTTGTACAACCGGCACATTTACAAGTGTCATATAATGTTTGTTCTGTACTAGCAAGAAATCGTTCCTTTAGTGCAGCAGCACCTACATACAGAAACTTTTGCTGTATTGTCTTCTGAACCTACTAAAAACTTTTGTGTTTCAGTAAGCCTACTCAGGCATGTAATTTTAGCATGCAATTTAAACACTTGATTTTAGTAAGCATAATTGTTTTTAAACTACAAATATATATCACTTGTTATTTTAGATCTTTTTTTGTAAAGTGCTTTGAGATCTTTTGCTTGAGTAAGTGGTATACAAATCTTGTTTTTTTAATGTAAGCTAAATCTCTGTGTGAAAATAAGCAGATCTGGGGACTATAAGGCATCTTTGGGAGTCAGGGCCAGCTCCAGGCATGCGGGGGCCCTTGGGCATCAGCTTGCCCTGGCCCCCCAGTGGGTGGGTGGGTGGGTGTGCGCGTGCATGTGTACGTGTGTGCGCACCCCCCCACGGCCTCCACGGCCCCCCTACCTGTCTAGTCTTTACCATTGACCTTAATGAACATGGCGGCTGCAGTTTCCCTAAGGGGAATGAAGCCTCCTCTGCCATCAACTAAGATGGCGGCAGCGGTTTCAGTATCTTAGGGAAGCTGCGGCCGCCATCTTCATTAAGGGCAATGCTAAAAAGCTGGCTGACAGGTAAGTGGGGGGTGGGGGGGCATGGATCATGGAAGGGGAGTGGAGGGCCCCTCAGGGGCCCCTCAGGGGCTCCTGTAGCTCTGGGGCCCTCGGGCCAGTGCCCAACCTGGCCGCCCTTTAGAACCAGCCCTGTACTCTGGCATGGCATCAGATCCCTGACAGACACCCTGCACCTGAAGGTGCTTCACCTTCAATCAGCTCACAGCTCTCTTTCACCACCACCACCTCCCTGCCCATTCCAGTGACAACACTGGTTTCTCACACCGAATCTGCCAAGCGCTCATCGCTGACTCTGCCCTGCATGTGATTGGCCATTCAGTGATGTCCATCCAGAGTCGCGTTAGACAAAACCATAGGGATAAGGCTCATTCATGGAAATCAGACATAGAATTCTGGTGCTGAAAGAGATATAGGCAACTAGTCAAATGCCTTAAGGGAAGGAACTGCCTAATGGGAAGTCTAGCCTAGTATTCTCTACCCAGATAGTCAGTGGTTTTCCAGAGTCTTATTTCCTGGATGAACAAAAGACTTTATAAATACTAGGGCTCGTGCACTGGATTTGGCCAAGGCCTCAAACAAATCTGGATATCACTTGAGTCAGGTCGAGACAGACCTGGATCATCAGGGCAGGGCAGGAGGAGGAGGGACCTACCTGACCAGCTGCATCTTCTCAGAAGAAGGTGGGGTAGGGGTGGATGCCTTTGAATGTGGGGTGCAGGCTTTACTGCCCAACCTTGTCTGACCTCTCTTTCTACCCACCTGATGTCCTGCCTCCTGAAGCGGCATCCTGCAGGACAGAGTCATTTGCTTACCAGCTGGTAAGCAGAGAATTCCACCCCACAGGGTGCAGGTTGGGATTCCTTCAAGAGGGCATTCTCTGCAGGAAGCCCCTCACAAAGGAACAGCGCTGTGCAGAATCAAACCCTTCTGCTCTCGGTTGGGAGAAGGGAGGAAGGAAAACATACCTCCCAACAGTATGTTTAATTAGGGTTTTTAAAACCTTAATTAAACATTTGCCCCAGCCCAAATAGATACAAGGGAAAATATGGGGCATGTGGTCTCTGGGTGGGCACGAAGATGTGGGGCATATGGTCCCTGGGTGGGCACGGAGTAGCATAGCCCAATCCATGGAGGCAATCCAGGCCACAGGGTGGGGAACAGTGTCTGCGCAGTGCTAATAAATACAAAATAGATGCTCTCCCATACAGCTATGGGATCCTCCTCTCCTTTGCTACATTCCTAGGAGAAAATAAAAACAAGGAGAACCTTAGCCCTTTAGCCACATATAGCAGCACCATACATCAGCAGTTTTCTGTGTTGTGGCAAGCCCTTTTATTGAGCTTCCTCTGAAAGATTCATGATGGCAGACATGCATCCCCGAACGACAGGCTTCCCATTATAAATATGCTGGTCCTTTAATGCAGAACTGCACAGACTGCTTTAACAGGGTTTGTCTTCAGGTAACTGGGTGCAGGATTTCAATATTAAATAATAATTTTAACACAATTAAATTATAATTAATAAAATAAAAAAATATTCTATAACATTTATAATCCTGTTAGCTATCTCATTGGTTTTGCCATTGGAGAAGAACATTGGAAAGGCTGAGGGGTGACATGATTGCGCTCTTTTAGTACCTGAAGGGCTGTCACATAGAGGAGGGTACCGATTTGTCCTCTGCTGCCCCAAAGGGTAGGACTAGGTCTAATGGTTTTAAGTTGCAGGAGTGTAGATTCAGATTGGACATTAGAAGGAACTTCTTAACAGTAAGGGCAGTTCAGCAATGGAACCGACTGCCTAGGGAGGTGGTGGGATCCCCTTTGCTGGATGTCTTCAAGCAGAGGCTGGACAGCTATCTGCGGAAGATGCTCTAGCTGTGGATTTCCTGCTGTGAGCAGGGGGTTGGACTCGATGGCCTACAAGGCCCCTTCCAACTCTATGATTCTATGAAAGCGAGAGGTTGTGTTTCTTTTACTGAGTAATTTAGAAAAATATTTACTGTATGCTTTTCCTTACTATTTTACCTGAAAACATAAAATAGTAAAATGTTTTTAAAAATAATTTTTAAAATTAAAGCAGATCACTCTGCTTTCCATAGTCCCCAATCCCCAACCGTACAGGCTTAAGATAATTTCTCTTAGGGATCAATCCCCTGTGCACACTAGGGTTGCCAGGTTCAGGGCCTGAGAACGATTCTGTATCTTTAAGAGAAGAGAAAATTCAGCCAAGTGCAGGTGTTCTTGCAACATTATAATGGGAAAAACCACAAGGTGGAATTCTCCCTTCTCCCTGCACAACTTTTAAAGAGGGAGAAGGGAGAATTCCACCTTGTAGTTTTTCCCATTACAGTGTTGCAAGAACACCTGCACTTGGCTGAATTTTCTCTTCTCTTAAAGATACAGAATCGTTCTCAGGCCCTGAGCCTGGCAACCCTAGCACACACTAATTGGGAATACTCAGTTGAACACCAATGTAATTTGTGCATCTAAAACATGCAATAATCAGGTTAGATTAAGACTGGATGAAGCCTTGGTGGGAGCAGAAAATATGGTACAAAGATGAATCACTTTGGTAAAAGGAACCAAAATTTGATGCCTATGATATAAGCACTAAGTCCCCTTTCACAGCCATTTTATACCTCCACAACAGCCATGTGAGGTAGGTTAGGCTAAGTTGGTGACTGGCCCAAAGCAGGAAGTCAGCAAAACCAAGGATGAATTAGGTGGAACTGAATTTACAGTGTGAAACCGGACATGCTCAGAATATTTTCTTTTCATCAAGGTCAGCAAAAAAAGTTGTTTTGTTGCTGCTGAGAGTTGTGAAACTCCACATGCTCAGGATATTTGTTGTAGCCCACAAAAGTTTATACCATAATAAATTTGTTAGTCTTTAAGATTCCACAAGACTTATTTTGTGGTACCTTATTTCATGTGTTCCTTTTTAAAGGAAAGGGGCCCTTTTCTGGGAACTGTACTAGAGCCCCCAACCATCTTAATCAGGGCATGGCTTCTCCATCAACATCCATGGCACTTGAGACAATTCAGTGACTGCTCCAATATATAAATCCCAGAAGGACCAAGATTTAAATTCAAGACTTATATTTCAGCGTGCACTGGACAGTCAATTGCTTCCCCCTGTGTTTTCTCTCTGTCTGTAAAGAAGTAAATGCCCCTTTGCAAATCAAAGTATATTTTTCAAAAATAAATGGCCAATGCAATGCATACACTCAAAGGAAAAAGTTGACATGTTATATCGGTAGGCAACTGGATCCTCTCAAAAATCCAGGTGCCACATCTTCCCTATCTACAGTACAGCCAGTAAACAGTACCTATATTTGTGAAGTGTGGAAAGGGCTCCCAAACTGGAAATGAGCACATATTTGGAGCAAGTCTGATTTGAACATAGCAGAGATGAAAAGCAGGCAGACCAATCAGTGATGACTTACGAGCACCAAGGGAGGAAGTCTGTCAGCCATGAGCATATTTTTGCTGTCTGGAGGTTACTAATGAAACACTAGAAAAACAGAAACAAAAGCAGGAGAACTGAAAACAGGCTTTGGTTTTTTAAAACTGTTTATTGCGTTTCAGTTCGATATTAAAAGCTCAACATTTGTTTCTTAAAAGGAAGGAAAAGGATTTTCTTTTTTACAGTCCAACCCCAGTTAAGCAAAGCCCTTCAATCGAACATGATCATAGCTCAAGCATATAGTATTCAGTGCAATGGGCACTGCAGCAGTGTAGTCAACAATTAATAGTGAGAGAGAGCCTGTTGGTTCAGAGTGGGGAGTGACTGGGCTGCCCCAGGTGACTGATGGGGAGAGAACTGTGGGACTGAAATAATCAATGAACAGTGGTTTATAAATACACATCATCATCATCGTCACCATCATCAGTGTTGCACTATGCTAGTGTAAATACATAGACTGTTCCACTGGTGCAGCAAATCAAAATTGTGCAACCATTTGTACCATGCAAGGATTAGAATGAGTCAGATGTGAGTGCAGAGGCAAAAATATTTTAATGCGCTCCCTATTTTCCTGGATGGTAAGATGTTCCAAGGTAGTGCTTACCTGGGTTTGGCTGCTTCTGAAGGATTTTGTAATATTTGGTGGAGTCAAGATAGCATACAAACAGCAAACAGCTGCCCCATGTCAGGTCCCCAGAGAGGAAGCCCAGCACTCTCAACAGGACCGGTTCTAAAGGGTGGTCAGGTTGGGCACTGGCCCGAGGGCCCCAGAGCTACAGGAGCCCCTGAGGGGCCCCTGAGGGGCCCTCCGGTCCCCTACCGTGATCCATGCCTCCCCACGCCCCCCACTTACCTGTCATCTGGCTTTTTAGCATTGCCCTTAATGAAGATGGCGGCCACAGCTTCCCTAAGGTACTGAAGCCGCTGCCGCCATCTTAGTTGATAGCAGAGATGTGCGCGCGTAGCATGCATGTGTGCCATCAACAAAGATGGCAGCGGAGGCTTCATTCCCCTTAGGGAAACCGCAGCCACCATCTTCATTAAGGTCAATGGTAAAGACTAGACAGGTAGGGAGGCCGTGGGGGGCATGGGGGGCACGCACACGTACACATGCATGCGCACACCTACCCACCCACTGGGGGGGCAGGGCAAGCTGATGCCCAAGGGGCATGCCTGGAGCCGGCCCTGCCAGAGTGCCTTACGCTTTGCACGTCTATATTAGTAAATAAAGCAAGTGTTGAAGACCCCTAAAATCTTCAGTATTTTGCCATCCAAAGGAAACTAAACCCTGCAGGAAGTGGGCAGCACAGAATAGTATATTTCAAGGCATTTGTGTGGGTCCCCCGGTGCATTTTATTTAAAGATAAAGAGGCAGTTAAGTCAGGCACACAAACATTTCTCACTAGATCATCCCTTACTCTCTCTTTCTCTCTGTCCCCTGATGTTAGTTTTGAAACTACAATAGCATGTAATTCCACTCTGTGAAGTGAGAAAATGCTCTATTAGTCAAGCCCATCTTACATTTGTTTTGTTTTGTCTCAGCCGAATCCGTGCAATTCACATTTATGTTCTTTCAGTCCTCTCCCATGGCTTGATGTCCTTTGCACTCTGGCCTGAGCTCTTTTTGCTGTTTGGTCATTGTGGAAGAGCTTTCCCATATGCTGCAATGTCAGGAGACTTCCTTGACATGGTTGGTTGTATGTGCTTGGCTGAGGTTGTTGGTTTCTGTGTAGGATTAAAGAGATAAGAGTCCACAGGAGAGCATTTCTGAAGGTCCAAAGTAGCAGAGTTCAGAAGGCCAGGTTGCTAACTGGGGTCAGTTAGCATAAAGTCATCGGATTTCTGTGAATTCCTTCAGAGAAATACAAAATTTGCAGTTATCTTTTTGCATAGCTGTGATTCTTAATTGCCTCCAAAATTCACGTTTCTGATTTTCCTTTTTTTGTGTGCGTGTGTGTGCTTACTTTCCAGTTGTTTTTATAAAGAATGTCTAAGAGGGCTACAACTTTTTTTTTTTTACATTTATATCCTGTCTTTCCTTTCCAGGCGTCATATGTTGTTTTTCCTGTTCTTCCTTTTCATCATCATGTCAGCCCTGTGAGGTAGGTTAGGCTGAGAGATAGCGATTGGACCAAAGTCACCCAGTAAGTTTCAGGGCTGAGTGGAGATTTGAACCCTGGTCTCCCCAGTTGTAGTCTAGCACTCAAACCACTACACCACACTGGCTGTCTTAAACCAAGGGTCAAGACTGGAAGTACATCACTAAAATGTATGCCCTCCCTTTGTCTCCTATCTAGACTTGGTGTAACATGTGGGCTTTGCCATTTTTGTATCAAAATAAACCTGTACTTCTATCATTATTTTAAGATTAAGATGCTCCTTAAATGTTACTTCATGGGAAATCTCGTGCTAAAATGGGTTTTGAATGCCTTGATTAATCTAACTACCTAGGCCAGGGGTGGGTAACCTGTGGTTCTCCAGATATAGTTGAATTATAATTTCTGTCAGTACCAGCCAGAATGGCTGGTGATTGGGGATGATGGGAGTTATAGTCATAAGAACATAAGAACATAAGAAGAGCCTGCTGGATCAGGCCAGTGGCCCATCTAGTCCAGCATCCTGTTCTCACAGTGGCCAACCAGGTGCCTGGGGGAAGCCCGCAAGCAGGACAGGAGTCTTTCTCAGCCCTACCTGGAGACACTAGGGATTGAACCTGGGACTTTTTGCATGCAGAGTATGCCGTCTTCCACTGAACAACAGCCCTTCCCCTGCAAACTCAAGCTGCATTTAAGGTTGGAGTGGCACACTCCAAGTAGGTGTTTATTGCCGGCTGCTTCATGGAACATTTCTTTGTTCAGTTTTTTATGTACTTAAAAAAAAAGTCAGCATTTGACTGCTTTGGCCTGACAAGGGTCTGTTATTTGAGGCATTAACAGTAGTTCGTTAACTTTTTTCCATTGGTGTTCTAGCTGTGCAGGCTTGAATTTATGCAGAGGGAACAGGATTGCACTACTGTCCACACTCACAGTGATTGTGGGGTGTGCACAGAGGCTACATGACATAAGAACATAAGAACATAAGAACATAAGAAGAGCCTGCTGGATCAGGCCAGTGGCCCATCTAGTCCAGCATCCTGTTCTCACAGTGGCCAACCAGGTGCCTGGGGGAAGCCCGCAAGTAGGACCCGAGTGCAAGAACACTCTCCCCTCCTGAGGCTTCCGGCAACTGGTTTTAGAAGCATGCTGCCTCTGACTAGGGTGGCAGAGCACAGCCATCATGACTAGTAGCCATTGATAGCCCTGTCCTCCATGAATTTGTCTAATCTTCTTTTAAAGCCATCCAAGCTGGTGGCCATTACTGCATCTTGTGGGAGCAAATTCCATAGTTTAACTATGCGCTGAGTAAAGAAGTACTTCCTTTTGTCTGTCCTGAATCT
The DNA here is from genome assembly GCF_030035675.1 of Rhineura floridana. NCBI lineage: Eukaryota > Metazoa > Chordata > Lepidosauria > Squamata > Rhineuridae > Rhineura > Rhineura floridana. The sequence goes on along the minus strand of NC_084481.1, from coordinate 141,327,599 downwards.
TCCAACATTCAGCTTCTTTGAATGTCCACGAGTTCTAGTATTATGAGAGAGGGAGAAGAACTTTTCTCTATCCACTTTCTCAATGCCATGCATAATTTTATACACTTCTATCATGTCTCCTCTGACCCGCCTTTTCTCTAAACTAAAAAGCCCCAAATGCTGCAACCTTTCCTCGTAAGGGAGTCGCTCCATCCCCTTGATCATTCTGGTTGCCCTCTTCTGAACCTTTTCCAACTCTAGAATATCCTTTTGGAGATGAGGCGACCAGAACTGTACACAGTATTCCAAATGGGGCCACACCATAGATTTATACAACGGCATTATGATATCGGCTGTTTTATTTTCAATACCTTTCCTAATTATTGCTAGCATGGAATTTGCCTTTTTCACAGCTGCCGCACACTGGATCGACATTTTCATCGTGCTGTCCACTACAACCCCGAGGTCTCTCTCCTGGTCGGTCACCGCCAGTTCAGACCCCATGAGTGTATATGTGAAATTAAGATTTTTTGCTCCAATATGCATAATTTTACACTTGTTTATATTGAATTGCATTTGCCATTTTTCTGCCCATTCACTCAGTTTGGAGAGATCTTTTTGGAGCTCTTCACAATCCCTTTTTGTTTTAACAACCCTGAACAATTTAGTGTCGTCAGCAAACTTGGCCACTTCACTGCTCACTCCTAATTCTAGGTCATTAATGAACAAGTTGAAAAATACAGGTCCCAATACCGATCCTTGAGGGACTCCACTTTCTACAGCCCTCCATTGGGAGAACTGTCCATTTATTCCTACTCTCTGCTTTCTGCTTCTTAACCAATTCCTTATCCACAAGAGGACCTCTCCTCTTATTCCATGACTGCTAAGCTTCCTCAGAAGTCTTTGGTGAGGTACCTTGTCAAACGCTTTTTGAAAGTCTAAGTACACTATGTCCACTGGATCACCTCTATCTATATGCTTGTTGACACTCTGAAAGAATTCTAATAGGTTACTGAGACAGGACTTTCTCTTGCAGAAGCCATGCTGGCTCTGCTTCAGCAAGGCTTGTTCTTCTATGTGCTTAGTTAATCTAGCTTTAATAATACTTTCTACCAGTTTTCTTAAGCTAACTGGCCTGTAATTTCCGGGATCCCCTCTGGATCCCTTTTTGAAGATTGGCGTTACATTTGCCACTTTCCAGTCCTCAGGCACGGAGGAGGACCCGAGGGAGAAGTTACATATTTTAGTTAGCAGATCAGCAATTTCACATTTGAGTTCTTTGAGAACTCTCGGGTGGATGCCATCCGGGCCCGGTGATTTGTCAGTTTTTATATTGTCCATTAAGCCTAGAACTTCCTCTCTCGTTACCACTATTTGTCTCAGTTCCTCAGAATCCCTTCCTGCAAATGTTAGTTCAGGTTCAGGGATCTGCCCTATATCTTCCACTGTGAAGACAGATGCAAAGAATTCATTTAGCTTCTCTGCAATCTCCTTATCGTTCTTTAGTACACCTTTGACTCCCTTATCATCCAAGGGTCCAATCGCCTCCCTAGATGGTCTCTTGCTTTGAATGTATTTATAGAATTTTTTATTGTTGGTTTTTATGTTCTTAGCAATGTGCTCCTCAAATTCTTTTTTAGCATCCCTTATTGTCTTCTTGCATTTCTTTTGCCAGAGTTTGTGTTCTTTTTTATTTTCTTCATTCGGACAAGACTTCCATTTTCTGAAGGAAGACTTTTTGCCTCTAAGAGCTTCCTTGACTTTGCTCGTTAACCATGCTGGCATCTTCTTGGCCCTGGCGGTACCTTTTCTGATCTGCGGTATGCACTCCAGTTGAGCTTCTAATATAGTGTTTTTAAACAACTTCCAAGCATTTCCGAGTGATGTGACCCTCTGGACTTTGTTTTTCAGCTTTCTTTTTACCAATCCCCTCATTTTTGTGAAGTTTCCTCTTTTGAAGTCAAATGTGACCGTGTTGGATTTTCTTGGCAATTGGCCAGTTACATGTATGTTTAATTTAATAGCACTGTGGTCACTGCTCCCAATCGGTTCAACAACACTTACATCTCGCACCAGGTCCCGGTCCCCACTGAGGATTAAGTCCAGGGTTGCCGTCTCTCTGGTCGGTTCCATGACCAACTGGTCTAGGGAATAGTCATTTAGAATATCTAGAAACTTTTCTTCTTTGTCATGACTGGAACACATATGCGGCCAGTCTATGTCCGGGTAGTTGAAGTCACCCATTACTACCACATTTCCTAGTTTGGATGCTTCCTCAATTTCATATCTCATCTCAAGGTCTCCCTGAGCATTTTGATCAGGGGGACGATAGATCGTTCCCAGTATTAAGTCCCTCCTGGGGCATGGTATCACCACCCACAACGATTCTGTGGAGGAGTCTGCCTCTTTTGGGGTTTCGAGCTTGCTGGATTCAATGCCTTCTTTCACGTATAGAGCGACTCTACCACCAATACGTCCTTCCCTGTCCTTCCGATATAGTTTATATCCAGGGATAACCGTATCCCACTGGTTTTCTCCATTCCACCAGGTCTCGGTTATGCTCACTATATCAATGCTCTCCTCTAAGACCAAGCACTCCAGTTCTCCCATCTTGGTTCGGAGGCTCCTAGCATTAGCGTACAGGCACTTGTAAGCAGTGTCTCTCTTCAAGTGTCTTTGGCACTTGTGGTTTGGCCTGTGGTAATTTTGCTCTTCTGAATTTATATCCTGTGCCCCTGCTCTCACAATGCCTACTTCTAGGCCTACCCCTTTTAAAATTTCATCATTTCTTTGGTTTTTATCCCAGGGGGGAGGTTTATTCCGAACCAGACCTTTCTCAGCTCCTGTCGGGTTTCCCCCCTCAGTCAGTTTAAAAGCTGCTCTGGTTCAAGTGGAGCCCGTCCCTTTTGTACAGGCCCGGCTTGTCCCAAAATGTTCCCCAGTGCCTAACAAATCTAAACCCTTCCACCTGACACAATCATCTCATCCACGCATTGAGACTGCAAAGCTGGGCCTGTCTGGCTGGTCCTGTGCGTGGAACCGGTAGCATTTCAGAGAAAGCCACCTTGGAGGTCCTGGCTTTCAGCATCCTACCTAGCAACCTAAATTTTGCTTCCAGGACCTCACGGCTGCATTTCCCCATGTCGTTGGTGCCAACGTGCACCACGACCACTGACTCCTCCCCAGCACTGTCTACCAAACTATCTAAACGACGGGCAATATCTGCAACCTTCGCACCAGGCAGGCAAAACACCTTGCGGTCTACACGCCCATCACACACCCTACTGTCTATGTTCCTAATGATCGAATCACCCACTACAAGGATCCCTCCACCCCCTGGAGATATATCCTCGGCACGAGAGGATAGCTGCTCATCCCCCAAGGAATGGGTCCCTTCTAAGGGATCGTTTCCCTCATTTTCAGCTGGATGCTCTCCTTCCCCGAGACCATCGTTCTCCATGATAGCAAGAGAACTATCATCGCTGGAGTGGGACACAGCTATAACGTCCCTGAAGGCCTCCTCCACACACCTCTCTGCCTCTCTCAGCTTTTCCAGGTCTGCCACCTTGGCCTCAAGGAAATGAAGTCGTTCCCGGAGAGCCAGGAGCTCATTGCACCGAGAGCACACCCACAACTGCTGTCCAACAGGCAGATAGTCGTACATGCTGCAGGCATGTACGATGTCCAACAACGTCTGTTAAGTTGTTAGCTAGTCCTGACATAGTCTACAAAAGCCTGCCGTTAGAGGTGTTGTTAGTGAGTTGCTCAAATGGCTTGAGCCCTCGGTGTTTTGCACTGAGCTCTGGATCTCCTGACCTTCCCCCATTTTTTAAAACTTTTATCATTTTTAATTTTGCTTACAGGGCTGCTGGGCTTGCTGCCCACCCTCTTAATTTGCTGAGATGTTCGTTTTGCCTATGTAAACCCACGTACGCACATTTTATGAACATTTGTGTCATGGGCCTGTGCCTCAAGTCTTTCATGTACGTAGCAATGTCCTTGCTTATATAGATCGTGTCCTAGAATAGGCACCCTGGAGGGGTAGATGCCAATTCCATGGGAAAGATGCTCAGGCCCCACCAAAAGAGCTTCTAATGATAGCTCAGTTTCAAAGTAAAATTTAGGAGTCCTCCTAAGTTCATTTAATCAAGGCTTGAGTTGTTCATGTAACAGGGTAAAATGCATAGAGAGAGGTGGGGAAAACATGCGTAAAAGAGGAGAGGACTGGGTGGAGACCACACATGATACCTAAACTCTATTGTATATTGTAGGTCTGAACCGGGAACTTCTGAGGGCTGTGCTCCATACTCTTAAACCCATGACATAACATCATGAGTTTCTTAATTCTTGCTACTTGTCATTATCTGCTGTAGGCAGGTAAACTCATCACATGATGATGCCATGTCATGGAGGTGAACTCAGCACAATTGGGTAAAGATTTTGGCAGCATCTTTACAGTACCTGTAACTCATTCTTGAGATTCTTCCCAGTTGTCAGAAGAACAAGATGCCCTTGTTGCTTTACCATTATAAAGTTGTTTATGAGGCTATTTGAGTACCTGCCATCAGTCCACCCTGGTGCCTCCTCCCTGCCACCCACCAGGAAGACATGAAGACAGCATTCATCTCACTTGGTACTTCCCTGCTGAGTGTAACACCTGCCCGTGCTGCTCCACCGTACATTGGGGGCCCACATTCCACATGGGCCATAACAATGGTGATGGCTGTGGGACACCCTTTGCTTGACACTTTTCTGCTGAGTGCTAAGCCAGCCCTCCCCAAAAGCGAGCTGAATTATTTTTTGATGGGATGGCAGCATCAGCCTGGTGGGCCTTCTGGGGTCTATGGGACCCAGCATTTGCCCACTCTTGTGGGTGCTGATGCTTCACGGGGTGATACTTCACGGAGAAGGGCTATAGCTCAGGGCTTTGCATGCAGAAGGTTCCAGGTTCAATCCCTGACATCTCCAGATAGAGCTGGGAGGGAGTCCCAGTCTGAAACACTGGAGAGCCACTGCCGGTCAGTGTAGACAATACTGACCTAGATCGACTAGTGGTCTGAATTAGTATAAGGCAGCTTCCTATGTTCCTGGGCCTGCTGGCAACATGTGTTTCCTTTAGCCCATCCCGGTCAGTAACCTATCAACTATAGTTTGCAGGGGTGTAGTTGTCAGGGGTCTTTGGTGTGTGTATGTCTTAGACCTCTTACTTTTTTGGGAGTAGGTTCCAGCAGGGTCCTTATGTCTCCACCATCCTACAAACCAATCAGCATGAAAGGAACTGGCTGAAGAACTCTCAGAAACGCTGTCTATTATCTTTGCGAAATCATGGAGGACTGGTGAAGTGCCGGATGACTGGAGGAGAGATAATGTTGTCCCTATCTTCAAAAAGGGCAAAAAGGAGGAACCGGGGAACTACAGACCAGTCAGCCTAACATCAATCCCTGGAAAAACTCTGGAGCAGATTATAAAGCAGTCAATCTGTAAGCACCTTGAAAACAATGCAGTGATTACTAGGAGCCAACAAGGATTTATGAAGAGCAAATCCTGCCAAACTAATCTTATCTCATTTTTTGACCAGGTAACTTTCCTTGTAGACTGTGGGAATGCTGTGGACATAATATATCTCGACTTCAGCAAAGCTTTTGACAAAGTGCCCCATAATATTCTGATTAGCAAGCTAGCTAAATGTGGGCTGGATGGAACAACTCTCAGGTGGATCCACAGTTGGCTCCAGAATCGTACTCAAAGAGTGCTTATCAATGGTTTCTTCTCAAACTGGGCAGAAGTAACAAGTGGGGTACCAGTGCTCTTCAACATTTTTATTAACAACTTGGGTGAGGAGGTACAGAGCATGCTTATCAAATTTGCAGATGATACAAAATTGGGGGGCACAGCTAATACTGTGGAAGACAGAAACAAAATTCAAAGGGACCTTGAAAGGCTGGAGCATTGGGCTGAAAACAACAGAATGAAATTCAACAGGGATAAATGCAAAGTTCTACACTTAGGAAAAAGAAACCAAATACACAGCTATAAGATGGGGGATACTTGGCTCAGCAATACGACATGTGAGAAGGATCTTGGAATTGTCATTGATCACAAGCTGAATATGAGCCAACAGTGTGATGTGGCTGCAAAAAAGGCAAATGCTATATTAGGCTGCATTAACAGAAGTATAGTTTCCAAATTGCATGAAGTATTAGTTCCCATCTATTCAGCAGTGGTTAGGCCTCATCTTGAATACTGTGTCCAGTTCTGGTCTCCGCACTTCAAGAAGGATGCAGACAAACTGGAACGGGTTCAGAGGAGGGCAACAAGGATGATCAGGGGACTGGAAACAAAGCCCTATGAGGAGAGACTGAAAGAACTGGGCATGTTTAGCCTGGAGAAGAGAAGACTGAGGGGAGATATGATAGTACTCTTCAAGTACATGAAAGGTTGTCACATAGAGGAGGGCCAGGATCTCTTCTTGGGCGTCCCAGAGTGCAGGACACGGAATAATGGGTCAAGTTGCAGGAAGCCAGATTTCGACTGGACATCAGGAAAAACTTCCTAACTGTTAAGAGCCATACAACAATGGAATCAATTACCTAGAGAGGTAGTGGGCTCTCCAACACTGGATGCATTCAAGAGGTAGCTGGACAGCCATCTGTCGGGAATGCTTTGATTTGGATTCCTGCATTGCGCAGGGGGTTGGATTTGATGGCTTTATAGGCCCCTTCCAGCTCTACTATTCTATGATTCAAAGGAGAGTGTTAGCCACTGAGAAGAGTCTTCTAACATGTTTTCTTGTCTTTTCCTATTGTTTTGAGCTAATTAGAGTGAGTCAGCCACTGAGAACACTTTTCAGTAGCTAACACTCTCCCCTTTCATGCTTATTGGCTCTTAGGGATATCTGTTGTTGTGAGAGAAGGCATTAATCAAGATCTCATTCTCAACACAGCAGCAACATAATTTTTTTTGTTTTTGGCTGTGGCTGTCATGAAGGGACACTGCACTTCTGAATTTGCCACTATACTACTGGTTTAGAGCAACTAAAGTTTTTGAGAAAACCTCAAGGACAGCTGCATTTATTATACCTTGCAGTGGTCAGGCTTGCCATCGCTTGCCAGGAGGGTCACAGATCTGGTACACTAGTCACAATTGACAAAAGGCATTTTGTGCCATGGGAGCCATTTGGATCCCCTGTATCAGAGTTGTATCTATTAGCAACACCTGCCCCAAGACTGCAGATTCACCTAGAACAGGGTAAGCACCCAAAGCTATCAGACAGACCATTCAGCAATGATACTTCTCCTTTGTCAGGATTTATTATTTATTTATTTATTTTATTACATTTTTAGACCGCCCTATAGCAATAAGCTCCCAGGGCGGTGTACAGCATAATAAAACAGGTTAAAATACAAGTGGATGTAAATACAATACACAATAAAACATAATTAAAAATTTCCAATTTTAAATTCAAATTTTAAAATTTTTAAAATTTTTAAAATGCCTGGGCGAAGAGGTAGGTCTTTACCTGGCGCCGAAAAGATAACAAAGAAGGCGCCAGGCGTATCTCATCAGGGAGGGCGTTCCATAGTTCGGGGGCCACCACTGAGAAGGCCCTAGCTCTAGTTATCGTTCTCCGTGCCTCCCTATGCGTTGGGACACGGAGAAGGGCCTTCGACGTCGAGCGCAGCGACCGGGTAGGTACATAGTGGGAGAGGCGTTCCGCCAGGTACTGCGGTCCGATGCCGTTAAGGGCTTTATAGGTAAGAACCAACACTTTGAATCTGGCCCGGAAACATATTGGTAGCCAGTGCAGCTGGGCCAGGACAGGTGTTATATGATCAAATTTTTTTGTCCCAGTAAGAACTCTGGCCGCAGCATTCTGCACCAGCTGAAGTTTCCAAACCGTCTTCAGAGGTAACCCTACGTAGAGTGCATTACAGTAGTCCAATCTAGAGGTTACCAGAGCATGGATAACTGTGACAAGGTTCTCCCTATCCAGATAGGGTCGTAGTTGGGCTACCAGCCGAAGCTGGTAGAACGCATTCCGTGTCACCAAGGCTACTTGAGCCTCCAGTGACAGGAGCGGATCTAATAAGACCCCCAAACTACGGACCTGCTCCTTTAGGGGGAGTGTAACCCCATCTAGGGCAGGTCGGACATCAACCATCTGGGCAGAGAGCCCCTCCACCAACAGCATCTCAGTCTTGTCAGGATTGAGTCTCAGTTTATTAGCTCTCATCCAGTCCATTATCGCGGCCAGGCAGCGGTTTAGTACATTAACAGCCTCACCTGAAGAAGATGAAAAGGAGAAGTAGAGCTGCGTATCATCAGCATATTGCTGGAAACGCACTCCAAATCTCCTAATGACCTTGCCCAGCGGCTTCATATAGATATTAAAGACCATGGGGGACAGAACTGAACCCTGTGGGACCCCATATTGGAGTATCCAGGGACTCGAGTAATGCTCCCCAAGCACCAACTTCTGGAGACGATTCTTGAGGTAGGAGCACAGCCACCGCCAAGCAGTGCCTCCAACTCCTAAGTCCGCAAGACGTCCCAGAAGGATACCATGGTCGATGGTATCAAAAGCCGCTGAGAGATCAAGGAGAACCAACAGAGTTACACTCCCTCTGTCTTTCTCCCGACAGAGGTCATCATACAGGGCGACCAAGGCTGTTTCTGTACCAAACCCCGGCCAAAAGCCCGATTGACATGGATCCAGATAATCAGTTTCATCCAAGAGAGCCTGGAGCTGGTGAGCGACCACACGCTCTAAAACCTTGCCCAGGAACGGAACATTTGCTACCAGTCTATAGTTGTCAAGATTTTCAGGGTCCAAGGAGGATTTCTTTAGGAGCGGTCTCACCACCGCCTGTTTCAGGCAGAGTGGTACCACTCCCTCTCGTAAAGAGGCATTGATCACCTCCTTGGCCCATCCGGCTGTTCCGTTCCTGCTAGCTTTTATTAGCCATGAGGGGCAAGGATCCAGAGAAGAAGTGGTCGCCCGCACCTGTCCAAGCACCTTGTCCACGTCCTCGAGCTGAACCAACTGAAATTCATCCAATAAAACAGGACAGGACTGTGCTCCGGACACCTCATTAGGCTCAACTGCTACAATATTGGAGTCAAGGTCCCGGCGGATGTTTGTGATCTTATCTTGGAAGTGTCTCACAAACTCATTACAGCGGGCTATTGATGGTATTATTGCGTTCTGAGGACCAGAGTGTAAAAGTCCCCGAACAACCTTATAAAGTTCCGCTGGGTGGTTAGAAGATGACTGAATGGAGGCAGCAAAGTACTGCTTCTTCGCTGCCCTCACCACCTTCACATAGAGCTTGGTAGAGATCTTCACAAGTGCAAGACCACAGCCGTCGGGAGTTCGTCTCCATTTGCACTCAAGCCGTCTCCTTTCTTGCTTCATCACTCTTAGCTCCGGGGTAAACCACGGAGCCAATTGAGCTCTGCAGAGGAGAGGGCGCACCGGGGCGATCGTGTCAACTGCCCGGGTCATTTCCGTATTCCACAGATTGACCAGGGTTTCGACAGGAGCGTCAGTTTTATCAGCCGGAAAACTCCCCAGAGCCTTCTGAAAACCTTCAGGATTCATTAGTCTCCGGGGGGCGGACCATCTTAATTGGTCCTCCACCCTTGCAGAGGGGAGAAAACATTGTGAGCCTACACCTCAATAGGCGATGATCTGTCCATGACAGAGGAATAGATGTAAAATCCCTCACTCCCAGATCACCATCCCCTGCTCCAGTAGCAAAAATTAAGTCTAGAGTGTGCCCCAAAATATGCGTAGGGCCAGTAACAAATTGAGACAGCCCCATGGCTGTCATGGAGGCCATGAAGTCCTGAGCCGCCCCAGACAAAGCGGTCTCGGCATGAATGTTGAGATCCCCCAATACCATAAATTTGGGGGATCGCAACACCAAACCCGAGACCACCTCCGTCAGCTAAGTTAGGGAGGCTGTTGGGCAGCAGGGTGGACGGTACACCAACAGTATTCCCAGTCTGTCTCGCTGACCCAACGTAATATGGAGACACTCCAGACCATTAGCTACCTGGATAGGGTGCCTAATGAGAGGGATGGAACTTCTATAGACCACAGCGATTCCCCCTCCCCGACCCTCGGATCTACCCAGATGCTGAGCCGAGTACCCAGGTGGGCACAGCTGGGAGAGATTAATGCCTCCCAGATCGCTCACCCATGTCTCAGTAATAAACGCCAGATCGGCCACCTCATCCACAATTAAATCATGGATGAGGGAAGCTTTATTATTTACCGATCTGGCATTAAGAAGCAGCAACTGGAGATCCGAGAGTTGGCTGATAGAACTATCAGCAATCCTGTGGATGTGGGGAGGACCGGAACACGGTACAGCCACCAATTGTCTGGGCCGAGTTCCCCTCAACCGGCATGTCCTCCTCACAACGCCATACCTCCCATTACCCGTCACTACGCTAACAGGGGCCCCCTCTGGTCCCCCCTCCCAATACCCTATCCTCCCGCCCAGGCACATAATAAAATAAAATAAAAATAAAATAAAATAAAAATACACACACACTCACAACATACAGTCATACAAACATCCACTCATTCCATTCAGGTCTACACAACAACCACAGTCCCGTGCTCCATGCGCACCAACGCAGCTCTTCTTCTTCCCGGGAAAAGCACCACCTGGGGCCTGATCCTGCAAGGTGCCCACGTGCAGAGCAGGAGCCCAAGAAGGAGAGAGCAGAGATGTTGGCCAAGCAGCAGCAAAGCAGGCAGATGGCTCTCCCTCCCTGGGCGGTGATGGTCCTCTTCCCTTGCAGGCACTGGATCTCCCAAGCCCCCTCAGCCAGCCGGCTTATATATCCCCTCCAGAGAAGGGACAGGTGGAACAGTATCAGGCACAGCTGGCTGAGTACCTGGAGCCTGGTCCCACAAGGTGCCCACGTGCAGAGCAGGAGCCCAAGAAGGAGAGAGCAGAGATGTTGGCCAAGCAGCAGCAGCAGCAGCACAGGCAGGCAGGCAGGCAGGCAGGCAGGCAGGCAGATGGCTCTCCCTCCCTGGGCGGTGATGGTCCTCTTCCCTTGCAGGCAGTGGGTCTCCCAAGCCCCCTCAGCCAGCTGGCTTATATATCCCCTCCAGAGAAGGGACAGGTGGAACAGCATCAGGCACAGCTGGCTGAGTACCTGGAGCCTGGTCCCACAAGGTGCCCACGTGCAGAGCAGGAGCCCAAGAAGGAGAGAGCAGAGATGTTGGCCAAGCAGCAGCAGCAGCAGCAGCAGCAGCAGCAGCAGCACAGGCAGGCAGGCAGGCAGGCAGGCAGGCAGGCAGGCAGGCAGGCAGGCAGGCAGGCAGGCAGGCAGGCAGGCAGGCAGGCAGGCAGGCAGGCAGGCAGGCAGGCAGGCAGGCAGGCAGGCAGGCAGGCAGGCAGGCAGGCAGGCAGGCAGGCAGGCAGGCAGGCAGGCAGGCAGGCAGGCAGGCAGGCAGGCAGGCAGGCAGGCAGGCAGGCAGGCAGGCAGGCAGGCAGGCAGGCAGGCAGGCAGGCAGGCAGGCAGGCAGGCAGGCAGGCAGGCAGGCAGGCAGGCAGGCAGGCAGGCAGGCAGGCAGGCAGGCAGGCAGGCAGGCAGGCAGGCAGGCAGGCAGGCAGGCAGGCAGGCAGGCGGCTTTCCCTCCCTGGCCGGTGATGGTCCTCTTCCCTTGCAGGCAGTGGGTCTCCCAAGCCCCCTCAGCCAGCCGGCTTATATATCCCCTCCAGAGAAGGGACAGGTGGAAAAGCATCAGGCACAGCTGGCTGAGTACCTGGAGCCTGGTCCTGCAAGGTGCCCACGTGCAGAGCAGGAGCCCAAGAAGGAGAGAGCAGAGATGTTGGCCAAGCAGCAGCAGCAGCAAAGCAGGCAGATGGCTCTCCCTCCCCGGCCGGTGATGGTCCTCCTCCCTTGCAGGCACTGGATCTCAGTTTATTTGGCTTCATCTAGCCCATTAGTGATCCCAGACATCAATTCGGTACCTCTATAGCTTCTTTAGCCTCACCTGAATCACAGGAGAAATTCCCTTCTTTTGATGTATATGTTGAAAAGGGGATGAAACAGGATTGAACTATGTAGTGTAACTGTGATGAGCAGTAATTTCACCACTTTCTAAGCTCAGCTACCAGGTAGGAATAAAACTACTGAAGAACCATGTGCCCTATACCCCAAACAGAGAGCATATCACATCCAATAGAACTGAAAGCCACTGAGAGGTCTAGGATGGATCCAAATAATCAGTCTCATCCAACAATGTCTGGAGTTGCAGGACAACCATCTGCTTAAGGTTTTTGTGATCTTGAGTATGCATCCCAGTTCTGGTGTCCTGTTGCTAGATCAAATTGCCTTTCCCAGAAATCATTCCAGGAATAAAAAGAATCCTGTTTTTATTGTGTCTTGTTGCTTTTAATGGTAATTTTTTGCGTATTTTTCTTGGATAAAGAAAAGTGGGATATAATGAATGGATGAATGAATGAATGTTAACCCTAGTGTTTGTACTAAAAATACATTTGCCAAAGGAATATGGCACTGTTTTATGAAGGGAAAATAATGAACAGTACATTTAGAGCCAGGATCTCAACTGAGGACTATACTGGGTGTTAGAGAAGTAGTTTTGGTGCTGTCAAAAAGAAAAAGAAAAAAAAGGGGGGGGCAGCAGCTGCAATTTGATATTTTTCCCCAGGATCTTTCTGAGATGCATATAGCTCAAAAGGAATAGCCATGTGAGCATGACAGGAGCCATGGGTTCAAGTCCTTAATACACAATGTGGTTTCCCAAGCCATATTGATGTTGCAATTCAAGTCAATACATTAGATTCATTGAATTACAAGATGTTTAAGAAGATTAAAAATCCATGTTTTCCTAATCTATTGACTATCAAAAATGGCCTCTTCTGGTTTTCTATTCACACCATTTGTTATCAGCAGATTGTATCTCTAGTTTTAATTGCTAACTGGGGTTTTTTTTAGCAAGTGATGAGAGTACAAAAGCCTATCTTTAAACATTGAGAAATGCCTTCCACCATTGATTTCATTAGACTCTTTTAGGAAAGCAGTAAGAAAGCATACTGAACGAGGCTATTTAGATTTATTCTTCCCAGCCACCTGTGGTACATATATTTTGTGATATTGACTCAGAAGAGGGAATGATGTTACAATCTCACATTTCAACAGAAAAAAATTATGGGTTTCATATCAGATACAGATTCAATTTTTCAATAGCTTCTATAGCTCTTGATACTGTTGTTTCTTTTGCATCAATGAACTTAACACCTCCATATAAACCTAGTTACTTTTCAGAGTTCCTGTTTTCTTTCGTTAATATGCAGAGTTTGTAGGGTGCATACAGTTGAGAATATAATGGATCAGCTCAGGATACGTTGCTAACATACTCCCCTATGAGATGTGCTAGTGTTGAGCAAAGGGAGAGAAACTAACATGAGAAGCCTGAACGACCAATAAAAAGAAACTCTTTAACAAATAGCTTTGAAGAGATGGTTTCAACATTCCCCTCCAGTGATTGGAATGCAAATATTGCACAAGTCTATGGCACTCAGAAAATGAAACTGCCCAGAAACAAAAGTGAAACTTTTAATTGTGTGCAGAACTGCAAGTACAGAGAATGAAAGGTACACTGCTTCAGTGATGGCTGAAAACACTGCAGCAAAAGAAGCTGACCATGGTAAACTCACATTCAATTTTTTCACATATATGATGCACCTTTTAATAATCAGGGATTTTTGTGTGTGATTAATCCATAAGGGAAAATGTTTGACTGTCTCATCTAGAACTGAAAAAGTACCACCTTTTCCATGTGCTCCCTTCTTAGAAACGTATCATGTGGTGGCCCTAACAGCATGGAGAGGCAGTCAATAGTAGGCTTTAGCTGAGCCTTATAACATCTTTTCCTGCAAGATAGGAAGATGGTAACAGTTGTGTTGATATGGGCATTAAAATGAACACCACTCACATATCAAGGGGGTTAGCAGCACTGTACCCATCAGCTCTGCCCCCTCATTGCCAGTGCCATGTCACCTGCTTCTTGCGCCAGCCATTATCACCTCGGCCACACATTTGGCATGTGTGAATGTACCGGGCTCATAGCTGAACTGACACAGATTAAGTTGTTTCTGGTGAATGTGCACAGCAACTAGGAGGTGCACAATGTTTTGAATGGTGCACACGTTGACAGTAATTTCTTTTCATAGTCGTAGCACTTTCTGTATCAAAAAAGGTTCAGTGTACATTCAGCTGACAATTGATTTATCTCTGTGTTACATAAAGCATACATATTGTATCATTAATAGAGCAGATATATTCCTTAGCTCAGGTGACACACTCGGAAGCTAAGTTAACATCACATGTTTACCCAGTATAATTATCCATGTCAAAAAGAAATGTCTCCACATCCAGAGATGAGTGTGTGGTTATTAGGGTCACTTACTTCTTTTTTTAATAGCTGGACTCCTTTCCCTTTAATAGCTGCATGACTGACAGATACTCAACAACAGCTAAAACATTTCCCAGCATGGAGATGCAATGAAAACTTCATCTTATTTGTGTGTGTTTTTAAAATTTACTTTTTTAACAATTCTAATCCCCCCGCAAAGAAATCCAAAGAAACTGAGAATAGTTAAATTAAACAAATATACAATGAATCATAGAAAAACAAACAAAACCCATAACAGCAGCAGGGAAAATCAGCAATAGTTGCTCATTTAACAGCAATATCTTTACCAGACAGCAAAAACTAAAGAGTGACGGAGCCTGGCAGACTTTCCTGGAGAGGGCACTCTATAAGTATGGTACCATAATAGGCAAGGTCCTGGCTCTCATACTCCCATGCCAAGGACCTTAGTCTGAAGTTTATCTGGGGTGATGCATAAAGAGGGAGGTCCTTCAGGTATCCTGGTCCCAATTAGGGTTTTTAAAACAAGAAGACTGCTGCCAACAGTCTCAGTTGAGCCTGGAAATGAGCAGGTAACCAATACAGCTAAAGCAATATCAAAGTAACATGCTTTTTCCAGACAGACTCTGTTAATATATATGCAGTGATATTTTGAATCAACTGATGTTTCTGAATGCTTTGCAGAGGCAGGGCCACAGTGGACATATTGCAGTAATCAACTGTTGCCTTTCTTTACAACTCCAGCAAATAACTGTATCTCCATCTTTTCGCAATCCCCCAAAGTCAATGGCGGCTGATCCCCATTGGGGCAAATGGGGCAAAAGGCAGGTAGATAGAGCCAGGAGTAGGTGGACTATTAAGACTGACAACAGGCAGAACCATAAATGGAATATAAGGCTGCAATCCCTTGCTTGCTTAGATGGGAGTATAGCCCACTGAACACAGTGGGACTTACTTCTAAGTAGGGATAGGGGAGAAATTCTATTGAGTTCACGTTGATAGCTGAATTTACCAAATTCGCACTTTCCGAAACACTGTGAGACTGAAACACAGCCATCTTTCAAAATTCGCACTTCTCCAAATGTTGTGATGCAGTTCTCCAACCAAGCAATGTTTACAAAAATGCATATATTGGGGGAAATGTGCACAAAGTGAATACATTGGTTAAAAGAACATATAAAAGGGCATTACATTAGGAGAAATTCTTGCAAAAATGCGTACAGTCAAAACTACATACACAAATGTATTTATTAGGAGACATTTGCTCTCAAGTGCTGAAGAATTTTCATGAGGAATTTCTCTAAAAAAGAAAAGAATAGCAAATTGCTGCAGAAATGTGGAGAACTGAATTTAAGATTAGAAAAATGAGAAATGGAGACAGCCAAAACTGACAGATCATTCCCTCCCTACTTCTAAGTAGGCCTACAGAGGTTTGGTCTGCATATCCCATCCATATTTCTCTCGCAGGTAGCCAGATGCAAAAGAGGGCAGTGTTCCTTCACCTTTGATACATAGAAGAGGGCATTTGAGAAGGTATACCATGTAGAATTCCCTATTCTAAACACGCATTAATTGCAGCAACCCTGCCCGCTTTTGCATCTGGCCACTTTATCTGTATCTCTATCTCTCTCACACACATACACCCACCCACTAGTTCCTGCCTTTATCTATCCCCCCTTCTTAAGACTGCAGTCCTGTAAGAAGTGGCTCACCAGGTGGGGCAGAGCCATGAAGCTAGCTTCCCAGCAGGTGGGTGACTGTTGCTTACCAGGAGGGAGAGGGCTAGGGCAGTGGAGAAATCGACATGGTACATATGCACTGGCAGGAGCACTGACTTGACTCTGCCAGTGCATTTGCACTGGGCCTAACTCCCTGCCACCTTGCCCCTGTCCTTCCTGGTAAGCAGCTGTGACCAACCTGCTGGAAAGTGCGTGTAGGGGTTCTGCCCTGCCTCCCGAGGCACTTCTGCTATAAAAGCTCATATAGCAGTATTATTTCCAGCATCTCTGCAATTTCACATTTTTAAAAAAGACTGATAATTACTCAGCACAAAAACATTTCCAGTCTATGTTGTATGCTCAGCTAACCTTGCTGTACAGATAATAGAAGGGCATCCAAAGCCAGGCAAAGGCACCCTGCAAGGCACTGGCCAAAAAAAAAAAAAACCTGTTTACAAGAAGACACACAAAAGATCAGAAGGCTCAAAATACATTCCAGCATCAGCAAAGTAAACCTCATGAGAAAGAGGCACGAAAACTTTATCAGTGGAAGCCCTTGTGGGCATGGGAGTTCCTGCCCCCATCAGCAGCCCTTGGAGAAAATGCAACTCTGTCATTCCGACATTACGAGACATCTGCCTTTCATGATATGGAAATTATTCTCTGTGTCAGAAAAAATATGCTCAAAGCAGTCCTAACTTGCTCTAGCATACCATCATTTGTGATCAAGATTCATCAGGGCAAGCTGGAATTGAACGTGCAAGAACAAGGAAACCGAGGATAATCCCTATTCCAGAACTACATGGTTTTTCCTACCAAAATGGCTTATTCTGCTATAACATACAGAGCACACACTAAATGTGGAAGTTTCATACATTCCAGGAATGTGAAAATGCAGGTTAATTATAAGCACAAGTTAGACACCTGTTCAAATGCCAGTTTCAAACCTGTGTCTTACAAAGTGCCAAAGAAAGATAAGATGAATATGAGTGGAATGTTGAAGGAGCTCAAGGAGAATTCTCATCATGCTTAAATGGGTGTTTATTTAGCCCTTTCCCTGACAATTTTTTATTACAGGACCTAGTGCTTTAATCGGTTCAGCAGTAGGGAACATAGCATTGTCGGAATAAAAATTCAATAAAAGGGAGATCTTGGAACACTGATTTGTTTTCTGTGTGATGTTACAGAATTGTTGTCAATATCCCATGTGGTGGCATGTTTTGAAATAAAAAGCATTCCACGTGAAATGGCAGAATGTTTCTTGAGCATAACTTGGAGATACACGCAGCAAACTGCTCCTCAGCCAAGATGCCCTTGTACGCCTAAAGAATGGATCTGTTTCTCTGTCTGTCTTTTTTGATTTTTTTTGCAGGGGGAAGGAAGGATCTTTAGGTGAATATCAAGTTGGACTTGACTGTCAAATCTGCTTGGCTCAGAGCCACACACTTTATCCTCAGATTTCTGGATCCCTTGCACAAGATGGCAGTGGATCTCTTGGCAATGGCTGCACAGCTCACATCTCTTTCGATGTAGAATTCTGCAGCCAAAAAAGTCATATTTTGGAAAGTCACAGCTTGCAGATGAATCAAATTTGTTTGATTTCATTTGGTTGGTACATTTGGTTCATGCAACCCCGCCCACTTGACAAAGCCATCTATCACTATGTTTCACATTACTAGTTAGTTCTTGCCATTCAAGGCCCTTCCGAACCTTGTGACTAGTGATGAACACAGGCCAACAGACCTCAAAGGATTTAGAACTGGATCTCTCTTCAACTACTTCTAACCATGTACACATTCCTGCAATTCTCTTGAAGAATCATACCTGCAGGGGTTTTTTTTTTCAACACAAGGTTATAGTTAAGCACTGTGGCATGGTCTTCAAACATACTGTTGATGAGTGATACCGCATGTAGCATTATCTAATTAAATAATGGCTAACAACTTTTCCAGCTTGGGTGATATTTCAGCACGCAATCTCCTCCTAGCACTGCCAGGCAAAACAATTACATTGTATCTCACAGGGAAATCTGCCTTAATGCAGCACATAATAAAATCAACACGTAGGATGCTGTTCTGCAACGGAGGCCAACTTTGATTCCTGTCTTGGCAGGTATGGTATTCCTCTCTTGGCAAGGCTGTCCTTCAAGAACTTGCTTGTCGAAGGAACGAAAGCATTCATTAATTGAAAATGTTCTCTTTTGCAGGCATGTTGCCTGCTTTGGCCTCAGGATTTCAAAGAATTTCAGATCACTGCTTGTTGCAGTTGCATCACTGCCTCTTGACACAATGTTAACCATTGTGATGTACATCATTTGCATCAAGCATCAACCACAGCCCTGTTGATTTCCTCCCACACACAGAAATCCCATGACAACTGCAGTGATCTTGCATTTTTTTTTAAATCCCAGTGTCTGAGCAGATAAGTCTGTGCATAAATGTTTGAATAAATAAAACAGTAAACTCTTGCCCAGGAGGGAAGATCACAATTACTTGAAAGGAGATGTAATTAAGAGACAATTCTGATGCCATATTTGTCAACATGAGACTGGAATTGCTTTTTTAAAAAAATAATTCTTATGCTGGGATGCACGTGGAAAACATTTCACTGGAAATGAAAATCCATGTGCATTTTACCGGAAAGCTCCACATAAGCTGGAGCCAGCAGGAATCTAGTGCTTTACTCCCAGTTCCTTCCTGAAAAATCCACATGGATTTTCAGTCCTGATGTAATGTTTTCCACGTGTATTCCTCCATGGGAATCAGTCCAAAAACATCAGAATCAGCCCTACGATTCTGTTTATTCTAAAGAGGGACAAAATATCTCTCTCTCTCTCTCTCTCTCCATGCTAGATTGATTTGCTTGAATGTATCATACAGACAGGGGTTGGGGGTTGGGTTTGAAAGCAATATGCTGTAGGAAACCTTTAATGGCTATGCCCATTGATATATGGCTTGAAAATTGTGATGGCCATGCCTAGAATAAAAAAAAATGAGGTAAGAGTTATTTATATGATTGACATTCTGCTTCAGTGTTTTCACACAAAGCCCTCTCTTTCTCTGTGATATGCAGACACCACATTCCCCACACATTCTTGCAGCCTACACCACATCATTGAACAATAGAGAGCCTTCTTTCATTTTCCTGCCTAGTTTCTGTGAACAGGACTCTGTTGACAACAGAGTCTGTTCTCACTCCTGAAGAATTCCAAAAATTGAACAATCTAAGGACAGCCTGTGACTTTTCAGGAGACATCTTTAAGGCTTTCCATTTTTTAAAAATGGAAACTGGGTCTCTCCCTCTCTCTCTTATTTTCATTGTTTCAGGGGAAGCCTACAAAAATGCAGTTTCTCTACAAATAAATTCTTGCACCAGAGAAGGCTGTTCTTGACATGACACCATTAATGACAGCAATAAAATGCAAGTATGCAAGACAGTCACTTTCTTTCATGATCACAAATGCACACACACCCCACTCACACACTCTGTGTATTGGGGGAGGGGTGAACTTTAATTCTCATGATGGGTGCCAGATTTACAATTCCATGACTTGAGATCTACAAAGAGATTGTGAAGGACACAGTTAAAGCTCCCACATAAAACGGAGAGGCCACCTATAGGGCTGAAAGGGCAGCTTATTTTCATTATCTCTTTACTTTATGCCTTCTGTATTGCCTTGGAGGAGTACCAGTTGTCTTGCCTGTATTGAGAGTCCCATGCAGGTATGTATTTAATCTAAGTTTACAGGGCAATTTAACCATCAGTTAATGTACAGCCACCTTTGCCAACCTGATGACCTCCAGATGTTTTGGACTCCCATCAACCCCAACCAGCACTGGCATATATACAGTATATATGAACATCTAGGAAGTGGGGCAGGCACCACATTGGTCAGGTGTAGATGCAATGTTGTTTCCTTATAATTCATGATTTACAAATTGGGTGACAGATTCAGAAATGTGTGCTCTGGTGCCCTCTGCCATCTTCTCTCTGTTGAAAGTTCTCTCTCTTCTTGTTTTGGTGCTAACCTTGTTTTATCTTATTACATCTGCCATATTTTATTATACAGTCACGAGAGTGGCTGTATACTATAGTCAACGTGGAATTTTCACATTCCGCAATGTTAAATTGAAAATACCCCCATGCCATTCTAATGCTACCCATAAGCTCATTTCAAAACAAAACCTTACAAAACATATAGTACTGAACTCAGAAATGCTTGCTTAACAACCCTCTCAATTTTCATGGCGATACACAACACAGTCAGAGAGAATCGAGAGTTCAAAGTCTAAAAAGTGGGAGGGAAACCTCAGAGCCCTTTTGGGCTTTTTTCTTTGAGAGTTCTCATAATCTGTTGAAATTCATTAAAAATCAGCCATGTTCACAGAGTACCTGTAATCCTAATACTGACCTTGCCCCATACGCTGACCTTCATCTTCTGCAGTTTAAAAGTTTACAAAAAATCCCTGGCTGATTTTTAATTAATTTAAGAAATTTTGGCTGGGACCCTATGATAACGCAGGGCATGCTCAGTAAGAACCAACTGTCAGTGTTCTAAAAGCCTCACAGCTGCTGGGCTTCGCTAATCAGGGGGCCACACCCACACCAGACTTGAGACAGCCATGGCTTCCCTCAGAGAATCCTGGGAAGTGTAGTTTGTGAAGGGTGCTGCGAGGAGACTCCTGTTACACTGACAGAGCTTCAGTGGCCAGACTGGTTTAACAGTCAGCCTTTCTGATTGAAGGTCTGTGAGGGGAACAAAGTGTCTCCTAGCAACTCTCTGCACCCTTCACTAACTACACTTCCCAGGATTCTTTGAGATAAGCTATGACTGTCCAAAGTGAAATAAAAGCCTGGTGTGGATGTGGCCAGGGACAGCTTTGGTTTAAATTTGGGTGGGAGGCTACATGTGCCTGCTGTAGAATAAAAAGGTGGGGGAAACGCTGAAAAGCAATGATACTGTTCACAATGCTTTCCTTTTGCTCTCTGCTATCTTTTTGGTGCCTTTTGAAGACTTTTCCTCTTTTAACAAGTCTTTTAAGTTGAGACCTATCCCAGTCTGCATCTGTGTTAGAATTGCTTTTAATATGTTTTCTTTAATAATGTTTTTAACCCTTTTTTAAAAAAAAAGATATCTTTAAAGCTTTTAAAATGTTTTTAACGTTTTGTTTTAATGTATTTTAAGGTATTTTAATGATGTTTTAAATTGTTTTTATCATTTCTGTTTGCCGCCCTGGGCTACTGCTGGGAGGAAGGGCAGGATATAAATCAAATAATAAATAAATAAACAAAGGAAAGGGGCTTCCCTTCTGCCCAGTACACACCCACCTAATCTCCTCCCCCTCCCCTCCCTGCCCCTCCCCCAGGTCACTGTTGGACTATGACCTGGCAGACCAGGGTTTGAATCCCCACACAGCCATGAAGCTCACTGGGCGACCTTGGGCCAGTCACTGCCTCTCAGCCTCAGAGGAAGACAATGGCAAAACCACCTCTGAATACCATTTACCATGAAAACCCTTTTCATAGGGCCAACATAACTCAGGATTGACTTGAAGGCAGTCCATTTCCATTTTCAAACATGATTGCACAGAAATAAATCCCACTGAACTCAAAAAGTATGCAAACAATCAAACCCTTCCTCCTCCCTCCTATTCCCTCCCTCTTGCCTCTTCCCTCCCCCTTCCTTTGCCCTTCCCTCCCCATCCCCAACCCCTTCGAATCCCCTCCTTCCCCTTCCCCTCCTCTCCCTCCCCTTCCTCCTCCCCATGGTCAGTTTTACCTATCTTAAGCATGATTGCACGGACATAAATACTGTTGAACTGTATAAGCCTGCAAATGGTCAAACCTCCCCTCCTCTCCCCCTTCCTTTGCCCCCTCCAATACGGTCCTTCTCCCTTCCCCTCCTCCTCCCCATGGCCAGTTTTTCCTATCCTAACCATGATTGCATAGGAGTAAATCCCATTGAACTCAATAAGCATGCAAATGATCAGACCTGCTTTTTTCCCTCCTTCCCCTCTCCTCTACCTTCTTCCTCCCCTCCCCTCTTCATTCTTCCTCCTCCCCTGCCCACTCCAGCCCTCCCTGTCTCCCTCCTCCCCTGGTCAGTTTTACCTATCCTAAGCATGATTGCATGGGAGTAAATCACACTGAATTCAATAAACATGCAAATTATCAAACCTGTCCTTCTCCCTTCCCCGTCCTGCCTGCTCCCATCCGAGTCCTCCCCTCTGTGTTTCCTCTCCTCATACCCTGTGGTCAGTTTCACCTATCCTAAGCATGATTGCAGGGTAGTAAATCCCACTGAACTCAATAAGCATGGAAATGATCAGACCTGCTTTTTTCCCCTCCTTCCCCTCTCCTCTACCTTCTTCCTCCCCTCCCTTCTTCATTTTTCCTCCTCCCCTGCCCACTCCAGCCCTCCCTCCCTCCCTCCCTCCCTCCCTCCCTCCCTCCCTCCCTGGTCAGTTTTACCTATCCTAAGCATGATTGCATGGGAGTAAATCGCACTGAATTCAATAAACATGCAAATGATCAAACCTGTCCTTCTCCCCTCCCCATCCTGCCTGCTCCCATCCCAGTCCTCCCCTCTGTGTTTCCTCCCCTCATCGCCTGAGGTCAGTTTCACCTATCCTAAGCATGATTGCAGGGGAGTAAATCCCACTGAACTCAGTAAGCATGCAAATGATCGATCCATTCTCAGCAAACTTGCACATGATCCCATTTCTTATCTCCCAGATTAAAAAGCAGGGAAGTTCACTAATAGGCAAAAAACCTTGCGGTTTAAGAATGTACCTATAGCTCACAGATATTTCTATTAAACTTTAAAAAGCAGGGAAATTGGGCAGCTATAGTGAATGCACCAGGGGAGCAGGAGACCTGACCTCCTCTGTGAGATATTGTACTGCCCTACAAATTTGTCAGAATGCAAACACATTTTGGGTTGGTCTTTCACAGTCCAATCCACTTGCTGTGTAGCTTGGAAGAATTTGGTAACATGTGCCTCTGAGCATATGGTGAGTGGTGGCCACACCTGCAATCAGCCCAAATAATAGAAAGAAGACATGTGCTGTGCTGATCTTGTTTTAGCAGGAAGGAAGCAACATTATTAAGACAGTTGATATAGTTCAGATGGTCACTTTAAATATGTTTGATTTACTTTGCAATTTTAGTGAAGTTTCCTATCGGAAATCATTTTCTTTTGCTTTTATTTCTATGAATATGTGAAGTACAGCAACACTTTGCAAAATTTACACTAAGAAAATTCCAAACATAATTGTGGAATAATGGCACTGACTTCTGCAGAATAGTCTCCTGTGGACCTCAGAAGTGTCTCTATTTGCACAAGATAAAACAGTGGGAAGTGAAATATATTCTAGCAAAATTCTAGGTGTGCTCTATGTTTTTAATTGATCGTGAACACCTTGCCTTAAATAAAGTGGTTTAAACAAAGCAGGCTGAAAACATGCATCCTCTTTTTTCCAACAGCTAGAGTCATTGCTGACGTAGCAACATATTGTAATCAGTCTGATTTTACATCAAACTACAGTTTCAGATTAAACTGTTAATGCACCCAAAACAGAAATAGAACATAACCTCCAATTTGACACACAAAATGCTATCTTCACCATCATATGACATTGACCAATAAAAAGACTTTGAAATTAATGAAAATAAATTTGACACAGATTTCTAGGATGAATAATGAGGGAAATAAAATGTTCTGGTCTAGACTCTCTGTAGAAACATTAGTAACACCGGAAAGAAGCAAAGTAAGAAGAACACCAACAAACATATTTGGAGATGGCAGATGTTGCCACTACTCACCATATGCTCAGAGGCACATGTTACCAAATTGTTGCAAGCTACACAGCAAGTGGATTGGACTGTGAAAAACCAACCCAAATTGTGTTTGCATTTTGACAAATTTCTGGGCAGTACAATATCTCAGAGAGGAGGTCAGGTCTCCTGCTCCCCTGGTGCATTCACTATAGCTGCCCAATATCCCTGCTTTTTAAAGTTTGATGGAAATATCTGTGGGCTATAGGTACATTCTTAAACCGCAAGGTTTTTTGCCTATTAGTGAATTTTATTACATGTTTTATCTTATTTTACACAAAATGAGGGCCAAATTCAATGGACAGGACAGCTGTCCATGTGATTATACCATTCATATGTACAATGGCAAGGGCATAAGGAGAGCCTGCTGGATCAGGCCAGTGGCCCATCTAGTCCAGCATCGTATTCACACAGTGGTTAACCAAATGCCAGTGGGAAGCCTAGAAGCAGGACCTGAGTGCAGGAGCACTTTCCCCTCCTGTGGTTTCCAGGAACTGGTATTCAGAAGCATGCTGTCTCCAACCACGGAGGCAGAGCAGAGCTATCATGGTTAGTAGTAGCCATTGATAGCCTTATCCTTCATGAATTTGTCTAATCCTCTTTTAAAACCACCTTGGTTGGTGGCCAACACTGCCTCTTATGGGAGCAAATTCCATAGTTTAAATATGCACTGTGTGAAGAAGTATTTTCAGCTTCATTGGATGTCCATAAGTTCTAGTGTTATGAGAGAGAGAGATCATGAGGGAAAGCATTTATTTATTTTTCACATTAAAAAGGAACATGTGGGACAGATGAGCAAAATTATCCCCTCTGTTCTGCGTTACCTCCCTGCACCACACATCATTTTGTCCTAGCCCATCTCAAAAGTGAGCCGAGATTGGAGAAAATGGCTTTAAATGATGGAGTTCTGAGAGGTAAGTTTGGCAAGAAGGTCAGTCTCCTCTGTTCTATCCCACATGCTTCTTTTCATGTGAATAATACATACCCCACCCACCACACCTTTATATGTGACCAGGACAGACACATAAATAAAATCCATGTTGCTACCTCCATCACATCTAGTTTACCCATACCTGTGGTTAATATCCACACTAGACAGGATTTGCATCTTAACCATAGATTGAAACCATGATTTGGTTTGAAGATGACTGTGTTTGTTGGCCTGTAACACTAAATTCTGGTGAAGGCTGACTAGAGGAGAGAGAAATTCATAACAGAGAGGAGCAGGTTTTGTTTTCACAAGGGTGTCAAAGGAGATGTGGGCAGTGCTTAGAGGACTGGTCCTACAACACCAATAGTATCTGTAACCATTGTTCTTCTTCTATTGCATTAGACACGAAAGGATTTGGAGCAGATAAAGAAGGAACAAATAATGAAGAATATTCCATTTCAGAAAAGGGAATTTGACTTCTAATTACATTTGTAAAAACTGTGTGGATGAGTCTTCTTTCCCTCATTGGTTGGATCACATGCTGCTGGCCACTGTCTTTTCTCAAAGGAGAGATATGTTACGAATCTATGAATTTCACATCTGATGTTGGTGCACATGGTTGTAAAAAAAATGCTGGGAATATGTACCACAGAGAAAGAAAAAGAAAACATGATATTAATTATAGAGTGGAGGAAGTGGATAGTGCAAAGGAAACAAACCCATCTTCTACTCTTCAATCTGTACAGAGTTCTAAAAGAAATCTGGCAAGGAATGACTTCTAAAAATTTGAAAGCCGCTTTCACTTTCATTCAAAGGAAGATGGGATAAAAATTCGATAAATAATAATGAGTTGTATCCAATAGCGTCTCTCCAATGGTGGAAGACTCTTTGATCCAATGGAGGCTTCTGTCAGCAGAATGGGGAAGGAAGGTGATTTTTTTGCATATTCACCCTCCTCATGTAGCCCCCATTGCTCCCCCACCTTCTCAAGAGGGTTGGGGGGGGATCCTTCAGAATAGCACTGGATACACCTAACACAAAGAAATGAGTAATTCACACTAGGGTTATTATAACCACTTTTTGACATTCAGCAAATGTGTATGTGGGTGTGGGGAGATCAGTATCGCACCCACAGTTCTGCCTCCTACCATGCCCCATGACCTGCTCCTAATCTCTTTGCTCCAGGGTCTGAACCAAGCCTTCATGCATTTTGGCTTTATGCATGTAGATTCTCTTCAAACCCTGTATTAACACTTTCAATGAACATGTGGAAGTCAACAGTGGGGACAGGGGTATGATCCTGATGCCCCCCCCAAACATCAGAAAAGGACTTTTCTCTGGATACAGAGAGGTGAATACTGGCACACTTGAAACTAATTTCTAATCTACATCCTCTGTTGACCCTGCTAAAAGTAGCATATAGCAGCCTTATGGCTGGAATGTACATGCACAGATAGTTCAAGGGGTGTCTTATTATTATTTACCCCTAACATTTTCTTGGCTGTTGACATCTCTGGGTGGTTCCAACAATCTGGGCCAAAATGAAACATCAATCAAACCAGCTGCTGACGTAACTTAAAAAAGAAAACAATTGGAAAATGACAATCAAAGGAAGGTGAAAGATCTAGTTACAGGGCTTCCTTTTTCAGCTGGAGAGTTTATGCAAAAAGGCTGACAGATAATCTACGTCAGATAGATAACACATGTAGCAAGATGGTGTGTTTATCATTGTAGTTTTGTAAACAGTCACACACCCTTGCTTTTATGCTTTGGGCCAAATATGCAACCTTTGCTTACCTACTCAAGTAACTACAGATCTTGATCTAATAATGGAAATAGGGAGGGAACATTCAGGATTGATTCAAGACATTGCTGCCTGAGGCCAGGGACAAGACGGTGCCTTACTCACCCAGATTCCATATAAAAAAGCCCACTGGCCTAGCCGTTGAAGCTTAGATCAACACTGGCAATGTGGCAGCAGCAGGCGCACTTAAGGGACACAGGGCACGCTGTGTGGCACAGACACCTCAGTTGTCCAACACCTTGCTGCTGTTTCCCCCCAGCATCTGCTGCCTGAGGGGTGGCTGCCTTAGCCTTGCTCTGGGAACACTACAACAGGGATAGCCAAAGTGGTGCCCTCCAGATATTGTGAACTATACGTCTCATTATCCCTGATTATTGTCCATGTGGGCTGGGGATGATGAGAGTAGTAGTGCAAAACATCTGGCGGGCAACACGTCGGCTGTCCCTGCAGCAAGGAAACAAATGGAAGGCTGAGATTATTTACAATTATTGGAGGTATTATATATCTTAAGCTTTACATAAATTATAAGTAAATAAAAACATTACCCCACTAGATTCGTGCATGTTGAAGCACTCTTTTGAAGCATGTTGTGACTCTGGTTCCTCCTCAATCCCACCACAGACCAATGTTGCCAGCAACCAGGGGGCAGGAATGATAATATTACTGAGGAAATGGTGACACATTCATTCATTTCACTGGAAATTAATTTCTCCTTGCCTCTCTACAACCCTGCTGATATATTATAGTCCCTTCTCACCATAGGCTGGGGTGAGCAACCTTTTGTTTGTCAAGGGCCACATTTCCTCAGGGATAATCTGTTGGAGGCTGAATGCTACAAAGGAAGTGGAGACTGGTCAATTAGGGCAAATAGGGCACTGCCCCACCAATTTCAGTTTGCCCTTAGCCAGCCCCCATCTGCCTGCCTTCTTAGTTGCAACCAGTCAGGGGGTGGCACTGGCTGTCATTGGCTGTGGCTCCACCTACTGTTGGTCTGTCTGCCTTCCGCCCCAGCAGTCTCAATGGGCACCAGCCACCACTGCACAGAGGGCAGGTCTAGAGCCAAAAGTGGGTGGGGCCACTTTTCCCTCTACCTTTCTGTCATCCACTTCCTCCTCCCCACATAGTAGGCTACATGGTGGTGGTGGAGGAGATGGGCAGATGACTGTTTGAAACTGGGCATAGGCCCCAGGGGAGGTTTTTACCCTTAGAATATTCTGTGGTGTTTTGTTTATTTATTTTCTATATTTTCTTATTTTCTATATCCATTTGAAATAACTCTCACCGCCTCACTAAAACAAGCATTAAACCAGTTAAAATGGCATAGTACAATTTTGATGGTGTATGATAACAAAACAGCATATTACAAATTGCAATACAGAGCAAAATAAATTAATTACAGTCTTTCCGCAGCATCACTTTAACTGACAAAGGCCATGCTGCCTGTCTGTGTTTTGGCTTCTGTTTTGGATTCCATGAAGGAGAGCAAACTGAACTTAATCGAGATAAGACACACAGCTCTCATCCAGACCCTACTAAAATCCACATTTTCCTCATTGGAATTGTCCATTGAAAGTCAAGCCTAGTTGTTTTGCATTTTCTTTGTACTCAACTCAACCTTTTTCCTCATCCATACTTGTAGGTGTGCCCTTTTTTGTTTACAAACTCCCCCTTCCTCCTTTTCATCTTGATGTGCTGCTGATTGGCTCAGATCAGAAGGGACAAGAGTGAGTGAGCCAATGGAAATCCAACAGAAACAGGAGGGTTTTGAAAGAGTTGAAAATGCAAGACAATGCAACAGCATCCCTCCTCAGCAACTCTTTGTGATAGCTGTTTCTCTCCTTTTCAGTGTATAGTTGGTACTGGAAACTCCAGATGAAGGGACGAGAAAGTGTGGGAAGGCAGTGGCTGGAAAGAACATCATATGGATGAGGGTGAATTAATGCAGGCACAAGGGACTTACATTACAAATTATATGGATGTATGGATGAGCTCGCAGGTACTGTTGGTGATCTAGGAGTAACTATACAACCTGTTTTGCTTGCAGATGCACTTTTCCTGGAGATACTTGGCTTGGTCTCAGCTACTCATTTCCTAGTCACTTCCAGGGTAGATTTCTATTATGTCATCTTCGTGGGACTTCCCTTGAAGCTGGCTTGGAATTTTCAGTTGATCCAAAATGCAGTTGCCATGGTGCTAACTGGACTTTGTATATTGGGGTTTGCAACCTGTGGTGGTGGTCACCAATTTATTTCCAGGCTCAGTTCAATATAGTGGGTTTGACTTTTAAAGCCTTAAACTGCTTGGGTTCAATCAGAATATCTTAAGAATTGCCTTCTCCTATATGAACTTACCTGACAATTAAGATCAATCTCTGAGACCCTGTTCTACATTCCCAAGTCATGAAGATATACAGCAAATATTCCTAGAATACATATTGCTAGAATTTGGAAGATTATTTTGTGGACCCACCTCTACTCACTTTCTAGCAGGCAGCAAATATCTTTTTTACTTTAGGGGACATTTTATTCAACTATATTTAAATAATAATAATAATAATAATTTCCCACCAGGCTCGGCGGCGCTCTCTGCGAGGGAGAAGGGACTCGGGATTCCTGACCCTGAAAGACCTGACAGACTTGGGAGACAGCTGACCAAGAGAGGAGGAGGAGCTCTGGTGAGGTAAGCAGCTCATCTGCATACTTTCTTTCCCACCAGGCTCGGCGGCGCTCTCTGCGAGGGAGAAGGGACTCGGGACAAAAAAAAAAAAACCCAAACACACACACACACACAAACACACAAAAACAAAATAGAAAACAAACCTACAATCCGTTAAACTAATTCCTGGCACTGACAACAGGAACATCAAGACTGCCACTGACAACAGAAATAAGAAACAACAAACATAAAATGGAGGGGGATCAAGCAGTTGTTGTCACCTGCAATGTGTGCGCTATGTTCATCTTCTTAACGGAAACCAGACACGATTACACTTGCAGCAAGTGCAGATTGGTGGCGCTCCTAGAAGAAAAGTTCAGGGGGCTGCAGCAACGCATAGACCCCTGCGACTTATCAGAGAAGATGAGGACTTCCTCAATAAAACACAAGAGGAATTAAGGGAGTGACACAAAGTACAGGAAGAAAGTGACAAGGAAGAACAGGACTGCAACAGCAACAAATCGCCGTGGCGGACTGTCACTGTAAGGGCAAGGAAAAACAGGAGGGAGTCAGAACTGCTGCAACTAACAAATCGCTTTCAGCGTCTCTCGGCAGACAGCACCCCTGAAGAGCCTTAACAAACTCACCTGCATCAAGAGACACTGACTGCAAAGGAAGACTCCACACCCCAGAAGAAGGAAGTTCATGCAACCACCGCTCGCGGCAAAAACAGGAGGGTGCTGGTGGTTGGAGACCAGTTGCTAAGGGGGGTAGAGGCACCGGTATGCCAGCCGGACAAAATGAATTGGGAAGTCTGTTGTCTCCCTGGGGCACACATCCGGGACGTCGCTGACAACCTGCCAAGGCTCATTGGGAAACAAGATTGTTACCCCTTTCTCCTCATCCATGTGGGCACGAATGACATGGCCAGAAACACCTTGGAACAGATCACCTCAGACTATGAGGCTCTGGGTAGGAAGGTCAAGAATTTGGGGGCGCAGGTGGTCTTCTTGTCAAATCTTCCTGTGAAGGATAGAGGACTACAAAGGGAAAGGAAGATACTGCAGGTCAACGACTGGTTACGCAGATGGTGTCGACAGGAGAGGTTTGGATTCTGGGACCATGGTCTAAGCTTCTTGGAGGGGGGACTGTTGGCAAAAGATGGGCTGCACCTCACGAGGACTGGGAAGAATCTCTTTGGCAGAAGTATGGCAAAACTCATCAAGAGGGCTTTAAACTAAAGCCTCAGGGGGATGGAGATGATAGCTTAAATACCGATCCAAAGACAGCGGGTTGTAAACGCGAGGATTTGAAGGGTACAGGAGACACTGGGAGAGAGAAAGGGATGCACGGCAAAGCTCATGGTATATTAACGGAGAAATCCAATCAGGACAAAAGAGACTTCTGGTGTCTATATACCAACGCGCGGAGCTTGAGAAACAAGCAAGACGAGCTTGAAGTCTTAGTGCATCAAGGCAAATATGACTTCATAGGGATAACAGAAACTTGGTGGGATGACTCCCATGATTGGAATATAGCCATTCAAGGATATAAACTCTACAGAAAGAATAGAAGCAACAGAAAAGGAGGGGGAGTAGCATTATACATCAAAGACAAATACACCTCTATGGAAATCCAACAGAGCAAAAAAAGGGATCCGGTAGAGACCATTTGGGTAAAAATAAATGGAGAAACAAATAAAACCGACATGGTAGTAGGTGTCTACTACAGACCCCCTGGCCAAGAAGAGGTGGTAGATGAGGCCTTTCTCAAACAAATCTCTGAAATCTCAAGAAGGCAAGAAGTAGTAGTGATGGGGGACTTCAACTACCCGGATATCTGCTGGGAGACAAACTCTGCGAAGCACAAAGCCTCCAACAAATTCCTGATGGGCCTTGCTGATAATTTCCTCTTTCAAAAAGTAGAAGAAGGAACAAGGGGACCGGCAATCCTGGACCTGATCTTAACTAACAGGGACGAATTGGTTACGGGAATTAAAGCGGTCAGTACCTTGGGGAAAAGTGACCACGTAATGCTGGAATTCGTCATTCTGGGGAAAGCCAAAGAAGAATATAGTCAAACATGGACCTTGGATTTCAGGAAAGCCGATTGAAGCAAGCTCAGGGAAATGATGGGTAGGATCCCATGGCTAGACAGACTAAAGAAAAAAGGAGCCCAAGAAGTATGGGAGTTCATGAAGAACGTATTACAAAAAGCGCAATCGCAAACAATTCCAAAGAGAAAGAAAAACAGAAGACATCGGAAAAAGCCAATGTGGCTACACGGAAGACTGGTGGAGGAGGTAAAAGTAAAAAAGAGCATGTATAAAGAATGGAAGGAAGGACGCATCACCAAGGAAGAGTACTGACGAGCGGCTCGGGCTTGCAGGAATAGCGTAAGGAAAGCTAAAACCCAGAATGAGCTGAGGCTGGCGAGGGAAGCGAGGAACAACAAAAAGGGGTTTTTCAGATATGTTCGAAGAAAGAGAAAGACCAAGGAAATGGTGGGACTGCTGCTCAATGAGGATGGCAAAATGTTGACAGATAACAAGGAAAAGGCAGAACTGCTCAACACCTATTTTGCCTCCGTTTTCTCCGAAAAAGGGAACAGTGTGCAACCTTGCATCGGTAGCAATCTCAGTAAGGGGTCGGGATTGCAGTTCAAGATTGATAAGGAGATAGTCAGGAAATACCTAGTTAACCTAAATGAGTTCAAATCTCCAGGGCCTGATGAATTGCATCCCAGAGTATTGAAGGAACTTGCGGATGTACTCTCGGAACCTCTTGCCATCATCTTTGAGAAATCCTGGAGAATGGGAGAGGTGCCGGAGGATTGGAGACGGGCAAACGTCGTCCCGCTCTTTAAAAAGGGTAAAAAAGAAGATCCGGGGAATTACAGGCCGGTCAGTCTGACTTCAATACCGGGAAAGATATTAGAACGGATAATAAAAGAGTCCATTGGCAACTATCTAGATGACAATGCTGTGATTAGTAGGAGCTAGCATGGGTTTGTCAAGAAAAAATCCTGTCAAACTAATCTCATCTCTTTTTTTGATCGGGTCACTAGCCTAGCAGATGGTGGAAATGCTGTAGATGTCATCTATCTAGATTTCAGCAAAGCGCTTGACAAAGTCCCCCACGACCTTTTGATTAGCAAACTCGTGAAATGCGGACTACATGGAAACACTGTCAGGTGGATTCACAACTGGTTGGAAAACCGTACTCAAAGAGTGGTCGTCGGTGGCTCTGCTTCGGACTGGAAGGAGGTTTCGAGTGGAGTGCCACAGGGTTCGGTCCCGGGGCCGATACTCTTCAACATTTTTATCAATGACTTAGATGATGGGGTGGAGGGAAGCCTTATGAAGTTTGTGGATGATACGAAACTGGGAGGGATAGCTAACACAATGGAAGACAGGAATAAAATCCAAAGGGACCTGGATAGACTAGAAAACTGGGCTGAAATTAATAAAATGACATTCAATAAGGACAAATGCAGGATTCTGCATTTAGGCCACGAAAACAAAATGCACGGGTACAGGATGGGAAATACCCGGCTTAGCAGTAGTGCGTGTGAGAAGGACCTTGGAATTGTAGTGGATCGCAAGTTGAACATGACCCAGCAGTGTGATGCTGCGGCAAAAAAGGCAAACGCGGTTTTGGGATGCATAAACAGAGCTATAGTTTCCAGGTCGAGGGAAGAAATAGTCCCACTATATTATGCATTGGTCAGGCCTCATCTGGAATACTGCGTTCAGTTCTGGGCGCCTCATTTTAAGAAAGATATAGACAAGTTAGAGCGGGTTCAGAAGAGGGCGACGAGGATGATAGCCGGTATGGAGAACAAGTCTTATGAGGAAAGGTTGAAGGAACTTGGCATGTTCAGTCTGGTGAAGAGAAGGCTGAGGGGTGATATGATTGCACTCTTTAAGTACCTGAAGGGCTGTCACATAGAGGAGGGTACAGATTTGTTCTCTGCTGCCCCAGAGGGTAGGACTAGGTCTAATGGTTTTAAGTTGCAGGAGCATAGATTCAGATTGGACATTAGAAGGAACTTCTTGACAGTAAGGGCAGTTCGGCAATGGAACCAACTGCCTAGGGAGGTGGTGGGATCCCTTTCGCTGGATGTCTTCAAGCAGAGGCTGGACAGCTATCTGCGGGAGATGCTCTAGCTGTGGATTTCCTGCTGTGAGCAGGGGGTTGGACTCGATGGCCTACAAGGCCCCTTCCAACTCTGTGATTCTATGATTCTAATAATAATAATAATAATAATAAATTATTACATTTATTAGTTGCTTGACACCCAAAGGTCCCCAAGCAACTTACACAATGTTAAAACAAAAACAAATAATGCACACTATAAAACATAACAATCAGCAACAAAATAGCAATAGAATCCCCATGCAACCACAGGGAGGTTTGGCAGTGTATTAAAACAAAACATTATCTTAATCTATCAGATGCCTGGGAGACAAGGTATGTCTTTATCTGGCGCCAATTACAGTCCATTTGGTCTTGCAACAACCCTATGAGACTGATCATTAATATTTCATGTTGTGATTGGGGAACAGAAGTTGAAATACATAGAGTTACACAAGATCACCTGATGAGTTTATGCTGAACTAGCCACATTACAGATTGTCATGAACTCAACAGTCCATCCATAACAGATGGGCTGTCAAAATTAACTTGTCTGCCTCACCTAGAAGTGTCGGGGAAGTCTTGCAGCTCAAAGGTAGAGCATTTGCTTTGCATGCAGAAAGTCCCAGGTTCGATCCCCGGCATCTCCAGGTAGAGCTAGGAGAAACCCCTGTTTGAAATCCTGGAGAGCCACTGCCAGTCACCATAGACAATACTGAGCTACACGGACAATGGCCTGACACAATATAAGACAGTCTCCTAGAATGCCATGTAACATAAGCAAACTACAGTATACATGTTAACTTACAGGTCCCAAGTTAAATTCTTTCCAAACCCGTCATGAGAACCAACGTTAGCACAAGACAAATGGCCTGTCAGATAGCATGACAGCTGTCTATCAAACTGATTTATAATCTTTTGAGAAGTGACCTGACACCTCGTTGTCATCATCCAAACCGTTGTTAGTTCCCTCCCTACCCCTGTGCATAATGGAAGGAACAGAGTTATTTGATCAGAAATAATTATTATAAATCACAAAAACGTTTATTCCCTTTTAAGGACACAGCTTGTTCTAGTGCTCCAGATGAAACATTTCTCACACATACTGTTTAGCTTTTCTTGAGGTCTAATGAATTACTGTAAATCACAGGCCTCAGATATTGATTAGCCTCAGTTCAGCTCAAATCTAGGCTTAACAATCTATACTGGTCTATAATTTATTTCTGATAATATTCCTGAAAAGTGAGCCAATTCATCCACTAAGGGAGGGGGAATCAATTAATACAGTTTGTTTAACAAAGAACAAGATTGTCCTGAACTGTGCTCACTAATCCTGATGCTTTGACCCCTTTTTGCTACTGAGCAGAAGAGACCAAAATAATTTTATAATTATTTTACCCTATTTCTAAAACAGTGTCACAGTGAGAACATGGAGGACAGAGGCGGCTTATCTGGTGTGTGTGTGTTTTTAAAGCTGTTCGTTGTATAGCACAGTTGATGATAGCATTGCATTTCTTTGTTTCCTGGTCTATGTTTTTTATAATGGCTGTCATTTTAAGTGACAAGCAATGACTTTTGATTTCATAACTCTATCCATCTTAATTTCCCACTTAACTTTTATAGGAAACCAGAGTCAGTGACATGCACCTTGACCCAATCTCTCTCTCATTCTCTCTCCCCCCCCCAACTCCTCAACACAGTGAATCTCAGTGTTTTAAAAATGGCTAGCAACATGCTGGTTATAATTTTAAATTATGACCTGATTCCAGAAATGGAACCCTGTTTTAGTTTCATATGCCTGGGAAAGGAGAGCTTTCCCACTAAATTTTAGTCTGGTATACATACAAAATTAAGTGAAGAAGATCATCTGTGACTCCCTTTCTTGTGTTCAAGTTGGATTCCCTTTCTAAATATTGCAGTATCTGAGCAGATGCACAGATGGTACCTGTCTTAAAATCATCCAAATGAAAAATACCTATGTTGTTCTTGTGAAGGCCCCTTCTACCGGAAGGGTCCCATAAACAGAATGGACTCAGCTTTTGCCATTTGTTAAGGCAAAAGTTATGCCTGTTACTGAAAGAAGACCACAATATGCCATTGTCTTTTTACAATTCCCACTGTAAACAGTTTATAAAATTTATTCTTATGTGTGCTGTATAATTGCATATTTCATACGAATGTATCACCAGCCAGCTGTTGTTCTGGCTGCCCCCATAATAGAAACTGTGTATTTTCCCACTGTAGCAATGGCTATTCTTAACATACACTGGCCTCAACTAGCTAAAAATACTAGTGTTCAATTGCTTGTGGGAAAGTTATAGTGCAGCTATTTCTATTAAAATGTTGAACGCTGGACCCTTACACAATTTCTCATATTGTATGAGCCACTCATATTTTATTTTCCCCTTCTTCTCTTGCTGCAATTACAAGTACTTAAGTAAAAATAACAAAGAGTCTTAGGACCCTCACAAGACTCTTTTGTTGTTTTTGCTCCAACAGGCCAACACAGCTACCCATCTGGAAAGTACTTAAGCATCGCATATGGTAGGTACTAGGGAACTAATACCCTAATTTTATTAAGGATTATTGGGTATTGATTACTAGCAGGTTAACAGATTAAGATGGCAAATAATACAGCACTTGTTAAGGGACTCTTGTCTTAAAGAGTCAAAAAGGCTTTATATGCAATAATAATAATAATAATAATAAATTTTTATTTCTGAGTCGCCTATCTGGCCAAAAAACGGCCACTCTAGACGACGTACAATCCATTAATAAAATACAATATAACAATAATTAAACACAATAATTAATAGGTTAAAACCAAGAACTATAATTAACAGCAGCAGCAAAACTAACTCGCCACAGAAATCCCATAGGCCTGCCTGAAGAGCCAGGTCTTTAAGGCCCGGCGGAAAACATTCAGGGAAGGGGCATGACGAAGATCGAACGGGAGGGAGTTCCACAGAGTGGGGGCCACCACCGAAAATGCCCTCTCTCTAGTCCTCACCAGCCGAGCTGATTTAGCTGATGGAACTGAGAGAAGGCCCTGTGTGGCTGATCTTGTTTGGCGGCATAATTGGTGTTACTGGAGGCGCTCCTTCAGATAAACTGGGCCAAGACCGTATAGGGATTTAAAGGTCATCACCAACACCTTGAATTGGGCCCAGTAAGCAACTGGCAGCCAGTGTAGATCTACCAACACTGGGGTGATGTGATCATAGCGATGGCTGTTCTTAATTAAACGTGCCGCCGCATTCTGTATTAGTTGCAGTTTCCGGACCGTTTTCAAGGGTAACCCCACATAGAGCGCATTACAGTAATCCAAGCGAGAGGAGACCAAGGCATGTACCACCGGCGGGAGCAGATGAACAAGAAGGTAAGGTTGCAGCCTTCGCATAAGATGTAATTGATACCAAGCTGCCCGGCTCACTGCAGAAATTTGAGCCTCCATGGACAGCTGGGAGTCAAGAATGACCCCAAGGCTGCGAACCTGGTCTTTTAGGGGCAATCTTACCCCATTGAATACCAGGTCTATATCACCTAACCTTGCCTTGTCTCCCACCAGTAGCACCTCAGTCTTGTCAGGGTTTAGCTTCAGTCTGTTTCTTCCCATCCAACCACTCACGGATTCCAGGCAATTGGACATGGTCTTCACAGCCAACTCTGGTGAGGACTTGAATGAGAGATAGAGCTGAGTGTCATCTGCATATAGGTGACACTGCAGCCCAAATCTGATGATAGCCCCCAGCGGCTTTACATAGATATTGAATAGCATGGGGGAGAGGATAGAGCCCTGTGGCACTCCACAAGTGAGAGGCCAAGGGTCAGAGACCTCATCCCCCAATGCTACCCGTTGGTGTCTATTGGAGAGAAAGGAGTGGAACCACCGTAAAACGGTGCCCTTTATACCCAATCCCTCCAGACGATCCAACAGGATACCATGGTCAACGGTATCAAAAGCCGCCAAGAGGTCCAGGAGGACAAGGAAGGTGTATTCACCCCTATCTAATGCCCTCCTCATATCATCCACCAGAGCGACCAAGGCTGTTTCAGTTCCATGTCCAGTCCTGAAGCCCGATTGGAATGGATCTAAATAATCCGCTTCATCCAAGTGTGTCTGTAGCTGATTGGCCACCACTCATTCAATCACCTTGCCCAGAAATGGTAAATTTGAGATTGGGCGAAAGTTGTTCAGATCTTGGGGGTCCAAGGAGGACTTTTTAAAGAATAAGTGGTTAGTTGCCTCTGTGAATCATGCTTGATTGACTGAGCTTGTCACATCCAAAAGTTAAGTCAGGTTAAAACTCTAGGGCAGATTTTCCCAGCCTGGTGCCCCCCAGATGTTTTACACAACTCCCATCAGCCCCAAACACCATAGTGATGGCTGAAGCTGATGGGAGTTGTAGTTCAAACCATCTGGAGGGCACTACTATGGGGGAGGCTGCTCTAGAGAGAACAATCATGCTAACCACGCCTGTCACCTCCTTCAGCTCAGTCTTGGCTACTTAATAGGAAAATGCTTTAGCGTGGATCCAGGGGAAAAAGTTATACAACTTCAGGCCATCTATCAAGAATGCACACATCATACAAACTCAGTGAAAGGCTCATATAGTCAGGAGAGCACACTTCATCTTAGAGGTTGTGATGGGGTCTGAAATTGTTTGTGGATATATGGTGATGTCAGCAGGAGGCATATTTGATGCAAACATGTGCCCAGTCCATCACAGGAAATCCACACAGGGAATCAGTTCTTCGTGTACAAAGCTAATGCTAATCCAGGTGCACATTTGAATATGTACCCCATCTGCATCCAGTGCTCTTCCAGGTCCCATTGCAGTATTTGACTGGATGCATCCCACTGGGAAGAGAAAGCATGGCTATTAGGTGTATGCCTAACTGCCAGTGATTAAAGCTGGATTAGAAATATGGGGTGATTTCCAACATTAGTTCTAGTCAGAGCAGAAATTAATTAATGGGTCTTTTCTGAATATCACTAATGTTGGCTATTACTCATGGACCATATAATCAGTATTAAAGATTAGCTACATGAATACAAATTGATAATATATACTATTCTTTTGCTTTGAACCATTTCATATCAACTTGTCCATGTCCATTATTCCAAGTAGATGATGAAGCAGCACTCAGCTGGAAGTATGGAGAGAGCCCTTCAAAAAGAGTGCTATCTATCTATCTATCTATCTATCTATCTATCTATCTATCTATCTATCTATCTATCTATCTATCTATCTATCTATCTATCTATCTATCTATCTATCTATCTATCTATCACATTTATTAAAAAATCATAAAAAGCATTAACAGCAATCAACAGTAAATACATCACCAGCTTCCATCCAGCTTCTTTGATCAGTTTGGATAGCGCTTAATGGGGGAAAGACAAACTAGCTCAGCTTCTGGAAGCAGCTTGCCTAAAGACACACAACTAGAAAATCTTCCTAAATCTCCATAAGGAAGCATACTGGGAAGTCTCCTCCAGTACTTCTTGAAACTATTGTGGGTGTTGCAGAAAAGACCCTGCTCTTCCCTGCTCCTGTAATTCCTCTTGATGAGTGAGGCTGAGGCTTAAGCAGCAATAACCCAGAAAAGACAAGATCTCAATTATGACCATCGACACCATTATACCTTGTTGTCTCTGAGTGACACAACTGGAAATTGGAAAAAGTTCCTTTCAGCCTTCATATGACTGAGTTGGCTAGTCTTTGATGGATAAGTTTATGGCAGCATTGACCACAATCGGGGCACTTTTTTGAAGTGGAGCAATGTAAGGCAACAGTAGTGGTGCTGCTTTCAATTTACAGGACCTCGATGAGTTGCTAAAGGCATCCCACAGGTTGATTCTTTCTGTGAGGGAATATACTTATTATAAGCAAAGGCAGCTGAGTCACACTTCCTCTTTTTGCATATCTGGATGATATATGAAGGAAGAACTTGTGCTTCTGTCCCACTGTAAGATGTGCGACTGGTGTTTGGGGAACTCACACACCACTGAGAAGGCATAGCACACACCTACAGAAGTACAAAAAGAGGAAATGTAGCTTATTTTATCTACTTTGTTGTTCATCACTTTTGTGCAGTGTTAGATGCTATTCTAATATTCATAAAGCACTTAGGAACATGGCTGGAAATAAATGTGACAGCCAACCTGTGGCTGCAGCTGGAAACAGCAGATCTGCCTTCATTTCCTTTTCCTAACTGGCCACCAGTTTAGTAAAGCAGAGGTGAGGAAACTCCAAATGCAATGATATTGTGTCCCATGACCAAACAGTGGAGATTGGAAAAGGAAATTGATAATTGAATGCCACAGTTCACAAGACTCTCTAAGAGCCATTTGCATGGGTTATTGGACCAGAACTGCACATTTACAGGATAGCAGCACTGCAAATGTGTAGTTCTTGTCTAAGTGCCCAGGCAATTGGCTCTTAGAGAGTCTTGTGAACTGTGGCACTCAATTACTTTATTATTCTGGCTTCAGATTTGTCATATTAATTATGCACAACTTTGAATATGTAAAGCAATCTTCATCTATGTAGCTTAGTGAGTTGAAAGAGGGGATATGTGCGGATTTGGGCATCTTTTCTGGAAGATTTTGTCACTTCCTTAAGCCAATAACAGGTTATAGAAGCAAGACACAGCCTACACATTCTAGTTAGTTTTTCATCTAACAATGATAGCTTATAGGAGATGGATTTGGCATATATCTGCCACCGCTCTTAAGTGATGAGTTGCAGCAGCCTGATCCATATTTGGGAAACATTATATTTCTTTACATCTGTGCAAGTATCTGGATTCTGCCTATTGAATTGCATATTGACTTTATGAAACAATGTGACAAATGAAAAATCTGGAGAGTTGTAAGTTCTATGGAATTGTAATAATACTTTGCGTTACTTAAATTCTGTCCAAGCTACATTTCAATGAAATACGTCAGTCTTAGTCACAACTGGAATTTCTTCTGCCATCATTTGTTTTCAGAATGTTTTATCTCCATTGCCAAATTTTTAATAGCCTTATTTCTTTTCATCTTCTGTGTAGCAATTTCTTCTATTGTTGCATGTTTATTTCATGTGCCTTCCGGAATAACAGTTCAGGCCCTTTGTTCAGACCATATGATTTATCATATATCTAAATAATCGGGGGTTTTTTTAGTACAGATCACAGTTGGTATAGATCAAGATAGCTCTAGTATGGGGGAAAATGGCTGAAGGATTATGTGAACTTGATCCATTGACCATCTCTTATTGTGCATTTTCAATGTTTCCCCTGCTCTGATAGTGCTGTGTGATGGAGAGAGACAGAAAGAAAGGAGATGAAAGGGTAGCTTTAAACAGTGAAGGCAATTGTGGGATGGGAAACACACAAGGGGCATGGTAACTTCTATTAAAAAATGAGTGTTTCGTTTTTGTTAATAAAGTATTCTAGGAAAGACCAAAGAAAAGCTTTTGTTTACATGCATGCAAGTCTTAAAGAAGACGTTGTAACCTACCAAGCCATATGCAAACGTCCAATTATATACAGCAATCAAGCAAGACACTGTTTCTGCTTCCTTCCTTGGGGCTGCAAAAACAGGAAGTTGTCAAGCATAAGGTTTGTGGGCCATCTGTTGTGCAGGCCTGCCTTAAACTGTACAGTGAACCTGTGGAGACTTGGAGCAATCCTAGCTCTGGCTGGGGAGCAGTAAGTAGGTCAGTAGAGAGCAGCAGAGCTACCGCCACAGCCAACACCATGTCACTTGTACTGCCCAGGGCAGGAGGTGGTTGTGGTTTTTCCCCTGTTTTCACTGTGCCAGCTCCAGGCTGGCATAACATAGGGCCCAAGATTGGGCCACTCACCAAAAAATGGGCTGGCTTTGGATCACTGGCCCTGTTCCACCCCATCTCACCCACCTGTTTCGGGGCCTTACAGTGGCTACCACTGTCAGTAATGTGCACTTTCTGTCATTTTGGCAGGTGCAGCAGTGGTGGAGAACCCACCAGTGAAACAAGATCTATGTCACATGCTAACTTTCACCAGCAGCACAGATCAAGGGTTAGGATTGCTCTGCCCATGGTTTATAATAGCTTTTTGTATTTGTTTATTTATTTATTACATTTATACCCCACCTTTTCTCCAGGGAGCTCAAGGTGGCATAGAAACACGATCCTTGCCCTCCCAATTTTATCCTCACAAAACCCCTTGAGGTAGGTTAGGCTGAGAGGCAGTGACTGGCCTAAGGTCACCCAGTGAGCTTCATGGCCAAGTGGGGATTTGAACCCTGGTCTCCCAGGTCCCCGTCCAACACTCTAACCACTACACAATGCTGACACAGCCTTCTCTACCTGCCCATGGCTCTGATCCAGGGAGAAGCATGACCTGCCTATCCCCCCACCGCACCCCAGGTCCTGAATAAGTTCAGGGGCAGGGCTAATGTTTAGTTAGGATTTTAAAATCCTATCTATCTATCTATCTATCTATCTATCTATCTATCTATCTATCTATCTATCTATCTATCTATCTATCTATCTATCTATCTATCTGTCTGTCTGTCTGTCTGTCTGTCTGTCTGTCTATATTAGATTTAGTATCAGTATGGCTTATCGGTTAAGAAAAGAGTTTTTAATCATTATTCTTTTTTTTAAAAAAAATACACAATAATGTAACAAGAAAACCGTTTGAAACAGTAACATATTCTAGTACAGATCATCATCTCAACAGTTAGCCATTTGAAGAACCATGAATTCATCTCCAAGCCTGAACAGTAAATCTGTCCATCTAAAGATAATGAATGTACTAGAGTCTGTGAAAATAAGAACTTAATGTTATCAGACAAATGAGATTGAGGGTGCAATCCTATATCCACTTTCCTAGGGGTAAGCCCCATTGAACTCAATGGGCTTAGTCCTAAGTAACTATGGACAGAAGAGGTGGAAAACAGACAGAGCCTGTTTCAACATCTGGAGTGGGGCTAAAAGGGCAGCTCCGCTCCAGTCAGTACCCAGATATGTGAGCAATGCATGCATGGGACTAGTTAGGTGATGAGCATCCAGCAGTCATTCCATTTTTTTGTCCAGGAAATAGTCATCATTCACTTTATTATTCCCATTCACTTAGTACATCAATCGTCAAAAATAATCATCAATTTTTAAATTTATTTTTATTTTATAAAAGTATTTCTATACCGCCATATTAAAAAATAGCAGGGCAGTGTACAATGTTAAAACATAAAACACAATTAAAAT
Organism: Rhineura floridana; assembly: GCF_030035675.1. NCBI lineage: Eukaryota > Metazoa > Chordata > Lepidosauria > Squamata > Rhineuridae > Rhineura > Rhineura floridana. The sequence goes on along the minus strand of NC_084481.1, from coordinate 141,284,873 downwards.
GCAGATAATAATAAAAAATTAAATACAATTAAATAGCTGCTAAGAGCTGTTGACATTAAAAAAAAGAGCTTCACGAGAGCCTGAGGCACCTTTGAAAAGTGAAATCAGACATGACTAACCCATGTGGATCCAACCAATATTTTGATTACTACTACTGTTGTTCAACAACAATAATAGTAAAATAGTAAACGATCTCTCTCTCTCTCTCTCTGTATGGGTGTGCATATATTTGTTGTTTATTAATCATAGTACATAGAAACAGTTTATCTTTATGCATATTTCACTTAGCAAAAGGAAGAAGGTTGCACCAATAACAGCAAATGAATCAGTGAAGCCAATGAAAGGGCTCTGAACAATTTCCCCTGCTAAAGATATTTAAATGTGTTGGGAAATATTTATTAAGTTACAATTGCACCCCATTATAATTTCTCCTAATATTTAATTTGGGCCTTGCAGTTTTAGCAAATCAAGTTAGCCCATGAGTCAGTTACATGATCTTTACACACAAACATTGTGCTCTTTAGAAACACACTGGGAAATATTAGTCTTGGCTACCACTTTCCTGCAGCTCAGCAGCTGCCGCAGCTGTTGTCATTTTCTGTATTAGCAGGCAAGGTTTCTGTGAATTTATTTCAACAGCCTCGAGGTCTGCGCCAGCAATTGGTTTGACCAACTGTTGTTTAAAAAGTTATCATGTAGACTTGACTATAAACTGGTATCTTTGAAGTATTTTGATTATAATTCTTTTAAAAAGTTATTGGTATTTTCATAATTATAGTGTGTGTGTGTGTGTTGTGTGTGTTCTCATAACTAGTGTCAAATTAACATTGGGCAAAGATAACAATTCCCTTTATTTTTCACTGTAACCTAAAGTTACAAGGTCCTCCAGTATTGCCTAATATCTGGCATCCTATTTGGTATAAAATTAAGACAGCTGCTAATATGAATACGAAGATAGTCAAACACCAATAACTCATAGTATGTTTTCTTCTAACTTTGTTTCTCTGAAGAAAGGCAAAGCATTTTGCCCTTGATAATGGTCACTTACATAATGGTGTGACTACCATTACAGATGACAATAATTCAGTGCTCCTTTAAAGCGATCGCCTGGCAGCACATTAGCTCCTTCAATTTCAATTACAGGAAATATGAAGTTCTGGTGGAACCTTGTCCTTCACATGTGAAGTGTGTTCAAGGGCTTCATGCTGAGAATAGAGACTAGTTATAGAGTCATATATTAATAGCCTATGAGCCAAACTAAACATGATGGTGGCTAACCCATATGTTAGAATCAAGCTGCCGCTGAATCTCTATAGTGTGTGTTTAAAGTGCATTGGGGTGGAGGGGAGGGAGTGCTGGATCCTTCCCCTGCCCATACTTTTCTCCTTCATATTGTTCCAGCTATTTTTCTCCTAGTGAGACTCCAAAACAAGAAGTAACTTCTGCCAGGAGACAAATAACTGAAGAGAACCTGTTTCAAGGGTTTCTGTTGCTTGACATCCCGTTCTGCATGTCCCTAACATGCACTTTACATTCAAAGTGTTGGTATTAACCTATAAAGCCTTATACGGCGCGGGACCTCAATATCTGTCGGAACGCCTCTCCCGCTATGAACCGGCTCGTACACTACGGTCTGCTACGAAGGCCCTCCTCCGGGTCCCGACTCATAGGGAGGCCCGGAGGGCAGTGACAAGATCAAGGGCCTTCTCAGTGGTGGGCCCCAAACTATGGAATAGTCTCCCCGAGGAGGTTCGCCTGGCGCCGACACTATCATCCTTTCGGCGCCAGGTTAAAACCTTTCTCTACTCCAAGGCATTTTAATTTTTTGTTAATGATTGTAATGTTTGTAATTTGATTTTAGCCTTTGCTGTTTTTAGACTGTGAAATTTGATTTTAGACTGATGTTTCGTATTATATTGTATTTTATTGTATCTATGTATCTAGCTATTGCTAGTCGGGCGGTATATAAGTTTTAAAAATAAATAAATAAATAAATCACACACACACACACACACACACACACGTACGTATGTACTTGAGAGAATAGGGATATTCGGCACAACCCAAGTTGGATTGTGCCCCTCATGTCTAGTTTGATCTTAAGCAGCCCATACTAGGTGTTCAGCTTGGTTCCTTTAGAGGTTTCAGAAATTGTCAGGCCCAGGATGCGACTCAGGAACCACACCAGAGGTTGTAGTTAATTCGTGTTTTATTAGAGTAATGTCCAACAAAGACTGCGCTTTCTCATGAAGCAATACAGGGATACAGGTCCTGCGACATTGGGAGAAAGTTGACAGAGCAAGGGGCTGCTTCCTGCCTGTTCTTTAAGAAGGGGCTAAACGGGCGCGCAACCTTTCGCTCCTCCTTAACTCCCCCTCAGGTACTGCCCGCCTTCCCCCCCTTCTCTCCTGTCTTTTCAACCGTCTGCGTGTGCGTGGTGAGGGGGGAGGCATCACCTCCTCCTCTTCTGAAGTGTCCGATTCCCCTATGGGTGATAAAGGAGGAGCTGAGGGTAAACCATCTCTCCGCCTTTCTGCTGTGATCAGCCCTCCCTCTTGCTCTGAGCTGCGGAGAAGGGAGGGCCTGGGAATGTCTGGGGGGGATTCTAAAACTTCAAGGCTCTCAGGCTCCCCATTGCTAGGCAACCCTATCTCTGGCATGTCCTCTGTTTCGGCTTCGCTCCACAGAGGGTAAGTTCCTCCCTCCTCCCTCTGCCAGCCATTTGAATCCTCTTCTGACAACCCCCCAGGAGCCCAGCTCATCCTCCCGACACCATCCCCCTTCTCAAGCTGTGCCCCCCTCCCCCTGTCTGGCTTGGGGCGATGAGGAAAACGTTGATGGAAAAGTTTTACTAACTCTGGAGCATGCACATCATCTGCATTTTCCCATGATCTGTCAGCCACTCCATAGCCCTTCCAGTGAATCAAATACTGCAGCTTGCGGGGTCTGATCCTGGAATCCAAGATTTCCTCAACTTCAAACTCAAGCTGCTCATTTATCAGGAGTGGGGACCCAGGAGGCTCCTCCGGCCGCAGCTCACTGGGAGGGGCAGCTTTCGTCAAGAGGGATCGATGAAACACAGGATGTATTTTAAACGTGTCAGGTAGCTTCAGCCGGTATGCCACGGGATTAATTTGAGTTTCTATTTCAAAAGGACCCACCCTTTTGTCTTGTAATTTTCTACATTTGCCCATCATCTGGAGGAAACGGGTGGACAGCCATACCTGGTCTCCTGGTTGAAGGGGGGGGGGCCTCCTTCCTGTGCAGGTCAGCAACTCGCTTGTACTCTGTTTTGGCTTCGTTTAACTGCTGTTTCAGTGTTTGTTGCGCCGCTTGCAATTCTTTTAGGAAGTCCTCAGCTGCCGGTACCAGCATTCCTTCTGAGCTGCTTGGAAAGACTTTAGGATGGAATCCATAATTCGCGAAGAATGGGGTTTGTTGAGTGCTGGAGTGTAGAGAATTGTTGTAGGCGAACTCTGCAAAATGCAAATATGACACCAAGTCAGTCTGTTGATAGGACACATAACTTCTTAAATATCTTTCCAAAACGGCGTTCAAGTGTTCCGTTTGCCCATCTGTCTGGGGGTGATGGGCGGAGGAGAGTTTTAATTCCGTCTGCAACTGTTTCCACATTGCTCTCCAAAATTTGGCTGTGAACTGAGTTCCTCGGTCTGAGACTACACTGTTTGGCAACCCATGCAGTCGGTAGACTTCTTTGATGAATAACTTGGCCGTTTCCTTAGCCTCTAAGGCCCCTGCACAAGGGAGGAAATGTGCCATTTTGGTGAGTAGATCTACCACGACTAAAACGGCTGTCATTCCTTGGGATTTGGGTAGATCAGTTATAAAATCCATGGAGAGATCCTTCCAGGGTTCATGTGGGACAGGTAGCGGTTGTAACAGTCCTGCTGGTTTTCCTGTTTGTGTTTTTGTCCGCAGACAGACAGAACAGGACTTTACATAGCTTTCAATATCCCTACGCATTTTAGGCCACCAGAAGTCCTTGGCCACGTTCTGAATGGTCTTGTAAATCCCAAAGTGTCCCGCTGTGATGGAATCATGGCACTGGCGTAGGATTCTGAGCCTTAATTCTCCTTCTGGTACATATCTGGCTGTTTTGAACCATAATAGTCCATTCCTCCAGTGAAAAGTTACTTCTGAGTCTTGACTTTGTCCCGTCTCCTGCCCATATTTTAGTACGTCTGCATCTTCTTGTTGTGCCTTTTTGAGTTCCTCTTCCCACGAAGACTGGCATGATCCCAACATTAATTTCTCTGGCGGGATCACGTACTGAGGCTGGTCCTCGGATTCACTTTCTTTGTACTGTGGCTGTCTGGATAAGGCATCAGCTCTCTGGTTTTTGGCTTGGGCTTGGTAAGTGATCTTGAAGTTAAACCTGGTGAAGAACTGGGACCATCTTATTTGTCTCTGGTTCAGCTTTCTGGCAGTTTGGAGGCTTTCCAGGTTCTTGTGGTCGGAGCGCACTTCGATCTGATGAGGGGCCCCCTCTAGGTATTGTCTCCAGTTTTCAAAAGAGTCCTTGATGGCCAGCAGCTCCTTCTCCCAAACTGTGTAATTCTTCTCTGCAGGCTTTAACTTCTGAGAGAAGTACACACAGGGGTGCAGCTCCTTTCCTTCTTGGTCTAATTGCAGAAGGACCCCCCCGATAGCAAAATCTGAAGCATCTGCTTCCACGATGAAAGGGCGGGTCAGGTCAGCAAAGTGCAGAATGGGCTCGGAAGCGAACCTTCTCTTCAGCTCCTCAAAGGCCTGGGTGGCATTCTCTGTCCATTGAAACTTCTTCTTTCCCCTTAAACAGTCAGTCAGAGGAGCTGTCAATTTGGAAAACCCTGGAATGAACTTTCTGTAATAATTGGCAAACCCCAAAAACTGTTGTACATCCTTTTTGGTGACAGGTTGGCCCCAGTCCAATATACAGCTTACTTTCCCTGGGTCCATCTCCACGCCTTCCGCTGAGATTTGATATCCAAGGAAGTCTAGAGACTTGAGGTCAAATCCACATTTCTCTAATGTAGCATACAGGTGATTTTCCCTCAGTCTCTGCAACACCGTCTTCACATGCTGGTCGTGATCTTCCTGGTTCTTTGAGAACACCAGGATATCATCTAAGTAACAGATTACATATGTGTCCAACAAGTCTCTAAACACGTCGTTCATGAATTTTTGAAAAATTCCTGGACTTCCACAAAGTCCGAACGGCATGACCAGGTATTCATACTGTCCGTAAGCGGTCAAGAACCCTGTTTTCCATTCATCTCCCTGCTTCATCCTGATCAGATTGTACGCTCCTCTCAAATCCAACTTCGTGAAGATTTTTGCAGAGCGCAGTCGGTCCAACAACTCTGAGATCAGGGGCAGCGGGTAGCTGTTGGGGATGGTGATCTGGTTCAATGCGCGATAGTCGTTACAGGGTCTGAGTTTCCCCCCCTTCTTTTTCACAAACAATAGTGGCACTCCAGCAGGGGATTGTGAGGGGCGTATGAATCCTCATCTCAGGTTTTTATCCAGGAATTCCTTCAGGGCCTCCCTCTCAATCTCTGTGAGAGAGTAGATTCTCCCTGATGGAATGCTGGCTCCTGGCACTAGATCAATCGCACAGTCGTAAGGGCGGTGGGGGGGTAAAGTCTCTGCCTCCTTTTCATCAAACACATCTTTGAATTCTTCATACTTTGGCGGCAGGGTCACTTGCTCGATCTCTTGCACTGCCCCCGCTAAGGTGTTCTTGATTCCTTCAGGTTGACAGTTCTCCTGGCAATACTGTGAGGTGAACCACACCACCGCCTCCTTCCAACTTATTGTGGGTTCATGCTTTGCTAGCCAGGGCATTCCCAGAATCACCTCAAAGTTCGAGAGATCTGACACGTATAGCGAAATGAACTCTTCGTGCCCGGGGATTTGAAGTTTCACTTCCTCCGTGGCTTGTGTCACCCCTCCTGACTTCAGGGGTCTCCCATCGATAGTCTCCACAGCTAGGGGAGCGTTCAGTTTCCACCGGGAAATTCCATGACGCTTGACTAACTTTACATCGATAAAATTTGTGGAGGCTCCACTGTCAATTAAGGCAGTGGAATTAAACACCACTCCTCTGGAAGTTGTAATCCGAATAGGCAAGACCAACACCCCCTTTGAGGGAGGTTGGATCGTTGGGGGGCCTTTATACAACGCTGCCCCCAGTCCACCGGCCTGCACGTGGACTGGGTGTTCTAGTTTCCCGACGGCTCAGCTTTCCCCCCTTTTAGTCCACAGTCTCTGGCCACGTGGCCCGGCTTTGAACAATAAAAGCATAAACGTTCTCGGCGGCGTCTTTCCTTTTCTTCTTCCGACAGTCTTGGCCTAGCCCCTCCCTGTCCCTCAGCTGCATTACCTGCCATTCCTGCAGAGGGAAGGGTCTTGCTGCGAGATGCCGAGGCTGAGTATCTCGGGACCTCCTGCTTCCTTTCCAGGCGCCTTCCTTCCATCCGGTGATCTATCTGTAGGCATAGCCGGATGAGCCCTGGTAGGTCAGTGGGGGGGGAGGTCCTGGCCAACTCATCCAGGATTTCAGCATTTAATCCACTCCGGTACATAAACATCAGGGTGGCGTCATTGTAACCAGTTTCCTGAGACAGAATTTTAAAAGCGTTAGTGTACTCGGAAACAGTCCCTTTAGCTTGCTTCAGAGCGCCTAGTTGCCGCGCTACTGTTTCAGCTCTTTGCGGGTCTTGGAACATCTCGGTCATCTCCTGTATAAATCCTCTGTACCTTCTTAAGACAGTATCTTTTCTCACGAGATACGGAGTCACCCATTTTGCAGCTTCTCCCTCCAGGAGGCTAATCACGAAGGCCACTTTAGCCCCATCGTCTGGAAACTCCATGTGCCTGACATCCAGATATAACTCACACTGAGCCACGAAAGTTGCCAACTGATCACTTTGTCCCACGTATTTTGGGGGCAATCCAATGGGAACCTTTACTGCGGCAGCTGGAGGGGCTGTTTGCATCTGGTCTATCGTGGCCTTCAAGGTTTGATTATCCGTCTTCAGCGCCTTGACTGCTGCTAGCAGGGCTTGGACATCCGTCTGCAATTCAGCTACCTTAGTCCTCAAGAGTTTCACTTCTTCCGTCTCAGAAGTGGGGTTCGTCCCCCCCGCTGCTCCCTTTGACATCTTGTCCCAGTCAAGTGAAGAGAGCGTTGAGGGTGATTTAGGTGGCTCTGTCAAGCTGTAAGGCCCAGGATGCGACTCAGGAACCAGACCAGAGGTTGTAGTTAATTCGTGTTTTATTAGAGTAATGTCCAACAAAGACTGCGCTTTCTCATGAAGCAATACAGGGATACAGGTCCTGCGACATTGGGAGAAAGTTGACAGAGCAAGGGGCTGCTTCCCGCCTGTTCTTTAAGAAGGGGCTAAACGGGCGCGCAACCTTTCGCTCCTCCTTAACTCCCCCTCAGGTACTGCCCGCCTTCCCCCCTTCTCTCCTGTCTTTTCAACCGTCTGCGTGTGCGTGGTGAGGGGGGAGGCATCACCTCCTCCTCTTCTGAAGTGTCCGATTTCCCTATGGGTGATAAAGGAGGAGCTGAGGGTAAACCATCTCTCCGCCTTTCTGCTGTGATCAGCCCTCCCTCTTGCTCTGAGCTGCGGAGAAGGGAGGGCCTGGGAATGTCTGGGGGGGATTCTAAAACTTCAAGGCTCTCAGGCTCCCCGTTGCTAGGCGACCCTACCTCTGGCATGTCCTCTGTTTCGGCTTCGCTCCACAGAGGGTAAGTTCCTCCCTCCTCCCTCTGCCAGCCATTTGAATCCTCTTCTGACAACCCCCCAGGAGCCCAGCTCATCCTCCCGACAGAAATCCACTTGTCAATAGGGCCATTCTGTTAAAGCATAAGAAGAATAGATTTGCTGATTCAGACCAAAGACCTATTTGGTCCAGTATCTCGTTTTTCACAGTGGCCAACCAGATGCCTATGGGAAGCCATAAAGTGAACATGAGGCCCCTCTCCCATTGTTGGTAATCAGTCTGATTCTGGAGGTTGTTTATAGCCATCATAAGCAGCCACGGATAGTCTTATCTCCACAAATTCATGTAATCTCCTTTTGAAGCTGTCTCAGCATCCATTGTTTTACCTATGCACTGTGTGAAGATGTACATCCTTCTGTCTTACCTGAATATTCTACTGTTCAGCTTCATTGGATAACGCTGGGTTCTAGTATTAAGAGAGAGGGAGAAAAACTCAACTTTGTTTGCACCCTGCATACTTTCATAAGCCTTTGTTATGTCTCCCACTTATTTGCCTTTTTTTCTAAACCAATGGTTCTCAAACTTTTTTCCTATGGACCACTTGAAAATTGCTCAGGGTCTTGTTGAATCACTTAACAATTTTTCTGCCAGTTGTAGCAATTTTTATGTGCTGTGCTAGATGCTGTATGATTTTAAATTGTATCTAAATTTCTTCTTTTATTTTATATTATTTTTATTGTATTACAATTTTAATTCCATAAAAGGCAAATTGTAATACAACAAAATACAATATAAGAAATAAAACATCAACACAAAGGATGTACCATCTCCTGTTTTCAACCACAAATCCACACACACCCGTCTCATGAATGAAGCTCATGGACCACTGGTGGTCCACGGACCACAGTTTGGGAATCCCTATTCTAAACTAAATAGCTCCAAATATTGTAACATTTCCTTGTTTGCACCATACTGACCCTTGCCACTGCCTTGTCCCTCCTCCTCTTCCTCCCAGTAAGCTGCAGTGACCCAGTGATGAGAGGTCAAGTGCCCCACCTTACTGACTGCTACAGTCCAAATACCCTGATCATATTGCCCTACAATATTTTTTTTGAGGTGTGGCAGTGACCAGAGCTGGACATGATACACCCAGTTTAGTTGAACTACAGATTTGGATGCAGACTTTATGATTTTTGTAGTATTATTTTAGATACTTAACATGGGATTTGTGTTGTTCACAGCCGCTGCACACTGAGTCAATGTTTACATTGATCTGTCCCCTACAAACCCAATATCCCTTCTGGGTTAGTCATCGTCAGCTCAGATCCCATCAATGTACATGTGAAAGTTCTGCTCAGTATTCATCACTTTACACTTACATTGAACTGCATTTGCCATTTTAATGTCCACTCACCCAATCTGGAGAGTTCATATAATCAGCTAAGCTCACCACCTCACTGCTCCTTCCTAACTCCAGATCATAGAAAAGCACATGTCCCAAAACAGATTTTATATGTTTCCATTGTAAGAACTATCTCTTTATTCCTATTCTCTGTTTCCTGTTATTTCATCAGTTACTGATCCATACTGGAGGAGCTGGCACATTGGGACATTGTCACAGGGCTGCCTTCCAACACCAGCATCACTACTGCTTACTGGGATGACACAGGGGCCAGGACAGTGATGAGGTCAGGGTTGTGTGGGTGCACTAGCTGATCCACTGTGGTGCTCTCAATAGTGCACATGCACAGTCCTGACCTCTGCGCTGCCCTTCCTCCACACCATTCCAATAAGTGGCAGCAATTCCAATGTCAGGAACCAAACTGTGCCACACTCTGGGTCCATAAGAGGGCCTGTCCTCTTATTCCATAACTACTAAGTTTGCTCAGGAGCCTTTGGTGAGGGACTTTGTCAATAGCTTTTTTAAAGGCCAAGTACACAATAAGTGTACAATGTTTACTAGATCACTATAACCATTTCCTTCTTGATACCCTCCAAAAAGTCTAAAAAGTTAGTGAGACAGGACTTACTGTTGCAGAAGCCATGCTTATGCTTCTTCAGCAATACTTATGCTTCTATATGTTTGATAATTTTATCCTTGATAATGTCTTCAACCATGGGTTCTATAACCCTTCCAGATGACAATCCAGGGATTTGTGATATGGAAACAGTGGCAGAGGACTCAGGCTTGTACCCCAGGCTCCACATGAACCTGTGCACAGACAGAGTCTACATGTGTACAAACTGTATACACGACATGAACTGTGGATTTGTAAGATAACCTGATTCTGTGCAAAGAGCCCAGAAGTGTACCATTTGAACATGCATAGGTGCTGTGCACAGGTTCAGATGAATCATGGAGGTCAAGGTCCAGTGGTCAGAATCCTGATTCTCTTCAGTTTATCTACACATTTGTTCATTCTGTATTGTCATATAAAAAAGGCAATTGTGTATTCCTAAACTGAACTCTGCTCTTGGCAAGTATGTATGCTTAAACTTTCCCACCAAGCTGGCAAAGATTCCTTTGAGTATTTCCCAGCCAAATTAAATTTAGGGGTTGTACATATCCCTGGTTTTGATCAGCCTTCATTTTTTGCTAGGTTTCTGTCACCGAGTCTGGATAAAGATGTGAATGAACTGCAGTCAGCTCACAAAGCTCTACTTAAAGTCCGTTTTTTAAAAACTGGCACGGTGGCTTAACTGGCTGACTTGTTGATCCTGCTGGACTCAAAAGATTGTTGTTTGGTTTCTGGCATCCCCGACATGATTGAGAATTCTGACTACAATAACTTAGCAGAAACTTTCCATGTGTCACTCTGCCAGGAAAAGAGAGATACTCCTTGCAACAGTTGCTCCCTCAGAGTGGAGGAAATTAGAGGGAGGGAAGCATGGAGAGAATTACCGCTACTATACACTACTGAGCTGGCTCATGTGGTGATATTATTGGCTGACAAAACATTGGTCCATAAGAATTCTCAAGCCACACCATCTTTTAGAGAGATGTATGGTGGTATTTTTAGGACACCCTACTGCACAGAGTAAGGCTGGAAAAGTCATGCTGACAGAGGCATGACTATAAATTGATCCTTTCATTTTAATCCACAAACTTTTTTTTGGTTGGTCTAGACTGAACTGGTTGTTAATTGTCCAAGAACAATTCATGGGGAGCACAAGCCATTGTCATGTCCACAATGGAAGCATCATCAGAATGCTTAAATTGCCAGATGCTAAGCTGGCAATCTAAGCACGCTGATGATGCGTCCATTTATTTTCTGATTACTTTCGTGAGGGTCATTTCATGACACGCTCATACATGGTGTCGTGGGACCCCCTCTCCCCAAAGACCCATTGTAATTTCGAGGAAGGAGAGTGATGTAATGCAATTGTTCTGTTTGGTGCATATTTCTCCTTGGGTGTCCTTTGTGCCTAAACTTTCTCATGGCTCCCATGAAAAAGTTTAGGGAGTGCAAGACAGCCAGGCGTACCAGATCGGGAGTACTAGTTGTGGAATATAACAGCATACTTGTGATTAATGCATGTGACCTTAAAAATATGTGTCCAATAAGTTCTCTACCAAGCCTGATTAGAGTATAGCTAAACCAGAAGTGTGATTGGTAAATGGTTAGTTATGTAAGCGTGAGTAAGCACAATGTATTGGAGCCTATGATGGGGAAACAGTATAAAAATCAAGGGAACTCAGAACATGCGACCTCTCTGTGGGCAAGGATCATATCACATACCACAGTTGAATCATCCACTGCTATAGAAGAGATCCTAGCGACTGGACTATCAGTTTCCGTACCTTTTCCTTTTTTGTAGTTATTATCTTTCCTCTCCCTCTAAATAAAATCAACTGGAAAGGAACAAACCCGGTGTTCTCATTGCCTTGTCCAAATCCTAAAAGAACCTCCAACCTTGGCAGGACACATGACAACCACAGCTTTGAATAAATGCTTGAGGACTTATAGCCCTGAAGTCACATGCAGCATGCGATCATGTGCCGAACTAATTACAGACTGGCTTTTTTGCAATCCAGCACATACTTAACCTGTATGGAGGAATTTCCATTGAACACAGTGGGACTTAACTTTTGAATAACCATATATTGGACTGTGCTGAAAGAGGAGCTTTTGTATTGTTATTATTTAATCCAATACTGTATACACCCTCAGGAACAACTCAAGAATATCATAGGGTTGTGACCCCAAACCAGGCATTATCTGCCATTGTCTCTGTACTATGGAATGCCCTTCCCTCTGCCATAGGCGAACCAATAACCATCACATGCTTCAGACACCTTGGAAAGACTTATCTTTTTTGCCCAGGCTTCCCCTAACCCATTAGATCAGACGATGTCTTATGTGTCTGAATGCTCTGCAGTCCTGTTCTGTTTGTGTTTATATGCTTTTTTATATTACTGTTTCATTGGTTTTATTTTGTATTTCTGTTAATGATATTGTTTTTGTATTGCACATCACTTAGAGAGTTTTAAAATATTAAGCAGCTTATAAATGCATTTAAATAAATAAAAAATAAATAACTCCGAGAGCTTCAGTTGAAGAGCAGCCAATAAATAATCTAATGAAATGACCAGCCCAAATGGGTTCTTAATAGCCTGCAAATGTGATGATCGCTATAAGGAAGACTGGATATTATCCTTAATTCTAATTCTTTTTTGAAGAGGCCTAATTTTGTATGTAACTTTAAAGAGAAGGTTTTTGCAATAAGTTTATGTGATTTAGGAGGACTTTTTGATAATGCAAATTATGTTGACTTTTGAGCTTTTGAGGAAATTGATATACATAATTCCAGCTTTGTTTGTCCTTTTGTTGTGTTTATAATTGTGGTTTAGACCATAGAATAGTATTGTACTTTGTGCAGAGCACCCTTATAATGTATAGGATTCTGGCAAAGTCTGATGCTCCTTTGGAGCCTAGCTTGTTAACAACAGCCTAATAATGCTTTTGATTTATTAATCCATACAGGACAGAAGTGATCATGGTTTGGGGATACTGTAATGTGGCAGTGATGGGTTGACCCACTCTAGATGAGATTCTGCTTCCTGAAGGATCAGGTTTGCAGCATGGGTGTTCTTCTGGATTCTACTGTGATCTTCAGATGGCAGAAATGCTCACAAGTGTACCCCCATATCTCACCCTCAAACTTGGCAACTGTTGTTTGTGCTTTGGTAACCTCCAGCATGGATAACTGTAAGATATTCATGAAGAGCTCTTGAAGGTAGCTCAGAAGCTGCAGCTGATGCAGAATACTGTAGCCCTTTTGTTTAGGGCAGGCCTATATTTATTCATAGAACATCTTACCTGCCCTTCACCATAAGGTCGCAAGGTGGATTACAATACTAATAATGACACCATATTAAAATAATTTAAACCCATCTAACAATCTGAGTCAGTAGGGGTGTGTGTGTGTAAGGCCAGAGTAAATAGGCGTGTCTTAGGCATACAATGAAAGCTGTACAATACAAGTGCCAATGCACCTTTGAGGGAAGGGAATTCCACAGCTTGGGGGCTGCCACAGAGAAGGCCCTCTCATGGATTGCTACCTGCCAAAACCTCCAAGTATTATATATTAGATCTATTCTTGCAGATCTGCACTGGATAATTAGCTTCCAGGCCAATTCAAGAGGCTAGTGGTTACCTTTAAGAACATAAGAAAAACTCTCCTGAATCAGGCCAAAGGCCCATCTAGTCCAGCACTCTTTTCTCAAGATAGCCAACCACATGCTAAAGGCATGGCTTGGGTTCTACACACCTTAAAAAGCACCTTCTTCCCCTAAGCCCTCCTTGTCTATTAAGATCAACAAGGGAGCTGTGCTTTGAGCTTCTCCTTTTTTGGAAATATGGTAGAAGACAATTTGGGGCCATTGTTTTTTTGGCAACACAGCACTCTCTGCCCAGCAAGGTCTGCCTAGCTACATCTTGGCTTTCTTTGCACTGCCCTGTTAAAACCTGGCTGGGAGAGCTTTTCCTAAGATGTATGAAGATGACTTCATGCCAATTTGTGACACTTCTTTTGATAAAAATATTTTTAGGCCACCTCTTAGGCCCTTGAGAAATCACTCACAATTTTGATGCCTTTTATCTTAGGCTGTTTCAGTATTTTTATGTAATTTTTATTGTCCTGTGGTTTGAGGATATCTTGTTGAAAATTGTTTTATAAAGTAATAACAACAGCACATCTATGACTGCTTAATGATATTTATTTCTTTTATTCATTTCATAGAATTTCATGAAATGGAAATGGAAGTGGACTGCCTTCGTCGATTCTGATTTATGGCGACCTTATGAATAGGGTTTTCATGGTAAGCAGTATTATTTCATGGTAAGCATTGCCTTCCTCTGAGGCTGAGAGGCAGTGACTGGCCCACGGTCACCCAGTGACCTTCATGGCTGTGTGGGGATTTGAACCCTGGTTTCCCAGGTCGTAGTCCAATGAGGACATATTAGATATAGGGAACTACAGTGTATGTTGGGACATTTTTGGACTGGCCACATGTGGGTCCAGGGGCAAAAGTGGGTAGAACAACTAATGTAAATGTTACCTTTGTACAGTAGGCTAGTTTCTACATGCACTCACACACCCCTCTCTGCCCTTAATCCAGGATACCAAGAGGCACTACCAGAGTGCCAAGACCACATTCCAGCCAGGCAAAATGCTCAGGTGCGACTCATGGTCAGTGAGGGGTGTGGCCTGGTGATAGTTCCAAAGGCCAGAGGACTGAAGGGCTTGAGGTTCCCCACCCCTGATGTAGGCCACATGTTAAGAAACATCAAGAGATTGTAGAGTTGGAATCATTTGTACTTCAGGGTCTTTCGCTGGCACGTTCTTTCTGGAATGGCAAATGGTGACACTTGCTTGTACAATGCACTTACTACTTTTCCACATGGTGTGTAACTTGCCATCGTATTCTTCCACTCATGACAAACTTGTAAGTATTGCCTGCACTAGTCTGTCACTAGTGATGAAAAGAAATGCTCATTCAGTTAGAAATTCTTGATTACAAACACTTTTCTAGATCTTCCTGTTTTTTAAATAACAGAAATAGTTTGAAAACAGAGTGAAAACTCAGTCTTGGTAATAAAGTACTCATGTACAGTAAAAACTATGTGATAGTCCTCCGAGGCAGCTCTCTACTGTTCCCAAAGTGAATACTGTTCTACTGTATATGTGATTTCCTGTAGTTATTTTTTCCATAGCATATAGTTCCCCCCCTCTTTTTTAAGGAAGCTAAATTCTCTGCCACCTAAAGAGTTTGGCAAATGTATATTTAACTTTGTTCTTGGCCATTCCAATAGCTGAACAATGTATTTTACTGATCTCAGCTAAAGAAACTGCCTTTGACATTATGAATCCATCGACCATGTATAGACAGTACCCAAAATAAAAATTAAGCATGCCATTGTTAATCTAGTTTTCTTAAACAATAGTCTTAAATCCATATTAATGACTTCAAAAAGTGACCAAGCTTCAGCACCTTTTGTCCTCTGTAACTATCCAATAATCAACAGTTGCTGTCCTGTATTCTACTGTCTTTAGACTAATTCAGTGGGACAGATATTTGTCATCACCCTTGAGCTGGGAGACCCATTCTGACAGATCAACATCCTTATTTATGTAACAATGTCATACACAGAAGCCTCTAATGAGTGGAGTGACATAGAAGTCTGTTAAATGGAAAAACAGAGAAAAACTAAAAAAGGCACAAGGGGTTAATGGACTTTCTATTCCAGCCTCCTTGGATGTGTAATTATGTTCTAATAAGGAATGAATATATTGATTAGATTTGTGTGCAATTGTATTCATACACATACATTCAGCCCCACATGCATATAGCCAGTAACTGCATGCTTTGAATTTCTCCAGTTTGTGTTTCTAATATATAATGGCCTCTTTGGTCAGGAACATACAGGCTCCTGTTCATAACCATTTGGTGCACCCTTTCTATTTGAATGCACAGTTATTTCATTAGTGCCATCATACAATTTTTAAAACATCAAACTTTGGCCTACAAAAAAGCAAATACACACTCTGGGCTAATATGTGAAGGTGGAGTACAATGTTTTGCAGTGCCTTCCATAATGAATATTTACACATGAAACTGAGCACATTTATGAAGGGTGTAGCTCTTTAAAAAAAGGATTTGCTGCTTTAGAGAAGTATCCTTCACAAGCCACTCTCCATTTTTTCACTGTGTTCTAAGGATGGGAAGCTCAAACACTTAGATACCCAGTCGTGTAGTAGCAAATGTAGAAGTGCAGGGTCCCTTCATAATAGTCACACCATGCCCCCTCACACCCACGTCCGCTTCTGAGATTATGCAACCTTCTAAGATTGTTTTGTTTATTGAATTTATATCCTGCCCTTCCTCCCAAAGAAGCCCAGGGTGGCAATTCAATAAAATTGTATTTTGTTCAATAAAAATAAGCTTTCAGTCTCTGCGATTGATAAGTGAGTTGTTTAGACATCCGGAATCCCTGTGGTCCTAAAGAGCTGCTCCTCTGCCCTTAGCTAGTGGCTTCTGTCTCCTTGTAATCTCCATTTGAGATCAGGTACACCTTATAAGTTGTTTTCTGCAGATCTTACTACACAGTATGTGTGGGTGGATGTTAAAAAATCCCTTGGTATACATGTCTACTCAGAGAAGCAAGTCCCTTTGTGTTTAATGGGACTTACTCCCAGGTAAGGGAGCCTAGGATTTCTTGTGAGGAAGGGGCAGATGAGGGTTCATGGTGAAAGGGCCCCATGTACACACAACCTGGGAGTAAGCACACTTGAATACAATTGGGATTTAAGCATGTAAGTGTACTAAGGGTGTAGTGGGTAGAGAAAAAAACATGTCACTTCCTTTATAAAGATGCATCAATTTGGTGAAAGGAAGCAAGTTTGGTATCTATGGTACAAGCACTAAGTCCCCCTGTGCAGCCATTTTACACCTCCTTATATATCTTCACAACAAGTCTGCGAGGTAGGTTGGTCCCAAGGGCACCAAATGAGCTTCATGGCTGAGTGGAGATTTCAAATCCTTTTTGCTCAAAAACGGAAAAGAAAAAGAATGCTGTAGTTATATACTTATTATTTCCTTATTAAATTTATATCCCACCCACCCTCCCAGTAGGAGCCCAGGGCGGCAACTAAAACACTTAAAATGCTCTAAATCATTAAAAAAAAAACTTTAAAGTATATTAAAACAACATATCTTAAAAACATCTTTTTAAAAAGCTTTAAAAACATCCTGAAAAGCAATTCCAACACAGACATAGCCTGGGATAAGGTATCTACTTAAAAGGCCTCTTGAAAGAGGAAGGTCTTTAGTAGACATCGAAAAGATAACAGAGATAGCGCCTGTCTAATATTTAAGGGGAGGGAATTCCAAAGGGTCGGTGCCACCACACTAAAGGTCCATTTCCTGTGTTGTGCAGAATGGACCTCCTGATGAGATGGTATCTGCAGGAGGCCTTCACCTGCACAGCATAGTGATTGACTGAGTATATAAGGGGTAAGACAGTCTTTCAGGTATCCTGGTCCCAAGCTGTATAGAGCTTTGTATACCAAAACCAGAACCATGAACTTAGCCCGGTAGCAAATGGGCAGCCATTGCAATTCTTTCAGCAGTGAAGTGACATGTTGGTGATATCCTGCTCAAGTCTCACCACTGAATTTTGCACCAGCTGCAGCTTCCAGACCAACCTCAAGGACAACACCACATAGAGCGCATTACAGTAATCCAGCCTGGAGGCAGAGCTTGGTAAAGTTATTTTTTTGAACTACAACTCCCACCAGCCCCAGCCAGCATGGCCACTGGATTGGGCTGATTGGAGTTGTAGTTCAAAAAAGTAACTTTTCCAAGCTCTGCCTGGAGGTTACCAGTGTATGGATAACAGTGGTCAGGCTGTCCTCGTCCAGAAATGGGCACAGCTATCATAACAACCAAAGCTGGGGAAAAACACCCCTAGCCACTGAAGTCACCTGGGCCTCAAGTAACAAAGATGGATCCAGGAGTACCACCAGATTATGGACCTGCTCTTTCAGAGGGAGTACGACCCTATCCACAGCAGGCAACTGACCAATTATCTGTACTTGGGAACCACCAACCCACAGCGCCTCCATCTTGCTAGGATTCAGATTCAGTTTATTGGCCCTCATGCAGCCCACCACTGAGTCCAGGCAGTGGTCTAGGGTTTGCACGGCCTCTCCTAATTTAGATGCTACAGAGAAATAGAGCTGGATAACATCAGTGTACTGCTTACACCTCTCCCCAAATCTCCTGATGACCACTCCTAAGGGCTTCATATAGATGTTAAACAGCATGGAGGACAACTGCACAACTGCCAGGGGGCTGAAAGGGAATCACCCAATGCTATTCTCTGAAAATGACCCTGGAGATAGGATCGGAACCACTGTAAAACAGTGCCTCCAATACCCATCTCATCAAGTCGGCCCAGAAGGATACCATGGCCACACAAGACCTTCTCTCGGTCCCACCAGTCAAAACAGCTAGGCTGGTGCGGACCAGAGAGAGGGCATTCTCGATTGTGGCCCCCACCCTCTGGAATTCCTTTCCTTTTGACCTTCGACATGCCTCCTCCCTGATGGGTTTTTGCCGAGCCTTAAAGACCTGGCTATTCAGGCAGGCCTATAGGATTTCTGGGGTGGATTAGTTTTTATGATGTATTAATTGAAGGATGGTTTTAGATTAACTGATGATTGTGGCTTTTTGATTTGTATATTGTATTTTATTATGCTATTGTACGTCGCCTAGAGTGTCCATTAGTTCGGACAGATAGGCGACTCACAAATAAAATTTTATTATTTTTATTATTATTATTATTATTATTATTAATTATTATTATTATTATTATTATTATTATTATAAAAGCCGCCAAGAGGTCATGTGAGAATAACAGGATTGCACTCCCCCGGCCTTCTCCCAATAAAGGTCATCCTTCAAGGCGGCCATGGCTGATTCAGTCCCATAACCAGGTCTGAACCCAGACTGGAATGGGTCAAGATAATTTGTTTCATCCAAGAGTACTTGCAATTTCTGAGCCACAACCCTCTCAATCACCTTCCCTAAGAAGGGGGTATTTGCGACTGGGCGGTAGTTGTCGCAAACCAATGGGTCCAGGGTGGGCTTTTTCAGGAGCAGTTGGATCACCTCCTCTTTCAGGGAGGCTGGAACCACTCCCTCCCACAATGATGCATTAACCACACTGTGGATCCACTTGGTCAACCCCCCTCGGCAAGCTTTGATAAGCCAAGAAGGGCAAAGGGCAAATTTACTACTACAAATTTTGCACTGCCTGTTGGACAGCAGTCGTGGGTATGCTCTCGGTGCAATGAGCTCCTGGCTTTCCGGGAACGACTTCATTTCCTTGAGGCCAAGGTGGCGGACCTGGAAAAGCTGAGAGAGGGACGTTATAGCTGTGTCCCACTCCAACGATGATAGCTCTCCTGCTAACATGGAGAACGATGGTCTCGGGGAAGGAGAGCATCCAGCTGAGGAAGAGGGAAACGATCCCTTAGAAGGGACCCATTCCTTGGGGGATGAGCAGCTATCCTCTCGTGCCGAGGATATATCTCCAGGGGGTGGAGGGATCCTTGTAGTGGGTGATTCGATCATTAGGAACATAGACAGTGGGGTGTGTGATGGGCGTGTAGACCGCAAGGTGTTTTGCCTGCCTGGTGCGAAGGTTGCGGATATTGCCCATCGTTTAGATAGTTTGGTAGACAGTGCTGGGAAGGAGTCAGTGGTCGTGGTGCACGTTGGCACCAACGACATGGGGAAATGCAGCCGTGAGGTCCTGGAAGCAAAATTTAGGTTGCTAGGTAGGATGCTGAAAGCCAGGACCTCCAAGGTGGCGTTCTCTGAAATGCTACCGGTTCCACGTGCAGGACCAGCCAGACAGGCCCAGCTTCGCAGTCTCAATGCGTGGATGAGACGATGGTGTCGGGTGGAAGGGTTTGGATTTGTTAGGCACTGGGGAACATTTTGGGACAAGCCGGGCCTGTACAAAAGGGACGGGCTCCACTTGAACCAGAATGGAACCAGACTGCTGGCACTTAAAATTAAAAAGGTAGCAGAGCAGCTTTTAAACTGACTGAGGGGGGAAACCCGACAGGAGCTGAGAAAGGTCTGGTTCGGAATAAACCTCCCCCCTGGGATAAAAACCAAAGAAATGATGAAATTTTAAAAGGGGTAGGCCTAGAAGTAGGCATTGTGAGAGCAGGGGCACAGGATATAAATTCAGAAGAGCAAAATTACCACAGGCCTAACCACAAGTGCCAAAGACACTTGAAGAGAGACACTGCTTACAAGTGCCTGTACGCTAATGCTAGGAGCCTGCGAACCAAGATGGGAGAACTGGAGTGCTTGGTCTTAGAGAAGAGCATTGATATAGTGAGCATAACCGAGACCTGGTGGAATGGAGAAAACCAGTGGGATACGGTTATCCCTGGATATAAACTATATCGGAAGGACAGGGAAGGACGTATTGGTGGCAGAGTCGCTCTATACGTGAAAGAAGGCATTGAATCCAGCAAGCTCGAAACCCCAAAAGAGGCAGACTCCTCCACAGAATCGTTGTGGGTGGTGATACCGTGCCCCAGGAGGGACTTAATACTGGGAACGATCTATCGTCCCCCTGATCAAAATGCTCAGGGAGACCTTGAGATGAGATATGAAATTGAGGAAGCATCCAAACTAGGAAATGTGGTAGTAATGGGTGACTTCAACTACCCGGACATAGACTGGCTGCATATGTGTTCCAGTCATGACAAAGAAGAAAAGTTTCTAGATATTCTAAATGACTATTCCCTAGGTCAGTTGGTCATGGAACCGACCAGAGGGACGGCAACCCTGGACTTAATCCTCAGTGGGGACCGGGACCTGGTGCGAGATGTAAGTGTTGTTGAACCGATTGGGAGCAGTGACCACAGTGCTATTAAATTAAACATACATGTAACTGGCCAATTGCCAAGAAAATCCAACACGGTCACATTTGACTTCAAAAGAGGAAACTTCACAAAAATGAGGGGATTGGTAAAAAGAAAGCTGAAAAACAAAGTCCAGAGGGTCACATCACTCGGAAATGCTTGGAAGTTGTTTAAAAACACTATATTAGAAGCTCAACTGGAGTGCATACCGCAGATCAGAAAAGGTACCGCCAGGGCCAAGAAGATGCCAGCATGGTTAACAAGCAAAGTCAAGGAAGCTCTTAGAGGCAAAAAGTCTTCCTTCAGAAAATGGAAGTCTTGTCCGAATGAAGAAAATAAAAAAGAACACAAACTCTGGCAAAAGAAATGCAAGAAGACAATAAGGGATGCTAAAAAAGAATTTGAGGAGCACATTGCTAAGAACATAAAAACCAACAACAAAAAATTCTATAAATACATTCAAAGCAGGAGACCATCTAGGGAGACAATTGGACCCTTGGATGATAAGGGAGTCAAAGGTGTACTAAAGAACGATAAGGAGATTGCAGAGAAGCTAAATGAATTCTTTGCATCTGTCTTCACAGTGGAAGATATAGGGCAGATCCCTGAACCTGAACTAACATTTGCAGGAAGGGATTCTGAGGAACTAAGACAAATAGTGGTAACGAGAGAGGAAGTTCTAAGCTTAATGGACAATATAAAAACTGACAAATCACCGGGCCCGGATGGCATCCACCCGAGAGTTCTCAAAGAACTCAAAGGTGAAATTGCTGATCTGCTAACTAAAATATGTAACTTGTCCCTCGGGTCCTCCTCCGTGCCTGAGGACTGGAAAGTGGCAAATGTAACACCAATCTTCAAAAAGGGATCCAGAGGGGATCCCGGAAATTACAGGCCAATTAGCTTAACTTCTGTCCCTGGAAAACTGGTAGAAAGTATTATTAAAGCTAGATTAACCAAGCACATAGAAGAACAAGCCTTGCTGAAGCAGAGCCAGCATGGCTTCTGCAAGGGAAAGTCCTGTCTCAGTAACCTATTAGAATTCTTTCAGAGTGTCAACAAGCATATAGATAGAGGTGATCCAGTGGACATAGTGTACTTAGACTTTCAAAAAGCGTTTGACAAGGTACCTCACCAAAGGCTTCTGAGGAAGCTTAGCAGTCATGGAATAAGAGGAGAGGTCCTCTTGTGGATAAGGAATTGGTTAAGAAGCAGAAAGCAGAGAGTAGGAATAAACGGACAGTTCTCCCAGTGGAGGGCTGTAGAAAGTGGAGTCCCTCAAGGATCGGTATTGGGACCTGTACTTTTCAACTTGTTCATTAATGACCTAGAATTAGGAGTGAGCAGTGAAGTGGCCAAGTTTGCTGATGACACTAAATTGTTCAGGGTTGTTAAAACAAAAAGGGGTTGCGAAGAGCTCCAAAAAGACCTCTCCAAACTGAGTGAATGGGCGGAAAAATGGCAAATGCCATTCAATATAAACAAGTGTAAAATTATGCATATTGGAGCAAAAAATCTGAATTTCACATATACGCTCATGGGGTCTGAACTGGCGGTGACCGACCAGGAGAGAGACCTCGGGGTTGTAGTGGACAGCACGATGAAAATGTCGACCCAGTGTGCGGCAGCTGTGAAAAAGGCAAATTCCATGCTAGCAATAATTAGGAAAGATATTGAAAATAAAACAGCCGATGTCATAATGCCGTTGTATAAATCTATGGTGCGGCCCCATTTGGAATACTGTGTACAGTTCTGGTCGCCTCATCTCCAAAAGGATATTATAGAGTTGGAAAAGGTTCAGAAGAGGGCAACCAGAATGATCAAGGGGATGGAGCGACTCCCTTACGAGGAAAGGTTGCAGCATTTGGGGCTTTTTAGTTTAGAGAAAAGGCGGGTCAGAGGAGACATGATAGAAGTGTATAAAATTATGCATGGCATTGAGAAAGTGGATAGAGAAAAGTTCTTCTCCCTCTCTCATAATACTAGAACTCGTGGACATTCAAAGAAGCTGAATGTTGGAAGATTCAGGACAGACAAAAGGAAGTACTTCTTTACTCAGCGCATAGTTAAACTATGGAATTTGCTCCCACAAGATGCAGTAATGGCCACCAGCTTGGATGGCTTTAAAAGAAGATTAGACAAATTCATGGAGGACAGGGCTATCAATGGCTACTAGCCATGATGGCTGTGCTCTGCCACCCTAGTCAGAGGCAGCATGCTTCTGAAAACCAGTTGCCGGAAGCCTCAGGAGGGGAGAGTGTTCTTGCACTCGGGTCCTGCTTGCGGGCTTCCCCCAGGCACCTGGTTGGCCACTGTGAGAACAGGATGCTGGACTAGATGGGCCACTGGCCTGATCCAGCAGGCTCTTCTTATGTTCTTATGTTCTTAAATTTATCCCAGCATGAGAATTTGAACAGAATTGCTATAAACCTTAAATCACTTTCAAACCCCTCCATCTGAAATACAATGCCTGATAGTGCACTGAATGTAGCATTACCAGTCTAAGATCAGCAGGTGAAAGACCTACAGTAACATAAGTCTACCTCCCCAACAAAAACATCCAGACTTACACTCAGCTATATGGATGTGTGTGCACACACGTGCACCCCCTAGGGTTGCCATATTGCCCGGTTAGCCGGGTTTTACCCAGATTCTTTGCATGCCACCCAGCGCCCATTTAGCCCCTTAGGTGGCAAGGATTCTCAGCTTTAATTAAAAAAAAATTAAGTTTCTAGGTGGTCTGGTTCTCGAGATATACATAAAAACGTCAGTCGCCCCCGACTATTAAATCTTTCTTTAAACAGTACTGTATACAGTACTATAGCACTTCGTAGCTTTAACCCCGCCCGTTCAGGATTGCAGCCAATCAGTGAAGCCAGAGTTGTGTTTCAGTTTGTTTGACCTGAGGCAGTGTCTAGAGAACCTCATTGCAATGCCAGAAAATGGTGGTTTCCCCCCCTGTTTATCTGAAAATCTCATAAATCGGGTAAGTATATACATTTCAGTTTTTTTTCCCTCTTGTGTGCAGGAGTCAGATCATGGGCAGTGTTTTGAAAACCTTCCCAATACTTGCTTTTGTGAAATCAATGCTAATCCCATATGCCCAGAGTAAATCCCATTGAATTCAATAGGACTTACTTTTGAGTAGACATCATTATGAATGTGCTGAAAATCAATGGGACTTTGGAGTGAATGTAAAAAAGAATTGTGTTTGTATTCTAACTTTTTCTGACCCCCCCTCCAGTCCTATTTTAAAGCAAGTAGGCAGGGCTTACTTAGGTATTACAATTTTTATTCTGTAGGAAACTAATACTGATTTTTTTAAAACTAATATTGATTTTTCTGCAATGACCAACTGGTTTGACAATAAACTATTATATGGGCTGTATGTATTTATACATCTGCAGTGTGTGCGTGTGCGTGTATGGAGTCTTTCCAACAACCGTGTGAGGTAGGGTTGGAAACCAAGGCAGCTCACAAGAAATAAAGCCATTTAAAATCCAATAACCATAAAAACAAGTACAGTAGGGCCCTGCTTACCGGTGCTCTGCTTACTGGCATTCCGCTAATGTGGCGGCTTTCCTCCCTTCTTTTAAAGCCGATTTTGCGGCATTTTCGTGGCATTTTTGTGCGATGCGCCCCATTAAAGTCAATGGGGTTCCGCTGTACAGCGATTTCTGCTTTATGGCGGGGGTCCAGAACGGAACCCGCCGTATAAGCAGGGCCCTACTGTATAAACAGTTGCAAAACAGCATAACGTGGCATGATTCGGAATTTTGGGTTGTGTGAATGAAGTTGCTTATCACTTGAGGTTGCATTTCTGTCCCTGTTTGAGTAAGCCCCACTGAATACACTGGGACTTGCTTCTGAATAAATAAACCTAGGATTGCACTATAAATATCTTTACAGTTTGTGTAAATAATAAATATATTTGATAGTCATGCTTATATAAATATTTCTTCATTTATCATATTTTTGGTTTTTGGTTAGGAATCCTGACTGGTTGTGAGATGCTTAGTTTTCTGCCTTACTCATAGGAATCTTGTTGTGGTTGGTATGGTATTGCATTTTAGAAATCGTGCTACGAAATGGCCTGAATCGGTATAAGGCAGATTCCTTGGTTCCTAAAAGTGGGACGAGACTCAAGGGCCACAGTGACTCCAACATTTATTTATGTATTTTCATTTACAACATTTATATACTGCTTTATTGTAAAAAATCTCAAAGCGGTTTACAGAAAGAATTAAAACAATAAAATTATTGGCAATAGCGTTAAGGACAGATGCTTAAAAACATTCAAAGTAATAAAACGAACAATGAGTTAAAAACAGATTAAAAAACACAATAGCTTCCACATGCCTGGAGAGGCTTGCCTCAGGAAAACTGATTTTAGCAGGTGCTGAAAAGAGGCGTCTCCCTAATGTCAATAGGCAAGGAGTTCCAAAGTGTAGGTGCTGCCACTTTACAGGACTGATTTCTTACAAGAGCAGAACAAGTACTATGTGGCACCCATAACATGGAAAGCACAGCTTGAACTTGGCCTGGTAGCATATCAGCAACCAATGCAGATTTCAGAGCAAAGATATTATGTGCTGATAGGATCTCACTCATGTCAGCAATTGTGCTGCAGCATTGTGCATTAACTGCAGTCCCCAGGTCAGGTTGTGCTGCATGGGGATTTCTGTGACCTCGGCTGACTGGCTGCTAGGATTTTTTCAGTTTGGGTTTTTGGTTATGAATCGTGACTGGTTGTGGGATGCTGAGTTTTCTGCCTTACTCATAGGAATCCTCTTGTGGTTGGTATGGTATTACATTTAGGAAAGTGTTACTGCCTTTTGTGTTGTTTTTTCCCTATTTGCATTTCACTTATCTTTAACCTCACTCTGTTACAGCCATAGAAGCAACAACAGCATATGCAAGATAATTAACTCCCATTGTTGATAAGAGCAAGAATTTATAATTATTATTTTAATTAAAACAAGAGGCTTATCAGTACTTTGAAGAGGACCAGATATTTATTTTCTTTCTGAGCCCAGGACTGGGTCTTTCATGATGCCGGGGGGGGGGGAGCAGGAGAGTAGTCGATAAAACTGACATTCTGGCATTGGTAATCTAATTAACAAGGTATGTGTGGGGTTGTTGCACACTTCCAGGCCCAATGGAACCTGTGTAGATGTGGTTGATCAAAGGGAGAAGAAATTTTGAGTTAAGCAAAGCTCTGCTTTTATAAAACCTAAGAAACATACAGATACTTTGAATGTCTGAGTGCCTGCACCAGTGGAATACTGGAGGAACTTGTAAAACTTGCTGCAACAGTATTTACAACTGAGCATGTGGTGTGAAAGACTCTTTTTCCTAACATATTGGCTTCTTGTTTTTCTCCACCCACCACATCTCTGAAATATATCATATATGTAATGGTTAACCGTACTGCTGCCCTGACTTACTTTATGTTTGTTGCTATTTTGTGTTTTTATTATGTTTTTATATTGATTGTGCATTTTTATTGTTTTTATTATATTTGTAAGCTGTGCTGAGCTCTGTTTTTAACAGCAGAAGGGCAGGATATAAATCTTAATCAATCAATAAATATTCCATAGTGTTGGAAACTTGTCTAGGCATTTAAGGCTGAAAATGTTGCTTTTAAAAAAAAGATTTCTCACATCTTTCCCCAGTTTTTGGTGGTAATTCCTAGACACAAAAAGGTGCGCGAAGGTGGTCAAGAGCCTGGTGAAGAAGCTCAAGAAGACCGGGCAGCTGGATGAGCTGGAGAAAGCCATCACCACCTACAGCGTCAACACCAAGTGCATCACCATCCCCAGCTGCCTCCTTTCGCCTTGCATCCGATGACTGAGCTTGGCTTAGAAACGGAAGTCTCACAAATGGGGTCCAATCCCAACAGTCTGCTGGGACTGGAACAGAGTAAACTGTTTCTGAGAGAGACTCTAAGCATGGAATATTGTGTGCTGGCAAAGACAGAGTGTGATCCATTTTAAATTCACTTGTTCAAAATTTTTCTTGGACATTTGTTTTTCTTAACAATGTTATGTTATTTAGTTTAATTTTTGTAAATTGTATTGCTTTTATTGATGTATTTTTATACTTGTGTTTATTTTTCTTTGTAAGCTACCTTGAGGGCCTTTGGCCAAAAGGCGGGGTATAAATAACAATAACAACAAAAAAACAACTGGACAATCCAAATGTTAATATGCAAATAATATGCAAATAATATGCAAATAATATGCATAATATTCAAATTAGCCTGCCCAGATTTGTGGAACTGGAATATGGCAACCCTAGCACCCCACACACACACACCTCCCCAACTTATTATTTTCTCTTTCCCCCTCCCTAACTCCTGGCTTTGGGCTGGAACAAACCCATACATCCCCCCCATTTTGTTTTTAAAAATGAAAGAGAGTTAGAAGTACAGTTTCTCTTTCTGCTACAAAAGAGCACATTCATCACACAGGGGCTTATGTGTGATGCCCGCATTGCTCCTCTGCCCTGCTACTGCATTACCAACTTGGAGTGAGTGTATTAATCAAGGCATAAGTTCTATTCTGGTGTTCAGCCTGATTGTACCAGGGCTAAGGAAGCTGGGGGCACATGTGTTGTCTCTGTCCTCAACAAACCTTGTGTACTAGGCTCCCTCCCTCCACCCCTGACTTTCATGTGTTTGATGAAAAGGTTGAAGGGAGCTCCTAACAGCTTTCAGCTGCACATAGTTAGAAGCCTCCATACAACTGTAATGCTTCTGAGACTGCATGGAGACTTCTAACTGCATTCAGTTGCACATGGTCAAAATTCCTCTTCAGACCTTTTTGCTAAACACTCAAAGGTTGGGGTGGGGGATGCAGGTGACGCTGGGTTGGGGTTTGCATGCCTGCCTCTGGCCTTCTACATTGGCTTTTTTGTGTGAACCTGAGCAGGGACCTTGGAATTTCCTGTCAACAGTCAGCACCTGGGCAGCACAGTAGACTAAGCAGACACTGTCTTCCCCAGTATGGTGAGGTGTATTGTATTTTATTTAAATTACAGTAATTATTCCTACATTTGTATCTATACAAATAAATTGGCATATGCCAATTTATATGGTGTGTAGATGGCCACCCTACACATATATGGCAGAGGTTACGGTGATCAAACCAGCAGGAAATGTGATTGTGGACAGTGCTGCTATTTCATAATCATATTTTCCCCATGACTGCATGCTGATGAGATGCTTGCATTGCAGAGAAAACCGGTTGTATGCTTAAATCCCGTTGTGACTCAGGATTGTGATTCAAAGCCTAAATGTTCAGTTGTGTGAACCATCATCCAATTTAGTCAGAATGCTTGTATTCCAGCAAAAAAGAAAATTCTATCCTAACTGATGTGAGAATAGGACTGTTGTACCTCCAGTGTAGGAATGCCTGGTGCTTTCCGTCTTTATTTATCTGATTTCATTCTAATCTTTTATTATATTGGTGTTTGTGAGGCTTCCTTCCCTGGCTCTCCCTGTCAGGCTCCTACCTGCTCGTGGTTACTGCCTGTCTCTAGGCACCACCAGGGACTCCACCAGTCCGGACCGTCCTCTCTTATGGTTTCTCTCCCCGTTCTAGCACAGATCTCAACAGATCCCCCTGCTAGGCAGCACCACCAGTCACATCCTATAACCAGTATTCCCAGAGACTCTGCCTGAGTATCCCTCAATCTGGTTACCTCTGTGACTGAGTGCTTAAGCTGTCCCCAATCCCTTTGATTTACTCAGACTGCTTATAATTCTGGTTTGCTCTGAATACTTGTGGTGTTATTCTTCCCTTCCCCGCTGCCACCATATTATCCTTCAGCCTTGGTATTTACCTCACCCTCCCTTCTGGTCTGTGAAACCCCAGCCAAGGATCAGGCCTTTGGTAAACCAAATTAAGTATTTATTAAATAACACAGATAACAAGCTAACAAGATTTCTTCATAAGGCACATAAGCATATGGTTTTATCTAATACTAATCCGAACTCCACACCCCTCCTTCTCCACGCTCTCCTGACAAACCACTCTCTCAAACCCACCAAACAACCCACTCTTTATCTTCTCCCCCCCAGATTCCACTGTCACTCTTCCTTTTATACTGTCAGCCATTTTAAACATTCAGCCAATCATCCAGCATTCTACTGCCCATTCACTCCCCCTTCCTCTTACATTCCACTTACCATGTATCTCCTATACAAACAGCACTTACAATAATAGAGGATCATCTCAGTGTTCCCCGTCAAATGCTTGATTACTCCTAGGAGATTAGTACATTATAATAAATAAATGATGGTGGTGGTAGTGAAGATGAACATGTCTTGTGCTTTTGGGAAAAATAATATAAAGTGAGACAAAGACACTGAAAGACATGTTCTTATAATGGATTCTTGCTATTTGTACTAGAAATGTACACAGACTATCAGCAATAATAAGAAGGAAGATAGTTGCTGTTTTGTGTCACACAGCATTGTGGAAGGGTTCTGAAAGGGGAAAAAACAGGTCTTTTAACATTGACCAAGTGATCATAACTCTTTGAATTTGAACTATGACCTTTACCTATGATCCCGGGACAATTAGTTCCCAATGGCATGACACTGTAAGATGCCTTACAAAAGCCTGAGAATGCATGTCAAATTCTCCATACCTGCATGCAGAATCAGTCTTGCTGTTAGACTTTGATCCATTTACAGTCATTTAAATAAGATCTTTATATCACAGAGAATTGCCATCAAATCCTATTCTTTATTTGGGTAATTTACTTCTCAAGCTATTGGAACAAGTGTAAAGTAACACTGACTTAGCAGACTTATCTTTTCTTGTTCCACCTGTTAGCACTGATGTTAGCACTAACAGCCTAAGCCTTTTCCCCTTAGTGGGCCATCTTTCACTCAAGGCATCGAAGATCCTGAGAAAGTTTGCTTCATTTCTTTATTTTTTCCCCCTTTCCAAACTGTTGAGTGACCTTTTAAAAAGTTATTGAAAGGGCATTACCCAGCCTGACACATTCCATTTATTTCAATATGGTGACAACGAGAGAAGATCTAGTTAAAGATATTGCAAAAGCCTTATGGGATACTTAGAAGATTTTTTTTCAGGGAGAAAAATGTAATGCATTACAATAGAATACTTTGTTTTTGTAGAAGGGTATTCTGCATTCGCCCCCAAAGCTGCTGACTTAATCATTAGTTATGATGAGAAGAGATTTAGTGGTCTCTTTCTTTACACTGTCAGTGAGAACAATGTAGCTGAAAAAGCCTGTGCTTCCCATTATAAATCATTATAAGCTCCATGAAAATTTCTCAACTACCCTGGGGTTTAAGTGAGCAAATGCTTGGTGGTTTAGACTCCCAATAGCAGCATGTTATGCAGACCACTATAGATTTTTTTTATGAGATGCTGTGGTATGTTACAGGGCTGTTATACACAACTTCCATTGTGTGACACATTATGAGTTGCTAGGGTTTGATGTGCAAAGTTTTTGCCTTCCATTCCTGCTCATGGGAATCATGTATTTTTATGAAGTGTTTCTAAAAATTGAGAGGAGGGTGGGAGAACAGCATGCATTCTTGGGAATCATATACAATGGGGAGTGGGGGAACTGAACCCTCATGATCAGTCATAGTCTTCGGAAAATTAAATTTCAGATTAAAAAACCCAGTTTGTGATACAATTCCTTTTTATGTGGTCAGGAGGAGAATGTACAGATAACAATCCTGCCCATTAGAAAAATAAGAGCTAATTCACAGAAAAGATACTTTTGTAGATTTAGCAAGCAATAGCCAATTAAATATTGTACATTAACCTGGTTATTCATGAATGATTTCAATGAAAGTTAGCATTTTGCCCTACTGAAATTCAGACTGACCTATCGAACAGATTTATTGATGTATTCACATGGAATTAATCACTTGTTGTAGCGTTGTTTTTTTTTTCATCCTGTAATCTGTTTTGGAATGTTTTGAAACTGGTACATTATTGTGTGAATCCCAGTATAATATATAAGGTCTTGATTTATGTACTACTCTTCTTATCACATTCTCTTAAAAATTAGCTTTGGTCTGTTGTTTGACAACTTAAAAAGGTGATAAAGAAAAGTACCCAGTAACCTCCCTCCACAATACAGATGTAGGCTGCATTCAGACATACTGGTATACCTTAGTGCTATGTGCAAGACCCTTAGGCCATAAGAATAAAGAACAGGGGTTTTGAAGTTGCCCATCGACACCTGTTTGTTTTTATTTTTATTTTTTAGATTTTTACATGCTTAGTGTGGTGTAGTGATTAAGGTGCTGGACTACGATCTGGGAGACCAGGGTTCGAATCCCCACACAACCATGAAGCTCACTGGGTGATCCTGGGCCAGTCACTGCCTCTCAGCCTCAGAGGAAGGCAATGGTAAACCACCTCTGAATACCACTTGCCATGAAAACCCTATTCATAGGGGCGCCATAAGTAAATCTATTTCCATTTTCACTGTTTTTATCATAAATCACGTCAAAGTGGTTCAGAAAATATAAAAATAATGAAAAATCAGCAACATAACACGAACAATCAATCCACAGAGCAGCGCAATAATAATCTAAAATAGGTACAAAATTTAAACAAAAATCTAAATGTAGCTACCAGAAGCTCAAGAGAATAAAAATTAGCACCTGACCAGCAGACTGAGCAAGAACACAGGTTGCCTAGTCACAGCCTTCCCAACTATGGTGAGATGTACACTATTTCTATTTAAATTATTGCAATTATTTCTAAATTTGCATGTATTTATATACATTAGCATGTGGAACTGTTGTGTCTCAAGTCAAGAAGCGTTTTACAGAAGAGAAATGGCTGGAAAAGAGAAATGGTTAACTTATCAAGAACTATTAGAAAATGTACATGGAGAATATATAATGAAAGAGAGAGAACAACTGACAAAGGAAGGATATAGTTTTCAATGGTTTGCCTATTTACAATTGTTAGAAAGATATAAAATGGACAAGAAAATGTATGGGTTTGAAATAAGTAAATCTGATTTTGAAATAGGATTGTGTACAAATGATGAAAATATAATTGCGAAAATGTATAAACTCTTACTGAAAATGGATATGGAGGAAGAACAAGTAAAAGAGTGTATGGTAAAGTGGGCAAAAAATTTTGGTTATAACATACAAATGGATCAATGGGAAAATATGTGGAAAAAAGGCTTGAAATTTACACTATGCTATAATCTTAAAGAAAATTTTTATAAAATGATGTACCGTTGGTACATGACTCCAGAAAAGTTGTCAAAAATGTATAGTAATGTTTCTAATGTTTGTTGGAAATGTAAACAACAAGAAGGATCATTTTATCATATGTGGTGGCTGTGTAAAAAGGCAAAATCATTTTGGGCACAGATAGGTAGGAAGATGCAAAAAATTCTAAAGATAAATATTCAGTCAAAACCAGAATTTTTTTTTATTGGGTTTTATGGATAAACAAATAGAAAAGAAATATGGAAGAATAATATTATATATGATTACGGCAGCAAGATTATTATATGCACAAAAGTGGAAAATGGAATCAACACCAACAATGGAAGAATGGCTATTGAAATTAATGGACTTAGTAGAAATGGATAAATTGACATGTCTACTTAGAGAAAAATCGACAGACACATTTCTTAAGGAATGGAAGCCTCTCTTAGACTTTTTGTTGAAAGATCAAAATAAAATGATGATACTGGGATTTGACGATTAACTAAGACAGCCTATGGAGAAAAGGGATTCTGTATGTATACATTAAGGGACAGGTTTGATGTATATTATATACTTATAGCTGATCTGCGACAAATCGGAAGTCAACTATTTTATTTTTATTTTTTGTTGTTGTATTGTTATGTTTTTTTGACTTTGTTTTGTTTTTTGAAAAATTTGAATAAAAATTATTAAAAAAAAAAAGCATGTGGAACTGTTATGCAAATCTGTGGCATCTTTTCTCCTCTTCTTTGGTGGTGTGTATGTGGCTGCACAATGTGTCCTGCTCCTCCCCTCCCCTCCTCTAACATGGCCGTGAGAAGAAGGTTGGAAACTTATGCTTCTATTTTTCAACTAATTGTGGTAACTCATTATGTCTGAACCTGACAAACTGTGCTTATGGTTTAGTCATAGTAAAGACCCGACTGATCCTTGTTACTTGCATAGAGCTGTGCACAGTGCCTTGATTTCCTGACAATTGACTGATCACCAGGGCTTGCTTAGAGCCATGCAAGGTGTTTTGAAGCACGGCAATCAGCTGATTGTCAGAGCTTGAAGTGCTTTGTAGGTACTGCTGCTCAGTTGATTGGCAATGCCTGCAATCCCTCTTTTGGCCCAGCCACATCTTTACTTGCCCCATGCCTGACATTATGCCATGCTTGTATGACAAGTGGACGTGCCTTGGGCAAAACTGCCTCACAAGCCAAATGGGGAGGCCTGGTGGCCAAATTACGTCCACTTGCCAGAGGTTCCCTGCTGCTGACTTAGTGAAATGAGCCAACTTCAAACAGTGGTAAAAGAGTCTATCTTGTTCTGCTAAACCATAGTTAATACTAACCACAGTTTCTGATTCAGACATAATGAGTAACCACAGTTGGCTGGAAATGGAATACAAAGGGGAGAGCACATGAGACTGAGGCATGTAACGCTAAGGAATTCAGGCTGTATTATATTTAGCCAAGCGTATCCAGACATATAGATATTGACATGTTTTAATCCCTTTTTAGTTTACTGCTGATTTAAATTGTCTTTTAAATATTCTTAATTATTTGTTTTAACTGTTTTTACTGATAATTTTAAATTTTCTTGGAAGCCACTTAGGTTTGTTACAAATCTAGCGGTATATAATTTTAGTTAGTTAGTTAATTAATTAATTAAACACATAATCTATGATTTAGCATTACATGAGAACCAGACCATGCACAGTATATACATATTGTATATATATACATCGTATATATAAATTTATATATACTTTTATATAAAATTATATATATAAAAATGTTAAAATGACAAAAAACAAAACAGATATAAACAAAGTAAATGAAAAACACCCCTCCCCACCTCTGAAACCCAGCGATCCACCGAGCACACTTGACAAAGCTAATAATTTT
The DNA here is from genome assembly GCF_030035675.1 of Rhineura floridana. Classification (NCBI taxonomy): domain Eukaryota; kingdom Metazoa; phylum Chordata; class Lepidosauria; order Squamata; family Rhineuridae; genus Rhineura; species Rhineura floridana. The sequence goes on along the minus strand of NC_084481.1, from coordinate 141,251,060 downwards.
TCTGGTATTGAAGGAGATAAAGAATATGGAAAGGAGGTGCAGGGGTTGCTTCAGAATATCTTGAGAAGACATTTGCCTCTGTCCCATAGTTGAAGGTAGGCATGGGGCACATTCAGTGTGTGCCTCCGTGCCATGGAGTATTTATTTCTGCGGGGGGGATTAACTAGAACCAGCATCTGAACTGGATGACATACAATTCTGTGGTGCCTTCTGACAGGCTCAAACTACACATGATGGCAGCAGCCCTACCTGTATCAACCTGAGTCTGCTTTAATTATGTATAAATAGGAGACAAGGGGCCAATTTTGAGAACAACAAGTGTGCAGGTGTGGGGTGTGACTCCTCCCTCCTCCCACTAGCTTACGTCCCTGGGCACTTTTCTCTGCAGTGTATTCACTTCCAATATTGTAGCCAGACTGAGACTGAATCTGTCCAAATTTTGACAAAAACCTGTCGAGAAATATGGAAAACTAAACAATGGCCCACAGACTGGAAGTATTCAATATACATCCCAATTCCAAAGAAAGGGGATCCCAGGGAATGGAATAATTATCGAACTATTGCCTTAATATCCCATGCAAGTAAAGTAATGGCTCAACAAAGGCCCTTGCCATATATGGAGCAAGAAATGCCAGATGTCCAACCTGAATTTAGAAAGGGAAGAAGCACCTCAGATCGTATTGCAAACATATGTTGGATAATGGAACGGAGCAAGGAATTTCAAAAGAAAATCACCCTGTGCTTTATAGATTACAGCAAAGCCTTGACTGTGTAGATCATGAAAAACTATGGAATGCTTTAAAAGAAATGGGGGTGCCACAGCATCTGATTGTCCTGATGTGCAACCTATACTCTGGACAAGAGGCTACTGTAAGGACAGAATATGGAGAAACCAATTGGTTCCCAATCGGAAAGGGTGTGACACAGGGGTGTATTTTATCACCCTATTTGTTTAATCTATATGCAGAACATATATGGAAAGCAGGATTGGACTGAGATGAAGGAGGTGTGAAAACTGGAGGGAGAAATATCAATAATTTAAGATATGTAGACGATACCATACTACTAGCAGAAACCAGTAATAATTTGTAACGAATGCTGAAAGTTAAAGAGGAAAGCACAAAAGCAAGATTACAGCTGAATGTCAAAAAGACTAAAGTAATGACAACAGAAGATTTATGTAACTTTAAAGGTGACAATGAGGACATTGAACGTGTCAAGGATTATCAATACCTCGGCACAGTCATTAACCAAAATGGAGACAATGGTCAAGAAATCAGAAGAAGGCTAGGACTGGGGAGAGCAGCTGTGAGAGAACTAGGAAAGGTCCTCAAATGCAAAGATGTATCACTGAACACTAAAGTCAGGAGCATTCAGACCATGGTATTCCCGATCTCTGTGTATGGATGTGAAAGCTGGACAGTGAAAAAAGCAGATAAGAGAAAAATCAACTCATTTGAAATGTGGTGTTGGAGGAGAGCTTTGCGCATACCATGGATTTTGAAAAATACAAAAAATTGGGTATTAGAACAAATTAAACCAGAACTGTCACTACAAGCCAAAATGATGAAACTTAGGTTATCATACTTTGGACACATCATGAGAAGACATGATTCACTAGAAAATACAATAATGCTGGGAAAAACAGAGGGGAGTAGAAAAAGAGGAAGACCAAACAAGATATGGGTTGATTTCATAAAGGAAGCCACAGACCTGAACTTACAGGATCTGAACAGGGTGGTTCATGACAGTTGCTGTTGGAGGTCACTGATTCATAGGGTCTCCATAAGTCATGATTGACTTGAAAGCACAGAACAACAACAATTGTAGCCAGGCAAAAGGGAGAAAAATGAGTTCTGGCAAATGGACTGAGGTGGGTGGGTAAGTTGTAGCAGTGGAAAGGGAGTTCTGGTGATTGACTCCAGGAAGATAAGCTGCAGTAAGGGAGAGGATTCAGGTCCCCTCACCTTTGTGTCCCTTCTTACTCTGAAAATTGAACCCCACGCCCAGTTTATATGTTTTTGAGACAGACCAAAATTTCAACCAGGAACATTGCTTCCACCTTGTTTGGTTTGAGGCTTAGATTCCTACTGCTTTCAGGTGCAATCTAACTTGTAGATAAGCTGAACTGAGGGACTGCTGGATGTTGGCATAGCTGCCGAGGAGGAAGGGCGTGGGCACTGCCAGGATCTACCAGCAAAAGTCCCCTCCCTGGCACAGCTGGGGCACAGAAGGCTCCGCTGAGACCAGCACAAGCGGATCTGGTGGAAGGGCAGAGAAAGGGGTGTTTGGGGGTGGAACCAAGGGGAGGGGGACCTATGCCGGATCCTGAGACCATTCAGCTCAGTCCTGCAGCCCTTCATCCCAGCAGCAGTTATGCCGGGAAAAGGGGTGGCAGAAGGAAGCATGCATTTTGTTTCCTTCCACCATACGCTGCCAGCCCAGCCAGTGTCCTCCCCTCTCAGTGGCTCCTGAACAGCAGTTGAGCGTGGCGGCCCCTTCTGCCGGCTCCACTCCTCCTGACTCTGTGTCTGCCGATTCTGCTTCTACCAGCCTCTGAGTTGGGTTGCTCTGTTAGAGCTCTTGAATGCATTGCTGCAACATATTACGAAAAAGTTTTGTTTTTGTTGTAGATGGAGACAAAGGGTTCTTTCCCACCCACCCCGTCCTGCATGGCCACAAACTAGCTCTCATGCTAAAGTTCACTTCTGTAAGAAGTGTCCCAAATTCCCATGATTGGCTTTCCCAGGACTTAGGTCAGTTATCAGCCACCTATGCTGGTTCTATACCAGCTGACAATATCACCACCTCCACCCCTTTGCAAACAGCCTGGTTAGATGGGCTTGCTTCTTGCTTCTCAGTAACCGGAACAGAGATTTTTTCCCTCTAGTCTATGTGGGCTCAGAGCTTTGCATTTCATTCTGTATGTCAATGGCAGCTGTAGAAGCCAGCTGCAGACGTACATCTTCACAAAGACAAGGAAGCTTATGGCTTTCTAAACTATTTGCTTAATGTGATTTTCATTACTCAGTATCTTTTTTCATTCTTTGGATTCCTGTGAAAGCAGTTGTCCAGATTTCAAATCTAAGTGATTCCTTGTAAACCATAGGTCTCAGGATTGATCAATCCAGAGGAAAATGAAATGGTTTCTCTCTCTTTTACTAATACATGTGCTTTTTCTTTCTTTTTTGACGAGTCATTCAATATCAAAATCCCCTATAGGCAAAGAAAAGCCACACAATATTCTTTCCTGAGGCATTAGGCACTTTAATGCATTTTTGCATAGGAAAGACCAAAACAAAAGAATAGTATACTACTTGTCGCCCTAAGAGTTATTTTATGAGAGCTGGTTTGGTATCACCCAGTGTTTGATGGAGAACAATACAAGCCATTAAAAAAATAAGAATATAATATAATATATATTTATCTCATTTTTCAGTTCAGTGAAGTTCCTTGATGGCTTACAAAGGACAATGAAACAGAGTAGTCTTTAAATAGTCAACCACTGGGCAGTTGGCTGTCAAGGAAAGTGCAAGTCATACCCATCTCTAGGTGTTTGTTGGTACAAGTTGGGTCTAGAGGAGTGTGTGAGAGATGAGTTGTGAATATGGATGGGTGAAGAAATTTGGGTCAGTTCTCATATAAAGGCGAGCTTACCTAATTTGCACTTTCTGAAACATTATGCAAACCGAAACACAGCCATCTTTGAAATTTGCAATTCTCCAAATTTTGAAATGCAGTTCTCCAGCCAAGTAATTGTGTAAATATAAATAATAAATAATATATTAATGGAAATACAACACAAAATGCATTATATTAAAGAAAATTGCTTTGCCAAAATGTATATTTTAGGCAAAATTGCACACAGACATGTTGGGGGGTGACTGATCCATGGGCACTTCCAGGTTTTCACTATTGAACTCAGAGGGATTTGCTTCAGAGTAGAAATGCATAGGGTTGCTCTGTGATTTACATTAAAGAGGAATGCATTAGCTGTCCTAGCAAAGACCGTACAAGCAGTTTCATATGAAAGCCAAAAGGTCTAGTTTATCCTGTATTTGTAACTGTAGCAGTTTTTGAGAGGTATTTGCATCATGCTGATTTCACCGCCATCTCAATCCTCCCCTTCTCTGCCTTGGTATGCAGGAGCAACGTGGATGACCAGAGATGAGGTGACCTCCACTGCCCCACCTTGCTACTCACTATTGATTCATAAGGAGCAACATGGAATCATTCAGTAGTCCTATTCACAACTAATGCTTGTATCAATCCAGCTGTATGTGTGAAGGCATGCATGCAGTATGGAAACCTGACTGTGCAATGTTCCAGTTTGCTTAAAGACAAGCAAAATTTCTCACTGCAACTGTCTATTATCAACACATGGATGTCATTATTATATGTTATATTTTACTCTATGTTATATTTTAGTCTATGTACGCCGCCTAGAGTGGCCGTTAATTTGGCCAGATAGGCGGCCTAGAAATAAAATTTTATTATTATTTATTATTATTATGGGGTGGGGCATGCTGGCGCATGTGATGTTGGGGTAAGGCTGAACTTCAGGCACATGGGTGCAATCCAATTTGCATTTGCGCCGGGCTGAGAGGAGTTGGATGCGGCAGATCTCCAGCTGGGCCAGCTGGGTCCCAGCTCAGCTAGGCTATGCCAGCATAAGTCCCTCAGCCTGGCTCAGCCGGGGCTCAGCCAGGCCAGCCCAGCTCAGCTGGGACCCAGCTGGCTCAGCCAAGACTGGAGCAAGTGGAGCCAGCGGAAGCCAGTATAAGGCCTGAAAAAGGGGTGTATCAGGGGTGTGTCAGGGGAGGGGCCGAGGTAAGGGGACTTAGCTCCACATCCAACTTGTGTACAGAGCACTCCTTCAAGTCCCAATCCAGGCAAAAGTCATGCTTGGAAAAAGGTTGGTCTAAGAAAATAATTGCAATAGAAGTCAATGGAGAAGGCTTACTCCCTGGTAGGGGTATTGGGAGAGCAGGATTTTACATTCTGGTGCCTGCATGCAGCTCCCAACTTAGCCATGTTCAGCCAATCCAGAGGTTCCTGAATGGCAATAGGATCCGGGAGAACTTTACACCAGCTGGTAAAAAGTGGTTAGAATTTTTTCTTCTTCCCTCTCCTCCCCTCTCTCACCCACAGTCCTAGAACATGGGGTCATCTGATGAAGTTGCCTTGTACGAGAACCAGGACAGACCAAAGGCAGTATTTTTATGCACAGCTCATAGTTAACTTATGGAATTCATCGTCACTAGATGTGATAATGGCCAACCTTGATGGTTTTAAAAGGATTAGATAAGTTCATGAAGGAGAAGGCAGCCAATGGTTACCAGCCATGATGGCTATTACTTCCAACATCAAAAACAGCATGCCTCTGAATACCAACTGCTGGAGAACAACAGTGGGAGAGAGGTCTTTCCCTCAAATCTTGCTTGTGGGCTTCCAATAGGCAACTGGCTGCTCATGGTGGATGTTGGACTAGATAGGCCTTTGATCTGATTCAGCAAGGCCTTCATATGTTCTTATGGTTTGTTGCATCTGCTTTTTCTTACTAGTCCAGTGGGAGTGACATGTATATTTTGTTTTCTCCTGGATAAAATGGTAAGAAATGTTTCAAAGTTTAAGCATTGGTCATGCTAAAGCATCCATGTGCTTGGAATGGCAAGTTCAGATGCTCCAGGTGCTTGTATTTCAATTTCCCTATGAGAAGAGAAGACTGAGGGGAGATATGATAGCACTCTTCAAGTACATGAAAGGTTGTCACATAGAGGAGGGCTGGGATCTCTTCTCAATCGTCCCAGAGTGCAGGACACGGAATAATGGGCTCAACTTGCAGGAAGCCAGATTTCGACTAGACATCAGGAAAAACTTCCTAACTGTTAGAGCCATATGACAATGGAATCAATTACCTAGAGCGGTAGTGGGCTCTCCGACACTGGATGCATTCAAGAGGCAGCTGGACAGCCATCTGTGGGGAATGGTTTGATTTGGATTCCTGCATTGCGCAGGGGGTTGGACTTGATGGCCTCATAGGCCCCTTCCAACTCTACTATTCTATGATTCTATGAACTGGTCTCCTTTGTACGAAAAGTATTTTCCCCATCATGAGTTAAGATGATGCTGGTCTATGTTGTGGGGGTGATGTCTCTGCAAAAATATTTTGTAGTTATAGTCTATAGCAGCCTTTCTCAACCAGTGTGCCTCCAGATGTTGTTGGACCACAATTCCCATCTTTTCTGACCATTGGCAATGCTGGCTGAGGCTGATGGGAGTTGTGGTCCAACAACATCTGGAGGCACACTGGTTGGGAAAGGCTGGTCTATAGTATAGACTCTACACCATCTGAAATTTGTCTTCTTTCTTTTTTGTCCTGCAGAATTGTTTTCATTAAACAAAAGATAAGAAGTACAGTTAGGTCACATTAAAGTAAATTGAATGGTTCAGATGAAAGTGTGCCTGTAATTCTACAAATATTTTTGTAGTGTTTCACCTTAAAAAACACTATTTGTCACTCTATAAATAGTCATGAACCAGAGGATGTTGATGGGAATGTGTGTTTCATGAATAAATGCATTCCATATTTTAGGACAATTCTTTAAACTCATTTCCAGCATGAGGCAGGTGATTTTGTACTCTACAAATAATTTAGGTCCTGCTTGTTTTAGCATAACATTTATTATTCAGTCACAAAAAAGAAATTGGTCTGTGTTAAACCCATGAAAAATGAATAGACAGCCTGCTTCATAATGGATAATAAGTAATATTTTTACTTGGTTATAGTAGTTACAGTACTTGGTTGTGTAATTTAAGGTGCTCCAGATATACATACAGAATTGCATATGAAAGTAAATGGAAAATGTTAAGGCCGTTTCACACATCATGGGATTCATGAAAGACATTGTGGACAGCTTGTCTGTCGATCAGGGATGGCAAAACTGTAGCCCTCCAGATGTTGTTGGACTCCAGTGGTCAAGGATTATGGGAGCTGTAGTCCAGTAACATGGAGGGGACACAATTTCCCCATCCCTACTGTAGATCATCACATCACATGGCATATAGATGACTATTTCATTCCATGTGTACACACTAGGGAGTGAAAATTGAACATATATGCCTTGTGAATACAGAGTGTAACACCCCATATACAATCATCACATATGAAGCTCTTACTGCAGACTTCAAATTGTCTCTTTCATGGACATCTGTGATGGGTAATTCATTGGCCCCTCCTATATATAGTGTACTCTAAAAAATGAACCATTCTTTTAATGTGTTCTAAAACTGCAAAGAAACAGACTGAAACTTCTAACCATCTATTTCCATTCTGTTGTATTCCTAACAAGACAACAGCCTGTAACAGGAGCAGTTTCTCATTTGTTACCCATTTCAGTGGGGCATCCATAATTTCCACTATTTTTAGGATAAGGTCACCCACCTAAAGCACAGAAGTCTCCCAAAGATTTGTTGTAATTGACCATATTGTCATCACCTGTACAGGTGTCCCTTTTTCTACAAATCTATGCCTAGCACTCACAACTCTCTATCATGTTTTGTGTTTCAGTTTTGGAGAGTCTGTGTGGTATAGTGGTTAGAGTGCCGGGACTGGAACCTGGGAGACCAGGGTTCAAATCCCCACTCGGTGGTGAAGCTCACTGGGTGACCTTGAGCCAGTCACTCTCTCTCAGCCTAATCTACCTCACAAGGTTGTTGTGAGGATTAAATTGGGAGGGGGAAGAACCATGTCTGTATGCCACCTTGAGTTCCTTGGTGGGATATAAGTGTAATAAATACATAAATAAATAATCTCGGACTCACAATTATCATGTAAAGAGTTTCCTGCTGGACAAGGGTGCTAAACTGCATACTGAGCATCCCACAGTTAGGTTTCCCTCTCTCCAACCGAGTACACGTTCTGCTATGGCTGCACGCATTCTGTGGAGATGATGCCAGGCAATTGTTGGGTTGATTTCCTATTTTATTAATTTAAAATATTTATAAACTTACTCAGGACGACTTACACAATGACAGATAAAAATAACAGATTTCCAATAATAACAAAATGGAATGTCATGTGAAAACTCCCACAAAACCCTCAACAGTAACATAACTGGCAATTATAAATACACATCCAGCCCAAAAAGCACCAAAGAGATGTGCATTGGGTGCATGCCCAGTGCAAAGCGGCTCTGGCGCAGAATAAGTAACAAATGCACTTTCTCTTTTTTTTTTTTTGTTTCAGAATCAATGCTTTTATTGTTATTTTCTTGTGCCATCTTCTTCTTTTTTTTTTTACAATAATTTTTATTCAAATTTTCATAAAACATAGAAAACAAAATCATAAAACATTCAAAGACAAAAAACAAAACAAAACAAAAATGATTAAACAAAAAATAAAATAAAATGTTGACTTCCCATTTGTCACATATCAAATCAGTTATAGGTCTACAATATATAACAATCCTGTCTCTTAAATCATATTATAAAATCACTTTCCTCCAGTAGTTATCTTAATTAATCATCAAATCTCATAAACATTACTTTATTCTTTCCACAAAAAGTCAAAGAGAGGTTTCAATTCTTTAAGAAATATATCTATCAATTTTTCTCCAAATAAACATGTCAATTAATCCATCTCGTTAATAATTATAATAATCTTATTGTCATAACCATAGTCCAAATAAACATTTCGATTAATCCATCTCATCAGAATCTGTTAGGTCCAATAATTTCAATAGCCATTATTCCATTATCCCTATTAGTTCCATCTTCCATCTTCAATAGTCCTGTTAAGTCCAGTAATTTCAGTGTCCAATCTTCCATTATCAGTATTCCGTAATAATCTTGCTGTTGTAGCCATAGTCATATAATAAGAGTCTGATGGGAATTTCCTCTATCCCAAATATTTTCTTGCCATCCATTCTGAATAAGTTGCTGAAATACTGTTGTAAAGTCATATCTGTGTTCTTCTTTTTTACAAAATGCACTGGCTCATCTCTTAAGAGATTTTCCATTGTCACATGGCTGCAGTTAATTCCATGGATTTTCTCTATATCAAGCTCCATCACATCATTCCAGTCCAGAAGATTATCCAAGCCATTGATAACTTTATCTCTAATATCTTCATTAATTTCTTCAGATATAACGTTAAATTCCAAACAGTAGATTTTATTTCTAAAATCCATAAACTCCAGATCTTTTTCCAATTCCACATTTGTTCCAATCTCCAGGGCTTGTATCTTCCCTTTATTTTTTGTTTTCTCATCTCTGATCTCATTCTCCTCTCTCACAGGATCCCCTATTTCTTTAAACTCCTGCGTCATTTTGCTCAGTTCAATTTTCAGCTCCTTACTACCCTGTCGCAGGGTTTGTTTCGTTATCTCAATCTCATCCATTATTTTCTGAAACATAGTTACTTCCAGATTCTCAGCCACTTTCTTGATTGCCATTTTTAAAACCACGAAAACAAAGCAAAACAAAAATAAAGAAAAACCACTTCTTATTTCAGCAACAATTGGGTTAATATTCCAGGCTTGATGACATCACAGTATAAACAGAGCAACCTGCCTTATCTCTCTATGTTCAAGAATGCAAAACAAATTTAGTTCCCAGCATCAAAACAGTTAGTGGCGTCGTGAAGAAGCAGATTCGTCAAAATAAAATAGACCAAAAAGAGAATAGTCCCAGACAATATAATATTCCTTGGAATAGAAATCAGGAATAGAAATCCCTCTTCTGTGTATATCTTTAGAATGCACTTCCAGGACAGCTTTTTGCGACAGAAACAGAGATAAGCTGTTAATTTCGTGGATAACAGAGAAGAGTTATAGCTCACCCAGAAGCTGTCCAAAGCCGATCAATCTTACAAATCTCCTTTTGCTGCAACAATTTAAACCAAGTAAAAAAAATAATAGAAAGAAGGGTGCTTGCCTGTTAGTCCGTTCTCTCTTTAAAGAAAAGATAAACGTATCGCTTAAGCAGATAGAGCTTGTTCGAAAGTCCGTCCGGCATTGTTGGCTGGACCTTATCTCATAAATTAATGAAATCCAGTCCTCCCAACAAAAACAGGCTTTTGAGGTTGATCTCTACGTTTCTCCCTGCCCGGGAGAAATTTCATCAGTCAAAAAAAAAAATGTTCTGACTGATTTATATCTGAATAAGCTTCTTTTGAGGCGGGAGACCGTCCCAAAAGCAGGCACAAGTGAAGTCACCCTTCCCGGAAGTCAGCAAATGCACTTTCTCAATGAAGAGTCGCAGATTTTCCCCATATCCATTTTTCTCTATTTTTTAATAGTCGTTGCAAAAGAAACTAAGAGAAAGACACTTTAAAAAGCAGCCTTGGTCTCTTCCAGCTGTCTGTCTCTATATTTACATAACAAGGAAAGATTGCTGTGGAACTTCATCAGCTGAATTTCTTTGGGTATGGGGGGGAGGGGAGGAATCCTCCAGCTGTATTTGACTTAGTCATTAGTTCAAACATCCCATTTATGTAACATCATTCCCTAGATCAACTGTAAAAGAGACGCTGTTGATTTTGGCTGCAAACCTAGGGGTAGTCCGACATTGCCATTTGATCTAAGCAGCTGCCTCCTTGCTAGTCCCTCTGACTTCATTGTCATGGACTGAAGCATGAATTCATAATGGATCCACAACATGTGCACCAGTACATAAAAACAGGCATATGACTCATCTGATAACATCACTGTTTTTCAAAGCTCGTCAGGGAGGATGAGGGGGGAAGAGAGTGGGGTTTCCCTAGAAGCTTCACTTAATTGTTGCAGGAAATGGGGCAGGGAGAGGAGGCTTCTTATACTGCATCCTAAGCTAACATCTGTCTCAAAAGATTATCTGTCTTGAAGGATGGAATATCAGGGATGTTTGGCGTATGCAAAGCTAAGGACCAAAGATGTTTGCCTACTGCATCTGAAAACAACTGCTGTGGATGTTGCATTCTTGTTCTATGTGAGAATAGCTGTGGAGAAATACACATGGACAATATTTGGTTGAAATGCAAATTCCGCATGGATTTGTATGTATGTGTGAGCCATCTTGGTGAGTGGCATGTCCTATAAGAATTACATTTGTTTTTTATATTACATTCTAAGCAAATAAGACTACAATCCAAAACCCACTTATCTGGGAGTAAGTTCCATTGGATTCAAGTAAGTCCCATTGCATTTGACTTCTGAGTAGAAATAAGCATGATTGTAATGTAAGTTCCCCCATCCCCAGGGATTCTAATGTTGTTTTAGGATTAAACCATAAGAACATAAGAAGAGCCTGCTGGATCAGTCCTGTGGCTCATCTAGTCCAGCATCCTGTTCTCACAGTGGACAACCAGATGCCCATGAGAAGGTTCCAAGCAGGACCTGAGTGCAATGGCACTCTCCCCTCCTGCAGTTTCCAGCAACTGGTATTTGAAAGCATACTGCCTCTGACTATGGAGGCAAAGCATAACCATCATGACTGGTAGCCATTGATAGTTTTATCCTTCACTATTTGTCTAATCCTTTCTTAAAGCCATCAAAGTTGGTGGCCATCACTGCTTTTTGTGAGAGAGAATGCCATACTTTAACTATGTATTGTGTAAAGTACTTTCTTTTGTCTGTCCTGAATCTTCCAACGTTTAGCTTCATTGGATGTTTGTGAATTCTAGTGTTAGGACAGAGGGAGGGGAAAAAAATCTCTATCCACTTTCTCCATGCCATGCATAATTGTATACACTTCTATCATGTCACCTCTTACTCAACTTTTCTTTAAACTAAAAAGCCCCAAATGCTGCAACCTTTCCTCATAGGGGAGTTACTCCATCTTCTTGATCATTTTGCTTGCCCTTTTCTGAACCTTTTCTAACTGTACAATACACTTTTTGAGGAGAGGTGACAAGATCTGTACACAGTATTCCAAATGTGGCTGCACCATAGATTTGTATAACGGCATTATGAAATCAGTAGTTTTATTTTCAATACCTTTGCTAATTATACCTAGCATAGAATTTGCCTTTTTTGCAGCTGCCGCACACTGGGTCAACATCTTCATGGAGCTATCCGCTATGACCCCAAGATCTTGTTCCTGGTCAGTCACCACCTATTCATACCCCATGAGTGTATATGTGAATTATTTTTGCTCCAATATGCATAACTTTACACTTGTTTACATTGAATTGCATTTGCCATTTTACCACTCATTCGCTCAGTTTGGAGAGGTCCTTTGGGAGCTCTTTGCAATCCCTTTTTGTTTTAACAACCCTGAACAATTTAATATCATCAGCCAACTTGGCCACCTCACTGCTCATCACTAACTCTAGATTGTTTATGAACAAGTTAAAAAACACAGGTCCCAATACCAAAGCTTACGGGATTCCACTTTCTGCAGCCTTCCATTGGGAGAACCGTCTATCCCTACTCTCTACTTTCTGCTACTTAGCCAATTCCTGATCCACAAGAAGACCTCTCATCTTATTCCATCATTCCTAAGTTTACTCAGGAGTCTTTTGTGAGGTACTTTGCCGAAAGCTTTTTGAAAGTCCAAATATATTTTGTCCACTGGATCATCTTTATTTATATATTTGTTGACACTCTCAAAGAACTCTAATATGCTAGAGACAGGATTTACCCTTGCAGAAGCCACACTGGTTCTGTTCAGCAAGGCTTGCATGTCTATATGCTTGCTTATTTTATCTTTAACAATACTATCTACCAGTTTTCCCAAGACAGACATTAAGCTAACTGGCCTGTAATTTACGGGACCCCTCCTGGTGTTACATTGGTCAGTTTCAAGTCCTTAAGTATGGAGGTGGATCTGAGGGACAAGTTACATATTTTTGTTAGAAAATGGCAATTTCACATTTGAGTTCTTAGAGAACTCTCAGGTGGATGTCATCTGGACCTGGCAATTTGTCAGTTTTTATTTTTGTGTCTTAAGCCTAGAATTTAATCTCTGATCACCACTATTTGCCTCAGTTTCTCAGACTTGTTAGTTCAGGCACAGGGATCTGCCATATATCCTCCACTGTGAAGACAGATGCAAAGAATTCATTTAACTTCTATGCAGTCTCCTTATCCTGCTTTAGCATACTTTTGACTCCCTTGTCATCCAGGGGTCTAACTGCCTCCCTAGATGGTCTCCTGCTTTGAAGTTATGTAAAGATTTATTTGGTTGGTTTTTATGTTTTTAGCAATATGCTCATCAAATCCTTCTTTTAAGCATCCCTTGCTGTCTTCTTGCATTTCTTTTACCAAAGTTTGTGTTCCTTTGTATTCTCCTCATTTGGACAAGACTTCCATTTTTTGAAGGAAGCCCCTTGCCTCTAATAGCTTTTTTGACTCTGCTCATTAACCATGTTGGCATCCTCTTGTTCCTCGTGGTAACTTTCCTGATCTGCAGTATACACTCCAGTTGAGCTTCTAACATTGTGTTTTTAAACAACTCCCAAGCATTTTGGAGTGATTTGACCCTCTTGACTTTGCCTTTCAACTTCCTTTTTACCAATCCCATCATTTCTGGGAAGTTTCCTCTTTTGAAGTCAATCATGACCATATTGGATTGTCTTGGCAATTCACCATTTACATGTATGCTTAATTTAATAGCATTAATATAGTCACTGCTCCCAGTCAGTTCACCAACACTTGGATCTCGCACCAGGTCCTGGGCGCCACTTAAGATTAAGTCCAGGGTCACCACCTCTGGTCGGTTCCATGACCAACTGTTCTAGGTCACAGTCATTTTGGGTATCTAGAAATCTTACTTCTTTATCATGGCTGGAACAAGTGAGGGTAGTTGATGTCACCCATTACTACAACATTTCCTAGTTTGGATGCTTCTTCAATTTCATTTTTCATCTCAAGATCTCCCTGAGCATTTTGATCAGGGGGACCATAGAACATCCCCAGTATTAAATTATTCTTGGGACCCAGTATCATCACCCACAACAATTCTGTGGAGGGGTTTGCCTCTTTGGAGGGTTCTAGCTTGTTAGATTCAGTGCCTTCTATCATGTATAAAGTGACACCACCTCCAGTATGTCCTTCCCTGTCCTTCCAATATAGTTTATATCCAGGGATAACTAGCCCACTGGTTTTCTCCATTCCACCAGGTTTCCTTTATGCTCATTATATCAGTGCTGTCATCTAACACCAAACACTCCAGTTCTCCCATCTTGGCTCGGAGGCTTTTAGCATCAGTGTATAAACATTTGTATACAGTGTCTTTCTTCAAGTGCGTTTGGCACTTTTGGTTTGGCCTGTGGTCCTTTGGCGTCTCTGAATTGCTATCCTGCTCTCTTAATGCCAGTTCTAAGCCTACCCCATTTAAATTTTCATAATTTTTAATGTCTTCATCTGGAAGAGGGGGTAGATTTGTTGTGAGCTGAATCGTCCTCAACTCCTGTCAGCTTTCCCCCCTCAATCAGTTTAAAAGCTGTTCTGTCATCTTTTTGAGTTCAAGTGGAACCCACCCCTTTTGTACAGACCCAGCTTGTCCCTAAATGTTCTCCATTGCCTAACAAATCCAACACCATCCAACACCCTCCTTCCAACACCATCATCTCATCCACACATTGAGACTACAAAGTTGTGCTTGGCTAGCTGGCCTTGAAGGTGGAACCAGTAGCATTTCATTGAAAGCTACCTTGGAGGTCCTGTCTTTCAACATAGCAACCTAAATTTTGCTTCCAGGACCTCACCACTACATTTCCCTATGTTATTGGTGCCAAAATGCACCATGGCCACTGACTTCCCTCCAGCACTATCTGCCAGGCTATCTAGATGACAGGCGGCACCCTCAACCTTCGCATCAGGCAGGCAAATTCTCCTGCAGTCTGCATGCTGATCACACACCTTACTATCTATAAGTATGCTAGAAATGGCATTGGTGTAGCACTATTACAGGTACCACATAAAACTCATTTCACTCCTGTAGGAGATTATTCTTTTAGTGTGGCAGCATCTACTTTTTGGAAGTAACTTCCTATGGAGCAAAGGCCGGCACCTTTACTGTATTCTTGTCGGCACCTGCTTTAAACTTTTTTGTTTAGGCAAGCTTATCCAGAGACATAGAGGCTGATGTGTTTAAATCTTTTTAGTCGATTGCACTTTTAATTGTTTTAAAATGTTTTAATTACTTATTTTTAACTGTTTTTGTTGATAATTGTAATTTTTTTGTAAACTGCTTAGAGCAGGGCTTCCCAAACTGTGGTCCATGGACCACCAGTGGTCTGCAAACTATATTCAGGTGGTCCACGGCATGTCTGCAGTAAGTATTCATATTGGTTTTAATTGTATTTTTATTGTTTCTTTTATTTCTTGTATTGTATTTTATTGTATTACAATTTGAATGCTTAATTGCATAGCAGGAAAGGAGTGGATAGCACTCATTTGATAATGGCAGCCTGACAAATCCAGGTTAATAATTCACCTCTGCCGATTATGAGCAATGAAAGAGTTTGTGCTCTGTTCTGTAGTAATTCTCAGTCAACTTCAAAGCCTGAAGTGGCTGCTTTTAACAAAGCAATCGCAAATTGCGGTTATAAACTTAAGTCCTTTTGAAAATTTCACATTACTCTTCATTGTAACTCTA
Organism: Rhineura floridana; assembly: GCF_030035675.1. Taxonomy (NCBI): domain Eukaryota; kingdom Metazoa; phylum Chordata; class Lepidosauria; order Squamata; family Rhineuridae; genus Rhineura; species Rhineura floridana. The sequence goes on along the minus strand of NC_084481.1, from coordinate 141,235,478 downwards.
AGTGATGAGCAATGAATCATTTTGGAGTATGTGACTGAATGAAATGTTAGAAAAATAATAATAATCTGACAATGATTTCATATTTAACATAAACCACAAGGGAAATAGTGTTGAAGATTCTGTGGTGTTGTTCTTCCACATATTCTCCATTGCATGAACTCTTATACCATTTACTGTAGAACTGTCTGAGATTTACATGCCACCTATTGTTGTTGTTGTTGTTAGATTTAATAGAAGAATAATTACATTTATTCATGATAACATCTCTCCAAATGGGTGCCTTTAAAAATGACAAAAATAATACTAATTAATTCAGTATTACAGGCCTTTAAGCTCCCTTGCACTTTCATTAGAAACACTAATGCAGATAACTGTTAAAAGGATGCTAAAGCCTTATGAGGCACACTGGGATAGTAATTCTTATCTACCTGCCCTATTAAGTTAGTTTGAAAAATCTAATCTAGTGAAAATATATTTTATTTATTAGATGTATGGGTTGCCTGCACTGAAGTCCCTAGGACCTAGAGTCTAGGTCACTTACACAGCCTCTAGGCAACTTATAAAGCTTCTGTAGTAACATGTGATTACAAATTTAACAGTGTACATTATTAAAAGGATTTTTTAAAATCACACTTATGCTAATTTTTGCCATCATACTTTAACTATAATTTCTTCTTCGTATACTTGCAATGAACAAATACATTATCACAAAAGATTAGTTGGCTCACAGTCAAACAGGTATCAATTATCCAGCATTGACTGTGATTGGCATTTCCTGTGAAACAAAATGGTATTTAATGAAGTCCCACATCACTGCATGTCTGTCTACCTTGTTCTCCTCAACCTCTTTGCTGCTACAGGCAGGAGAGAGGTATCATCTTTAAAGCTGAAAGAGGGGAAAGGAAATATACTGTGTTTGGAGAACCTGAAACTTTCACTTAGTAGACAGCATCCCCGCCAGCACCACCTTCTTCTCTCCAGGAGGAGCATTATGAAATATCTCAGCTTTCTGCTGCCATAGATCCTTGCTTTAGAGAGGTGTTGGTACAATCGTGGCATCAGAAATCGTTACTCCAGTCCACATCCTTTTGTGATGCCTTGGTAGGCACCTTTTCAGTTTTGGCCCCATGCTTGTGGAACTCCTTCAAAACTATTGTGTGTAAGGCTCCATTAACACTGGCCTTCAAACAGGATTTATTTCAAGTCACTTTCTGATCTGAAGTTGTGTTTTAGCTGGCTTTCATGGTATGACACTGGTCTGTTCCCAGATTTTTAAAGAGTTATTGTATGGGTCATTGTGAGAGCAGGTTGTATTCAACATAATTCTAAGGTGAATGTTCTGTCAGTGCAAAGATTTTTCCTTGTGCAACAGAATATTCTGCCCTCTCCTAATTGTTTCAGATATAAAGATTTGGTGAAACAAAATGGAATGATCCCATATTATTAAATAAAAGAACCTTCTGGTATGAATATTTTTCATATTTAACCCCTTCTGACTGAGGATTTTAGAACATATCCATTTTTGAGAGATTTCCCAAAATTTGAAGTTATTTGTAAAAATACAAATCACAAAATTTTAAAAAACTACTGCTAAAATATGACATTGACTCAGATCTTGAGATCATTAGAAGATGGTACATCACTCCAATGTTAATAGACAAAACAAAATGAAATGAAATAAAACTATCCACCTATTTTCTGGAAGGATGACTTCTTTCACATTTGTGGGAATGTGTAGTGACCAAAAAAAAGGAAATTAACCAAGGCATCATATATGGTGTAATCAGCAAGAATTTTGTTTGAAGAAGATGAAGATCAGTAATGATACCAACTGTTAATGAATGCTGAGAGAAAATGTGCAAATTTACCTCACTGGCCAAGTAAACTCATTCAGATATAAAGAAAAAAATATAAACAGCATACATTTACAACAAATTGGCAGCCCTTATTCAATATAGTAATATAGCAAAGATTTAGGGTTAATCAAAATATATTGCACTTTTATACTGTTTTGAAGTCAGTTTTGGCAAGGTTGGTTAAATTATTTAGTCTACGGCATGGATTCTTGGCTCTTTGTTTCGTCTTCTTTTTCACTTTGGTTAATTCTTTTTGAAATAAAATTTAAGTTTGTATTCAACTTTGCAAACATTCGTGATTGTAGTTTTGCAGAAGTTCTGTTTAAATTTGGATTTTTTTAAAAAAAGCTTTCCTTTTAAGGTAAAAAAAAGCCCCAATAGACAAATGAGAAACTCTGGGCTACAGGCCACAGTGTAAGGGACAGAGAGGGAGAAAGCAGGAGCCCAAGGATACAAAAGGTAGGCCAAATCCTGGGGGAAGGAAAGGTGCAGCGGGCACATGCCCCTCATTCAGTTGTAACCCATCTTTATGGCCACATTTCCATACATAATCCCACCATCTGATTAACATCACACTAATTACACAAGCTGGCCCAAAGGCAACTTATGTGAACAGGATCTGCACAAACCATTATTTCTGAATATACTTCCAATTGGTGTGGTACACAATATCTTCAGTTTTATCCTTAACAACTCTGCAGTATAAATAGCAACAGTCCTCCAAGAACAATCCATCCTTTATCTCCTTTCTTTCAAGAAATGCCTATTTATCGGTTTCATCTAAAAACCGGAGCTGGCTGTCAAACCTTGACAACCTTCAGATTCTTTTAGAAATAGGAAGCAATCTATTGTGTTCCCATTTTGCTCTTAGTGACAGCAGCACAGAATATTAGAAAAGAACTGAACGCACTTGAGAGAGAAAGGGGGCAAAGCAGGGGGTGACGACTTTGCATTCAAGGGCAACCTTAAAAGGACTGGTGCATCTATAAAAACTGAATTTTTCCAGGAAATAAATAAATAACAGGAACAACCAGAGCTGGCCCAACCCAATAGGAAAGGTGTGGAGAGCCTTTTTCAGCCTGAGGGCCGCATTTCCTTCTAGGCAACTTTTCAGGGGCCATGGGTCAGAGCTGGGCAGGGCCAGAGGCAAAAGTGGGTGGAGCAATGAATGCATGTTTTTATCTTTGTACAATATGTTAGTTTCTACACATACTCACACACCCCTCTCTATCCTCCATCCAGGTAAACAAAAAGCACTATCAGACACACTCTAGTCAGGCAAAAACATTTAAGGAAGGGGCAAAGCAGGACAAGCAGGGAGTGTTATTGGGAAGGGAGTGTGCCCTGGAGAGAGTCCTGAGGACTAGATTTATTTATTTATTTATTTATTTTATTAAATTTATATACCGCCCGACTAGCAATAGCTCTCTGGGCGGTGAACATAAAACAGCATAAAAATACAATAAATAACAAAACAATACTAAAATACAAGCAACAATCCAACACAATAAACATTTTTAAAATTAAATCAGTGTAACTTAAAATGCTTCAGAGAATAGGAAGGTTTTGACCTGGCGCCGGAAGGAGAGCAGAGTCGGCGCCAGGCGTACTTCCTCGGGGAGACTGTTCCATAGTTCGGGGGCCACCACTGAGAAGGCCCTAGATCTTGTCATCACCCTCCGGGCCTCCCTGTGAGTTGGAACCCGGAGGAGGGCCTTCGTAGCAGAACGTAGTGCACGGGCCGGTTCATATCGGAAGAGGCGTTCCGCAAGGTATCGTGGTCCCGCACCGTATAAGGCTTTATAGGTTAATACCAACACTTTGAATCTAGCCCGGAAACATATTGGCAACCAGTGCAAGCTGGCCAGAACAGGTGTTATATGCTCGGACCGCTTGGTCCTTGTCAGCAATCTGGCCGCCGCATTTTGCACTAGTTATAGCTTCCGAACTGCCTTCAAAGGTAGCCCTACGTAAAGCGCATTACAGTAATCCAAACGTGAGGTTACCAGAGCATGTACCACTGATGTAAGGTCCTCTTTACTCAAATAGGGACGTAGCTGGGCTACCAACCGAAGTTGGTAAAACGCATTCCTAACCACCGAGGATACTTGAGCCTCAAGTGAGAGGGAAGAGTCTAAAAAGACTCCCAGACTACGAACCCGGTCCTTTAGGGGGAGTGTAACCCCGTCCAGGACAGGGTATATATCCACCATCCGATCAGAGAACCCGTCCACCAACAGCATCTCAGTCTTGTCTGGATTGAGCTTCAGTTTGTTAACTCTCATCCAGTCCATTGTCGAGGCCAGGCAACGGTTCAGCAAATTGACAGCCTCACCTGAAGAAGATGAAAAGGAGAAGTAGAGCTGCGTGTCATCAGCATACTGATGACAACGCACTCCAAAACTCCTGATGACCTCTCCCAACGGCTTCATGTAGATATTAAAAAGCAGGGGGGACAAAACTGACCCCTGCGGGACCCCATATTGGAGAGCCCGCGGTGTCGAGCAATGTTCCCCAAGCACTACCTTCTGGAGACGACCCGCCAAGTAGGAGCGGAACCACTGCCAAGCAGTACCTCCAACTCCCAACTCCACGAGCCTCTCCAGAAGGATACCATGGTCGATGGTATCAAAAGCCGCTGAGAGATCAAGGAGAATCAACAGAGTTACACTCCCTCTGTCTTTTTCCCGACATAGGTCATCGTACAGGGCGACCAAGGCTGTCTCAGTGCCAAAACCGGGCCTAAAACCCGATTGAAATGGATCTAGATAATCAGTTTCATCCAATAGCGCCTGGAGCTGGCCAGCAACCACCCGTTCCAAGACCTTGCCCAGGAATGGAACATTCGCCACTGGCCTGTAGCTGTTAAAATTGTCTGGGTCCAAGGAAGGCTTTTTCAGGAGTGGTCTCACCACTGCCTCTTTCAGACAGCCCGGGACCACTCCCTCTCGTAAAGAGGCATTTATCACTTCCTTGGCCCAGCTACCTGTTCCATTCCTACTAGTTTTTATCAGCCAGGAGGGGCAAGGATCCAGTACCGAAGTGGTTGCACGTACCTGTCCAAGCACCTTGTCCACGTCCTCGAGTTGAACCAACTGAAGCTCATCCAACAAAACAGGACAAGACTGTGCTCCGGACATCTCACTAGGATCTACTGCTATAACTTGAGAGTCTAGGTCCTGGCGGATACATGAGATCTTATTCTGGAAGTGATCAGCAAACTGATTACAGCGGGCCTCCGATGATTCCACCGTGTCCGGAGGGTTTGAATGGAGAAGCCCCCGGACAACTCGAAAGAGCTCCGCTGGGCGGCAAAGAGATGATTTAATAGTGGCAGCAAAATGATGTTTTTTAGCTGCCTTCACTGCTCCTACATAGAGCTTAGTCGAAGCACTAACCAGCGCATAATTGTATCCGTCGGGAGTTCGTCTCCATTTCCGCTCAAGCCTCCTCCTATCTTGCTTCATCGCTCTCAGCTCCGGAGTATACCATGGAGCTGTATGAGCTCTACACAGGAGAGGGCGTGCAGGAGCGATCGTGTTTACAGCCCGGGTCATCTCCGTATTCCACAGAGCGACCAGGGCTTCAGCAGGAGTGCCAGTCCTATCAGCCGGAAAATCCCCCAGAGCCCTTTGAAAACCTTCAGGATCCATTAGTCTCCGGGGGCGGACCATTTTAATAAGTCCCCCACCCTTGCAGAGGGAAGAGGTTACTGAAAGTCTAAACTTCAGCAAGCAGTGGTCTGTCCATGACAAAGGGAGTGTTGTAAAACTCCCCACATCCAGATCACTTTCCCCATGCTCAATAGCAAAAACAAGGTCTAGAGTGTGCCCCGATACATGTGTTGGACCACTAACATATTGAGACAGCCCCATGGCTGTCATGGAAGCCATGAAGTCCTGAGCCGCGCCAGACAAAGTGGTCTCGGCATGAATGTTGAAATCCCCCAGTACTATTAGTCTGGGGGACCTCAACAATATATCCGAGACCACTTCCGCCAGCTCAGTTAGGGAAGCCATTGGGCAGCAAGGTGGGCGGTACACCAAAAGGATTCCCAGCCTGTCCCTCTGGCCCAACACAAGGTGCAAACACTCCAGGCCAGTAACTGAATGAACATGGTGCTTGGTGAGTGAGATGGAACTCTTATAGACGACAGCAACCCCACCTCCCCGACCCTCAGATCTACCATGATGCTGAACCAAGTACCCCGGTGGGCAGAGCTGAGAGAGACCAACTCCTCCCTGCTCACCCACCCAGGTCTTGGTTATACATGCCAGATCGGCTGCCTCATCCACAATCAAATCGTGGACGAGGGAGGTTTTATTATATACCGATCTGGCATTTAATAACAGCAACTGGAGATCTGAGAGTTGGCTGATAGGACTACCAACGACCTTGTGGGTGTGGGAAGGACCGGAACAAGGCACAGCCACAACATGTCTGGACCGCGTTCCCCTTACCTGGCACGTCCTTCTCACAGCGCCATACCTTCCTTTGCCCGTCACTACGGCAATTGGGGCCCCCTCAAGTCTCCCCGCCTGATGGATAAAACTCTCTCCGAAGCACATAATACAACTAAAATATACAACAATTAAACGTATAAAAACAGCTATATATACAGCCATATATACAGCATATAAACATACACACTCACTCAGACATACATTCATATAATCAGGCACCCATTCATCTCAAATTGCATCAACACACCAAAATAAAAAAAAAATAAAAAAAAATAGATAGAGAGGACTGGAGGGCTGCATGTGGCCCCTGGTCTGCTGTCCCCCACCCCTGTGACAGGAAATACAGGGTGCTGCCTGGAGGTGGCAGCATTCCAGGGGTTTCAAGTTCATCTGGAAAATTCTCTCAGGAGAACATATACCACCCACACTTAGGATCATCTGGGCTGAGAAGTGCCCTCCCCAAATGCCCTTTCATTTTATATAATTGAATTGTTCAAAATCTTTTTCTTTTACTTCAAGGATGCGGAACCCATGTTCCTCCAGATGTTGTTGGGCCACAACTCCCAAAATCGGTGACCATTGGCCATGCTGGTAGATTGGGGGGGGGATTGAAGTCCAAAAGACCTGGAGGAGATCAGGTGTGCATAGGCTGATATACATACATCTGGAGAGCTACAGTTTTTCCACCTCTAGAAAAGGGAAAGGCAAATCATCAGGAAGAAACAATCTCCCCTACTGTTGCACAAAGAGGAGTGTGCCTGGGCTCTGAGGTGAGAATTAACTGTCACCCAGAGGTAGAGGAACAGCTCTGGGAGCAGAAGGAGAAGGGCCATAGCTCAGGGGCAGACTATCTGCTTTGCATGCAGAAAGTTCCAGGTTTAATCCTCAGCATCTCCAGGTAGCCCTGTCTGAAATCCTGGAGATCATCTGACAGTTAGTGTAGAAAATACTGAGCTAGATGGACCAGTGGTCTGACTTGATATAAGACAGCTTCTGATGTCCCTATAACATGTTCCCTTTCTAGGGTAGGGGACAGTTGCTTTCCAAGTAGATGGTTTCCTGTCGCTGTCTTGGATCTAAATGTGCCAGTAAGGGAACATAAAGCATGCAAGACAAGGCACCTGATCTTTGTCAGTTGCCTTCTGCCAGCCCCCCTGGAAAACTGTTCCTGATGACTAGGAGATCCTCCATAACATAAGGCATGTGGTATAAGTAGCTGGGGACAACAGGGCACCTTGTGTGCAAACAGAAGTGATTTCCACCAACACCCGGCATCTTTGGAATAAAATTCTTGGCTCTTCAAAAGGGAGTGGCATTCCATTTTTAAACAGAGATAAGTACTGAGAAAAAGTTTGTATATATGAATGGTCCCATTTGGGTTACATGCATTAGGAAATTCATAGACACTTCTTAGATTACATTTTTGTTCAGTACTTTCCCTATGGATCCTGGGTCAGGATACATGATTTCCTCCTATTTTATTCTCCTAACAACCATCTAGGGTAGGCTTAGTAGAGAGGATTGCTCTATTGAGCTGTGATTTCCTGAATCTGTATATGGAGCAGCGGGGTTCTGCAAGCCAGGCCCATTGTCTTGTACAGGCCAGATCCACCTGCAACCTTCTGGTGTTGAGTGGGAAGGTCTGAAGTAGGCTTCTTCTCATATTCAGCTGGATGCACTTAGAATCCTTCCTGCAATTGGCAACCCTGGACGTGTGTAGAATTCCTCCCTCAAACACTGGGTGCAAGAAGGTCAGAGCTGTATCCCTACGTGTAGGGACTTTTGGAAGCGGCACCAATCCTCCATACACAAGTTCGGGCAATGGGACCTGCACAGGGCTATAGTGATTGGCCTAAGGTCCACCCATTCACCCATCTCGACATCTGTTTGATACTGGGAGAGATCCCAGCTTCCTAGCTTGGCTGTAAGGAATAGAATTGGCACAAATGGCCCATGATTCCTGTTCTGATTGGAGGAATCTAATTCTTCAGCTGAAACTGGATCCAAAGTGTGCCAGGCTGCCTAAAAGCCACAGCACCCCAAGGTTCACATCTTAGGATGTGGTTTTAATGTAAACCAGTTTTGACAATGCCAGACAGCACCAGCTCTGCCATTGGGCAAAGTGAGAAAGCAACCTCAGGTGACAGGTGCTGGGAGGAGCAGAGCAGCAGTGAGGTGATGGAGGACAGATGCATGTGTCCCAAGCATCCTGCCCTCCACCCACTAAACTAGCCTACTGCCCTCAGCTGTGGCAGAGGATGCTGCCCCGTCACCAGCACTGAAGTAAGATTCCATTGTCAGTTTAGTCAGGTTCTGTCTGTGAAACAGGGGAAGTTGGGAGAGAGATTTTATTTTGCAAAGGGTCTTGGACCAGCCTTGATGCCAAAGAAGATTGTGCCTTGGAGCATGTGCAGAAGACCTTTCCCTCACCACTGAGCCATTGCAGCCAGCTCTTACATGTCCAAGATTACAGAGAAGGGCTTCTTGGTCATAAGGACTGAATTCAGGGAGCCTTATGTCCTACTGGCATCTCATTTTAAAAAGAAAAGAAATTAACCTTTATCAGTGCACTTTTCAGCCAGCCAGACAGGGCTGGGTGTGTATGCTCTAAATAAGCAGCTTGTTTTTAGGGACACATTTGTAGGTGTGAACACCTTCAAGCTTTGGAAATGGACTGGCATTGGAATTTTTCGGCTGGAGTCCATCTGTAGTTTATTATGAGCACATTATGCAGGGTAAGTGAAACAATCTGGATGCACAAGGCTAGGAGCTTGATTCTCCTCCCTTGAAGTCCATAGCAAAGATCCCATTAACTGAAATAGGATTTGGATCAGGCACTGGGATTCTAGGGCCATCCTGGCAAGGCTTCAAATGAATATATAAATACACACACATCACACACACACACACATGTGTATGTACACACACACACACACACACACATATATATACAAGCAGCATTTGACTCTTTAACCCTGATTCTTGCAGCAAGCTTTAATCCCAGATGCCAAAAAGAGAAGATAGCAGAGGAGGAAGTTTATTTTGATGAGGAAATCCCTTAATGCAGTTGAAAATATGCACAGAATGGTTAATTAGCATGCAGGGGCTTTGAAGGAAATGATATCTTGAAACAGGACCATCATCTCTTTTTTTTGCCAGGTTTTCCTTCAATTTATCTCTTATCTTCAGGAAACTCACACAGCTTCTGAATCAGCTTTTGGCTGGAGCAAGGAAAGGGACAATGACTCACTTTTGGGCAATGGTACAAGTTGTCTTTGGTTTCTAACTTTCCACATTAGTGTTAGTGTATGTCCTATCTAATGAACTTCAGCCTATCCAGGGTGGGCTCCCAAACTAATGAAAAGTGAAAGTTCTTTCTTTCTTTCTTTCTTTTTTTCTTTCCAAAATAACAAACAGTAAATTAACACAAGTGATAAGTCCCCGGGGGATGGATACACTTGAGTAGCACCAAAAGTATGTGCTGCTTCTCCAGTGACTAAGGCATGCAAAAATGTGCAGTGTTATTAATCAAAATGAAAGCACTGTGAGCTGGTAAGGAACTGGGGACAGGATACAGCAGCAACCAATACCCTCTGAAGCTATTTCCGACCAAAAACATTTCAGATTGCTGTGACTCGTCCTGAGAAACTATTTTCGTGTGTGGTCAGAGGTTTGGGATTCTTTGCTCTGTAGCTGTCAACACAGCTTGGAAAATGAAGAACTTCTTGTTAGTTGCAAAAGATCATCCTGAGCTGCATTGTAAAGCGATGGCCCAGCTGCCTTGGCCCTGCCCCCAGCCACACACTTAAGCATGTCCCTACCTCTACTCAGATGTTTCGCTTCCAGGCAGGTTTCAAGGAAGACTGCAGGTGTGAGGACAGCAGATGCCTGACATATTTTCCAGCTACCAGGATTTCTTAAAAGAGTCTTGAGAAGTTTTGCTTTCACTGATTTAGCATATAAGATTTTTTTTGTCATCACTTGTGCAAAAGAAAGCTTCCTAGGTGCCCCTTGCTCCTCTGAGTAAGCATGTATAGGATGGTATGGTAACAATGTTATGAAAATGATATATTGTCCTTTGATAAGACGTGGCCAGCATCTTTTGAAATCGTGATAAATGTGAAGGGGGAGGATGAAAGACTCTCATGGCCAAATCTCACAGAAGCAACAACTCTGACATTATTTATGTATACATTTTATTTACACATATTATGTATATAGCATCTTTAATTAGCAAATTAATTTAATTACAATCACAATGTCTACGGCCACGCTACCCTGAACACGCCCAATCTCATCTGATCTCGGAAGCTAAGCAGGGTCAGGCCTGGTTAGTAATTGGATGGGAGACTGCCTGGGAATACCGGGTGCCTTAGGCTTAGAGGAAGGCCATGGTAAACCACCTCTGAATACCTTTTACCATGAAAACCCTATGAATATATCCAAAAAAGATTCATAGGCTCACCATAAGTCATGATCGACTTGAAGGCATATAACAACAACAACAATCATGATAAGGTTTCACCTTTGCAATATCTCTTTTTTTTTTGTCAATATTATCCACCACAGATGAACAGGTCCCTTTTATTCCCATTTTGCAAGCAGAGAACTGAGGCTGAGAACTATTGAAGACCAGTCAATGAGTCTATGGGTATCAGGAATACAAAAGGAAATGTACAGAATCAGTTGGGTTAGAGAAGATTGGTATACAAAGGACAGAAAAGGAATGGAAAGTCCTTTGAAGGAAAGCTGACAAAAGGAAGTGCTGCCATTGTAATGTCACAGCCACTAATTCATTAAGTACATTTAGACCCCATCTTTCCTTCAGAGACCTTGAGGTAGCAAACATACTCCTCCCCTTCCTCCTCATTTTATCCTCACAACAACCCTATGAGGTAAGGTTAGGCTGAGAGATGGTGACTGGCCCAAGGTCACCCAGTGAACTTCATGGCTGAGTCAGGAGGTTTCTAATAATGATGTAAAACAGTTCTCTATACAAGTTATGATCCACCAAACCAAGCATAGCCCTCCAGCCATTGATAAATTGCCAGGTTTTTTTTCAGCCCTAGGCAAACAACAAAAAGTGGGCAACCATATGTGATGGATGGGTTGTGCTCATCTTGGAGAAGGTCTAGTGAAATTTCAAGCACATGGCTTTCAATTCATTGACATGGCGAGAGTTATTCCCATTGTTTTTAGAGAGACTTAAAATGGAATTGTAGACAACCTGACCTTTGCAGGCAAACACTGAACAAAATTCACCAGACTCTCCCAATTTTACTTAGATGGAAAATGCAAGCTAAGAACACATAGTCTTTTGTGTTACTTTAGTTTTCCAGACTGAATCTTCAAATATCTTGCTCCCCCTGCCCCAGTCTCCTAGCCATTCCTATTTCTAAGCAAATGTCTGAAAGAGGAATACAACCAATATGTTAATAATCAAGGAGTCTGCTCACTGCTTTAGACAGACATCAGAGAATTTCTCCCACAGTCTGTGCTGTTTAATCAAAAAGGCCCATTCACATTAACACAGCCTTATGTAACAAATCCAAAGTGACAAACCAAACAGCTTTGAGTGGTTACGTTCCATCCCCTAATGTCTCAAAGTGCTGCACGTCATTAAAAAGCTGCATCCTGAAGGCCTGCAAGGGAAACAACAGCAGCTCTGTGTAGGCAGCTCAGTCAGGCCCTGAGTGCTTAAGCAGACCATTACAACAAAGTTTCTTCCCTGCCAAAGGAAGACTGAAAATGCAATCTGGTATTGCCGTTCACGAGCCAGAAATATTGTATCACTTACTGAAAGGGAAGACGTTTGTTCTCAAGAGTGATACTGCAAGAAAGTTTACTTCTGAGTCATCAACTTTGACAGCATGTGTGTCCATTCTAAAACACAACTGGACGGCTTTCGCAAAACATTTTAGAGCTGTTTTAAGGTCCCAAATCACTGGGTGCATGATCCAGAGATCACACAAGTTGACAAAAAGAATCCCATTGCTTTCAGTGGGGTTTGGATCAGACTCACACAATTCTTTAACCTAGTCGTTTTAATTGCTAACAACTCCCTTTACTTGCAGAAAAACCACAGAAACCAAATGATTTTGCTTACACAGTGACTCCAAAGCAAATTGGATGCTTTGGAGAGAAATTTTAAAAACAAACAAAAGCAATCAGCACACACACACACACACACACACACATATTCTTGGGAATCAGAGCCACTAAAATACTAAATATACATAGGATCAGGCTGTTGGTCTCATTCAGCTTGCCCTCTATAGTTTGGTTAAAGCACTGCAAGTAAACTCTACAAGACTAGAGAATAGTGATGGTTCAGGTTTACATAGTTTATTACTAGAAACAGAAACATTACTTTTGGCTCTGATTTAATCTTTGTGATTAAATCAAAGCATCTTCTTCACTATACTTCTGAGATCCAAGCCTACACAATGAGTATATCCAAATAAGTAAATAAATGGCTTCATTGTTCAAATGGCCCTTCTGCCACACATCACCTCTGCAAAGGAAATATTGACTGAAGAAGTATATTCAAGGATCCACTGCCTTCACGCTAAAATGGATGAAGAGCAGAGTACAAAGACATTCAGTGAATGCAATTATAAAGCAAAAACAGTTCCATCGACTTCTACTGTGTGAGTTAAAAAGCCAACTTTCAGCCATCCTGTTTTCCTTGAGTTTGCTGTTACTCAGAGGAGCACTAACCACACAGTAGGAATGGACGAATCTGTCAATGTCAGTTTCACTCCGTTCCTCACTTTTCCAAGCTGAAGCTTGGTTTGTCCCATTTCTGTAGCAGTTTGTAACACACATATTATACAGGGTATATACCATGTGAACATTTATCCTAATATATGCATTTTTGTTTGTAATTTTCCCAAATATAAATAAGCTGTTTCCCCTAATATAGCTATTTTTGTAAGCAATTTTTCCTAATACAATGCATTTTTGTGCATTATCTTCATGGCATTTTTGGGTTAGAGATCTGCATAGCAAAATTTGGAGAGGTCTGAATTTTGAAGGATAGCTGTGTTTCAGTTTGTGTATTGCCAGTTAGGTAGGGTTGCCTTAAAACACGAACCAAAATATTTCCCTCCCCCTCTGCTGCACAAGTGGGAAGTGAATGGTGATCAAGGAATGCTGAGCTAACTCAACACTGTAGTGCCTCAGTTTCTTTGCAGAAAAAAATGCCATAGATATTGAGCAAAGAGGTTACTGTAGTGTTTCTGAGCAATCAGATTCTATTTCTAATCTATGTGCTATGGCCTACAACTGACAGATAGGGACAGGGGAGAAATTCGCTACAGTTCACATGTATGGTTGAATCTATCAGATTTGCACTTTCCAAAACAATATGAAAACTGAAACACAGCCATCTTTCGAAATCTGCACTTACCCAAATTTGGGGATGTAGTTCTCCAACCAATGTTTACAAAATACACATAAGAGGGGAAAGTGTGCTTTCTTTTTATTATTATTATTTGTATTTGTGTGGTTGTGTCAGTCGTGTGTGAGTGTGTGTTTATATTGATTTAGTTTGATTTAATTCAATTTAATTTAATCAATTTACAGTTGTTATAGGGTACGGAGGCGGGTCTCCGGACCAATATTGTTTTAGGGTGGGTGGCCTGTTGACTGGCAGATAGGGATAGAGGCATGTGCAAGCCAGGGAGGGAGGTGAGGGGCCAAGTTATAGAAAGATTGGGCGGCAGGCGCTGGAAAGGTGCTGCTGGCAGACCACGCCAGAATAGGGGAACAGGGGATAGATGTGTTATACCCATCCCCTGTTCTGGGTCAGCCCAGAACCAGACGAAAACTGGGGGACGCAAGGTTCCTACCGACCTTCGACTGCTGTTATGTAATGCCAGGTCTGTGGCACAAAAAACTTCGCTCATCCATGATATGATCTTGGATGAGTGCGCAGACCTGGCATGTATTACAGAGACTTGGTTGGACGAGGCCTCTGCTCCCATTCTTGAGGCCATGTGTCCACCAGGTTTCCGTTACGCACAGCAGCCGAGGGTGGGAAGGCGGGGAGGGGGCGTGGCAGTCATCTATCGAGAGTCTTTGGTTTTTGCCAGACCTCCTCTCCATAGGACTCAGTTTGTTGATTGTATGTACTGGAGGTTGGGCCCGAAGGGCAGTTTGGGGATCCTGCTAGTGTACCACCCACCCCGCTGCACAGCAGACTCCCTGGCCGAGGTGCTGGAGGTGGTCTCGGCTGTACGGGCGTTGTCCCCAGAATTGTTAGTGCTGGGTGACTTCAACGTGCATGCCGAGTCCACTCTCACTGGAGCCCCTCGGGATTTCCTGGAAACCATGGCTTCCTGGGAACTGCGCCTTAGTAATATTGGGCCCACCCATGTAGCTGGTCATGCTCTCGACCTTGTGTTTGTCCTGGGAGAGGAGAGAAGTGCTCTGAAGTTGGGAATGGTTTATTCCACCCCTGTGTCATGGTCAGATCACTACCTGGTAAACATAGACTTCTCAATGCCACGCCCCCTCCGCAGGGGCAAAGGACCTATTAGAATGGTCCGCCCCAGGCGCCTGATGGATCCGGATGGATTCCTGACTGCGCTAGGGGATTTGGAACCTGCTGAAGGTCGCCCGGTCGAAACCCTGGTGAGGGAGTGGAATGATGTGATCACCAGGGCATTAGACCGGGTGGCTCCGAAACGTCCTCTCCCACTGAATAGAACTCAGTTAGCACCGTGGTATACACCATGGTTGCGTACTCTGAGACAGGAGGTGAGACGACTAGAACGCTGGTGGCGAAAATCCCGCTCCGAAGATGTCTGGACACAGGTTAGAGCAGCAGTAGCTGCCTACCAAGTGGCAATAAAGGCAGGAAAGAAGGCTTTCTTTGCTGCCTCTATTGCGTCTGCGGAGTGCTGTCCCAGGAGGCTGTTCCAGGTGGTCCGAAGCCTGGTCGGTCCAGTTGCCCAGGAACCCTTGGAACAGTCAAAGGCCTCCTGTGACATATTGGCAAAGCACTTCGCCGATAAAATCAAACACTTACGGAGCTCGATCCCGTGCGCCGTGGATACAGTAAGTGAACCAGAGTTGGCCAGTTGCATGCCGGCAAGTTGGGATCAGTTTCAGCTTCTCCCTTCTGAGGATGTGGACAAGGTGCTTTCGACTGTGAAGCCTACCACTTGCCTAACTGATCCTTGCCCATCGTGGCTCCTTATGAGCTGCAGAGAGAAATTGGGCAAGGGGATTAAAGCGGTGGTAAACGCATCCTTGAAAGAGGGTGTGATGCCATCAGCCTTCAAGGAGGCAATTGTAAAGCCCATCTTGAAGAAGCCCTCCTTGGATCCCCAAGTTTTCAATAACTTTCTCCCAATTTCGAACCTACCATTCTTGGGCAAGGCCATTGAGCGAGTGGTGGCCAACCAGTTGTCAACACACTTGGATGAAATGGATTACTTGGATCCATACCAATCGGGTTTCAGGACTGGTCACGGAACTGAAACAGCCTTGGTCGCTCTGGTAGATGATATGAGGAGGTCATTAGATAGGGGAGAATTCACCTTTCTTGTCCTCCTCGATCTCTCAGCAGCTTTTGATACTGTCGACCACAGTATCCTTTTACATCGCCTGGAGGGATTGGGAATTGGAGGCACTGTATTACAGTGGTTCCGTTCCTTTTTCTCCGATAGGTACCAACAGGTAGCATTGGGGGAGGAGGTTTCAGACCCTTGGCCTCTCAATTGTGGTGTGCCACAGGGCTGTATCCTCTCTCCCATGCTATTTAACATTTATATGAAGCCGCTGGGGACAATCATTAGGAGTTTTGGGCTGCAGTGTCACCAATATGCAGATGACACTCAGCTCTATCTCTCGTTTAAATCTTCACCAGAGTTGGCTGTGGAGACCTTGTCCAAGTGCCTGGAATCCGTGAGTGGATGGATGGGAAGGAACAAGCTGAAGTTGAACCCCGATAAGACCGAGGTGCTACTCGTGAGGGACAAGAGAAGGTTGGGAGATGTTGACCTGAAGTTCAATGGGGTGAGTCTACCCCTGAAGGACCAGGTCCGCAGCCTTGGGGTTGTGCTTGATTCCAGGCTGTCCATGGAGGCTCAGATTTCGGCAGTGAGCCGGGCAGCCTGGTATCAACTGCACCTCATACGAAGGCTGCAACCCTACCTTCCTGTTCATCAGCTCCCACTGGTAGTACACGCCCTGGTCACCTCTCGATTGGATTACTGTAATGCGCTCTGTGTGGGGTTACCCTTGAAAATGGTCCGGAAACTACAACTTATACAAAACGCGGCGGCTCGACTACTTACGAACAGTCGCCGCCGGGATCACATCACACCTGTGTTGTTCGATCTACACTGGCTTCCAGTTGTCTTCCGGGCCCAATTCAAGGTGTTGGTATTAACCTTTAAATCCCTATATGGTCTCGGCCCAGTTTATCTAAAGGAGCGCCTTCAACGCCACCAGTTATGCCGCCTGACAAGATCAGCCACACAGGGCCTTCTCTCAATCCCACCGACAAAAACAGCTAGATTGGCGGGAACTAGAGAGAGGGCATTCTCAGTGGTGGCCCCCACCCTTTGGAACTCCCACAAGATCTACGGCACGCCTCTTCCCTAAATGTATTTCGTAAAGCCTTAAAGACCTGGCTCTTTCAACAGGCCTTTGGGATTTCCGGGGAGGGTTAACTTTTATGACTGAAATGCCTCTTACCCTGCACTAATATTGTTGTTGCTGCTGTATTGTTTATATATTGTATTAATGTATTTTATCACATTGTGTTTTAACTGTTTACATGTACGTCGCCTAGAGTGGCCATCGGCCAGATAGGCGACACATAAATTAAATTTTATTATTATTATTTTATTAAAAATGAATACATTTGTGAAAATAACATACAAAAATGCATTAGGAAAAATTGCTTGCAAAAATATGTACATTAGTCAAAATTACACATAAAAATTAGTTTACTAGAAGAAATTCACATTAAAATGCTGAAGAATTTTCATGGTTTTTTTTTTTTTGCAAATTGCTGTGGAAATGTGAAAAACTGAATTTAAGACTGGGAAAATAAGAAACTGAGAGAACTGAAATTGGCAGATCATTCCATCCCTACTTACAGATTAATCCAGTCCACAACAGTCATTGATATAATTAATGCCTTTAATCCAGAAATGTCTTACGCAAGTAGAAAGTACTTCCACTTGTGCAAGTCAGCCCTGTCAAATTCTCCTGATTTCCCTGTTCTGCCACAGCCACCTATGGCTCATCCCCCAATTTTCTGGGGGACTTGTTGACTTTCAGAGTGACTTTTGCAGGGGGCTAGAGCAGGGGAATGAGCCAGAAAACCCCTGTTACACATGCAGATTTTCGCTTGCCATCTCTGAATCCACCCCAATGTGTTTACATTTGGGGGAAAAGGTGATGGAATCATTCATGATACTAGATTCCTGCAGTGAATATAAAATAAGCAACTAGAAGAATGGCCCTCCATATCTTGCTGGACTACAAATATCATCATCCCTGACTATTTATCATCATGGTGATCATGGGCTAAACAGAGTTGGAGCAACAACAACTGAAGGGCCACAGGTTGCCCATCCCTGGATTAGAAGCTTCCAACCAATGGTCTGCTTGTAACCTCTGGATATGGACAAAGCGCAGCAATGGCCACAAGTTTTTAAAAGGGTTGGCCAAATTCACAGAGGATAGATCATCAACCTCTGAAGATGGGGGCTGCAATTTATCCATCATGACACAGATCCTTCAGAGAAACAAGGGGGAACTGCTCTTGTCTGAATGCCCTGCTTATACACCCTCTGGAGACATCTGGCTGGTCACCATTTGAAACAGGATCCTTGGTCTGATTCAGCAGGGCTATCCTTGTGTTCTTAGGAAGAATGGCTTTATATGTATAAAGGTAGAGCCTGACACTGATTTTATGCCTTCTGCATTAAATTTTACCTTTGTAGTCCCTTTAGTATATGTGTGTGCATGTTGTATTTTATGTATTTTAATTGTATTTTAAAATTATTTTAATGTTTTTATGATTTTACTGTTTACAATTTTATTATGTACATGTTTGATTTTATTTTTGTAAGCAGCCCTGAGTGCCCTGTTATAGGGTAGAAGGGCAGGATATAAATATTTTAAATAAATAAATAAATAAAATGCATTCAGCTGTCTGATCTCTTCAAGATGAACAGTATGCCTCTTCCTAGATCTGTGCCAGTTGACTCATCTGACAGCAAACTCTGTCTGGTGATAAGTGAACCCCCAATGGTTTAATGAAAACCAGCATTCAGAAATATTCCTGCGAAGCTTCTCAGAGCCAACATGCTTGTTTCTGCAAAACTCGGGTGGAAGTTATGTAACAGGAGGCTGTTTTGATGAGATATGCTGTTCTCGCTCTTTCCAGTACAGCCGGAAGTATCACAAGAATAGCTTCCCCACCACCTCAATTGTATTTTATCACTTCTGCTTCTGCTCCCAGCCGGGACTTGGAAGTCCAATACTGCCCGGGCCTGAAAAGAAGTTGAGTGATATGGGGGGAAAGATGCCAGACATTTTTGTTAGACTCTTTAAAACAACAACACCAAATTGTTCCCTCCATGTTTCAGGTGACATTTTGGATGATTTTAAAAAATGTTAAGACAAATATTGACTGATCAATACTTGCAAAACCCACATAAGGACATAAATAACAGTGCCCTGTGGTTAACTAAAGGAAGTCACTGTTAAGTTCCTGTAAAGAAGTAACACATATTTCCTAAATTATTTAACTGACATCAGCCATCAAAAAAAGAGGACACACACACACATACTGTGATCCTATAAACGTCTACTCAAAAGTAAGCCCCATTGCAGTTCAATGGGACCTATTCCCAGGTGTGTATAGGACTGCAGCCTTAAGCTGTTTTAAGTGTCTCTAGATAATGCGCACAGACATTTTTTCCCCTCTAGGAGGCTACTTTCAGGTACTAATCACATGGCAGTGTCTCTGCAGTGTTTCAGAGTGGCGATATTCTCAGTCCTACCTGGAGATGACAGGGGTTGAACTTGAGACACTCTGCATGCAGAGTCACTGAGCTATGACTCTTCCCCGAACATACTCTTGTGAAAACTTTACTCATGTGCACTGACATTGTGCACCCAATAAGCAAGGCTTATTTATAATCTATGCTTACCCAGAGATCTGTGTGGAGTTCCAGGGCCCAGTAAAAGAACAATAATCATAATTGTCTCTGAGCATATCCAGAATGTTTATCACAAAACAACAAAACTTAGCCCAGACACAGCTTGGCTTGGAGAATCACACTTTCAGGACAGAGGACAACCCTGGGCATCTATTTGTTTTGAAATTTAGCAGCACCAGCAAGGCTTATTTTTGTACCAAATGCTCATGAGCAGAATACTGGATTCAGACTTTTGACAAGCTTGAAACCCCAACCTATACAAATATGAATTTATATTTTTTACACCAATAAAAAGGATGGCTTTTTTGTTGTTGTTTTAGCTTTCCTAACAGCCAATTGGTACATAGGAAACTGCCTTACACATCTTAGATCATTGGTGCAGCTAGCTAACTATTGGTTATGCTGACAGGCAATAGCTCTGCAGGGTTTCAGACTGGGGCTTTTCCTACCTGGAGATGCCAAGGATTGGACCTGGAGCCTTCTACATGCAAAGCATGTGCCCTATCACTGAGCTATGATCATCTTCAGAAATTATTCCTGTCCATATTTTTTTTGTATGACTAGCCTTTCAAAATGCTGCTGTTACTGTGCATCATAGACTCTGAATGCATTTTCAAGCTAGTTATCGACTACGATAAAATAAATATTCTATAACCCGCTATTCCTGTTCCCTGCATGTAAAAAGCAGTAACATGCTATCACCAGAACAAATGCTTCTTTCACTAGTTTTCTGGAAACATAAAGTTCATTTAAAGCCTAGGAGATTAAATTGTGTTCGTATGGGAGACAGCATGTAGACAAAATCTGCTTCAAGAGTCAGAAGGCCCCTGAGTCAGAGGAAAGTTCAATTAATTTGTCAGAGAACTGAAAACAGATGATTTCAATCAGCACAGAAAAATGACTTCATGGCAAGAGCATACTGGTAAAGAGAGAATTTGATTTCCAATATACAAACAAGTGGCCCCCTAGAATTAAATGCTGCTTGAGCACTATTCCAGAAACAGAGCTTTTTGAAGTCTTTAGTAAATGAAGTCAGAATGTAAAGTTCAGAGTTTTGCTTAACTACAATGGAAACCTTGATGAAAAGTGATAACAGACAGCCTCCACCTCCCTCCCTCTCCGCACTTCCTGTTCTTTAAACAAAACAGTGCCATGCTGGCTTTCATGAATGGCCAGGTATCCCAGGGTTCTCATTGGCTAAACCTTTCCTGAGGCTCACCAATCAGATGCTTTAGATTCACATACAAGGTCTGTGTGAGGCCTCTGTCTGTGCTGTGAATGATTTCACCCACCCACCCCCCTTCCAGTCTCATACCTTCCTGAACCTCTCTCTGCCTCCATCTCGCTTTCTGAAATAGGAAATGATGTGATTTTTTTCTTTTTTTAAACAGACCATATGAGAATTCTGGTATAATTGTATCATTCTTGTATTAGTGCTGTGGTTTCTCCCAATAGCCCACAGGCTATCTTCCCTGGTTCTGTGTTGACTTTAAGGATCTTATGACAGAAAAAAGAGAGAGGCTTGAATAGCTATAAATTCATTTCTTTGCATGTTCCTCTGGCTTGAATTTCATTCAGTAAAGTAACTGTAACCGTCAAATACCTCAGCAATGCAGCTAAGACACAAAGGATGGGAGGAAGGAAGGAAGGGTGGTGGGGTTTTGTAGACACTCTTTGAGAGAAACTATAGAAATGCAGCCAGCATACCAAGTGCAATCTGCTTTAGAGATGTGCCTTAAAAAAAAACTGAGCAAAATCTTAGCAATGAAATTGCTATGCCCAGCCAAAACAATTTAATTGTCCTTGCTAATGTTATGGCTTTTGTATGTGTGTGTGAAATGGTGGTCAGGAAAGGGTATTTGGAGGACTGAGAAAAATTCAAAAACTGGATTTTTTTTAAAAAAAGGTAATATAATGTCCAAATAGACACACACACACACACACACACACATCTATCTATATCCCAGTCTGCATCTATATCCCAGTCTGCATCTATATTGGAACTATTTTCAACTCTTTTTATATATGGATTTTTAAAATATTAGTATGGTTTTCATATACGATATTTTTATAATTGTTTTATAAATAGAACTATTTTTCATTGTTTTTACACTTTGCTTGTTATATGGTTGTAACTTTTTTATATAATTGTAAAATCTAATTGTATATTTTTATTGGTATAATCCGCTCTGAGACCTTATAGCAAAGATCAGGTAAGACTTAAATAACTCTCCATAGCTACAGATAAAGAACAAACTAAATACTGACTTCATGCTGAAATTCCCTGCTTGGATTTCATAAAAGAATAGTATTTATTTCTTTGTATTGTCTTTGCTTCTTTTATCTTCTTGGGTTTGAGGCATGCAACAAGTGATTGAAAGCCATTCAATAATTTAAACCATTGCTCCAATCAGCACTCATTTATTAATACCAGCTTTGGGCTAAGGCATAGAACTAAGCTCAGGGACAGTGTCAGTATTAGGCATTGGCGGGCACCTCCTGAGGCTCACAGCCCAGCGGAGGGCCCATTGCCAAACCCTACAGCTGCCTGGCCCTGCTCTCCTCATTACTGTCACTGCCTCCTCACACGGCCTCTCTGGGTATGTAATCAGTGACAAGAGAAACAAAGAGGAGATAAGCCACATCTTCCACTTGCCTTGTGCTCTACCTCTGGGTGGTTGACAAGATTGGATCCAGAGGGAAGAAGGCAAGCAGGAACAGCTGACATGATGGGGCAGTGTGACCCTCCTGACACTAGTATCGCTGCTGCTTACTAGGATGGGGCAGGGGCAGGGCAGGGCGACAGTAAAATCAGAGCTGCTGGGAGTACACTCAGGATGCCCCAACCTTTCTGCTGCCCTACCCACCCCTGCAACTTCCAGTAAGCACTAGCAGCACTGGTGTTGGGAAGGTGCCTCCACAGCACGAGCCCACTGCACTAGCCACTCCTGAGAGCAAGTGAATGGGCAGCAGCAACAGCAGCAAGCAGAGGTGGGTCTGCTGAGAGGGAGGCACTCAGCGCATCTTGTTCAAAGGGCCCCCCTCCTCATACACATGCACCAAAACCTGGAGCTGTCACTAGTATAACTGATCATATGGATTTGATGAAGAGCTTTAAAAGAGTAAATGGTAAATTCAGGTATTGTGGGGATGCTGAAATTTGGCTAATCAAAGTGTCTCACCTGAGGATGTATACAGATACACCTAAAATCAAGTATTGCATGTTATCTGTTGTCTTTGCAATGGCACGGAGCCATCCAGTACCCTCCTACCCCCATGCATATGGCAGAACCTTCTTTACACAGTCTTCCTCTATATTGGACAAAACCAGAGCTTGGAAAAGTTACTTTTTTGAACTAAAACACCCATCAGTCCAATCCAGTGGCCATGCTCGCTGGGGCTGATGGGAGTTGTAGTTCAAAAAAGTAACTTTTCCAAGCTCTGGACAAAACACATCCAATCAATCCCTCTGCTACAAAGGGAGGATGTGTGGGCGCGCATATTCTTAGCATTTGTTTTTCAGCTGAAATAAAAACACTTTGCAAAGTTTCAGAAAGAAAGGAACCAGTAAAAAACTTAATGGGTTTCTCTTCTCTGTGTGTGTATGTTTATGACTCTTCATACATCTTCTGTGAGATCTGCAGGAGAGTTTCTTGATTTACTGCTACAGTCTTGTTGTCGACTAGTGTGTCATTTCACAGATGCTAGTCCTCCTTGCTGCATTCTCTTGACATTATGGAAAACATTCACTCCTAGTATGGACTCCAGAATGTATGCATCTTGTCTTTCAGTTCCAGCTGGGGTGGCCTTCAAGGCTGGTTGCAATTTTACCATAGTTAAGCTTTCATGCAAATACCTGGGGAGGGGGTGGGTTTGTACAACAGAGGCCAGAAGACCCTTAAATCCATCATGACAGGAGCTCAGATTCCAAAGAATTAGAACATCCAAGGAGTCCTTTCAGGAACTTTAAAAGCCAAATAAGCCACCTTGCCAGAGGTTTAGCTATTAAGCTGTCTATTGGGTATAGTGTTACATTACACAGATAAAGCACTTTCCTGTTGCTGCCCTTTGCAATAAAGTTCCACTTCGTCCACTTACACAAAGAGCTAGATTCAGGACTCAGTTATTCCGGTAAAACTCTGGAGCAACTCTATAGAAAACTCTGGGCTTGTTCCGAATTTTGTGTTAGTAGCGGATGTTGGATATGTGCTTTTAACGCTTAACTTTTTAAAAAGTATCATTTCAAACAAAAGATGATAATGGAATAAATTAACAGAAATATGGCCCTAAATTTTTTTTTACTCTTTTAAGACAAATCTTAATCTGCAACTTGTTATCTGAGTATGAAGTGTCTGGTACAAAGTATTGGTAAAATAACTCAATTTTCGTAAGTATGCATTAGTATAAGAATGCTACCAGACCAGTTGTTTAAATATCACAAATGGGTTGGGTCATTGGCAATAGGTGTTTTTTTTCCACTTGGGTTTTCCATGGAAAGGGTAAATCCAGATTAAATGGGGGGCGGAGAATGTGAAATGGCACTTTAATGCTGCTGATGCCATGTGGCTGCTGTGAAAAACATGAGCAGCACTCATCCCCCAATAAACATCCACCTGGAAGCTCCCTACATAGTGTAAAAGCAAAAGAGGGGGAGGAAGGGGGAGTTGTCACTTCTTCCAAAAATTCATATGTCATATTTCTTTTTAAAAAAAAGAATGTTCAAGGATAGAATAGTTCATTGCATACATTAATGCAGGTAAAATGTACAACTGTAAGAGGAAATGCGTTGCAGGCTTTCCTGAGAACTTTTTCAGAGGCTGATTTAGAAGCAGTAAATAAATGAATAAATAAGGCACATAACAATAACATTACTCATAATTTACATTCCACTTTTAATTTGCAAAATGTCCCATTTTTTAAATTGTTTCCATCCTCACACAACAGCCCTGCCAGGTAGGCTAAATTAAGAAACTGAGGCTTAAAAATAGTTATTTACCAAAGGACATAGAGTGAATCCATGATAGAAATTGCACTGGAATCCAGACAAAGTTTTGTTTATCCAGTGAAGCACATTTGCCTGTAAAATTAGCCTCCAAACTGAAACAGCTGCCCCCAAACAGAAACAGCTGGAGGCAGAGATATCCACATAAAGTCAAACAAGAAAAGCACAGTTAAGTCCACCAGTGCATAGCTCAAAGTCACCTATGCACTAAAGAGTCCCTGCCGACCCATGGAATCTGCGCTATACAGTATGTTGTTTAAACACCAGGTATGTGCCAGTGTGCATTAGAGCTACACAATGTGGCAGCAAATTTGCTGGTGTGGTTCCTTTCCCCAACATCTGTAGAGTTGCAGGAATAGCATTTTGGCTGAGTTGTCCAGTGCCAAACTCATTTGTAAATTGAACATTGGTTCTTCTGTCTGGCACTTCATATCTGGGACACTAAAAATGTTGCATCATTTTTGCACACCACTGAAAAGGGTCAGTGAGATTTTATTGCCAGACAATGGTAATAAAATAAAAATGGTAATAAAAATAAAAGACAATTATTAAGACAATGTGGGAAAACTGGCCATTCTTTTTCTAAGGGTCTCTTCCTATCTGCCAGGGATTTAATTTTCAAAAATCTGCAATGTGATTGTTGATTTTGCCGTTAGCATAATAGGTAGTTAAGCTCTTACTTGCATTATGGTGCTATCTCTCTACATTCTTGACTAAGTACTGGGTAATAAGCATATTGTGGAATGTCAGCCCCTGATGTCTTATCAAGATACCTGAGTCTCCTTTTAATTGATGTGTTAATAGGATGTTTATTGCATATTTCAATTCTGGATGTTTATATTTAAATGTTTGTGTAAATAATAATAATAATAATAATAATAATAATAATAATAATAATAATAATAATAATAATAATAATAATGCTTAGGATTTATAAAATTTCCAAATAGGATGTCTTTGGTTCTGCTAGATCTGAAATGAAGCATCTCCAGTGAAGGAGGAGGAGGAGGAGGCAGCATTGAAAACAGCATGATGATGTTTAAACATATTAGGTTGGATCCAGAGTTGACTGCAGCTCCACTCCACTAACTGGATGCTACTACAGATGGAAGTTGGGCAGTTGATTTTTGACAAGTCCCAGTTCCCCTGCAGCTCTTTGTGCCTCCTGACAAACTATTCTGGATGGCTGGGTGACTCTCTGGAATAGCATTGGAAGTAGTGCTGGAGACTACAGGGGGTGGGAGGGGAATCACAAAAATTGCCTGCCCCGTTCTTCTACTGGGCAGCCTCCATTGGACCTGACTCACTTTTGCAAATGGAAGTAGCCCTTCCTTTGTGGATCAGCAGGTTTGGTTTAGGGTACAATCCCATATACACTTCTGTGGGAATAAATCCCATTGAACTCAAGAGGTCTTCCTTCTGAGTAGACATGCATAAGATGGTACTGCAGTTAGATGAAATAAACAGGTTCTCAAGGAATAATATATTGTGTGCATGTTTTATAAAGCACCACTAATATTAATAGATGGTTAGATCCTGTTAAGAAAAGGTTGGATTCAAGTGAAAAATTGAGAAGCACTCTGCCATATAGTCAGCCCCACTTAATTATGCTTGTCAATTGTATTTCCCATGATAGCTATGCACAGTATTTAAATACATGCCACCACTTCCTGTTTAGAGTTATTAAAACCACTCCTGTGGCGGCTGAAAATATTTCAGTAAAAGTGCAGCATTTTAAATGTCTTTGGTGTTTATCTTTCCTGAAGCAATCGGGACAAAATTATCCAACCCTCTTGTCAGTAAGTTGCAGTAAGGCTGCATTTCGGAACCAGCTGCAGTAATTTGCAAACTCATCCAGTCTGCACCTTTGGGTGTGATTACTCTTCACATGAGAAACAGATTTGGATCAAAGATGAAATCTGACTAAATAAAGCTACCTTCTAAATCAGCCTTTCCCAACCAGTGTGCCTCCAGATGTTGCTGGACTACAATTCCCATCTTTCCTGACCATTGGCAATGCTGGCTGAGGCTGATGGGAGTTGCAGTCCAGCAACATCTGGAGGCACAGTGGTTGGGAAAGGCTGTTCTAAATTAACATTTGGACAAAATAACAGGTAGCCCATTTGTCGTAATTTGCTGAGAAATCCTACCAAACTGACACAAAATCAGCATATGTTGTAGAGATCATTTGTACAATCCTGCATGCTGAAAACAGGCAAATGTTGATAGTATTGCAAGCAGGACTGAACCAAATGTTCTCCAGCAAATATTTCTGGTGCAAAACTGTTGGGGATCCAAAGTTTGCCCCTTCCCCAATCTTCCTTTTTTAAAATGCCAATTTACTGTTATTACAAAAAAACCACAACCCCATAAGAAGAGCCCTGTTGGACCGGGCCAAAGGCTCATCTAGTCCAACCTTCTGTTCTCAGAGTGGCAAACCAGATGCCTGTGGGAAGCCTGCAACAAGCAGGACCTGCATGAAACAACACTCTCTCCACATGCAAATCCCAGCAACTGGCATTCAGAGGCATACTGCCTTCAGCTGTGGAGGCAGAACATAGCCATTTTGGGAGCTGTGATCTACTGCAATGCCAGCGCTAATTTTTGTTTGATAAATGAGGGTTATTTTATATCCAGAATCATACCTCTGGCTGCAGTTAATCGGGGCCATGCTGATGCTGATGCTGATGCTGATTTACTTTAAATCCCATCTTTCTTCCAAGGAGTTCAACATAGTGCACATGGTTTGCACTCCCCCTCCCCATGTTATTCTCACAACAATCCTGCAAAGTAGGTTAGGTTGAGAGGTTGTGATTCGCCCAAAGTCACCCAGTGAGAAATAGATGAGAAACAATAACAAGAAATAGAAAATGAAGATAAATACTGGTTCCTTTCTTAGGAATCCTGGGTTAGATCTAGGGTTGCCAGGTTCTTGGCCCGCGACTGATCCTGTATCTTTAGGAGAAGAGAAAGTCAGCCAAGTACAGGTGTTCTTGCAACTCTGTAATGGGAAAAACCACAACATGGAATTCTCCCTTGGTCCTGCACAACTTTTAAAGATACAGAAGACCTCTTGGTTGCCAGGCCCGGCCTCCAAGAGGTCTCTGTATATTTAAAAGTTGTGGAGGGGGGAGGGAGAATTCCACCTTGTGGTTTTTCCCATTACAGAGTTGCAAGAATACCTGCACTTGGCTGACTTTCTCTTCTCCTAAAGATACAGGATCAGTCTCAGGCCATGACCTGGCAACCCTAAATTGCCCAGAGGTACCTTGTTCTTTAATTCTATGTAGATTGTACTTGGTAGATTTTGAGGCTCTAGCAAAAAACCAAGTATATCCAAAAAGCCTAGTCTACCCACCACCAGTCTAACTTACCCCACAGGGTTGTTGTGAGAATAACGTGTGTGTGTGTACATGCACCTCTTGTAGAAAAGATAGAATATTAACATAGAGTGGTATTCAATGCTAGTCCTACTCAGAGTAGACCAAATGAAGTTAATAGACATGAATAACTTAGGTTCATTAACTTCAATGCATCTAAGTAGAACTTTGTTGAATTCAACCCTTAATAAATAAATATCCCATATCTGTATGGGTGTTTGACACTAATTTTCAAACAGAAGCATCTTCCATGTAGGAAATTTCACAGCTTATGAATCAGTCCTATGATCTCATTGCACAGAACAAAAAAAAATAGTACCCAGAGAAAAGACACTAAAAATGACAGAACTTTGTACTTGTAGCTCTCATTTAACTGATCAAGATCTCTGAAAAACACAAAGGAGAAGCTTGATAGTGTTGCCCCTGCCCCCCTTTCTTTCACTGTTTACCTTTTTAATGCTCTCCTTTGCCACCCCTGGATGTTTTGCTTTGTTTTTAAACTTCAAGAGCTTTCAAACTCTTTCAAATTCAGAAGTAAAGCTTCATTCCCTACCCTCCTGCAAAAAAACACACAAAAAACCCCCCTAGCCCCTTGCACTATTTCACCAGTTAATTAACTATGAATGCCTTCCTTTGGAAACTGGGTGAAGGAGAGGATAAAAGATGAAGAAGCCTGAGGAGAGACATAACAAGAACGGAGAGGGGGGCAGAGTGGGTGGCTTATCAAATTCCACAAATACCAGACACGGAGAGGTGTTGATTTGTTGCTGGGAAAGCCCTGTTTGTTTGCAGAGCTGAATCACCTGGTGTCTATTTGTTGTTTGAAGAAAATGGTGAGAATGAGAGTGTTTGCAGGCAGCTGTGCTGAGACAGGGTACTGTCCAAGTTGGACAGGGAAATGTTAAGGCAGCACAACACTGTAAATCCAAATATTGTTAGCCTTCAGGGTTGCCTGAAAAGGACGTGTGAAGAATGTACATGTGAGGTCCACAATTTCACTTCCCTCTGACCTCGCCTTCTATAGTCCTCCTCCTCCTCCTCCCCTCCCACTGCCTATAACTCAGGATAATACTTCATACATCTGATGAAGTGTAGTGTGGCATTATCAATTTGTTGGGCTGCAATCCAATACACACTTACGTGGGAGTAAGTCTCATTGAACCCAATGGAGCTTACTTCTGAGTTGACATGTACTGGATTGCAGCCTTAGTTTTTAAGCTTCCATAAGACTCTCTAGGATTTTGTGTGTGTGGCAAAAGTCTGATGCTGCATACATACCATACATGTGAAGCACATATAAAGCACATGGCCCACCTCCCTCATCCAAATGGTGGGCATACAGCCAGATATGGCTACCTCTCTGGAAATAAAAAAGTTGTCACTGGTGATGATTCACTAGGCAATAAATACTGATATATGGGAGAAGTGCAACAGGCTGGATTGGATTTTGGCACAGCTGTAAATGCCACCAAACACGTCAAATATATATTCTTTGGGTCTCTTTGTACATTTCAGACTCGCTCACTGGATCGTCATCTTGTAGTGCTGACCGGGCTTGAGTGTTCCAGTGAACCCTGTGAGCGATGCCGTTGGGAATCATGTACTCCCAGCAGGGTCACCCATGGCGGTAAGGTCAAAGAAGAGGAACCAAACAAAGAATGATTCAAGAATGTCCTCAATGGCAGAACAGACGGAGGATAACAATGAGTATGTTACAGCGGCTGTGAAGGTGGATGAAGGCTGCAGCGGATAAAAGACTTCCAATTGTCGTGGTATCCATGCCATTGGATCAAAGCCTTTTCCCGTCAAAATTGTGTGTTGATCATTGCGAGCTGATTTCCACACATAAAACAGATTCACACACAGGCATCTTCCAACCAAAATAAAACAAAACTCTGCTCACCCCGTATGGGGAGGGGGCTAGAAAAGGTGTCCTAAACATAGTCTGCCTCATCTCTCCCTGACTGGATTACTGCATCCAGTGGGGTCACCACTTAGTGGTCACAAAAGACAATTGAATTTTGGAACACGGAATATACAGACATTGCTGGACAATGCAGATAGTGAACGTCCTGAATGCAGGACTGCCATCATCATGAGGGAGTTGACATGTTTTAATATTGACATAGCAGCACTCCAAGAAACTCGAAGAGCAGGAGAAAGACAATTGAAGGAAGAAAACGGAGGTTATACCTTCTTCTGGAAAGGACTGCCTCAACAAGAATAACGAAGTAGGCTTTGCTATTAAAAATAATCTTGTGAAGCTCTTGTCAGAAGTTACTATTGGCATTAATGAACTCTCTGATTAAAACTCTTCTATTGGCTCTCAACTCTCCAATTAAAACTCGCCCAAAACCAGCAGGCAACTATTGTAAGTGCTTATGCACAAACATTAGATGCTCATAAAGACATCAAGGAAATTTTTTATACCCAGCTGAACACCATCAGTTATCAGAGATACCTAAGGAGGATAAAATTATCTTCCTGGGCGATTTCAATGCAAGAGTTGGATGTGATTTTGATTTATGGCCAGAAACCATTGGGAAAGGAGTTGGCAATAGCATCCTGAATAGAATTCTACTTCTGACTGTCCAATGAAGAACTAGAGAACTTAAGAATGCCTGGTGGATAAAGAAAGCCCAAGAAATCCTGCATTTTGCAGATGCTAATGATATATGAGGCTTTTTTAATGTCACAAAGGCCATCTATGTACCAACAAATTATGGTACAAATCCCTTACGTTCAATGGATGGTACCAAACTTCTTAAGGATAAAGAGTCTATAGCAATGTGTTGGAAAGAGCATTACCACGACCTCCTTAATCATAACTCTGTTGTGGCTGGTGAGATCTTCTCGCAAATTCCGCAACATCAAACTAGAGACGAGCTTGCAGTGTCCCCTAATTTGGATGAAGTCAGTAAAGCCATTAATCGAACGAAGAATAACAAAGCTGGTGGACCTCATGGGATTCCTGCTGAAATCTTTAAAGAAGGTGGGCCTGAATTTGCACAACAACGTTATAAGCGAAAAGATATGGATGAGGGAGGAGATCCCGGAAGATTTTAGGGATGCCATAATAATCACTCTTTTTAAGAAGGGTGATAGAACAGATTGTGGAACTTTTGAGGCATTTCTCTTCTTGCTACCACAGAAATCCTTACAAGGATCCTCACAAATTGCCTCCTACCTATCTCAGAGATATCCTCCCTGAATACCAAAATGGTTTCTGCCCTTCCAGGGAGACAGTGGACATGATCTTCACTGCACAACAGCTTCAAGAAAAATGTTGGGAGCAAAACCAACCTTTATATATGGCGTTTGCTGATCTGACTAAGACTTTGATACTGTGAATTGAACTGCTCACTGGACCATCCCTCTGAAAACTGGATGCCCTGATAAATTTGTGAATATTTTGCAACTCCTCCATGACAACATGACAGCAACAATTTTGGATAACAATGGCTTTCAGAGTGATCCATTGAGTCGGATCAGGTGTAAAACAGAGATGCGTCATTGTTCCAACTTTATTTGTTATTTTCATTGCTATGAATCTACACCTTATTGAGGGGAAACTTCCTACTGGTGTGGAAATCATATATCAAACAGAGGGAAAACTTATTAATCTCAATAGGCTGAAAGCAAAAATAAGGTAATTATAACCTCTGTTGCAGAACTTCAATATGCTGATGATACTGTAATCTCTGCACATTCAGAGAAAGATCTTCAAACTATCCTAAATGTCTTTGCAGAAGCATATGGAAAGCTTGGGCTCTCGCTTAATATCAAAAAAACCAAAGTGCTTCATCAGCAAGTGCGAACCAATCCCTCTGTAGCACCTTCAATCCAGCTTAATGGTGAGACACTGGAGAATGTTGATCACTTTTCCTATCTCGGCAGCCATCTCTCTGTAAAAGCTGACATTGACGCTGAAATTCAACATCGTCTGAGCTCTGCAAGTGCTGCATTCTCCCAAATGATGCGTAAGTGTTCGAGGATCAGGATATTGTCAGGGAGACCAAAATGCTTATTTACAAACCCATTCTACTACTGACCTTACTGTACGCCTGTGAAACATGGACCATTTATAAATGCCACTCCCAACTTCTTGAAAGATTCCACCAACGCTGCCTCTGGAAAATTCTGCAAATTACTTGGGAAGACAGACAGACTAATGTTAGTGTTTTGGCAGAACCAAAGACCACCAGTGTTGAAACAGTGATCCTTCAACATCGACTTCGCTGGACTGGCCATGTTGTTCAAATGCCTGATTACTGACTTCCAAAGCAGCGACTTGACCCTCAAGGATGGATAATGGAACACTGGTGGGCAGCAAAAGAGGTTTAAAGATGTTCTTAAAGTTCTTTAAAAAATGTAACATGAGCATCAAGAACTGGGAAGTTTTAGCCCATGATCATCTCAATTGGAGGTTGGCTATTATCAAAGGTGTTATGGACTTTGAAGAAGCACAAGTACAGGGCAAAAGGGACAAATGAGCTAAGCAAAAGGCACATCAAGCAAATCCTCATCACAACTGTCTTCCATCTGGAATCCTATGTCCTCACTGTGGGAGGCTGTGTGAATCTAGGATTGGCCTCCACAATCTCTTATGAACCCACCGTTAAAGACCTTATCTTGGAAAACAATCTTACTCGGTCATGAGTGATTGCCAATGAATGAATGACATTTCAGACCCAGCCTGTCAGGTAAGTGGTTCATATTATGTTCAGAAAACACTGGTCTGGTTTGCAGACATCCTGTAGCTAAAATGTCACATTTCGTTATCTTCCATTCCACCCCCCCACTTCCTTTCCTGTGATGAATTTGCAGTGGATTTCAATCTGAGTTTTAAATGCTTCTTTCCCACTTCTGCCCTTTCCATAACTCTTAAGATCGTTTATGTATTATGTGAAAGATAAAAACGCAGTTTTTACTCAAAGCACCAAACCCCTGATCCAAAGCTACATGCTTGCAGCAGTCCACATGTAACTCATAGCCCAGCTAGCCATCCTCAGTTGTGAAGGTGACAGGAAAAAAGAAAAAGAAAAAAGATGGGCAATCAGTTATTGCTCCATAACCATCAGAAATTTCTGTAAATATGTTGTCAAGCCAATAGGTTGCATCCGATATAATGTGAGCAGCAACAGGACTTCTTTCTCTCCTCACATGTCTCCCCCAGTCTGTTTCAGAGAGTCCCCAATCCTCTAGGACAGATTGTGGGGGTACACAGGAGTCAGAGGGAGTGGGCATGGCTCTATGGTGCCCATACCTTTCATCTATGCGAATTTGGAGAAGGCACTCTGCTGGAGATGTGGGTGGATCCTTATGTTGCCAAAACACCGCCATCTATGCACAACAGGGAAGAATCAGTAGGCTTGGGGAACCTCCAAGATTTGTAGAAGTACACTTAAAATTGCCTAATAAGAACTGAGCATGCTCAGTGGCCATGCTGACTGTTGGAAAAGGAAAACTTGAAATGGGAGGAATGGAATGGAGTACTCTGGAAGAGGGCATGGCTGGAAGACTAGAACTCTGAACAGGAGAATTCTATGCTGCTGTAGGTTGTTGCAAGTCATACCTGTCTTCTCACGGTAATGATTTCTTTTTCAATGTATATGTGACTTTCCTCTTTTAAGAATTAATCCCCAATCATTTAAACTGGGAGTTATTTACTAGGCAGTAAGTATGCTGAGGACTGCATCTTTAAGATTTGTTCTACTTCATGCTCTGTGTCACTAAATGTACTGAATATAATGTATAAATAAGTTTATTGATCATCAACACCAGTTGCCCCAATCCAGCAAGGATTGGAACTAAAAATGTAACTGGCCTGGGAGTGGGACAGTAGACCATAATGAACAACATGGAACAGAAGGAATGAATTGGTCTCAAAGGCCCAAACTATACATGATAGTTAATGCAGGCGGGCATTTAGCATGGATTTCCCCCCCAATTCTTCAGAAATAATCTGCAGAGCCTCCTGAGCAGGATCAGGACTGTGGTGTGTAAGAGAGTTAACTCCTTCTTTAGATACTAAAACTCCCCCATCCCACAGTTGATATTAGCCTATCACCAGAAGAGAAACGTCTGTTAATGCCAAACAACATGTGATATTGTGCATTTCATATCAGCATTTATTTATTTATTTATTATTGCATTTGTATACCGCCCCATAGCCGAAGCTCTCTGAGTGGTTTACAGCAATTAAAATAATTAAAAACAAATATACAAATTTAAAAACACAGTCTTTAGAAAACAATTTAAAAACACATACTAAAATGCCTGGGAGAAGAGGAAAGTCTTGACCTGGCGCCGAAAAGATAACAGTGTTGGCGCCAGGCACACCTTGTCAGGGAGATCATTCCATAATTTGGGGGCCACCACTAAGAAGTCCCTCTCCCTTGTTGCCAGACTCCCAGCTTCCCTCTGAGTAGGCACCCAGAGGAGGGCCTTGGATGTTGAGCATAGTGTATGGGTGGGTTCATGTTGGGAGAGGCGGTCCGTCAGGTATTGTGGTCCTAAGCCGTGTAAGGCTTTATAGATTAAAACCAGCACCTTGAATCGAGCTCGGAAACATATAGGCAGCCAATGCAAGCAGGCCAGAATCGGTTTTATATGTTCGAACTGTCTGGTCCCTGTTACCAATCTGGCCTCTGCATTTTGCACAAGCTGCGCTTCCGATCCGTCTTCAAAGGCAACCCCATATACAGCGCATTGCAGTAATCTAATTTGGAGGTTACCAGAGCATGGACAACTGAAGCCAGGTTATGCCTGTCCAGTTATTGGCGTAGCTGGG
Organism: Rhineura floridana; assembly: GCF_030035675.1. NCBI lineage: Eukaryota > Metazoa > Chordata > Lepidosauria > Squamata > Rhineuridae > Rhineura > Rhineura floridana. Next base: position 141,200,791 of record NC_084481.1, on the reverse strand, counting down.
CCACTAACTGAAGTTGGTAGAAGGCACTCCATGCCATCAAGGCTACCTGAGCCTTAAGTGACAGAGATGGTTCTATGAGAACCCCCAAGCTATGAACCTGCTCCTTCAGGAGGAGCGCAACCCCATCCAGGACAGGTTGGACATCCACCATCCAGTCAGAAGAGCCACCCACTAGCAGCATCTCAGTCTTGTCTGGATTGAGCCCCAGTTTATTAGCCCTCATCCAGTCCATTGTCGCAGCCAGGCACTGGTTCAGTACATTGACAGCCTCACCTGAAGAAGATGAAAAGGAGAAATAGAGCTGCGCATCATCAGCATACTGATGGCAACGCACTCCAAAGCTCCGGATGACCGCACCCAACGGTTTCATGTTGAACAGCATATTAATTGCTGTAAACCGCCCAGAGAGCTTCAGCTATGGGGCGGTATATAAATGTAATAAATAAATAAATATCAGTCACAAGGAACAGGAAAGGAATTATGGTGCACTGTGTGTGTGCTAACAATGCTATTTATGCAGAAATCAGATGAAGAGTTCTGTGAAATTCAGCAAATGCATACTCTTTCGGTCTATTAAAAAATACCAATCTGGCTATGTTCATTTTGAAATCTCTGTGACCCACATACTTTGGCAATTATCTATGCTAAATTAAACAGATATGCAAAATGAGATGGGTGACCCTTCTGTAGTCAAGCCGAGAATGTGAACATTTAAGTTACTGAGATCTATAGCCTAGAGAAGATCTTTGATACAGAAGTGCTAGGCAGGAAATGGACATGACAAATTCCCATTGATTCAGATTTCAAGGAAGAGTCATAGAGTTCAGTACATTTCTGACTGAGCTGACACTACAGATAACCCGAGAGCACATCCATCTCCAACTGCCAGCTCAAGACAAATTACCTTCTCTCCAGGATTCTCTCTTTCACTGATTACCTGCGACTCAAATTAAAAGCTATCTGACTTCTGACAGGGCTTTTGTTTGTCAAATTCCTCTGGATCATGCAAAAATAATTGGGAAAGGAGAAGGGAAAAGATGTTGGTGTGTATTTGAAGTCTTACAAACACAATGGACTGATCTTGTCTGCCCAATTTAGTTAAAACTGGCCAGTGCCTGGGCTAATCTAATTGTTTCCCCACAGTTAGTAAACTGTATTCTATTAATGTGGGGAGGGGGAGAGAAGCAGATAAAATCCAGAGCTCTGAGTAATACCTGAGGGCAAAACAACACTGTGGCAGTTATAGTGAAAGAGGTTATTTATATGAACTCTGAAACTGAATAGTAAACCAAAAGAATATGTTTTCATTATTTTGAAAAGCTTTTTCTTAAAAACACAACTTTGTAATGCAAAGGCACATATCTTTCTGTTTATATTGTAAAAATTAAATGGATGTATTTAGACCTTGACATAAAAACATTTCCAACACACTCCTAGACATATCTACTCAGAAGTCAGTCCCATTGAGTCAATGGGACTTACTGTCAGATATGGGTATAGAGTTGTAGCCTTAATCTGATGCTTAGCTTCAGTTGTCAAATAATGGCTTGTGCATGTATTCAAGATTTACTCTGGTTCAAAGAAATGCAGCCTATTAACAGCTCAGTCAGTAAGGTTGTATTTAAGGACAGCATGCTGTTGTGCTTACTTCTAGCACAAATTTCCCTGCAATTTATCTAAACCCTTTCAAGATAAATTACAGATAAAATGATCCTTCAGATTATCAGGAAACAAGTATACTACCCTCCATAGAGTATTACAAGCTAGTTCCACTGAAACAGTGCAGATCATCAAGAGGATATAGGAAAAGAATCTGGCATGTAGTATCAATTTCCTCTAGTAACAAATATGTTAACATGATTCTCAATTCACACATGCGCTTTCTACCTATGGAGACAATCTGCAAAACAATTGGCAAAGAAAACATGTATCTAAATCATTTACAGGTTCAATAATCTGAATTAATCACTAAGCAAGTGGTCATAATGAAGCCTAGTAACCAACTGCCATCTCATGAGCGCATCATTCCAAGGCAGCACGCTGCTCATCAGGATAAGCAAATGTGTTATCCAGAAATGGCATCATGGTTAAAAGCATCACTGCAGAATGAGTCAAAGGCAAACATAGCACAGAAATGGGCAGCAATGGACTATGGTAGGATACGTGTGTGATGGGCAGACATTGACACAATTCACATATGAAGATTTTGTTCAGTACCTTTCAAAGTTCCACACTCAAAGTTCCATGTACTGATGATATAGCAGGGCTCTGATCATTCTTTTCAATGCCTGCAACATCCCACCATCCCACCATGAGTGGAGTATTTGCCATCACTGGAAGAAATGGAACATTCCCTGTTCAGTGTGCATGCATTGGAACCACAGGAATGAAAGAACATGCTATGTCAGCACCAACCTACATGCATAATAACTGGCAATAAATTTTTGCAAGTGGAACTTCCAACAAAATATTGTAGTGTATTCTCTCTTCCTAACAGAAGTCACCCATGCCTTCCTTCTGTAAGCTGTTTGGGGCTCAAGTAACTCATTTCACCACCATCCCATTTTCTTTTTTCCCCCTTTGTCAGTTGACACATAATGTTCCTTGTCTACTAAGCATGCTCCGCCCTCATTGGACTGTTTTTTGCCCCTACTACTGCAAACCTACTACAAACAAAAAGGGATTGCAAAGAGCTCCAAAAAGACCTCTCCAAACTGAGTGAATGGGCGGAAAAATGGCAAATGCAATTCAATATAAACAAGTGTAAAATTATGCATATTGGAGCAAAAAATCTTAATTTCACATATACGCTCATGGGGTCTGAACTGGCGGTGACCGACCAGGAGAGAGACCTCGGGGTTGTAGTGGACAGCACGATGAAAATGTCGACCCAGTGTGCGGCAGCTGTGAAAAAGGCAAATTCCATGCTAGCAATAATTAGGAAAGGTATTGAAAATAAAACAGCCGATATCATAATGCCGTTGTATAAATCTATGGTGCGGCCGCATTTGGAATACTGTGTACAGTTCTGGTCGCCTCATCTCAAAAAGGATATTCTAGAGTTGGAAAAGGTTCAGAAGAGGGCAACCAGAATGATCAAGGGGATGGAGCGACTCCCTTACGAGGAAAGGTTGCAACATTTGGGGCTTTTTAGTTTAGAGAAAAGGCGGGTCAGAGGAGACATGATAGAAGTGTATAAAATTATGCATGGCATTGAGAAAGTGGATAGAGAAAAGTTCTTCTCCCTCTCTCATAATACTAGAACTCGTGGACATTCAAAGAAGCTGAATGTTGGAAGATTCAGGACAGACAAAAGGAAGTACTCCTTTACTCAGCGCATAGTTAAACTATGGAATTTGCTCCCACAAGATGCAGTAATGGCCACCAGCTTGGATGGCTTTAAAAGAAGATTAGACAAATTCATGGAGGACAGGGCTATCAATGGCTACTAGCCATGATGGCTGTGCTCTGCCACCCTAGTCAGAGGCAGCATGCTTCTGAAAACCAGTTGCCGGAAGCCTCAGGAGGGGAGAGTGTTCTTGCACTCGGGTCCTGCTTGCGGGCTTCCCCCAGGCACCTGGTTGGCCGCTGTGAGAACAGGATGCTGGACTAGATGGGCCACTGGCCTGATCCAGCAGGCTCTTCTTATGTTCTTATGTTCTTAACCTCAGTGTTCCCTGAGCGTATTGATCCCTCCCTCTTGTTTCTCAATGGCCATGTTTTCATTCTATTCCTGTTGGCACTGACCACCTGAGTTTGCTATTAGAGGGAATGATAATGAGATTGCAACTGACACAGAGTTGAATTCAATTCAATTCAATTCAACACCGAGTATATCAGAATGGACCTGCCTTACTCCCCTGGTACAAAATGCCATTATAGCTGGGTCAGAGATGTCATTCTGTTTGGTTAGAACCACCACATGTATTTGAAGGATCAAGCTGTAAATCATATTGACTTCAGTGGGACTACACCAACTTTAAATCCAAGAACTCTGCTTTAACTCATTTGTGGATCAGCCTATAAGGATTTCAGTAGGGAAATCCTCCACCAACCCTGGCCATGTGAACCATTTCAGCCTGATGATGGCCTTTCACACATCTTTGGGTGCTACCTTTGCAAATGCGCTTACATTTATTCAGAACACATATATTGACAAGAGTTTTTAAGCCTCGAAACGTTAACATTATTCCTCCTCTAAGATAAAAGGCCTAGAGAGGTTGTTTATAGAGGCATCACAGAGGAAATTTCCACAGAAATACTAAAAAAGATACATGTATTTTTAAAAAATATATTTTCGTGTAATCAGTGCTTACTGTTATGCAGGCTAAAATCAATCCACATAAATCCAGAGAGACCAAATGACCCCAGACGCTGACTCAACGAGCTAGAGGGAGCCCCAGCTGACGAAGCGTCAAGGCCCCAGCTGACAAAGCGTCAAGGCGAGTTAAGCAGCAGAGCGAAAAGAGGGTAAGTAGCTCCCATTTATTCCATTATTTAATTGAAGTAAAACAGCTCAGAGCAATAAGGGCAGCCCAAGGTCACCCTGAGCTAGGAGCCAAATCCTGAAAGAACCTATATCTTAGGAGACAGATCCTAGGAGAAGGAAGCCCATAGAAAGCTAGTTTTCAACACCACCCTAGCAGGAAAGCTTCAGGGGACACTGTAAACAAGGCTAAATTCCAGTCGGAGAGAAGGGGGAAAAGGAAACTCCACCGACACATACAGGGAGAGAGTCAGCGCAGTCCTTGCTAAAAAGGGCAGCTTCAGCCTTCCTGAAACACAACCACAAGCTCTGTTTCCCTAGGTTAAAGAAAGGTCAGGCTGTTCTAGGTGGGAAAACAACAAACACAAAAGACTTGCCTGGAAGGCGCAGCCCCTTGATTAGATTAAAAGCAGCCAAAAGCTTAAACAGCCCCGCCCCTCGCTCAGGAAGGAAGGAAGCCTGAGAGAATACTAAAGAGTTAAGCCCCAGCTGATAGCCATCAGCCTCAAGTAACACATCATTGGCTGGCAGCAGTAGCTGGGAGGAACCAGCCATACATATAAAGTCAGAGCACCCTAGCGAGGGAGCCTGCTCCACGAGCTAGAGGGAGCCCCAGCTGACAAAGCGTCAAGGCGAGTTAAGCAGCAGAGCGAGTTCGGCAGCAGGGCGAGGAGGCAGCAGGGCGAGGAGGCCAGGGCCCCCCACTCTGCCCGTCTGTTCCCTGACCTCAACTAAACCGCAGTCTCCAACCCATTGACGTAATAAACCTTAAACAAAACTATGCAGGTAAGAAGCCAGCAGGGGTGTGGGGGCTTTCCAGTGTTTTGCACCGCCTGCAGCATGTACGACTATCTGCCTGTTGGGCAGAAGTCGTGGGTGTGCTCTCGGTGCAATGAGCTCCTGGCTCTCCGGGAACGACTTCATTTCCTTGAGGCCAAGGTGGCAGACCTGGAAAAGCTGGGAGAGGCAGAGAGGTGTGTGGAGGAGGCCTTCAAGGACGTTATAGCTGTGTCCCACTCCAACGATGATAGCTCTCCTGCTATCATGGAGAACGATGGTCTCGGGGAAGGAGAGCATCCAGCTGAGGAAGAGGGAAACGATCCCTTAGAAGGGACCCATTCCTTGGGGGATGAGCAGCTATCCTCTCGTGCCGAGGATATATCTCCAGGGGGTGGAGGGATCCTTGTAGTGGGTGATTCGATCATTAGGAACATAGACAGTCGGGTGTGTGATGGGCGTGTAGACCGCAAGGTGTTTTGCCTGCCTGGTGCGAAGGTTGCGGATATCGCCCGTCGTTTAGATAGTTTGGTAGACAGTGCTGGGAAGGAGTCAGTGGTCGTGGTGCACGTTGGCACCAACGACATGGGGAAATGCAGCCGTGAGGTCCTGGAAGCAAAATTTAGGTTGCTAGGTAGGATGCTGAAAGCCAGGACTTCCAAGGTGGCTTTCTCTGAAATGCTACCAGTTCCACGCGCAGGACCAGCCAGACAGGCCCAGCTTCGCAGTCTCAATGCGTGGATGAGACGATGGTGTCGGGTGGAAGGGTTTGGATTTGTTAGGCACTGGGGAACATTTTGGGACAAGCCGGGCCTGTACAAAAGGGACGGGCTCCACTTGAACCAGAATGGAACCAGACTGCTGGCACTTAAAATTAAAAAGGTAGCAGAGCAGCTTTTAAACTGACTGAGGGGGGAAACCCGACAGGAGCTGAGAAAGGTCCGGTTCGGAATAAACCTCCCCCCTGGGATAAAAACCAAAGAAATGATGAAATTTTAAAAGGGGTAGGCCTAGAAGTAGGCATTGTGAGAGCAGGGGCACAGGATATAAATTCAGAAGAGCAAAATTACCACAGGCCTAACCACAAGTGCCAAAGACACTTGAAGAGAGACACTGCTTACAAGTGCCTGTACGCTAATGCTAGGAGCCTCCGAACCAAGATGGGAGAACTGGAGTGCTTGGTCTTAGAGAAGAGCATTGATATAGTGAGCATAACCGAGACCTGGTGGAATGGTGAAAACCAGTGGGATACGGTTATCCCTGGATATAAACTATATCGGAAGGACAGGGAAGGACGTATTGGTGGCGGAGTCGCTCTATACGTGAAAGAAGGCATTGAATCCAGCAAGCTCGAAACCGCAAAAGAGGCAGACTCCTCCACAGAATCGTTGTGGGTGGTGATACCGTGCCTCAGGAGGGACTTAATACTGGGAACGATCTATCGTCCCCCTGATCAAAATGCTCAGGGAGACCTTGAGATGAGATATGAAATTGAGGAAGCATCCAAACTAGGAAATGTGGTAGTAATGGGTGACTTCAACTACCCGCAGATCTACCGCAGATCAGAAAAGGTACCGCCAGGGCCGGACTTCCGGGAAGTGGTGCTGGCTGGTGGTTGTCTCTGAGGGAGCTCTGCCTCAGAGGAAGCTTTTTTCAGGTTAAAAGCCAGCCAAGAGGAATCTTGGACTGGCTTAAATGTTCTCCAAGGTATAGGAGAACCGATCAGATCTTCCACAAGACTTCGTTGAGCTGTCGGCGGCTGGAATTGATCAGGAAATTCCTGAGATAAGAAGGCAAGCCGATCGGCTGAAGACGGAGTCAGGAATTACACGCAAGCTGAACTGGAATAAAGCGAAGCGTTTTTTCTTCTCTCAAAAAAAAAACGTTCTTAACCAGCGAGCCCACTTCTGCCTAAACCTTATCATTCGGCTTAAATTACTGCAATAAAAGGGATTTGTTTATGAATCAGCAATTGAGAAACCTGGGTGAGTCATACTTTTTCTCTTTTAAATATAATTAAGGAAGAAAGAAAATATAAACAACTTATATACTTTTTTTACGACAAAAAGCTGGCTTGAATTTGGACTTTTAAAGTTTAAAAACGGATGAGAGGTAATTATTATATTTTGGACTATTTTTCTCTTTGGACTATTTCTTGTTGGATGAATCCGCTGCTCGTATATGCTACTAATTGTTTAGTCTTGGCAACCAGAATTGTTTTGCATTCTTGGAAGCAGATAAGGACTGTGTTGTGCTGGCTGGATTTCAATAATAGGCCTGGAATATTAACTCTTCTTTTTGGTGGAGGGAAAAAAAGAAAAGAAATAGACTGCCCTTAGGTTCTGAAACAGTGATTAATATTAGAAATTAAAGGCCTCTTTTTGAAAATGACAACTAAAAAAACAACCAAGGCCCAGGGGCGAAGAGGTTCTATTGATACACAGGAAGAGGATATACCCCCAGAAATGTTTCAAAAAATAATGGAAGGGATTAATGCTATAAAACAGGAAATGAAACAGGAAATGAAAACTGAATTGACAGATATAAAAGACTATATTAAAACACAAGTGGATGAGATTAAAGGGACAATTGGGCAAATAAAGGAAGATGCAAAAAATACTAAAGAAAAGGTACAAACCTTGGAGAATAGAACAGATATACTAAATCTGGAACTAGAAAAAAAATTGGACTATTTAGCTGTGACTGAAATGAGAAATAAAGAGCATTGTTTGAGATTCCGTGCAATCCCTGAGGAAACAGGTGAAGACATTAGAGATAAAATTGTTAATGCTTTAGTAAAATTTCTGGACTTGAATGAAGATAGGATGGAATTTGAAATAGACAAAGTTTATAGAATTAACTCCAGATATGCAACAATGAAAAAAATTCCAAGAGATGTGCTTGTTCATTTCGTAAAGAAGACGACCAGAGATATGGTTTTACAGCAACACTTTAAATATACCTTTAAAATTGATGGTAAGGAAATACTGGTGATGAAGGAAATTCCTATTAGACTTTTACGTAAGAGAAAAGAATATGCTTTCCTTACAGAAAAACTTAAGCAATGCAAAATTCAATTTAGGTGGGACGTTCCAGAAGGAGTGATTTTTACATTCAGACAACAGAAATACAGACTGAATACTGTTCAAAAAGCAAGGGACTTCTTGAGAAAAGCTTCAAAAGATATGGAAGAAGATAAACTCAAAGATATGGATATAGTTCCTGGGAAACAAAGTCAACAAGGATATGCAGAGGAGGGGAAGGAAGATGATGGATCAAAAGGAGCATCAGGCAAATTTTAAAATACACGCTTAATGATGGATTACAAATACCTAACTTGGAATATAAATGGAGCCAACACGGCGCAGAAGAGAAAGAAAGTGTTTCATTATTTGAAAAAATTAAAATTGGATATAATTTGTTTACAAGAAACTCATATTCAGAAGAAAGATTCCAAATATTTGATTTGTAAAAATTTGGGTGAAGAATTTATTTCAGCTGGACCAAAAAAAAAAAATGGAGTTGTTCTCTATATTAACCCACAATTGCTTCCTAAATTGGTATTATTGGACGATAGTGGTAGATTTGTGGGGGTTGAAATTACTTTACAAGGTACAAACATTTTGATAGTGGGTATTTATGCCCCCAATGAAGATAAAACAAGGTTTTATACAGGACTTATGGAAAAATTGTCAGAGTTTTCATATGAGCATTGGTGTGTCATGGGTGACTGGAATGGGGTAATCTCACCAAAAATTGATAGGCTTTCTGAAAAAAATATCAAAGAGACACAAGGTAAATTACCGAAGATTTGTTTTGAACTCATGGAACATTTAGAATTGGTGGATACCTGGAGATATATAAATGATAATGCAAAGGAATTTACTTATTTTTCAGAAAGACATAAAACATTTTCGAGGATTGATATGATTTGGATGTCAAAAATTTTAGCGAAGGATATTTTTAAAATGGATATATTACCAAAAACTTTTTCGGACCACAATCCTGTGATATTAACTTAAAAAAAAAAAAATCTTGGATTTAGATGGAGACTAAATGAATCTTTATTACAGAATGATAAAGTAGTACAAGAATGTAAGAAGAAATTAAAGGAGTTCTTTGAATATAATTTATATAAAGGAACAAGTGAAAATATTGTTTGGGATACTAGTAAGGCATTTATGAGGGGATACTTTATTAAATGTAATTCTGAATTAAAAAAAAAGAAACAACAGAAAATGCAATTAATTTTGGAAGAAATAAAACAAAAAGAGGAAGAATTGAAAAAGAATCCAGCTAAAGTTTCTATTGTAAATCAAATTAAAATGTTACAGAAGCAAGTATCAATGTTGACAGTTAGAGAAATTGAAAGGAAATTAAATTTTGCTAAACAAAGGACTTTTGAATTTGCAAATAAACCTGGGAAATGGTTAGCATATAAATTAAGAAAAGAACGTCAAAAAAATATTATTTTAAAGATACAAGAAGGAGATGAGACGCTGACAGATAATGTAAAAATCAAAAAGATTTTTCATCAATATTACTCAACATTGTATAAGTGTCAAGAAATTCCATCTGAAAAAATAGAAGAGTATTTATCTAAACAGAATTTGCCGAAAATTACAGATTTTCAGAGACAAGTTATTAATGGCCCTATTACGTCAAGAGAGATATCTGAAGCTATAAATAAAATTAAATTAGGAAAGGCGCCAGGACCAGATGGGCTATCTGCAATGTATTATAAATGTTTGGAGGAAGAACTCTTGCTACCCTTACAGTCTACAATGAATTCTATTTTGCAAGAGGGAAAGATACCGGATAGTTGGAAAAATGCTAATATAACATTAATACCTAAAGAGGACCAAGATTTAACTAAAACAAAAAATTATCGGCCAATATCTCTACTGAATAATGACTATAAAATTTTTACAATGATTTTGGCTGAAAGATTGAAAATAATATTGCAACAATTTATTCAGGAAGATCAATCAGGGTTTTTACCTAAAAGACAATTACGTGACAACGTCAGGAATGTTTTGAATGTGTTGGAATATTTAGAACAACGAAATGATAAACAAGCAGCTTTGATTTTTTTAGATGCTGAAAAAGCATTTGATAATTTGAATTGGAAATTTATGTTCCAGGTTTTGGAGCAAATGGATTTTGGAGACAACTTTATAAAATGGATCAGATCGATTTATACATCACAGAAGGCCCAGATAATTGTTAATGGAGACTTAACGGATTCATGTGAAATACAAAAGGGTACAAGACAGGGATGTCCATTATCTCCCCTTTTATTTATTCTGGTTTTAGAAGTGCTGCTTAGAGATATAAGGCAAGATAAAAGGATTTCGGGATTAAAAATAAAAAAAGAAGAATATAAATTGAGAGCATTTGCTGATGATTTGATAATTGTACTAGAAAACCCTTTGGAAGGAATTCATATATTGATGGACAAATTAAAAGAATTTGGACCGTTAGCAGGATTTAAGATCAACAATCAAAAAACAAAGATGTTGGTGAAAAATTTAACTTTAAGGGAACAGAAAGAGTTAATGGACAAGACAGATTTTACAATAGAAAAAAAGTTGAAATATCTAGGCATCATCATGACAAATAAAAACTCAAAGCTGTTTCATAATAATTACGAAAAATTATGGACAGAGATTAAGAAAGACTTGCTAAGATGGGATAAACTACAACTGTCATTAATGGGTAGAATATCTGTGATAAAAATGAATGTATTACCGAGAATGATGTTTTTGTTTCAAACAATACCTGTAATATCCTCTGATTTACCTTTTAAACAATGGCAAAAAGATATTTCTAAATTTGTATGGCAAGGAAAAAAACCAAGAGTTAAATTTAAATTACTTCAAGACGCTAAAGAAAGAGGAGGACTGGGATTACCAAATTTGAGACTTTATTTTGCTGCCTGCTGTTTAGTCTGGATTAAAGAATGGATCTTATTGAGGAATAAAAGACTATTGGATTTGGAGGGTCACAATCTGAAGTGGGGATGGCATGGATATCTATGGTATGACAAAGTAAAAGTAAACGTAGACTTTAACAATCATTTTATAAGACGTTCTCTGTTGAAAATATGGAATAGATACAAACCAAGGTTTTATTCGAAAATACCATTATGTGTCTCAAGTCAAGAAGCGTTTTATAGAAGAGAAATGTCTGGAAAAGAGAAATGGTTAACTTATCAAGAACTATTAGAAAATGTACATGGAGAATACACAATGAAAGAGAGAGAACAATTGATAAAGGAAGGATATAGTTTTCATTGGTTTGCCTATTTACAATTGTTAGAAAGATATAAAATGGACAAGAAAATGTATGGGTTTGAAATAAGTAAATCTGATTTTGAAATAGGTTTGTATACAAATGATGAAAACATAATTGCAAAAATGTATAAACTTTTATTGAAAATGGATATGGAGGAAGAACAAGTAAAAGAGTGCATGGTAAAGTGGGCAAAAAATTTTGGTCATAACATACAAATGGATCAATGGGAAAATATGTGGAAAAAAGGCTTGAAATTTACATTATGTTATAATCTTAAAGAAAATTTTTATAAAATGATGTACCGTTGGTACATGACTCCAGAAAAGCTGTCAAAAATGTATAGTAATGTCTCTAATGTTTGTTGGAAATGTAAACAACAAGAAGGATCTTTTTATCATATGTGGTGGTCATGTAAAAAGGCGAAATTATTCTGGGCACAGATAGGTAGGAAGATGCAAAAAATTTTAAAGATAAATATTCAGTCAAAACCAGAATTTTTTTTACTGGGTTTTATGGATAAACAAATAGAAAAGAAATATGGAAGAATATTATTATATATGATTACGGCAGCAAGATTATTATATGCACAAAAGTGGAAAATGGAATCAATACCAACAATGGAAGAATGGCTACTGAAATTAATGGACTTAGTAGAAATGGATAAATTGACGTGTTTACTTAGAGAAAAATCGACAGATACATTCCTTAAGGATTGGAAGCCTCTCTTAGACTTTTTGTCGAAAGATCAAAATAAAATGATGATACTGGGATTTGATGATTAATTAAGACAGCTTATGGAGAAAAGGGATTCTGTATGTACATATTAAGGGACAGGTTTGATGTATATTATATACTTATAGCTGATCTGTGACAAATCGGAAGTCAACCATTTTATTTTTATTTTTTGTTGTAGTATTGTTATGTTTTTTCTTACTTTGTTTTGTTTGTTTTTTGGAAAAATTTGAATAAAAACTATATAAAAAAAAAAAAGAAAAGGTACCGCCAGGGCCAAGAAGATGCCAGCATGGTTAACGAGCAAAGTCAAGGAAGCTCTTAGAGGAAAAAGTCTTCCTTCAGAAAATGGAAGTCTTGTCCGAATGAAGAAAATAAAAAAGAACACAAACTCTGGCAAAAGAAATGCAAGAAGACAATAAGGGATGCTAAAAAAGAATTTGAGGAGCACATTGCTAAGAACATAAAAACCAACAACAAAAAATTCTATAAATACATTCAAAGCAGGAGACCATCTAGGGAGACGATTGGACCCTTGGATGATAAGGGAGTCAAAGGTGTACTAAAGAATGATAAGGAGATTGCAGAGAAGCTAAATGAATTCTTTGCATCTGTCTTCACAGTGGAAGATATAGGGCAGATCCCTGAACCTGAACTAACATTTGCAGGAAGGGATTCTGAGGAACTGAGACAAATAGTGGTAACGAGAGAGGAAGTTCTAAGCTTAATGGACAATATAAAAACTGACAAATCACCGGGCCCGGATGGCATCCACCCAAGAGTTCTCAAAGAACTCAAAGGTGAAATTGCTGATCTGCTAACTAAAATATGTAACTTGTCCCTCGGGTCCTCCTCCGTGCCTGAGGACTGGAAAGTGGCAAATGTAACGCCAATCTTCAAAAAGGGATCCAGAGGGGATCCTGGAAATTACAGGCCAGTTAGCTTAACTTCTGTCCCTGGAAAACTGGTAGAAAGTATTATTAAAGCTAGATTAACCAAGCACATAGAAGAACAAGCCTTGCTGAAGCAGAGCCAGCATGGCTTCTGCAAGGGAAAGTCCTGTCTCAGTAACCTATTAGAATTCTTTCAGAGTGTCAACAAGCATATAGATAGAGGTGATCCAGTGGACATAGTGTACTTAGACTTTCAAAAAGCGTTTGACAAGGTACCTCACCAAAGGCTTCTGAGGAAGCTTAGCAGTCATGGAATAAGAGGAGAGGTCCTCTTGTGGATAAGGAATTGGTTAAGAAGCAGAAAGCAGAGAGTAGGAATAAACGGACAGTTCTCCCAATGGAGGGCTGTAGAAAGTGGAGTCCCTCAAGGATCGGTATTGGGACCTGTACTTTTCAACTTGTTCATTAATGACCTAGAATTAGGAGTGAGCAGTGAAGTGGCCAAGTTTGCTGACGACACTAAATTGTTCAGGGTTGTTAAAACAAAAAGGGATTGCGAAGAGCTCCAAAAAGACCTCTCCAAACTGAGTGAATGGGCAGAAAAATGGCAAATGCAATTCAATATAAACAAGTGTAAAATTATGCATATTGGAGCAAAAAATCTGAATTTCACATATACGCTCATGGGGTCTGAACTGGAGGTGACCGACCAGGAGAGAGACCTCGGGGTTGTAGTGGACAGCACGATGAAAATGTCGACCCAGTGTGCGGCAGCTGTGAAAAAGGCAAATTCCATGCTAGTGATAATTAGGAAAGGTATTGAAAATAAAACAGCCGATATCATAATGCCGTTGTATAAATCTATGGTGCGGCCCCATTTGGAATACTGTGTACAGTTCTGGTCGCCTCATCTCAAAAAGGATATTCTAGAGTTGGAAAAGGTTCAGAAGAGGGCAACCAGAATGATCAAGGGGATGGAGCGACTCCCTTACGAGGAAAGGTTGCAGCATTTGGGGCTTTTTAGTTTAGAGGAAAGGCGGGTCAGAGGAGACATGATAGAAGTGTATAAAATTATGCATGGCATTGAGAAAGTGGATAGAGAAAAGTTCTTCTCCCTCTCTCATAATACTAGAACTCGTGGACATTCAAAGAAGCTGAATGTTGGAAGATTCAGGACAGACAAAAGGAAGTACTTCTTTACTCAGCGCATAGTTAAACTATGGAATTTGCTCCCACAAGGTGCAGTAATGGCCACCAGCTTGGATGGCTTTAAAAGAAGATTAGACAAATTCATGGAGGACAGGGCTATCAATGGCTACTAGCCATGATGGCTGTGCTCTGCCACCCTAGTCAGAGGCAGCATGCTTCTGAAAACCAGTTGCCGGAAGCCTCAGGAGGGGAGAGTGTTCTTGCACTCGGGTCCTGCTTGCGGGCTTCCCCCAGGCACCTGGTTGGCCACTGTGAGAACAGGATGCTGGACTAGATGGGCCACTGGCCTGATCCAGCAGGCTCTTCTTATGTTCTTATGTTCTCAAAAACAGTGTTGGTCCTCACTGACAGTGTAAGTGAATTTTTTTAGGGGAGGGGGAGTTCATCTTAGAGAAACACTTTGTTCCTTCATGCTGTAGAGTTAAAGAAAGGAAGTATTTGACATTCCAAAGCAGGCAGAGTTAATCAGTAATGTACCTGATTAATCTCTTAGGACTCCGGTCCATAACAAAGCTTCTATTCTGTTATTGTTCAGTTCTCTAGAATGGGTTGGTAGAAGATGGAAGGAAAGGCATTTGGGCTTGACTAAAGGGCGCTACAGTGCAGAGAACCTGATCAGGGTGATAATACAGGAGTGGTGAAATATGGTGCAGAGTTCTACTTATCACAATGACCCTTCATTTAATGCGGAAATGGCCTTTGCTCAGATTGGGATGCTCTGGATGTATTGGATACAATGGTCACCTTGTTATTAAAGATTAAGAACAAATGAACTATCACTCAGGCATGAAACAAGCTAAGGGTCATCCTTAACTGTGGTGACAAATTCCAGAAGAGCAGCAGCCTGTAGCCGCAGGGAGAAGACAAAAGGTGCTGTGGCACCTTAGAGCTAAGTACTTTATTGTGGCATGTCCTTTCATTGTGGCAACAGCTCTTGGCGCAGTAAATCAGTTGGACTCTAAGAGCCCATTTGCATTTTATTTTAAATGGGCAGTTTCAGAATTGCAAATCACTTGTGCTTCTGAATCTCCATGTTTAAAGAGGCGATGCAAAAGGAAAGACTGAGGGCCACTTTGCATGCTACACATGGCATACATGCCAGTGGTATTTGTTGTTTTGGAAAATGAGATCCTGCTTTTCCTAATATAATGAACTGAAAGTTCAAAAAAATTGACAGCTGTCCTCATCTCTGTCTCTCCCCCCCCCCCATCACTGAGTATATACCATTTGCTTCCCTTTTCAGTAAAGTCACACAATATAGAAGGTTCAGGAGAGTCAAAAGGAAGTACTTCTTCACAAAGCTCATCCTTAAACTCTGGAATCTGCTGCCACAGGATGTAGTGATGGCCACCAACTTGGGTAGCTTTAAATGGAGATTAGACAAATTTGTGTAGGATAAGGCTATCAGTGGCTGCTAGACATATGGCCGTGTACAATTTCAAGTAATAAGAACATAAGAACATAAGAAGAGCCTGCTGGATCAGGCCAGTGGCCCATCTAGTCCAGCATCCTGTTCTCACAGCGGCCAACCAGGTGCCTGGGGGAAGCCCGCAAGCAGGACCCGAGTGCAAGAACACTCTCCCCTCCTGAGGCTTCCGGCAACTGGTTTTCAGAAGCATGCTGCCTCTGACTAGGATGTGGTATGCCTATGAATACCATTTCTGGGGAGCATAAGTGGGCAGACAGCTGTTGTGCTAATGTCTGGCTTGTGGACCTTCCCGTAGGCATCTGGATGGTCATATTGAGAACATGAGATGAGCCTTTGGACTTTGGTCAGATCCAGCAGAGCTCTTCTTATGTGCTTGTGATCCAAGACAGACCACTGTAGCTCTCATAAATTCCAACACAGATGTTCCCAGTCTGTGTTGGAATTACTTTTTAATATGTTCTTAAACCTTCTTTTTTAAACTGTTTTTAATCTTAGAAGATATTTTCAAAGCTTTTTTTAAGTAATGTTTTTGAAGATTTTTTTTAATGTGTTTTAAAGTTTGTTTTTATGATGTTTTAATGTTTTCAGTGCTTTTGTTTGCCATCCTGGGCTCCCCCTGGGAGGAAGGGCAGGATGTAAATAATAATAATAATAATAATGATGATGATGATGATGATGATGATGATGAGAATTCTGTAGGTTCATACTGCATGTTGCTGTTGTTGTTATGTGCCTTCAAGTCGATTATGACTTACGGCGACTCTATGAATCAGCGACCTCCAAGAGCATCTGTCATGAACCACCCTGTTCAGATCTTGTAAGTTCACGTCTGTGGCTTCCTTTATGGAATCAGTCCATCTCTTCTTTGGCCTTCCTCTTTTTCTACTCCCTTCTGTTTTCCCCAGCATTATTGTCTTTTCTAGTGAATCATGTCTTCTCATGATGTGTCCAAAGTATGATAACCTCAGTTTCATCATTTTAGCTTCTAGTGACAGTTCTGGTTTAATATGTTCTAACACCCAATTATTTGCCTTTTTCGCAGTCCATGGTATGCGCAAAGCTCTCCTCCAGCACCACATTTCAAATGAGTTGATTTTTCTCTTATCCGCCTTTTTCACTGTCCAACTTTCACATCCATACATAGAGGTCGGGAATACCATGGTCTGAATGATCCTGACTTTGGTGTTCAGTGATACATCTTTGCATTTGAGGACCTTTTCTAGTTCTCTCACAGCTGCCCTCCCCAGTCCTAGCCTTCTTCTGATTTCTTGACTATTGTCTCCATTTTGGTTAATGACTGTGCTGAGGTATTGATAATCTTTGACAAGTTAAATGTCCTCATTGTCAGCTTTAAAGATACATAAATCTTCTGTTGTCATTACTTTAGTCTTTTTGACGTTCAGCTGTAGTCCTGCTTTTGTGCTTTGCTCTTTAACATTCATCAGCATTCATTTCAAATCATTACTGGTTTCTGCTAAGAGTATGGTATTGTCTGCAAATCTTAAATTGATGTTTCTCCCTCCAGTTTTCACACCTCCTTCATCTTGGTCCAATCCCGCTTTCCGTATGATATGTTCTGCATGCAGATTAAACAAAAAGGGTGATAAAATACACCCCTGTCTCACACCCTTTCCGATGGGGAACCAATCAGTTTCTCCATATTCTGTCCTTAGAGCAGCCTCTTGTGCAGAGTATAGGTTGCACATCAGGACAATCAGATGCTGTGGCAACCCCATTTCTTTTAAAGCATTCCATAGTTTTTCATCATCTACATAGTCAAAGGCTTTGCTGTAATCTATAAAGCACAGGGTGATTTTCTTCTGAAATTCCTTGGTCCGTTCCATTATCCAACATATGTTTGCAATATTATCTCTGATGCCTCTTCCCTTTCTAAATCCAGCTTGGACGTCTGGCATTTCTTGCTCCATATATGGTAAGAGCCTTTGTTGTAGAATCTTGAGCATTACTTTACTTGCATGGGATATTAAGGCAATAGTTCGATAATTACTGCATTCTCTGGGATCCCCTTTCTTTGGAAGTGGGATATATATTCAACGCTTCCAGTCTGTGGGCCATTGTTTAGTTTTCCATATTTCTTGACAGATTTTTGTCAAAATTTGGATAGATTCAGTCTCAGTAGCTTGTAGCAACTCTATTGGTATGCCATCTATTCCTGGTGATTTGTTTCTTCCAAGTATTTTAAGAGCAGCTTTCACCTCACATTCTAAAATTTCTGGTTCTTCATTATATGGTTCCTCCGTGAATGAATCCGTCATGCTTCCATCTCTTTTATAGAGTTCTTCAGTGTATTGCTTCCATCTTCCTTTTATTTCATCTCAGTCAGTCAGTGTGTTCCCCTGTTGATTATTCAACATCCCTACTCTTGGTTTAAATCTCCCTTTCATTTCTCTAATCTTTTGGAATAGGGCTCTTGTTCTTCCCATTTTCTTGTCCTCTTCTATTTCTACACAATTATTGTAATAGTTTTCTTTGTCCCTATGTACTAGTCGTTGTATAGCTGCATTTAGGGTTCTGACTGTGTTTCTATCTCCTTTTGCTTTTGCTTTCCTTCTCTCTTTAACCATTTTAAGAGTTTCTTCAGTCATCCAGTGAGGTCTTTCTCTCTTTTTAACTAGAGGTATTGTCTTTTTGCATTCTTCCCTGATAATGTCCCTGACATCAGTCCATAGTTCTTCTGGTTCTCTGTCAACTAAGTTTAAAGCCTCAAACCTGTTCCTTATTTGATGTTTATATTCTTCTGGGATGTTATTTAAATTGCATTTTGGCATTATGAGTGCTTTGTTGTTCTTCTTTAGCTTTACTCTGATTTTCGATGCAATCAGTTCATGATCTGTACTGCAGTCTGCTCCTGGTCTTGTTTTTGCAGAAAGTATGGAACTTCTCCATCTTCTGCTACCAATTATACAATCAATTTGATTCCTATATTGACCATCTGGTGATGTCCATGTGTACAGTCATCTTTTTGGTTGCTCAAAAAATGTGTTGGCAAGAAACAAATCATTGGCTTCACAGAATTCAATAAGTCTTTCTCCTGCTTCATTTCTGTCACCTAAGCCCCATTTCCCCACAATTCCTAGTTCTTCTCTGTTCCCTACTTTTGCATTCCAGTCCCCCATGATTATCATCATATCTTGTTTTGGTGTGTGATCAATTTCCTCCTGTACTTCTGCGTAAAATCTCTCCAATTCTTCTTCTTCTGCGTTTGACGTTGGAGCGTAGACTTGGATGATGGTTATGTTAATAGGTTTCCCATTTAATCTCATTGATATCACTCGCTCAGACCTTGCATTGTAGCTCCTAATTGCTTTTGTTACATCACTTCTCACTATTAAACCAACCCCATTTCTTCCTGATTTCTCATTTCCTGCATAAAATATTTTGTAGTTGCCTGATTGAAAATGTCCCATTCCAGTCCATTTTAATTCACTCACGCCAAGTATTGTAATGTTGATACGCTCCATTTCTTGCTTGACAATTTCTAACTTTCCGTGGTTCATGCTTCTCACATTCCATGTTCCTACTGTGTGCGTCGTACAACTCCAGACTCTCCTTTTGCATCTGTGCGCATCAGCCTCTGGGCTTCCTTTCGGCTTTGACCCAGCTGCGTCATTAGTCACAGCGCTACTCGTACTTGTCCTTTGTTCTTCCCCAGTAGCTCGGTGAGTGCGTTCTGACCTGGGGGTCTCATCTTCCAGCACTATCCCGTGCTGCATTTTGGATACTATGTTAATAGGGTTTTCGTGGTAAGAGGTATTCAGAGGTGGTTTCCCATTGTCTTCCTCTGAGTATGAATGCATCTTAGTCTGGTGTCTCAGCTTTGACCATTCCTCCTTGGGTGCCCCTGCTAGGAGTCTAGCCTCTTGGTCTTGACTCCTGACGGCATTGCTCTCCACTTCTTCAACACTCTCTTTTTTCAAGAATGTTTAATTTTAATTGGATCTGGCTGTATTTATTATAGAATAGTTTCATATCTCTTTGAGAGGAAGAGTGGGATATAATTTTAATTATAAACAAATAATATAAAAAAACCCAAAGAAACAAACCAACAACAACAACCCAACAACATTCAGCAACATTTCCTATCCTGGATAGGCAATTGCCAGGGATGAAAAGGAAGCATATTCATTCTAACAAATTTTGTTAGAAACTGTCCCCAGGATGTCCACACAACAGGCAAAATGAGGACAGTGATTTAGGAGTGACAAGTACCAGAAACAGGGACACTAGGAGCAACAGGAAGTCAACACAGTCAAGGTCTCATTGTTTGAGATGGACACCTAGGGTATATCTACACAGCAAACTTAGGTTTAATAGTCTGTACCTCTTCTTAGGCGAACCCTGAGAACTGTAGTTCAGTGAAGGCAAGATACATGGGATTCTAAAATGGACTCAGCATGTTAACCAAACTACAATTCCCAGGATTCTTTGGGGGAAGACATGACAGTTAAGCTGATATAAAACCAGCACAGTACAGATATACCCCTAGCTTGGTGACCTACCACAGATGGCATACACATAAGTTTCAGAGTCTATCCTCAGGTATGGATGAAAATAGGACAGGGGTGGGGAACTTCAGACCCTGGGCCCAGATGTGGCCTTCCAGCCCTCTCTATCTGGCCCTCAGGACTCTCCCCGGGCCGTGCCTCTTCCCCAGGCCACACCCTTCACTGGCTATTATCCACACCCTCTTCGAATACCTTTATCTGGCTGGAATGTGTCCTTCAACTGTAATAACATATCTTCTTTGCCTGGGTGGCAAGATGTATAGTAAGACTAGAAACAACTGACTTTTGTGTGGCTGGACTATAGCCGACTGGCATCACATCCGTTATCCACCCACCATTGCCATGCGCCCCCCCCCCCAAATTGCCCATGAAGAAACACGGCCCTCAGGCTGAAAAAGATTCCCCACCCCTGAATAAGTTGGGAATACAATTAGCAGGCAAAATGAAGCCTGCTGCTTCTGGGAGGAAGGGCAGGATATAAATTTAATAAATAAATAAATAAAGTCTCTGGATTGGCAGCCTGGGCTTCATGGCCCACTAACTAGCTCCTTTCTGCCTCTTTTGGTCACATCCACACCATATATTTAAAGCATTCTTATGCCACTTATAGCAGCTATAGCTTCCCCCAAAGAATCCTGGGAACTGTTGTTTATTGGGGTGCTGAGAGCTGATGGAAAAATGGACTGCCTTCAAGTCGATTCTGACTTATGGACAGCCCTATGAATAGAGTTTTCATAGTAAGTGGTATTCGGAGGGGGTTTACCATGGCCTTCCTCTGAGGCTGAGAGGCAGTGACTGGCCCAAGGTCACCCAATGAGCTTCATGGCTGTGTGGGGATTCGAACCCTGGTCTCCCAGGTCGTAGTCCAACACCGTAAACACTACACCACACTAGCTCTTATTTATTTATTAATCTGATTTATATCCCACCCTTCCTCCCAGCAGGAGTCCAGGGCAGCAACTCTGTTACTGAGAGTTGATAGTAGGCCTTTAACAAACTACAGTTCCAAGGATTGTTTGGGGGAAGCCATGACTGTTAGTGGTATAAGATTGCATTAAATGTGTGGTATGGATATGACCTTAGGCTCCAGCTTCCACCTTAGTCTCTTAGCTCCAGCTATTATTCTTAGGAATCATGGGTTAGAGAACATATGTTTCCGGGCTAGATTCAAAGTGTTGGTATTAACCTATAAAGCCTTATACGGTGCAGGACCATGATACCTTGCGGAACGCCTCTTCCGATATGAACCGGCCCGTGCACTACGTTCTGCTACGAAGGCCCTCCTCCGGGTTCCAACTCACAGGGAGGCCCGGAGGGTGATGACAAGATCTAGGGCCTTCTCAGTGGTGGCCCCCGAACTATGGAACAGTCTCCCCGAGGAAGTACGCCTGGCGCCGACTCTGCTCTCCTTCCGGCGCCAGGTCAAAACCTTCCTATTCTCTGAAGCATTTTAAGTTACACTGATTTACTTTTTAAAATGTTTATTGTATTGGATTGATGATTGTATTTTAGTATTATTTTGTTATTCATTGTATTTTTATGCTATTTTATGTTCACCGCCCAGAGAGCTATTGCTAGTCGGGCGGTATATAAATTTAATAAATAAATAAACATACCCTTCAGGTTTAGATTTAGGTATGACTTGTGTCTGGCCCTGGCCTGACAAACCATTCACTGAGATGGTCACAAACATAAGCCTATTTGGTCATGAACATCAGGCTGTCTGTTTGAAAACTCCTCCCAAACTCAGATTGTTTGTGTCTGTGTTGCTGTGGGTGGGGTTCATACCCCTTGCACTGAATATTACAGTGAAAATCAGTTTCAAAACTTCACCTTTGAGTCATGCAGTTCTCAGCTGGGCACAATTTGGATGCTCCTTGGGCAGCTGAAGAGACTCTGGGAAGTAGGGATGATAAAATAATTATGTATGAATTAGCTAATTAATTCATCAACTGCAGGTTATGGGCATGGTGCTGCAGACAGTCCACGCATGCATACATAATGAAATGTGTAAACCAGTTAAATATATTGTTGTGCGCCTCCCCAATCTCTGAGCGGTGAGATTTCCGGGGTCCCTGCGCTCATCTAGGGTTTGGTTTCCTTTGGAAAGAAGATCAGCAGAGACTGCAGTGTCTTTATGAAATATGGTTTGTTTATTTACACACATTCCAACCTGAGCTTAAGAATGGAGGGGTTCAATGCATCAGCAGTCCAATATCTAGCTTTTCCATCTGGGTTGCAGGAGGCACCCCAAATGCCATGGTGCAGAGAGCCAGTCTCTGCCTGCCTTCAATCTCCAAGCATTCTCTATACAAAACTCAAAACTACAAGCCTCTGCTGGGCTCCAGGAAGGGGGGGGATGCTCTCCTGAAGAGTTTCAATGACAAAAGGGTCTTCCTGGCCCATTCACCGTTGCAAGGCATAGGATTCCAAATCAGAGGTTGGAAGGGGACCCACAGGAATCATCCATCCCAACCCCCATGCTCATAACACTACACCCTTCTCTGTCCCAGACCTGCAAACAAACAACAGAATAACAGCTTTTCCTACAAAGAAATAACAGGTACAGGTTAGTAAGACATTGAAATATACATCATTAAAAGCATAGTCATATTACAGTCTCATTTCCAAACAAGTACAAAAACAGTACATTCCCTTACAGAACTTTTTCAATTAATCACTCTCTCTTTAGGCTTCCTCTTCTTTCTTGGAGCTCCCAGTCATAGTTCTGCATTCAAACAGCTTACCCAGTCCTCATAACTTGGCAGTGGCCAAGATACTGAGTTCCTGACATGTTTAAGCATGCCCTCAACCACATGCACATTTTCCCCTTGCTCCCCCAAACAGTCGTACACCCACCCACAACCTAACAGACACAGAATAGTAAATCTTAAACATTAAAACCTTATTGCAAAAACCTATCAACATGATTCCTAAAAAATCATTAAACAGCTCATATCCCCACACGCATGCAAAAAAGCACAGATCAACAGCATTTCAAAAGGCAATACTAAAACCATCAGAAAAATTCCTACAGCAAATCAGTACAAATCAGTACACAGTCCCATCAGTACACAGTCCGATAAGCACAACCCCCACCCCCAGACCATGTGGTTGCCAAAATGGTCCTTTGTCTTGGGGCTCATGGAGTTCTCAGTCCAAGCTGATCCCTGCTGCAGCCTGCAGGGAATTGGGACTCCTCTCTAGGAACAGATTTGTTTCCTCATCAGCACATGGAAGGCTGTCGCCATTTTCTTCCTACTCTCTGCCCTGGGAAAAGCCTTTAAACCAGTCCACTTCATCTGCCCCAAACTCCAAATCATGTCCTGCCACAAGTCTTTATCTGGGGGCATCTTCTTCAGGATTAGCTGGCCTAGCCCACCCAGGTTGGCAGAAAGGAATCTTCTCTGTTCTCCCTCACAATCTCCAATGTAAATCATGGGCCCAAACAGAGGCAGGCAACCCTCCCAGTGTCTCTTGCCCTCTAAACTCACAGGGCGCTGGGTGCCTCTCACTGCTGGAATTTGCCCAGGGACTGCACCCATCATAGGAGCTGCACCCCACCCTATAAGACCATTATGGGGCACCCAAGGGACAAAGTCCCTTGGGTATTTAATCTCACCCATCTTTCCAGGCACTGGGAGTTCCTCTTGGGCTTGCACTCCCACCTCAGGCTTCTCCTCCTGCACTTTTTCTTGCACAGCCATTTCTCCAGGCGCTGGCAGCAACTCTTGCACACATGCCTCCAACTTTTCCTCCTGCACTTTCTCTTCCACAGCTGGCATTCATGGGGCAAAGAAATCTATCGACAGCTGCTCTTCTCCAGCCTCTAGTTCACCTTTCTCCAAGGCTTTTTCTTCCTCCTGCACCACTTCTTCAACAGCAGGCACACAGGGAGCAGAGAAATATATCAGCAGCATCTCTTCTCCAGCTTCTACTCCACTTTCATCTGAGGCCTCTTCCTCTTCATTTTCCAGCTTGTCCTCCTTCAACTCTTGGGGCTTCACTTCCAGCTTTCTGCTGTCTTCCCCCCTGGCAGGCTCCTGGACAATCAAAACTTCTTCCTCCGCCGCTACTGCCTGCAACTCCTCACAGTCCACTCCCTCCAGCTGCCCATCCACTTTCTGGATCTCTTTAGCCACCCCAGTCTAGGTGCTCTGCAGCTGGACTGGGTCACCCTCGACCCCTTGTAGCGGCTGATCAGGCCGGGCTCTCACCTCATCACATGGGGTCTTCTTTTCCTCTTCAAAGGTACTTCCCAATATCTCCCTCATTTGGTGCCAGTGCTCCTGGCGGTCTCTTTGTCTTTCCTCCCATTCCTCTTGGCACTGACGTTACCTTTGCCGCTGATCCTCCTGGCACTCTCTTTGCCTTTGCTGCTGGTCCTTCTGGCGCAGCTGGAGAAGCAATTTTAGCTGTCCCAGGATTGCTGTTTCTCCCTTCATTTTGACTCAGGCACACCTTGCTCCCAATGCTTCTTCTAGGAAACTCAATCCTGCTCTTGACACCAGTGTTGCACGCCTCCCCAATCTCCGAGCAGTGAGATTTCCGGGGTCCCTGCGCTTCTCTAGGGTTTGGTTTCCTTTGGGAAGAAGGTCAGCAAAGACTGCAGTGTCTTTGTGAAATATGGTTTGTTTATTTACACACATTCCAACCTGAGCTTAAGAATGGAGGGGTTCAATGCATCAGCAGTCCAATATCCAGCTTTTCTATCTGGGTTGCAGGAGGCACCCCAAATGCCATGGTGCAGAGAGCCAGTCTCTCTGCCTGCCTTCAGTCTCCAAACATTCTCTATACAAAACTCAAAACTACAAGCCTCTGCTGGGCTCCAGGAAGAGGGGGAATGCTCTCCTGAAGAGTTTCAATGACAAAAGGGTCTTCCTGGCCCATTCACCGTTGCTGGGCAACTGATAGGCCCATTATCTTACCTGGCCAATCCATTTGGTTAACAAAGGAGAGACTCATCTGACCAGCAGAGTGAGTTTCTGTCCCCTAGGCACAGGATTCCAAATCAGAGGTTGGAAGGGGACCCACAGGAATCATCCATCCCAACCCCCATGCTCATAATAATATAACTTTGAATCAATTGGTAGCCTCTCTTCCCCCCACCAAAAAAAACCCTTTAAAAACTTGATCAACTAACATTCCAGGAGATTCCCTTGATAATGTCAAAGAAGAAAATTATAATTTCTTCCTGGGTGGGGGGTGGGGGGAACAACCTCAGATTGTTGTCCCCTCTGTCTCTCCCCCTCCCAGGTAGCCTCCTTATTACCTTGAAATCTGCATGGAACTGTGAATGAAACAACCAACACATGCTGGGACTTCAGATTACTCAGCAGGAATAACTGAAGAACAGTGTGGCACAGAGTGGTAAGTGGCGGTAACGCAGCCGAAGCTCTGCTCATGGCCGGAGTTCGATTCCAACGTAAGGAGGAAGTCAAATCTCCGGTAAAAGGGGTCGAGGTCCACTCAGCCTTCCATCCAACTGTGGTCGGTAAAATGAGTACCCGGCATATGCTGGGGGGTAAAGAAAGGCTGGGGAAGGAACTGGCAATCCCACCCCATATATTATTATTATTATTATTATTATTATTATTATTATTATTATTATTATTATTATTATTGTCTTTATTTATACCCCGCCATTTTTCCAAAACTGGAACTCATGGCAGCTTCCAGATATATACGGTCTGCCTAGTAAACGTCGCAAGATGTCACCCTAAGAGTCGGAAATGACCCGCACTATAAGTGCGGGGACACCTTTACCTTTTAGTGTGGTATTTCCTTTTTCCTGAAAGGTTAGAAAGCTTATGTAAGCCTTGAAAGAAGAAAATGGAAGCATGTTTTCAATCCACACTACAAAATAAATGCATCTATATGGATACATGTTGCTATTTTTCATCTTAGAAAATATTCAAACTATTGAAAAAGAGATAAGGGTTAATTCATCAGAATCAATAAAATGATGATGACAGCGACGACAATGATTTTGTAAACCACAGAGGTTTTCTACAATCAAGCGGTATATAAATTTTGTTAAATAAGTACATAATATTGTTGTCTGGCCTTATGGAAGAGATTGGGCTGGGTTCCAATTTGTCCTCATCTCATTTTATCCTTACAACAACTCTGTGAGGTGGATTACACTAAGAAATAAGGATTGGCCAAGTCCACCCATAAACATTCAAGAGCAGAGAAGTTCTTTAGCATAGTGGATGTGGATTTGTAGATTAGATTTAGGAAGACCAAGGTCTTCCCATGCCAGGGTTCAAATCCCTGCTCATCTGTGATGCCACTGGGCAACCTTCAGCTGTCACTATTTATTTATTATTTTTAAAGCTTTTAAGCCACCTTTCGGTAAATCTATCAGGGTGGCATACAAGAAAATTATAACCAAAACTAAACAAAACCCTCAATATAAAATTACAAACCATATCAGAGCAGCATTAAAAACACACACAGCATAAAAACCTCCACCTGATTTTCCAAGATTATTTCTTCACTCTTGTTTCCTTGCACTACAGCCTGTCCCATTCAGTAGGGTTCCCTGCCGCTTAAGAGAACCTTTGGGGATGGGGAGTGTGGGGTCACCATGGGGACGAGGGGCATGAGAGTCTGCTTCTGCCAGCCCTGTTCTGCACATATTTGTCTGGATCCAACCCAATATGTAGTATATCAGTGGAGACTTCCTTATGTCTGAACAATTTTCGGCTTTTCCCCTTGAAAATACTCTGGGAGGAAGGGCGGGATATAAATCAAATAATAAATAAATAAAATAAAGTACTCCTTTCTGATCATCCACCTGGGAAAAAAATCTTAATCGGGCATATGCATACTGGGTGCTCAAGAGTATTAAAAACTGAATGCATAATGCTTTGTAAGTAGTGGCTCTATCAGTACACACATCTACTCAAAGTCCCACTGAGTTCAAAAGGACTTACTCCATGGTAAAGGGGATACAGGATTGCAGCCTAAATCTGTTGTGTCAAAAATATAAATGCTCCAATCCTGCCAGGATGATTTATACACAGAAATAGCAAACGGTTTTTTGTTTGTTTGGTTGGTTTGCACACAACCTCACATTTCTAGGTGCACAGGTGACAAATACAAATACTTAGCATCCAGGGTGCTTGGGCAGCTCTCCTGTCCTACCCACGAGACAGCCATTGTCAGCTTTAGTTGTCCTGATCACTTCCTTTTGTGTGTGTGTGTGGATTGAATCCCTCCTCCCAAGAGGTAGGACTATGTAAAAGTTCAGTGGGCTATCTGTTCAATGCTATGCACATTGATCTATGGGTTGGATGGAGCCATTAAATTCTACTGAAACAGCTAGGATTTGAATTTGGATTTCCATTGCCCAAACCCAGCATTCCAGTAGTTACACTATAATGCTCAAAATACATGATTCCAGGCTAATCTGAGCTTAAGTAATGTTTTGTTGTTGCGTTGATTCAGCAGGGAATGCAACTAATTTAGCACTTATCCCCCCCCCCCCCAAATGTAGCAATTTAAAATACAAGGACTCTTAATTTAACTGATCTATAGGTCATGGTGATTGCATATGCCAAATATTTCAGTGCAGTTACTGGAACATGGTAATGGGAACCTTTCCCACTGTAAAATTTGCAAATTGAGGAAGTTAGCATCTTCTGGGAACCTAGGTGGTTTTTCAGAGGCTGGTGTTAAACCAGTATGTCTGATTTTGGTCCATGGATATCATTTTATATCTTACCTTTTAAGATGGTGGGAGATAATATTCAGCTCATTAAACTATGATTTGACAAAAGTCAAGCACTTTTGTTTCATCAGTTTGCATATGCTTGATTATGGCTGTTTTCAGATTTATCCAGAATGGAGCACATACACAGAGCATGTCTCTTATAAAGCTGCAAGAGAGAGAAACAGAATTAAGCACAGAAGAAACATGTTCCATTTTTGTGAGTGCTTGGAAAACACCCAAATTACAGAACTTTGGGTTTTAGAGATTCTTGATTGACTCCATAACCTTTTGTCTTCTCCAGGTATTTCCCAACACCTTGTAACAATTAGGCTAGCAAAGCGAAAAGTTTAAAGGACAACAGTTTAATCCTTTCCAGTGTGTGTATCTGTCTCATTAAAGCATTCTCCTGGAGCAGTGTAATGATGCATCAAATGGAATCTATTTCAAGGTAAAATGAGTGCTGCTGATGTCTAACACACTGTTCCTGAGGCCTGACTTAGGCTCCAGACCTTGTGCAGCCTAGCACTGGAATAGATTAAATATCAACCCAGGTCAAGTTCTCATGGCCCAGGCGCAAGTGCCAACATTCTTCCAATTATTCAAGGCCAAAGAGAGAGCAACCTGCCTTGACAGAATTGTGACACAGCTTGATTAGATTTAGCTTAGATGCCTGCCGAAAAGGATACCCTTGTATTTAACTTAGGAATGGTTATATCTGTTTAAAAGGAATGAAGGCGGTGGGAGGGGAGACAATACAGTCAGAATCTGTTCAGAAGAAACGAGGGAAAGAGAGAATACTGCTGTATGCCTATGTAATAGCACATGTGTGTAAAATCTAAAATCACCACACTTTGGGGAGTGGCACATTTCAGTTTTTATATAAGCACAGGATGGCATTACTGAAAGGCATGTTTGAGGACTTTAAACAGTGTCATCAGCTGGAATCAATACATTTTCCAGGCATGGGTGCCCTAAACTTTATGAATATTAAAGAAAAGAATGTGTGGATGTGTTTTGCACATAACCTGCTTCCTTCCTTGCCACGGCACTATCCAGTTTTCTAAGTCCCACTTGCAGAATACGCATGAAGAAAATTGTGTGCACAATGTACACAATATATATTTTGACATTCTTTTGTATGGTATTGAACCTCTGTTTTGTACAGTGTTTTGAAATTCTGATCTATTGCATTTGATTTCAATTTTCTGTGCATTGCTTTGAGATTCTTGAATATATAGCAATTAAGAAATTTTCTAAATAATAATAATTAAAACCATCATCATCACATTTCATTCTCATGGATATGCAGTAATCAAATGTGAGAGTGAAACTGTGGACTACTTTATACATTATTATTATTATTTACATATATATAGGGAGTGGTACTAAAGGGGACTACAAGGGTAAGATTTAACGTAGAAGGCATAAAATCATAAAATCAGTGTCAGGCTCTACCTTCAGTCCCTCCCAAAGGCTCTCCGGAACAAGATCATTTTCAGAAGTCTCCGGAAAACCATCAGGGAGGGAGCAGAGCAGACTTCTTGGAGTAGGGTGTTCCAAAGCTTGGGGGCCACAGCTGAAAAAGCTCTCTCCTGCATGCCTGTCAGTCTAACGTATTTCACTCCAGGCATGCAGAGGAGACCAGAGGCAGATGATCTTAAATCCCAGGCGGAAATGGCGGAAGTAGTCCCTCAGGTACATTGGTCCAAGGCCGTTTAGGGCTTTAAAGGTCTGAACCAGCACTTTGAATTGGGCCCAGAAGCAAATTGGGAGCCAGTGGAGTCGATAAAGCACAGGGGTGATATGCTCCCTGTGCCGTGCTCCAGTAAACATAATGGCTGCTGCATTTTGAACCAACTGTAATTTCTGAACCATTTTCAAAGGCAGCCCCACATAGAGTGTGTTACAGTAATCAAGCCTCGATGTCACCAATGCATGTGTCACTGTGGCCAAGTCAACTACCTCCAGGAACAGACACAGCTGGTAGACCAGTTTGAGTTGGCCAAAAGCACTCCTGTTCAACTCCAGTTCAACACAAAAACTGCCTTCAGGCAAACCTGGCTCTACCATGATCCTAGTAGTGGTACTACCAGCAGAAGTGTTCAAGTGCTCATAACACCTGTATGAGCCAGCTATATGTCTTGTATATCCTGAAAACAAGAAACTTTCTGGAGGATATGGAACAACTAAGAAATTGTTGTTGTTTATATGTGTTAGTAACTGTTCCTCACAAAAGTGACCCAATCAACTTACCTTAAAAATTGCGTACATAGTGAAAATATACACAGGTCAATCTACTTTAAATGGTTTGGGGAAAATGTCATTATCCATTTAATCAGAGCTGGTGGTATGGAATGCAGTTGGGAACTACTGTAGGATCCAATGATATCATGTTAAAAGTGGGCAATGGGAGTTGGAGTTTAACATCTGGAGAGCCACATGCTCCCTATCCCTGCCATAGAGCATACATCAGAGCAGATGACATCGTTTCAGAAGGATAAAAACCATATCAGTACAAGTTAACGTGAAGACTTTCCTATAATTCTGAAATGTAGATGAAAGTACATCCCATTTCTTTATTTTTGAACTGTGACTAATTTCACAATATTCTACTTGCTTGCAAAATTCAGCTAATTTCCTATATTCAAAATTCATGAAACCTGATTCAACATTTCTAAAAAGCTAGGACATTGTGGTGGTTAAAGTACATTAAATAAACTTATTTGGGTCTTAAAACTGAACGTTGTGTATCAGCATCATGATTTCATTTTTTTTCTTTGCACCCAAAATAGCGAGTTTCTTAAAACATCAGTTTTAAGATATGGGAAGGTGGCAAATGTCAGCACAAATGACGTGTCCAGCCCCAGTACTGAATCCAACAGAATAATGTTACAATCTCTACACTATGTATCATTCCCCTTTCTTGGGGAAAGGTTTTATCGTCCCCCACCCCATTCTAAAAGGCATTTGATTGTATGCGCCTAGTTAAGTGGAGGTGCAGGAAAAGGACAGGCAAATCTGGTCTCTATATAATTAGACCCAACGTGTTCTCTCCTGAATTCTTAATCTGCTTTATTCATTTGGCTGCCATTTGCATTACTGGACAACAGCCCCTCCTCATGCTAATTTACAAAATGGGCTCTTCTATTTAGAGCTGTCAATACCATGTCCATTCATTATCCAGTATCTTTCTATGCCCAAAAGACCTTTCCTGTACTCTCTAAGCAGAGTGGTATTATTCTTATTGTTCTTACCATTTCTCATTTTGTTAGCACAGCCATTCTGGGGATTTAGCTGTGAGATCATTTAAGCTTCCAGACATTTAGTTAAGTGTCATCAGTACATTCCCTTGCCCCCTCCCTCATTTCAGACCAGTTTAGGAACCTGAGCACAGCGCAAGAGCCATAACTATTGAAACACTGTGTCATCACAGTGGTTACTGTGCTTCTTTCTGTCCAGGTACCTAGTACAAATGGATTGTTCCTTTTGGTATATGGTAGCCTCTTGTGCCCTCCCTGCTCGTCAGTCAGAGACCTGTTGTACAGTCCACTGGGTGGGATAAAGACTTGTCCCTTGGTGAACAGAAGGGATCTTTTCATGCACAGAGGGAACTTGGGTCCACTGGAGGAACAGGTGGCACTTTTTTTTGCCCTAGCACCACTTCTTGCATAGGGCTTATACAGAATTCTGGGCAGTCGTGGCTGGTGCCCAATGGGACTGATAGGGTGGAAGGCAGAGAGGCCAAGAGCAGGTGGGGCCAGAGCCAATGACAGGCAGAGCCAACCAATTCTAGTTCTGCCCCCATTCTCCTCCCTGCTGTGTTCTACAAAGGCGACACTGAGCTGAAGGAGGAGCAAGCTGATAGGGTAACCCTCTGGGCTTGATATAAGTAAGAAGGCAGGCAAATGGGGGCTGGTTGAGGGCAGACTGTTGGGGGGGGAAAAGGACCCCATTTTCCCTAAACGACCAGCCTCTGATGGTTTCGGGTGGCAATTTGAGTTGCATAACTTATTTATTATTTATTTATTATTTATTTTATTTATTATTTGATTTATATCCTGCCCTTACTCCCAGCAGGAGCCCAGGGCGGCAAACAGAAGCGCTAAAAACACTTTAAAACATCATAAAAACAGACCTTAAAATACATTAAAACAAAACAACGTTAAAAACATTAAAACAAAACTTTAAAAACATCTTTTAAAAAAGGGTTAAAATATTATTTAAAAAACATATTAACAAGCAATTCTAACACAGATGCAGACTGGGAGAGGTCTCAACTTAAAAGGCTTGTTGAAAGAGGAAAGTCTTCAAAAGGCACCGAAAAGGTAACAGCGATGGTGCCTGCCTAATATTCAAGGGGAGGGAATTCCAAAGGGTAGGTGCTGCCACACTAAAGGTCCATTTCCTATATTGTACAGAATGAACCTCCTGATAAGATGGTATTTGCGGGAGGCCCTCACCTGCAGAGCGCAGTGATTGACTGGTATATAAGGGGTAAGACCAGGTATCCTGGTCCCGAGCTGTATAGGGCTTTGTACACGAAAACTAGAACCTTGAACTTGGCCCGGTAGCAAATAGGCAGCCAGTGCAATTCTTTCAGCAGCGGGGTGACATGTTGGCAATACCCTGCTCCAGTGAGCAGTCTTGCCACTGCATTTTGCACTAGCTGCAACTTTCAGACCAACCTCAAGGGCAGCCCCACATAGAGCGCATTACAATAATCCAGCCTGGAGGTTACCAGTGCGTGGACAACAGTGGTCAGGCTATCCTGGTCCAGAAACTGCCACAGCTGTCTTATAGACCGAAGCTGATAAAAGGCACTCCTAGCCACAGAGGTCACCTGGGACTCTAGCAACAAAGATGGATCCAGGAGCACCCCCAGACTACGGACCTGCTCTTTCAGAGGGAGTATGACCCCATCCAAAGCAGGCAACTGACCAATCATCCATACTTGGGAACCACCGACCCACAGTGCCTCCATCATGCTAGGATTCAGATTCAGTTTATTGGCCCTCATCCAGCCCACCACCGAGTCCAGGCAGTGGTCCAGGGCTTGCACGGCCTCTCCCGATTCAGATGTTATGGAGAAATAGAGCTGGGTATTATCAGCATACTGCTGACACCTTGCCCCAAAGCTCCTGATGACTGCTCCCAAGGGCTTCATACAGATGTTAAACAGCATGGGGGACAAGATGGTACCCTGCGGCACCCCACAACACAACTGCCAGGGGGCAGAAAGACAGTCACCCAATGCTATTATCTGAGAGCGACCTCAGAGATAGGATCGGAACCACTGTAAAACAGTGCCATCTTACCAAGTTGGCCCAGAAGGATACCATGGTCAATGGTATCAAAGCTGCTGAGAGATCAAGTAAGAATAACACTGTCGCACTCCCTCTGTCCTTCTCCCAATAAAGGTCATCCATCAGGGCGACCAAGGCTGATTCAGTCCCATAACCAAGTCTGAACCCAGACTGGGATGGGTCAAGACAATCTGTTTCATCCAAGAGTACTTGCAATCAATCACCTTCCCTAAAAAGGGGGTATTTGCAACCAGTCAGTAGTTGTCACAAACTAATGGGTCCAGGGTGGGCTTCTTCAAGAGTGGTCGGATCACTGTCTCTTTCAAGGCACCTGGAACCACTCCCTCCCACAATGATGCGTTGACCACACTGTGGATCCACTTGGTCAGACCCCCTCAGCAAGCTTTAATAAGCCAAGAAGGGCAAGGGTCGAGAGGACACGTTGCTGGCCGCATCCTCGCAAGCACCTTGTCCATGTCATCAGGCCACATCAACTGAAACCAATCCCAAGAAGTTGCAGCAGACGTTGCACTAGATACCTCATTGGGGACTACAGTAGATGTGGATGGGGCATCAAGATTGCTACGGAGGCGATCAACTTTACCCTCAAAGTGCCTTCCAAACAATTCACAGTGGGCCTCCGAAGGGTCTAAAACTCCATTTCCTGGAGTTGATGCCAACAGACCCCTGACAATATGGAAAAGCTCCACCGGACGGCTACTTGAGGATGCGATGGAGGCAGAGAAGTGGGCCTTCTTCGCCGCCCTCACCACCACACAGTAGGCACGGTTATGATATTTTACTCATGCCCGATCAGCCTCACAGCACGTCTTTCACCACTTGCGCTCTACCCGTCATCCAGCCTGGTGTACCAGGGTGCAAGCCAGGCTCCACAATGCCAGAGAGGGCGCTCAGGGGCAACTGTGTCAAGACCCCAATGCGCCTCACTGTTCCACAGCGTGGCAAGGGCTTCAACAGGGAACTCCCACAGGGCATTAAGGAATCCTGTGGATTCCATTAGGCTCTGGGGGCGGACCATCTTAATCTGTCCACCACCCCTGCGGGAAGGATCAGAGCCATAAGTTTGGCAACCAAGAGGTCTTCTGTGTCTTTAAAAGTTGTGCAGGGGCAGGGAGAATTTCACCTTGTGGTTTTTATTATTATTATTATTATTATTATTGTCTTTATACCCCGCCATTTTTCCAAAACTGGAACTCATGGCGGCTTCCAGATAAAAAATACATATAATTAAAAACATACAAAATCTACATTAAAATAAGATTAAACTATTTCCAATATTAAAACCATACACACATATAGCTAAAAGAGTGCAAACTAGTTTAAAAATAATATAATAGACATTAGCAATGGAGCACCCTTCACACCCTATTCCAAAGGCTTGTTGGAATAGGAAGGTCTTTGCTTGTCGGCGGAAGGACTGCAAGGAGGGGGTCATTCTTACCTCCCTAGGAAGGGAATTCCAAAGCCTAGGGGCAGCCACCGAGAAGGCCCTCTCACGCGTCCCCACTAGTTGTACTTGAGAAGATGTGGGTATTGAGAGAAGGGCCTCTCCTGAGGATCTCAGGGCCCGGGCAGGCTCATATAGGGAGATACGGTCTGATAAATAGCCTGGACCTAAGCCGTATAGGGCTTTATAGGTCATCACCAGCACTTTGAATTGTGTCCGGAAACAGACTGGCAACCAGAGGAGCTTTTTTAACAGGGGGATAGTATGGTCCCTATAACCAGCCCCAGTTAGCATTCTGGCTGCAGCACGTTGTACCAACTGAAGTTTCCGAACAGTCTTCAGAGGCAGCCCCACGTAGAGCGCGTTACAGTAATCTAAATGGGATGTAACTAAGGCATGTGCCACCGTGGCCAGATCAGACGGCTCAAGGAATGGGTGCAGTTGGTGCACTAATCTTAACTGTGCAAAAGCACTCCTTGGCCACTGCAGAAACCTGGGACTCCAAATTTAACGCTGAGTCCAGGAGCACACCCAAACTGCGAACCTGTGTCTTCAGGGGCAGTGTAACCCCATCCAGCACAGGCTGTATCCCTATTCCCTGATTTGCCTTACAACTGACCAGGAGCACCTCTGTCTTGTCTGGATTAAGCTTCAATTTGTTCACCCTCATCCAGTCCATCACTGATGCCAGGCATTGGTTCAGGACCAGTACAGCTTCCTTGGAATTAGGTGGAAAGGAGAAATAGAGTTGGGTGTCATCAGCATACTGATGGCACCGAACCCCAAACCCCCGGACAACCTCTCCCAGCGGTTTCATGTAGATGTTAAATAGCATAGGGGACAAAACTGAGCCCTGAGGGACCCCACAGGCCAATGGCCAAGGGGTCGAACAGGAATCCCCCAGCACCACTTTCTGGGTTCGTCCCTCCAGGAAGGAATGGAGCCACTGCAAAACAGTGCCCCCAGGTCCCATCCCAGCAAGGCGGCCCAGAAGAATACCATGCTTGATGGTATCAAAAGCCGCTGAGAGGTCCAGCAGAACCAAAAGGGACACACTCCCCCTGTCCCGTTCTCTGCGTAGGTCATCCACCAAGGCGACCAAAGCCATCTCCGTCCCATAACCAGGCCTGAAACCAGACTGAAATGAATCCAGATAATCTGTTTCATCCAAGAATCCCTGGAGCTGGGACGCCACCACACGCTCTATTACCTTACCCAAAAATGGAATATTGGACACTGGCCGGTAATTATCCATCATGGAGGGGTCCAGGGAGGGCTTTTTTTAACAAAGGCCTTACAACTGCCTCCTTTAGGCAACCTGGAACTCTGCCTTGGTGTAAGGAGACATTAACCACTCCCTTCACCCACTCAGCCAGTCCCTCTCTGGCACTTTTGATAAGCCAGGAAGCGCATGTGGAGGCTCTCACCTCTCCAAGGATCATGTCCACATCCTCGGGCTTTACAAATTTAAAAGAATCCATCATTACTGGGCAGACAGGAGCCAAAGTTACATCCCCCGAGACTGTATCAATTATAGCGTCTAAGTCGGAACGAATCTGAGCGACTTTATCTGCAAAGTGCTGTGCAAACTCTTGACAGCGGGCTGTTGAGTGATCTATATTACTCTCTTGGGGGCCAGAATGTAAAAGACCCCTGACCACTCGAAACAGTTCCACTGGACGGCTCCCCGCAGATGCAATGGAGGCAGAAAAGAATGATTTCTTTGCTGCCCGCACTGCCACAGAGTAGGCCTTCAAATAGGCTCTAGCCCGTGTTCGGTCAGACTCGTTCCGAGTCTTCCGCCAATGTTGCTCTAGTTTCCATCTCATTCGTTTCATCACCGCCAGCTCCTTGGTAAACCAAGGGGCTGGTTTGGCTCCACTTCGTGAGAGGGGACGCTCAGGAGCAATCGTGTCCACCGCCCTGGCCATTTCCCCATTCCAGAGGTCAAGCAGAGCTTCAACAGAATCGCCTGCCAAGGTGGCAGGAAAATCCCCAAGAGCCATCAGGAAACCATCCGGATCCATCCAATAAAATACAATGTCAGAAACAAGCAATAAAATACAATTAAAATCAATAGGAATATTTAATGTGGACATGCTACTGACTACCTGAATGAAGCTTGTGGACCACTGGTGGTCCACGGACCACAGTTTGGGAACCTCTGCCCTAAGCAACTGAGTTTCATAGCTACATATGAATGTTTTTTAAGGAATGGCTTGTATTTTGAAAGATGTATCTGTGTATATGGAAAGATGTAAATATTTGAAACTATTTTAATGTATTTTTAATATTTGCACATGTTTGAGTTGTGTATTTTTTTTGTAATGAGATGCCACAATATTGTCTCTGAAGTTACCATTGTGTTAGGAGGAGGATGCTGGGTGGGGTGAATGTGTGTATATGATTAATCTTGGATTTTATAATGTATACTATCACTAGTGATGAATGGCACTTATGTCAATCCCCCCCCATTTGTCTCAGTTTTCTTTCTTTTTTAACATTATTTTAAGGGGGGTGCCTTATTTTTTTTCCATTGGGATTGCAATGTGGGCATGTGGGCACTTCACACCTGCAACAAAAACAATATTGTAACTAAAATTTCACTTTACATTTGAAGATCAATAGAGAACTTCAGCTTAAAAGCAACACAATCTTCTTCAGAAATTGGAACAGGTTAGCCGTCTGCTTCCTGAAAGACAGAAGCAGTGATAAAACACTGCAGCAATCCATGGAAGAATAGGTAGAACTAAGCTCTTGCCCCACAGCAGTAAACAAGGACAGAGTGACAGACCTGGGCTCCTACCTGGAGGAAGGGTGGGATACAAATCTATGTCCTGCCCAAAGTCGAGGGATTCAGACTCAGCTGTAGTTTTTTCTCTTTTTGTTAAAGTGTTCTCTGCCCCCTCCCTGTGTTCCCAATCCAAGTCCTCATAATCTGTTTCACCCTCGTCTATCTGCCCCCTCCTTGCATGGCTCACAACAATGTAATAATAAATTCACTAATAGGCAAAAAACCTTGCGGTTTAAGAACGTACCTATAGCCAACAGATATTTTTATCAAACTTTAAAAAGCGGGGAAATTGGGCAGCTATAGTGAATGCACCAGGGGAGCAGGAGACCTCACCTCCTCTCTGAGATATTGTATTGTCCTACACATTTGTCAAAATGCAAACACAATTTGGGTTGGTCTTTCACAGTTCAATCCACTTGCTGTGTGGCTTGGAAGAATTTGGTAACATGTGCCTCTGAGCATATGGTGAGTGGTGGCAACACCTGCAATCAGCCCAAATAATAGAAAGAAGACTTGCTGTGCTGATCTTGTTTAAGCAGGAAGGAAGCAACATTATTAAGACGGTATAGTTCAGATGGTCACATTAAATATGTCTGATTTACTTTGCAATTTTAGTGAAGTTTCCTATAGGAATAGGGTTTTCATGGTAAATGGTATTCAGAGGTGGTTTTACCATTGCCTTCCTCTGAGGCTGAGAGGCAGTGACTGGCCCAAGGTCACCCAGTCAGCTTCATGGCTGTGTGGGGATTCGAACCCTGGTCTCCCAGGTCCTAGTCCAACACTGCCCGGGGGAGGGGCGGGGAGGGGGAGGGGAGGAGATTGGGCGGGTGGGCACTGGGCAGAGGGGAAAACCCTTTCCTTTCCAAAAGACAAACTTTGTTAACAGTATCATTGCTTTTCAGCATTACCTTTTCATTCTACAGCAGGCACATGTAGCCTCCCACCAAAATTTAAACCAAAGCTGTCCCTGGCCACATCCACACCAGGCCTTTAGTTCACTTTGGAGAGTTATGGCTTTTCTCAAAGAATCCTGGGAAGTGTACTTAGTGAAGGGTGCTGAGAGTTGCTAGGAGACGCCCTGTTCCCCTCACAGACCTTCAATCAGAGTGGCTGACTGTTAAACCAGTCTGGCCACTGGAACTCTCTCAGTGGAACAGGAGTCTCCTCCCAGCACTCTTCACAAACTACACTTCCCAGGATTCTCTGAGGTAAGCCATGACTGGCTCAAGTGAAATCAAAGTCTGGTGTGGGTGTGGCCCCCTGATTAGCCAAGCCCAGCAGCTGTGAGGCTTTTAGAACACTGGCAGCTGGTTCTTACTGAGCATGCCCACGTTATTATAGGGTTCCAGCCAAACAAATTTAAATTAATTAAAAATCAGCCAGGCATTTTTTTAACTTTTAAACTGCAGAAGATGAAGATCAGAGTATGGGGCAAGGTTAGTATTAGGATTACAGGTACTCTGTGAACATAGCTGATTTTTAATGAATTTCAACAGATTATGAGAACTCTCAGAGAAAAAAGTCCAAAAGGGCTCTGGGGTTTTTCTCTCTCTTTTTAGACTTTGAACTGTCTATTGTCTCTGACTGTTTAGTGTATCGCCATGAAAATTGAGAGGGTTGTTAAGCAAGCGTTTCTGAGTTCACGACTGTAAGTTTGGTAAGGTTTTATTTTGAAATGAGCTTATGGGAAGCATCAGAATGGCATGGGGGTATTTTTAATTTAACATTGCGGAATGTGAAAAATCCATGCTGGCTATAGTATACAGCCACTCTCGTGGCTGTATAATTAACAAGAAACTCTCTCCTATGCACCTCAAATGCTTGTGGGATGTGAAGTAAAAGATCTTAAGAAACATGAAGAATCATGTGAGAGCGGGTGGTATTTCAGGTACCCTGGATCCTAAGCTATATATGGCAGGGATGGATAACCTCAGGCCTGGGGGCCAAATGCAGCCCTGGAGGTCTTTCTATTTGTATAATAACTAACTAACTATGGTTGTCTGTGTTCATCCTATGATTGTTATGAAAATGAAGAAAACTTTAGAAACAATCACAAACAGGGAAAAGGTATTTGAGGACTATGAATTATATCTAGAGAATGGTGCCATTTCCTTGTTGTGGTCGTTTTAAAAAACTCCCAATACTGGATATGTCAATATGTCTGCTCCTTATCAATAGTTTTGTTGCTGGAATTGGCATCCATAGAAGTCCCCACCACCCCCCAAGCTTGGAATGCTTAATGATTACTCAGTGGTTGCACAGAGTATTCTATTAGTACATCAGTTGTGACGAATTTGCATTTTTCCATCATTCAAAAATATCATGTTGCCTGATACGATTAGGGTAGCCAATTGCATCCCCCCCAAAAAGAGGAAATGCATCACCAAAAAAGAGGACAAGAGAGGACACACATTTGCAAAACATTTATACAAACTAATTTATATGTATCAGTGCAAATTTAGAAACAATTATGCCCTGTGCTCCTTTGGGAGGAAGGGATGGATAAAAATAAATAAATAAATAAATCTCACCCTAGTGGGGAAAGCTGTAAACAGGTGACCTGTGTGCTTGCTGAGTCTGCTGTCCACCTCCTAATTGTTAGCAGGAAAGGTCAAGGCCCTTGATCTCCCTTGCATATAACTGGACAGCCCTTCAAACAGAGGACTACTTCAAAGAGAGGACTGTCCTCTATCAGCCTTGCAAACAGAGAACTGTTGTCTTGAAAGCAAGACATATGGCCACCTAGGTACAATTTTCACCGTCCTGTCTATATTAACACTGTGATCCTAACTTGGATGTGGATGCTAGTATCATGAGAATGTTTGGATTGATGGTGGTGGCATTACAGTGGCGGCACATTCCAAGAACCATTTTATACCCTTCAACTAGATTACTGTCCCCTCCCACTTCCATACTGTAGAAATTATATATTGAATATACTGTTACTAGTGATCATCTACACAAATCCCATTCAGCATCAGCGATAGCATATTATATACTATCACTGGTGCTAAATGTGACTTGTGTCAATCCCCCCCCCATTTGTCTCAGTTTCCCCCCCCCTGAAAGCACAGCACATGAAATCTTTCACTTGCAAGTGGGGAAAAGTTCGTTCTTGGCA
This sequence comes from Rhineura floridana, assembly GCF_030035675.1. Lineage (NCBI taxonomy): Eukaryota > Metazoa > Chordata > Lepidosauria > Squamata > Rhineuridae > Rhineura > Rhineura floridana. The sequence goes on along the minus strand of NC_084481.1, from coordinate 141,160,036 downwards.
CTTTAGAAAGGGTTGTTGTGACCTTTGTAGTCTTTAATCTTTTTACTGACTTTACAGAATTTGAAGAGGCTTTCAGTGAAATACATTTTGGTCTCCAAAGTATTCCTCCATCACCCCCGCCCCTGTGTCAGGCCGTATGGAATGTGAGATGATCCAAGCCTGCCTGGAAGAAGTAAAGGCCTTGCGCCTCAAATGTGCTGCTGTCCTGGAGGCAGTGCATCAATTTACCAGACAGAAGGTTCATTTTCATGGTGGAGGGTCTACGATGCCCTGAAGCTGGCTGTGAAAAGAGCAGCCACGGTAACAATCCATTTTCTCAACTTCATTCAAGCGGAAGAGCCCATAAGTCTTCACATTCTGCCCCCAGCAATCTAAGGTCTCCTCTCTGCCCTTCTCTTGTTCCACAGCTACTAGGCTGGCTTTTAACAAAGCTCAGGGTTACTTAATGAATGGATCAAAGAAAGAACATCCCTTTCCATATCCTCTATCATGGATTCCCCCAGAGGACAATGAGGCATCATTTAGGAGAACTATTAAAACATATTATCCTTCACAGCAATTTGCATGCCACCTGATTTAAATAGGTTTGCCCATTGCTTAACTTGAAGCTGAGCTTTAAAAACAAGTAGACAGGAAAACAACCCTGTTGAACCAAATGGCAATACTGGTGTGGAATGATCTGATTGCAGCACTGATAAAACTGAGTCTTTTGATGCAGGAATCATCACCTCATATTCCATTCCTGAGTACTCTAAAACACTATTAAATATTCTCTTGGATGCTCAGAACTAGTATGAAATATTTCAGATTTAATTACTTTGGGTTATATCCAATTGGTCAGCCTTCCCTCTTTGGGTTCCTTAATGCAGTGAAGGCTTCTATCAGTAGCTCTGGGATCATGGCCATCTTTGGCAATTCCCCCTTTCCCCTGCAGCCACCCTGGGCCACTCCCTGCACTGCTCCAAAGGGTCCTCCAAGCAGATTATTTTTGGGTGTATGTGCATGCAGGAGGGGTTTTCAGGAGGAAGGGGAAGTTGCCAGATTGCCCTTGATCCTGTTCCACTGACAGAAGAGCCTTCCATCAGCAGGGGGGCACATGTTGGACACAATCCTTTGCTTATAAAGATTCACTAATAGTAGATTGGACTGTGAAAGATCAACCTAAAACGTGTTTGCATTTTTACAAATTTGGAGCACAGTACAATATCTCAGAGAGGAGGTCAGGTCTCCTGCTCCCTGGTGCCAAATAGATGCCCAATTTGCCTGCTTTTTAAAGTTTGATAGAACTATCTGTTGGTTATAGGAACATTATTAAACCTTTTTTTGCCTATTAGTGAATTTCTCTGCTTTTTAATCTGAGAGGTAAAAAATGGGGGATCCCGTGCAAGTTTGCTGAGAATGGATTGATGATTGTATGGTTATTGAATTCAATGGACTTTACTGCCCTGCAATCATGCTTAGGATAGGTGAAACTGACCACGGGGGAGGAAGAGAAGGGGAAGGGAGGGAGGACTAGAGTGGGCAGGGGAGGAGGAGGAGGAGGAGGAAGGGAGGGGATGGGAGAGGAGGAGAGGGGGAGGGGAAGAAGGGAGGGCAGGGGGAAGTAGGTTAAGCTGAGCACCTGGCTCAAGATCACCCAGTGAGTTTCATGACTGAGTGCAGCTTTGAACTCTGGTGTCCCAGGTCCCAAACCGGCACTCTAACCACTACACAACACTGATGTGCTTGCTGATGGGATAAGATAGTGGTAGGGAACTTGTAACACTTCAGATGTTGTTGCATTCCAACTCCCATCAGCCCCAGCCACCATGGCCAATAGTCAGGATTGATGGAAGTTGGAGTCCAACAGCACTGGGAGGGCCACAGTTTCCTACTCCTGCAGTATGGTAACATTTCCTCCCACATCCTATTATTTTCAGAATTTTGGCCACAAAATTAATCCAAGTGAGGCAGGTGTCTCTGAATGCCTATCCCCATTGTATGCAAACACTCTGCATTACATGGAAATAACAAGGCACCTTTTGCTGATACAGAACTCTGTGTGAGTGCAAATAAAACTGGTGCTTAAAAGTTTCCACTGGCTGCTCATATGCTACCAAGGCCAAATTCAGGGTTCTTGTATTAATTTACAAGGCCCTTAAAAACTTGGATCCAGGATACCTAAAGGACTGCCCAACTCATTATATCTCTGCCTGATCACTGAGGTCTTTTGGGGAGTCACTATTAGTGATCCCCCATAACTCAGCTGCATGATTCATATGCACCAGTACATTCAGTATTGTGAGACCAATTCTGTGGAACTCCCTCCTGGCTAAGATCAGACAAGCCCCCTTGCTGTTGAACTTCCAGCACTTTATTCCAATTGGCATTTTATGTAATTTTATGATTTTAAGGTTAATTGTAACACGTTCTGTCTTCCAATGCATCTCCAAAGTGGGAAATATGTAGCTCCTTCTGATGTCAGAGGTTGTAAAGGTTAGAAGTCAAAGGGGGAAAAAAGCTTTTCAACTGAAACTTTCAAAACGAGGGAAATAATCAGTATTTTAATAAGCATCCTGACAACAAGTAGTACCAGTGTAATATTTATTTATAGCAACCTGACCAGTCAGTTTCAGGCATGTCTGGAGAAAACAGATTATCTAGACAGGCCACACCCACACCATACATTCTGTTGCTGTTATGTGCCTTCAAGTCGATTACAACTTATGGCGACTCTATGAATCAGCGACCTCCAAGAGCATCTGTCATGAACCACCCTGTTCAGATCTTGTAAGTTCACGTCTGTGGCTTCCTTTATGGAATCAATCCATCTCTTCTTTGGCCTTCCTCTTTTTCTACTCCCTGTTGTTTTTCCCAGCATTATTGTCTTTTCTAGTGAATCATGTCTTCTCATTATGTGTCCAGGGTATGATAACCTCAGTTTCATCATTTTAGCTTCTAGTGATAGTTCTGGTTTAATTTGTTCGAACACGCAAGTATTTGTCTTTTTCGAAGTCCATGGTATGCGCAAAGCTCTCCTCCAGCACCACATTTCAAATGAGTTGATTTTTCTCTTATCCGCTTTTTTCTGTGTCCAACTTTCACATCCATACATAGAGATCGGAAATACCATGGTCTGAATGATCCTGACTTTAGTGTTCAGTAATACATCTTTGCATTTGAGGACCTTTTCTAGTTCTCTCATAGCTGCCCTCACCAGTCCTACCCTTCTTCTGATTTCTTTATTGTCTCCATTTTAGTTAATGATTGTGCCAAGGTATTGATAATCCTTGACGTTCAATGTCCTCATTGTCAACTTTAAAGTTACATAAATCTTCTGTTGTCATTACTTTAGTCTTTTTGACGTTCAGTTGTAGTCCTGCTTTTGCTCTTTCCTCTTTAACTTTCATCAGCATTCATTTCAAATCATTACTGGTTTCTGCTAGTACAGTAGGTCCCCGCTTTCCGGCATTCCGCTTTCTGGCATTCCGCTGATGTGGCGGCTTTCAATTAGGGGAAATTCTCCATTTTAAAGCCGATTTTGCAGTTTTTTGGCATTTTGCGGCATTTTCGCGGCATTTTCACATGGTGCGACCCATTATAGTCAATGGATTCTGCTTTACGGCGATTTCTGCTGTACGGCAGGGTCCTGTTCCCTAAACCACCGTATAAGCAGGGCCCTACTGTAGTATGGTATCCTCTGCATATCTTAAATTACTGATACTTCTCCCTCCAATTTTCACACCTCCTTCCTCTTTGTCCAATCCCGCTTTTCATATGATATGTTCTGCACATAGATTAAACAAATAGGGTGATAAAATACACCCCTGTCTCACACCCTTTCCGATTGGGAACCAATCAGTTTCTCCATATTCTGTCCTTACAGTAGCCTCTTGTCCAGAGTATAGGTTGCGCATCAGGACAATCAGATAAATATATAATATATAAATTTAATTTTTGTGTCGCCTATCTGGCCGAAGCCACTCTAGGCGACGTACAAACTAAAATTCAGTAAATTACAATACAATACAGATAAAATACAATAAAATCAGTACGATCATTAATCACAGCAGCATGAAATCAGTTAGGGCGATCAATAGATAATAAAATATCCCAAAAAAGTTAGCCCTCCCCGGAATTCCTGAAGGCCTGTCCAAAAAGCCAAGTTTTTAATGCCCGGCGAAATATATCCAGGGAAGGGGCATGGCGAAGATCGAATGGGAGGGAGTTCCAGAGAGTGGGGGCCGCCACTGAAAATGCCCTCTCTCTAGTCCCTACCAACCTAGCTGTTTTCGTTGGTGGGACTGAGAGAAGGCCCTGTGTGGCTGATCTGGTTGGGCGGCTTAATTTGTGGTACTGGAGGCGCTCCTTCAGATAAACTGGGCCGAGACTGTATAGGGATTTAAAGGTTAATACCAACACCTTGAATTGGGCCCGGAAAACAACTGGCAGCCAATGTAGGTGAAATAATACTGGCGTGATGTGATCATGGCGGCGGCTGTTTGTAAGCAACCGAGCCACCGCATTCTGCACCAGTTGTAGTTTCCGGACCGTTTTCAAGGGTAACCCCACGTAGAGCGCATTGCAGTAGTCTAATCGAGAGGTGACCAGGGCGTGTACCACCAGTGGGAGCTGATGAATAGGGAGGTAGGTTGCAGCCTCTGTATGAGATGTAATTGGTACCAAGCTGCCCGGCTCACTGCCGAAATCTGAGCCTCCATGGACAGCTTGGAATCAAGAACCACCCCGAGGCTGCGGACCTGATCTTTCAGGGGTAAACTCACCCCATTAAACTGTAGGTCAACAGCACCCAACCTCCCTCTGTCACCCACAAGTAGCACCTCGGTCTTATCAGGATTGAGCTTCAGTCTGTTCCTTCCCATCCATCCACTCACGGATTCCAGGTACTTGGACAAGGTCTCCACAGCCATCTCTGGTGAAGATTTAAAGGAGAGATAGAGCTGCGTGTCATCTGCATATTGATGACATCGCAGCCCAAAACTCCTGATGATAGCTCCCAGCGGCTTTACATAGATGTTAAATAGCATGGGAGAGAGGATAGAACCCTGTGGCACTCCGCATGTGAGGGGCCAAGGGTCTGAAACCTCATCTCCCAATGCTACCTGTTGAGGCCTGTCAGAGAGAAAGGAACGGAACCACTGCAAAACAGTGCCTCCTATTCCCAATCCTTCCAGGCGATCCAACAAGATACCGTGGTCGACGGTATCAAAAGCCGCTGAGAGATCCAGGAGGACAAGAAAGGTGGATTCTCCCCTGTCTAATGCCCTTCTCATATCATCCACCAGAGCGACCAAGGCTGTTTCAGTACTATGTCCAGTCCTGAAACCCGATTGGTATGGATCCAAATAATCCGTTTCATCCAAGTGTGCTGCCAACTGGCCAGCCACCACTCGCTCAATGATCTTCCCCAAAAATGGCAGATTTGAAACGGGGCGAAAGTTGTTCAAGACTTTGGGATCCAAGGAGGCCTTTTTCAAAATAGGTTTTATAATTGCCTCCTTGAGGGCTGGTGGCAAAACACCCTCCTTCAAGGATGCATTTACCACCGCCCTGATCCCTTCACCTAATTTCTCCCTACATTTCATAAGAAACCATGATGGGCAAGGATCAATCAGACAGGTGGTAGGCTTTACCGTTGAAAGCACCTTGTCCACATCCTCAGAAGGGAGAGGCTGGAACCGATCCCACAGAACCGGACTGCAATTGGTCAACTCTGGATCCCCCACTGCATACACAGCGTACGGAATCGAGTTCTTCAGGTGCTCGACTTTATCAGCAAAGTGCTTTGCCAATTTGTCACAGGAAGCCTTAGAATGTTCCAAGGGTTCCTGAGCAACTGGACCGACCAGGCTTCGGACCACTTGGAACAGCTTCCTGGGACAGCACTCTGCGGATGCAATAGAGGCAGCAAAGAAATCCTTCTTTGTTGCCTTCACTGCCACCTGGTAGGCAGCTATTGCTGCTCTAACCTGTGTCCGAGCATCTTCAGAATGGGATTTTCGCGACCAGCGCTCTAGTCGTCTCACCTCCTGCCTCAGACTACGCAACCGGGGTGTATACCACGGAGCCGTCTGAGTCCTATTCAGGGGGAGAGGACGTTTCGGAGCCACCCGGTCTAATGCCCTGGTGATTCCCTCATTCCACTCCATCACCAGGGTTTCAACCGGGCGACCTTCAGCAGGTTCCAATTCCCCCAGCGCAGTCAGGAATCCCTCTGGATCCATCAGGCGCCTAGGGCAGACCATTCTAATAGGTCCTTTACCCCTGCGGAGGGAGTGTGGCATCGAGATGTCAAAATTCACCAGATAGTGATCTGACCATGACACGGGGGTAAAAGAAATAGCCTCCAACTTCAGAACACTTCCTACCGCTCCCAGGACAAATACAAGGTCGAGAGCATGACCGGCTACATGGGTGGGCTCAGTATTATTAAGGTGCAGTTCCCAGGAAGCCATGGTTTCCAGGAAATCCCGAGGGGCTCCACTGAGGGTGGTCTCAGCATGCACGTTGAAATCCCCCAGTACTAAAAGCTCTGGGGTCAACGCTCGTACATCCGAGACCACCTCGAGCACCTCGGACAGGGAATCTGCTGTGCAGCAGGGCGGGCGGTACACGAGCAAGATCCCCAAACTGCCCTTCGGGCCCAACCTCCAGTACATGCAATCAACAACCTTGGTCCTTGGGAGCGGAGGCCTGGTGAAAATCAAAGACTCCCGGTAGATGACTGCCACTCCCCCTCCCCGCTTACCTACCCTCGGTTGCTGTGCATAATAGAAACCCGGCAGACACATGGCCTTAAGGATGGGAGCGGAGGCCTCGTCCAGCCAGGTCTCCGTGATACACACCAGGTCTGCGCACTCATCCAGTATCATATCATGGATGACAGATGTTTTTTGTGTCACAGACCTGGCATTACACATCAGCAATCGAAGGTCAGTAGGAATCCTGCTTCCCCCAGTTAACTTCTGGTTTTGGGCAGACCTGGAACACGGGATAGGTATTATGCATCTATCCCGTGTTCCTCTAAATTGACATGGTCTGCCCCTAGCATCAATCCGGTACCTGCCGCCCAAACTTGGTATAGCTTGGCCCCTCTCCTTCTCTGTTTCATCCCTCCTTGGTTTGCACATGCCCCTATCCCTAATTGCCTGCTGGACAGGCCTATCTTAAATAATATAACAAATAAACATAAAAACCCACCCCTTACCCCCAGGGGGCTGCCAGTCACTTCTTGTACACCACAACAATATACAAACAACATACATACAACAAACATGTAATTAGAACAAAGATACAACACATAACATACGACATAAGACAGACAATACACAACTTACACCTTACATACAACATGCATTTGAGTGTAATCACTCCATACAATTCAACCCGCTAAACCAACATCGTCCAGCACTATATAAGTAGATGAAATCTTCCAGCAGCAGCAGCAGCAGCAGCAGCAGCAGCAGCAGCAGCAGCAGCAGCAGCAGCAGCAGCAGCAGCAGCAGCAGCGCAGGCAGGCAGGCAGGCAGGCAGGCAGGCAGGCAGGCAGGCAGGCAGGCAGGCAGGCAGGCAGGCAGGCAGGCAGGCAGGCAGGCAGGCAGGCAGGCAGGCAGGCAGGCAGGCAGGCAGGCAGGCAGGCAGGCAGGCAGGCAGGCAGGCAGGCAGGCAGATGGCTCTCCCTCCCTGGGCAGCGATGGTCCTCTTCCCCTTGCAGGCAGTGGGTCTCCCAAGCCCCCTCAGCCAGCCGGCTTATATATCCCCTCCAAAGAAGGGACAGGTGGAACAGTATCAGCCACAGCTGGCTGAATACCTGGGGCCTGGTCCTGCAAGGTGCCCACGTGCAGAGCAGGAGCCCAAGAAGGAGAGAGCAGAGATGTTATCCAGCAGCAGCGCAGCAGCAGCACAGGCAGGCAGATGGCTCTCCCTCCCTGGGCAGCGATGGTCCTCTTCCCCTTGCAGGCAGTGGGTCTGTGGCACCCCCATTTCTTTTAAAGTATTCCATAGTTTTTCATGATCTACACAATCAAAGGCTTTGCTGTAATCTATAAAGCACAGGGTGATTTTCTTCTGAAATTCCTTGATCTGTTCCATTATCCAACATATGTTTGCAATATGATCTCTGGTGCCTCTTCCATTTCTAAATCCAGCTTGGACTGAAGAAGGAACCGTGGAACTACAGACCAGTCAGCCTAACATCAATCCTTGGTAAATTCTGGAGCAGATTATAAAGCAGTCAATCTGTAAGCACCTTGAAAGCAATGCAGTGATTACTAGGAGCCAACATGGATTTATGAAGAACAAATCCTGCCAAACTAATCTCATTTTTTGATCAGATAACCTCCCTTGTAGACTGTGGGAATGCTGTGAACATAATATATCTTGACTTCAGCAACGCTTTTGACAAAGTTCCCCATGATATTCTGATTAGCAAGCTAGCTAAATGTGGACTGGGTGGAACAACTATTAGATGGATCCACAGTTGGCTCCAGAGTCGTACTCAAAGACTGCTTATCAATGGTTCCTTCTCAAACTGGGTGGAAGTAACAAGTGGGGTACCACAGAGCTCAGTCCCGGGCCCAGTGCTCTTTAACATTTTTATTAACAACTTGGATGAGGACGTATAAAGCATGCTTATCAAATTTGCAGATGATACAAAATTGGGGGGCATAGCTAATACCGTGGAAGACAGAAAGAAAATTCAAAGGGACTTTGATAGGCTGGAGCATTGGGCTGAAAACAACAGAATGAAATTCAACAGGGATAAATGCAAAGTCCTACACTTAGGAAAAAGAAACCAAATGCACAGTTATAAGATGGGGGATACTTGGCTCAGCAGTACAACATGTGAGAAGGATCTTGGAATTGTCATTGATCAGAAGCTGAATATGAGCCAACAGTATGATGTGGCTGCAAAAAAGGCAAATGCTATATTAGGCTGCATTAACAGAAGTATAGTTTCCAAATCGCGTGAAGTACTAGTTCCCCTCTATTCAGCACTGGTTAGGCCTCATCTTGAATACTGCGTCCAGTTCTGGTCTCCGCACTTCAAGAAGGATGCAGACAAACTGGAATGGGTTCAGAGGAGGGCAACAAAGATGATCACGGGACTGGAAACAAAGCCCTATGAGGAGAGACTGAAAGAACTGGGCATGTTTAGCCTGGAGAAGAGAAGACTGAGGGGAGATATGATAGCACTCTTCAAGTACATGAAAGGTTGTCACATAGAGGAGGGCCAGGATCTCTTCTCAATCATCCCAAAATGCAGGACATGGAATAATGGGCTCAACTTGCGGGAAGCCAGATTTCGACTGGACATCAGGAAAAACTTCCTAATTGTTAGAGCCATACAACAATGGAACCAATTACCTAGAAAGGTAGTGGGCTCTCCGACACTGGAGGCATTCAAGAGGCAGCTGGATAGCCATCTGTCGGGAATGCTTTGATTTGGATTCCTGCATTGAGCAGGGGTTGGACTCGATGGCCTTGTAGGCCCCTTCCAACTCTACTGTTCTATGATTCTATGATTCTATGGACGTCTGGCATTTCTCGCTCCATATATGGTAAGAGCCTTTGTTATAGAATCTTGAGCATTACTTTACTTGCATGGGATATTAAGGCAATAGTTCGATAATTACTGCATTCCCTGGGATCCCTTTTCTTTGGAATTCGGATATATATTCAACGCTTCTAGTCTGTGGGCCATTGTTTAGTTTTCCATATTTCTTGACAAATTTTTGTCAAAATTTGGATAGATTCAGTCTCAGTAGATTGTAGCAACTCTATTGGTTTGCCATCTGTTCCTGGTGATTTGTTTCTTCCAAGTCTTTTAAGAGCAGCTTTCACCTCACATTCTAAAATGTCTCGTTCTTCATCATATGGTTCCTCCTTGAATGAATCTTTAATGCTTGCTTCTCTTTTATAGAGTTCTTCAGTGTATTGCTTCCATCTTCCTTTTATTTCATCTTGATCAGTTAGTGTGTTCCGCTGTTGATAATTCAACATCCCTACTCTTGGTTTAAATTTCCCTTTCATTTCTCTAATCTTTTGGAATAAGGCTCTTGTTCTTCCCATTTTCTTGTCCTCTTTTATTTCTATACAATAACTATTGTAATAGTTCTCTTTGTCCCTACATACTAGTCACAGTATTGTTGCATTTAGGGTTCTGGCTGTGTTTCTATCTCCTTTTGCTTTTGCTTTCCTTTTCTCTTTAACCATTTGAAAAGTTTCTTCAGTCATCCATTGTGGTCTTTCTCTCTTTTTAACTAGAGGTATTGTCTTTTTGCATTCTTCACTGATAACATCTCTGACTTCACTCCATAGTTCTTCTGGTTCTCTGTCAACTAAGTTTAAAGCCTCAAACCTATTCCTTATTTGATCTTTATATTCTTCTGGGATGTTATTTAAATTGTATTTTGGCATTATGATTGCTTTGTTGTTGTTCTTTAGCTTTACTCTGATTTTTTATATGACCAGTTCATGATCTGTACCGCAGTCTGCTTCTGGTCTTGTTTTTGCAGAAAGTATGGAACTTCTCCATCTTCTGCTACCAATTATATAATCAATTTGATTCCTAAAATGACCATTTGGTGATGTCCACGTGTACAGTCTTCTTTTTGGTTGTTCAAACATGTGTTCACAAGAAACAAATTATTGGCTTCACAGAATTCAGTAAGTCTTTCTCCTGCTTCATTTCTGTCTCCTAAGTCCCATTTCCCCACAATTCCTAGTTCTTCTCTGTTCCCCACTTTTGCATTCCAGTCCCCCATGTTTATCAGCACATCTTGTTTTGGTGTGTTTGTTCCAATGACAAATGCAAAAGAAGAGAAATTGGAGAGATTTTACACAGAAGTACAGGAGGAAATTGATCACACACCACCATACATTTATTCCACTATTATTCCACTTTAAACACTCATAGCTTTCCCCAAAGAATCCTGGGAAGTGTAGTTTGTGAAAGGTGTTGTGAAGTGTTAGGAGAGCCCTATTCCCCTCACAGAGCTACAATTGGCAGAATAGTCCCTCTTTCCAAAGAACACTGGGAATTGTAGTTCAGTGGAGGGAAGCAAGGTCTCCTAGCAATTCTCAGCACCCTTCACAAACTACACTTCCCAGAATTCTTTGGGGGAAGCCATGACTGTTTAAAATGGAATAATAGTGGAATAAATGTATGGTGTGAATGTGGCCCTAGAGTAGAAACACACTCACTATTCTGCCCATCCAATGCACCTCTACCTCTCTCTTCTGAAAACGGGGGTGCACAATGCTAGTCAAACTCAACCCCTTTTTACTGTAAGGCCTGGTGGGACTTGAGTGCATTTTTTAAAAAATCAGGTTTTTTTAATTCACCCTCTAGGTGTGGCTAATGGAAATGCTTTGCTGTAGACGACTAGTGTGTTCACAGCCTCATTACAATCTGGTTTCAAGCTTGGTTTTGGCACCAAAATTTCCTTGGCCATCCTGACTGATGATCTTCACCAGGAGAGACACAAAGGGAATACGACCCTACAGATCCTCCTCAACCTCTCAGGGGCCTTTGAAACTCCTGACCATGCTGTCCTGCACGGTGTCTTTAAGAGGCAGGCCCGGAAGGCCTAGACTAGCAGGCCAGGTGAGAGGGAAAAAAGCCTTCACCTTTGGATACAAAGCCTGAGAAAAAGGTTAGGTCTGTTAAACAGTAAAAAGAGGCCTGGATAATTCTGGCTAAGGTAATCAGCAATCAGGATATTATTCAGTTAAGTCATTTATGCTCCTCATAAATAAAAGATTTTTACTCTGTGTTCTATAAGTTTTAATGAAAATGGTTGGATTGGAAAACATTTGGTGTCCTGCTGTTTGTCATATAGAAAACACGGTATCTTTCTGGATCGCATCTGTGGATTGAAGGTTGGGACACTGTGTTATGATAGTTCTGATCTACAGTACCAATACCAGAAAGTAACATTGGATGATTGCTGCCCAGTTTCCTGGCAGTTACGCTGCAGAGTTCCACAAGTTCTGCTCTGCCTCCAACGCTATACAACATCTATTTGAAGCTGTGGAGGGAAATCATCTAGAGGTCTGGAGGGCTATGTTATCAATATGTGGATGACACCCTGCTCTATCTCTCAATTCCATCTGAATCAGGAGATGCTGTTGAGTTGAAGCCCCCCCCCCAGCTGAATCCTGACAAAAGGAATGAGGTTTTACTTCCTCTGAAAAGAGCAAGTTCATAATCTGGGGGGTGGTCTTTGAGTGAACACTGTCATTTGAGGCTCAAATACCCTTTTTGATGACAAGTGCTTATCTCCAGCTCCTGCTGTTTTACCAGCTATGGCCTTTCATGGACTGGAATAGTCTTGTAACAGTAATACAGTAGGGCCCCGCTTTTCGGCATCCTGCTTTTTGGCGTTCGGCAGTTTTCAATTAGAGTAAGGCCGCACTCATATGGCACTTGTACTGCTTTTATGGCATTTTTGGGGCGTTGGGCACATTTTATTGATGGAGTTCCACCTTTCGGCAGGTTTCGCTTTTTGGCGGGGGTCTGGAACATAACCTGCTATATGAGTGGGGCCCTACTGTACATGATTTGGTAACCTTCCATTTAGGCTACTGCAGTGTGGTCTATAGGGGACTTGTGTATTGGCCCTCCAGGCTTGCCGTGCCAGGAACTGCTGCGTCAGCCCCAGGCTGTGGCAGTTCCAGTTTCCGGCCTGCCTTATAAGCAGCACCATGCTGTGGGCCTTGTTCTCTGTATATAATTAGTTATAGTAAAGTTTTTGTTATTGTTTAGATCCTCTGTGTGACCTCTTCCTTCATGATACTTTTCACTGGTGACGAAGGTGGAATGCTGTGAGGCACACAGAGTGTTTTCTTCATGCATTAGAGGCTTAAAGGGAGAGAACATTTCTCCTTAGACTGGATTAGGACATCAGCTTGGGCCTTGTGGAAATCACCACAAAACACTCCAGGTCAGTGTGTACCTTGTGGAATATGGCCACCCAAAAGGCATCTTGAAGAATTTAACCCTGCATGTCCCAGCAAGTGGGAAAGTTATGCAGCCAGGCTGGAGTTTTACTTGGCAGCAAATGGCATTACAGAGTCAGAGAAGAAGCGTGCTGTGTTACTCAGTGTCTGTGGGCCAGACACCTTTGACTTAGCCCAGACCCTCGTAGCACCAGCAAAAGTTGCTAATACATCTTATGAGGATATCCTGAATGCTTTACAAGGACATTTCTCTCCAAAACTGTCTGAAATAGCACAACGTAATTCTTTGTACAAATAAAATCAGGGCCCAACAGAGAGTGTGTCACTGTATGTTGCTGAACTTAGACGTATGGCAAAACACTGCAATTTCCCAAACCTTGAGATGCTGCGTGATCGCATGGTCTGTGGGTTACATGATGAGGGCCTGCAAAAGCATCTGTTTGTAAAAGCTTATGTTCAAGACCGCATTAGAGGAAGCTCTGGCTACAGAAGCAGCAGCAGCAAGCACCCAAGAAGTGCGCTTGGCAAGAAATTCACCCTGTTCAGAAACCCAGCTGGCTAAAGATTCAAATCAACAACTCCTAGAGATCCACAGGCTGCAGTACAAATGCTCATCAACCAAAGTAGGTGCTGCAGGACCTCCGAGATCCAGACAAGTTTCTCCAGTGAAATGTAAGAGCTGTGGTGGATCCCATGAACGTCGTGCTTGCCATTCCAGAGGTGCACAGTGTCGGTATTGTCAAAAAGTTGGGCATATTGAGCGAGTATGCCAAGCCAAAGCGGAAGCAGCCGCCCCCAGAAGTGCGGTGGAAGGGAAAACACCATCAAGGACACAAAGCAGTACCACACATACTGTACAGAAGTTTTCCCCATATGACAACGCAGAGGAGGTGATTAACCACATCAAGCCAGGGTTGTAGTACTCTGCCAATGTGAGGAAGATGAAGGTGACAGTCACCATCCAGGGCACTCCATGCACCATGGAAGTTGATTTGGGCTCAGGTTATACTAACATCTCATCAGAAACCTATCAGCAAATATTTTCTTGTGGGGCCCCACAAATTGTCCCTTTCCACTCCAAACTTACTGATTATCAGGAAAATCAGGTTCCAATAAAGGGCGTCTGTGAAGTTGAGGTGCATTACCAAACTTTCCATGGAACTAGAGTTATTGGTTGCTCAAGGGCATCGCACCAGTCTCCTTGGCTTAGACTGGTTTGAGCCATTGGGCATTGCTCTCACAGGGGTCCACCAGATTGGTGAATCATTATGGGATAGCATCCTAAATGATTTCAAAGCTGTTTCTGATAAAGGTCTTGGGAAATATAAGGGGCCTCCTATTTTGTTGTTCTTGGATCCTACTGTGGCCCCCATCTGTATGAAACCCCATCATGTTCTGTTTTCACTGTAAGCAAATATTGATGCTGAACTTGATCACCTCATAGAGCAAGGCATCTTGGGAGCCAGTAACACACCCTACATGGGAGACACCCATTGAAGCCCAATGGCGACATCCGCATTTGTGGTGACACGTGCACTATCAATAAAGTCCTGCATCAGCATCCATATCCAATCCCAGTGGTGAGTCATCTTTTGGCATCACTTTTACAAGGAAAAATCAGGCCTATCAGCAACTGTTTGTGGATATGCTACTGCCAATGCTCAGACTATCACCACTCATAATGGAGCATTCAGAGTAAAATGCCTCCAGTTTGGTGTTTCTGTAGCCCCTGGAATTTTTCAGAGCTTAATGGAGGACATTCTCAAAGGAGTACCAGGTGCCATACCATACTTTGATGATGTCTTGGTTGCTGGCAACTCCATCGCTGAATTTGCCTCATGGGTGCGGGATGTACTGCACCATTTTGCTGTTGCTGGTCTCCGGGTCAAGCATGAGAAATGTGTATTTGGTGTTTCCCAAATTGAATTCCTTGGCTACAGTATTGATGCCACTGGCATTAGGCCTACCCCAGAAAAATTTAAAGCAATTCGTGAAGCTCCAGTACCCCGTAATAAACAGGAACTCCAAGCCTTCTTGGAACTCTTGAATTTCTATCACGCCTTCTTGAAAATTAAGGCTACAGTGGCAGAACCATTGCATCACCTTTTTGACAAGCATACTGCATGGCAGTGGACAGCCTGGCATGATAAAGCTTTCTGTGATCTAAGACACCTGTTATCGTCTGACAGTGTCTTGGTGCACTATGATGAACGGAAGCCCTTGACTCTCACATGTGATACATGTCCATATGGTATTGGAGCTGTCCTGAGCCACCAACTTGAGGACTCTTGTGAGGTACCTATCGCTTTCTACTTCAGAACAATGTCTTCAACAGAACAGAATTATGCCCAGATTGATAAGGAGGCCCTGGCTATTGTGGCTATTGTAAAAAAATTCCATGACTATGTCTATGGTCGACCATTCACCATTGCTACTGACCACAAGCCAGTATTGGGATTGTTTGCCCCTAACCAGCAGATGCCACAAATATAATCTCCACACATGTTGCGGTGGGTGATTTTCCTGAATGCATACAATTACACATTGCAACATAGGCCTGGCAGAAGCATTGCCCATGCTGATGCTTTGAGCCGCCTTCCTCTCCCTTCTGCTGGGGTTGATGAAACCCCTCTGCTGGATGTGCTGTTGTTAGAGTCATTACCGGAACCACCTCTCCATGCTGGGAATATCGCCACTGCGTCATCCAAGGACCCAGTTCTTGCCTGTGTTCTCAACTGGGTGTGGAGGAGATGGCCATTAGGGAAGCTTGAGGAGAAATTCAGACCATTTGTATCCAAACAACATGAACTATCGGTGCACAAGGGATGCCTCCTGTGGGGAAATAGAGTTGTCATTCCTTCTGTGTTGAGACATCGGGTGTTGGAGGCCCTACATGTCGGACACCCTGGTATAGTGTGAATGAAGGTTCTGGGGTGCAGCTATGTATGGTGGCCTAAGATGGACAGCGAGATTGAAGAATGCATCAAGAGATGTGAGAAGTGTCAGGTTTCAAGACCAGCTCCACCACATGCCCCAGTGCACCCATGGGAATCGACAAAAAAAGCCATGGTCACGGCTTCATATCAACTTTGCAGGCCCCTTCCAGGGACAAACTTTCTTGATTGTTGTTGATTCATACTCCAAATGGTTAGAAGTGGTTCCGGTATTGTCAATAACATCTCGTATTGTTATCAAGACTTTACACAGGCTTTTCACAACACATGGGTTGCCAAACACCATTGTCTCAGGCAATGGGGCCTAGTTCACATCTGCAAAATTTCACACATTCCTGGATAATGGACTGATTCGGCATGTCACTTCAGCCCCTTTTCATCCAGCAACCAATGGCCAGGCCGAGAGAATGGTCAGGACAACAAAGGATGCATTCAAATGGATTGTAGAAGGTGACTGTGACCGACGCCTTGCAAGTTTTCTCCTGACACATCACACCTTGTGCCACAACTGGAAGGAACCCAGCCGAGCTATTAATGAACAGATGACTCATGACTCTGCTTGATCGGTTGCATCCTGACTTGACTAAGGACTGACCAAGGGAGTCCATTGCAGTTCAAGAATCTGCATGGGTGTTCACCCCAGGTGACCCTGTGTATGTCAGGAACTACGGTGCTGGTGAAATGTGGATTCCTGCCACTGTGGATTCCTGCCACTAAAGACCAGCAGTTTATATAAAAAGCACTATAGCAGCATTGTATGTATTCATTCATGAGTATGGACTTAGGCACTTTAGATTCAGGAGATACTCTTCCTGTCTCTTTAAAAACTTTATATGTACGAATTTAGTGTTTGTTATTGTATGTATTAAAAAACTTTAAAAAAAAATATTATTTTTTGCATAAATTGGAATTGTAATGACCGCATACCCTAACTTTCTGTAAGACACAGTTGCATCTGTTACAGTTGATTTTGAACTTCAGATCCTAACGTCGACATGTGGACCAGATGCAAGGATGAAGCCCACCTCCATCAGTTCTCTCTGAGGATGCTGGAAATACTCAAGTGGAAAGAGAAAATGAGCCAGTGGCTGCTCCTGATGCCGGACAAGAGCAGTTGCACCTGGACTCTGGACCAGCATCTACCAGAGCCAAATTGAGAACTAGGGGATGCACTATCAACTTCAATGCAAAATTGTTATCGATTGACCCGCGCCAGGGCTCGTATCTTCAGGACTATGAGATCTAGGGGGAAGGGGTGTAGTGTATTGGCCCTCCAGGCTTGCCATACCAGGAACTGCTGAGTCAGCCCCAGGCTGTGGCAGTTCTAGTTCCAGGCCTGCCTTACAAGCAGCACCATGCTGTGGGCCTTGTTCTCTGTATATAAGTAATTATAGTAAAGTTCTTGTTATTGTTTAGATCCTTTGTGTGGCCTCTTCCTTCATGATACTTTTCAGGACTGCCCTTAAAGATGGTCTGATGGTGGCAGCTGGTGCAATATGTAGACACCAGGTTAATGAGTGGTAGAACTAGGTGGGACCATGTCCCACCACTCAAAAAATGATTGCACTGGTTGTCTATGTGCTATTGGATCCAATTTCATCTTACTTTGGTGTATAATCAGAGCTTGGAAAAGTTACTTTTTTGAACTACAACTCCCATCAGCCCCAGCCACCATGGCCACTGGATTGGGCTGATGGGAGTTGTAGTTCAAAAAAGTAACTTTTCCAAGCTCTGATAATGCCATATACAGCTTGAGACCCAAGTACTTGAAAGAATGCCTCTCCCATTACATGCCAACCTATGCCTTAAGATTTGCTGGGAAGCCGTGCTGAAAGTTCCATCTATAACTGCAGCGCATTCCACAGTGGCTCATAACAGAGCTTTCTTGATTATGTGGGGACACTTCCCTCTATCAGATTTACATTTCTTCCCCTTCTTGACATAACACCTGGTAAAGTTATATCTATTTCATCTGGCCTTTGGGGACTGAAAAAATGGTTGGCTGGTTTCTCTGCAATGTAACATCTGTATTGCTGCTATTGTGTAATTGAATTGTGGGGTTTTTTTGCATTTTATTGCATTCTTTGCATACTACAACAACCTTTGTTGAAGAGTGGTCTAAAAATAGAATGAATGAATGAATGAATGAAACTATTTGTAGAAAGAAAATCCTATTTCTAGGTGTTTTATCTTTTAAACCCCAAAATGAACAAACTAAAGTGTTCTGAAACTTTGCTATTGAAGCCTAGATGTTGGATTGAGAGAGGCCCAAAAGTTTCTCCTTTTGGGCCCCAACGGTCCACAGCTCAAGACCCACCTCGGCCATCCCTGTAGAAATCTAGAAATAGACACACAACTTTAGATTTTGACTATAGCTTTAATAGTTTGGCCCTTCCCATCTTGAATCTTTTATTGTTTTCCAATTGTAAATTCCTGATTCTCCTTCTCCTGCAGGGATTGTATCTTCAAATGTTAATCAGTTTAATTTTTTTTATGTGGCTGTGTGTCTGCCAAGAGTACATTCTGGCAAATAGACAAAATATACATCACTGGAGGAAAGAAAGAAAGAAAGATACAAATAATATTGGCCAAACTGATTCTCATTAGAAAACTTCAACAAATTTGGCAAATATATGAACAGCACTCAGGAGTTGCTAATCAGGACTGTGAAGCACCAGTAAGGCATCTGCCTGTGGCATGCCAGGGAGTGCAGTTCATAAGTAAAGCTTCTTTCAAAAGGTGTCAGTAATGTAGTAAAATGGCTCCTCTTATTAGCTGAGGTAACAGCACAGGGAAACCAGCCACAGCAACGGATCTTATATGTGGTGGTTCTTTGATAAATAACTTTATATGTGTTCAGTATTAACAAAAGTATTACCATCTGTTTATGTTGCACTAATATTAATTGCATTTTTGCACAAATCCCAGCTTGCACTGCATAAGCTGAACAACGCATTGCATCCATTTGGGTGACAAAGTTTTAAATCATGTGGGCCATGTTTCAGCATGTTATTCATAAAACTCGGTCATGTGATAAATGTACTGTTGGAATGCAGCTTTATGCCACTTCTCCCAGTAAGATACATCATAAATATTAACTGTCCTGAATACATACACAGGCTTATGGCCTTGGCTTCAGGCTCTTTTCATGGAAGCTGGAGAACAAGGTCTCACTTGAGGAAGTGAGAATGTGAGGAACTCTAGAGATGCCATCAGTAATACACCTTTTCATCCTAGACTCTTGCAAGACTATGGAATTAACCAGAAGTGTAAGTGTAATAAATTGATCCTGTGCAATTTATTTATTTGTTAGTTTTATATTAACCCTGCCTTGTGTTCAATCAAATCTAAGGGTGACTTACACAAACCGTAAAACACAACACCTCAAACAATACGACAATAAAATCTAAAACCTTTCCCATTCCTGTCCCCTAATGTAGGACTGAAAATTTCTGGCCTGGCGACCATATGGGGCCCTCCAGGCCTCTCTATCTGGACTTGGGACCTCCCCAGGCCATATCCCCTCACTAGCCACACCCCTTCCCCAGGCCCCACCCTTACAGGCCATGCTTTGTACGCTTCCTAAAGTGTTTTTGCCTGGCTAAGATGCATCATGGAACGCTGATAACATTTCTTGTTTCCTGGATGCAGGATAGAGAGGGTTGTGTGAGTGTGTGTCGGAACTAGCCTATTGTACAAAGTTAACAGTTTTGCTCCACCCACCACTGGAATGTGGTTCCCAGAAGGATGCCTAGAATTCCCATAAAGCCCGTGGAATGAGAAGGGTTCCCCACCCCTTCTCTAACCAAAGAAAGAATGCTTCATGAGATTATCTGTTCCATATCTCACCCTGTAACTAAAGGAATGACATAATAAAATAAGTAAAAGTAAAATGCCATGTGTTCACACTCCATATTAAATCTCCTCCACAGACTGATTGCAGTGTACCATGAGGTATAGAGGAGTGAGTAAAGTGTTCCTTACCTTTAAATGTTGTTGCTTATCAACAATGCTATACACACAATCACAGAATATAGTTCAAGGTGAGATGGCTGTTTGGCAGAATACCCTTCTAAAACAACACCAATAGTTCAAGAAAGGGTCCTTCCCCTATATGCCAACAACATGAGATCAACAAATTATGCAGAAGAATCAAATTGCTTAGGACCCTGAACATTGGCATCTGCAGGAGCAGTTATCCAGTTTGAATTGTAATCAATCATCCACTGAATCTGAATTTATCTTTTTTTACATTAGTAAAACATCATAAAATAATAAAACAATAACAATTAAATTAAAAATAGGTCTTATTTTGTAAATTTCCCAAGCAGCTGTTTGGTACATAGGAAACAGCCTTATACCATCTCAGACCACTGATCCAGCTGCTAAGTATTGTTGACAGCAACAGGCAGTGGCTGTCCCGGTTTCTAGGCAGAAGTTCTTCTCAGCCCCACCTGGAGACACCAGGGATTGGATCTGGGACCTTTTGTGTGCAAAGTAGGCGGTATACCACTGAGCTACAACACTTCCCCAAAGCAACAAAAATAATCATAAAAGCACTAAAAATATTCAGAATTAAAACAATTCAGATCTAACAAAATAAATTTAAAAACCATAGCAACAGCAGGACAAATCAAAGCATCAGAAGAAGCAAACACATCCCCACCAAGCCAACAGCAAGGACAACTTGCTACTTGCCCTGTAATGGCTTTGCTCAATTTCCCCCAACTTAGTGCTCTCCAGATGTTTTGATGTGCTGACCACACAAAGTTATAGGTAGTTATAGGTAGGGTTGCAATACTGCCCGGTTAGCCTAGTTTTACCCGGATTATAGCCCTGCTACCCGGTGCCCACTTAGCCCATTAGGTGGCCCGGATTTTCCGGGTGGGCACCAAACTGCAGAGACTGGTGAGGAGAAAAGAGAGGCGTGCTGGAAAGGCAAGGTGGGTGGTGCTCAGGCCTGGCAGCAGCCTGCTCCAGGCCCTGGCACACACTTGCATGCACACATGCATGCACGTTCTACCTACCTACCTCTCCCTTGACATAAATGCTGGTTGCGCTGTAGACGCAACCCTGCCATCAACCAAGATGGTGGCCAAGGCTTCCCTAAGGGGCTGGTGCCTCCACTGCCATCTTGGTTGATGGCACACATGCTACATGCGCACATCCCTGCCATCAGCCAAGATGGCGGCAGGGGCATTAGCCCCTTAGGGAAACCTCAGCCGCCATCTTGGTTGATGGCAAGGTTGCGCCCGCAGTGTGACCAGCATTTATGTCAAGGGTGAGGTAGGTGAAGCATGCAGGAGGGTGTTGCAGGCCTGCACAGTGGGGGGGCTGGGAGCTCCCTCTCACAATCTGCTGCAGAGTAGGGAGCTCGGATTTGTGGGTCTGGAATATGGCAACCCTAGTTATAGGTCATATTTACACCATGCATTTAATCCACTATTTTCCCACTATAAACAGTCATGGCTGTCCCCGAAGAATCCTGGGAAGTATAGTTTGTGAAGAGTGCTGAGAGTTGTTAGGAGACTCCTATTCTCCTCACAGAGCTCTAAGGTCCAGAGTGGTTTAACAGTCAGACCCTCTTCCCAGAGAACTCTGAAAACTGTAATTCTGTGAGGGGAAGAGGGGTCTCCTAACAACTCTACCTATTGACAACAAGCAGATGCCTTCACTGTAGTCTTTTTGGCACCTACTTAAAACATTTTTATTTAGGCAAGCCTACCCAGACATGTAGATGTTGATGTTTTTTAATCTTTTTTTAAGCTTGTTGTTAATTTTAACTATACTTAAATGTTTTAATGCATAATTTTAATATTTTTGTAACCTGCTTATAAGTTTTGTTACAATCAAGCAGTATATGACTTTTGTTAAATAAAATAAAATCTGGTTGGCCACTGTGGGCAACAGGATTTATTATGTGCAACTTGTAACAGTGCCAGTTCCGCAGATTGAAGTGGTCGAGTGGGCACATTATGGGGTCAGGCAATCCTGCCAATAAACTGGTCCCAAGCTATTAAGGGCTTTATCTACCAACAGTAACACCCGATTCCTCTGAAAAATCCACAAGGAGGACATGAAGGCAATGGCCCTTTCTTGTTGGTACTCAGTACTCAGAGGCATACTGTCTCTGAATCTGGAAGAGGCATATCGATATCTTGATTAGTAGCCATTGATAAACCTGTCCTCTGTGAATTTGTTGTTTTTAAGCTGTGTAAGACATTATAGCAGCAAATTCCAAAAAAAAATTAAGTTGTTGTAGTAGTGGTAACAACAACAGTAGGGATGATCTGAGGTGAAGGAGAGCTCTTATGAAAAATGGTACTGCAGTCCATCCACTTTCTTTGCCAGACCGAGAATACACTTAGGAAGAATGGGTTTGGTGCAGCTCCACTGTGGTGGAGAGGATTGGATGGTCTGCTCCAGGGGGTTCAAAGCAAAGACAAAAGACTTGATTATTGGGGCCTGTAAGGCCATCGAAGCCAACCCCATGTTCAATGCAGGAATCGGTGATAAATAGAACTCTTTTGCAATTCCACATAAAATATCCTCTATAAATCTTACAATAATGCAGAGGAACTTGGAAATTTGTTTTTGAAGAAAAAAAACAAAGCCACTACTAGGACCAGGCAGGGCTGTCGTAACTAGTTCACATAATCATCCTGGTAAGTTATATGGTTAATGGATACCAGTGTAACATTTCCATAGGAACCTGGTCCTTGGATAACTTCCAAAAGGAAACCTGTGAGCAATTTTTAAAAAAAGGTTCTATCAGAGTGGGGCCATAGTTAGGAGTAAGTATATCACAGTTTAATTTACTTTCTTTAAGTACATCTCTTATAAGTTCTTTTTCTCCCTCTCTTAAAAGCAATTATAAGTTCAAAGTCAGAATCTTAAAGAAAAAGAAATTGTAATACTGCCTGCTATTTTAAAAAAAATCTCAGATTTGACTGCAATTAAAAATAAAATACAGCTTGTTACTACCTTCAACCTGTACTTTTACATTTTCAGCCTTGGAAAAACACAGACTCTGACTCCTTATGTCAGTGTAAGGGCCTCCGCACATTGTCCCATACATTACACTTTTTGATCCTGTTCAGAAATGTTACCCTGTGCAGCTCCATGCATCAAAGGAACGCTTGTACACACTGGGATCTGTTTCAACCCTGAGGCAATGAGACCAAAAGACCCTTCTCATAAATTCTAATTCAAAAGTTTTTAGTTATCAAGAGGAAGTTTCCAATTGCTCTCTCACATGTGGGAAAATATGTAAGCTACTGAGAGGACCTTTTGTCTGGGACTTTAATGGGGGCAATTTGCAAAGGGGGAGTGCAAAAGTTCTCATGTGCAGTGTGCACAGACAGTAAGCAGGCACATACTTGGTATTTAATGAAGTTCCATGAATCATTAGCCATACAATAACCATTGGATTCTATAAATCACCTGCAATGATATCTTAGGCCAATAAATTGAACTGCACGGTGGCAAAGTGGAACACCTAAAAAGACATGAGGAGAGGCGAAAAGGAGAAAAAGATAAAAGGGGGCCCATAGACTGCATTAGCCTTTATCTGCCCTGGCAGTCTGGAAATTAAATCCTGTTGTTTTAACTTGCTTGCTTTATAGAAAAGAAAGGCTATAAACACAAATGGCACAACCTACTTCCCTCCCTTCATCCCTCCCCAAATACCAAGAGGCTGCATTCCTGGAAATGTCTTAGTCCAAAATTGCACTACTGATTTGTGTGTGTGTGTGTGTGTGTGTGTACGTGAGAGTGCACACATGCTTACACACCTTACTTCAGAGTAGGGTAGATCTGTCAATTTCAGCTCTCTCAGTTTCTTATTTTTCCATTCTTAAATTCAGTTCTCCAAATTCAGTTTGGAAAAAGGGTGGGGTAAAAATAAAGTTTCAATTCAATTCAATTTCTGCAGCAATTTGTGATTTTTTTTAAAAAAATCCTCATGAAAATTCTTCAGCATTTGTGCAAAATTTTCCTAATTAAACACATTTTTGTATGATGTTTTGACTAATGGACACATTTTGGCAAGCAATTTCTCCTAGTATAATGAAAGTTTTTATGTTTATATTCATTTTTATACTCTTTTCCCTAATATATGCATTTGGTTGCATTGCAAAATTTCGATAAGTATAAATTACAAAGGATGGCAGTGTTTCCCCCTCATATTATTTTGGAAAATGCAAATCTGATAGTTTGGCTTTAAATGCAAACTGAATCGAATTCCCTCATCCCTATTCTGGGGTAAGGAGTTTCCTGCAGAATCCATTTGAAAGTAGACAGGAAGTATGACTTGACCAGCACTAAATAAAATTTACTATATAGCTGAAATTGCATCATATTTAGATAACATGAAGGAAGCACAGGAGGTCATGGAGAAAACATTTAGTGGTTTATGTTTATAAGCTATGTCACCGTAGATGAGCATAATTTCTGTCCACCATCACTTCATGCCCCTTTATGGAGGGATGTCTTTGGGTAGTATCTGGAATTTACTGTGGCTAAACTTTTCTATCAAAATTGAATGTCTAAATCTCTATTTTTAAATACTTCAAAGAGATCTATGGTTCAATATGTATATCTATGAAGTAACAGTAACTTAGGATTATAGCAAAACGGATGTTAGCTACATATGTAAGATTCAATGCTTTTAAAAGCTTACTGAAATTAACGTAATTCCAATTTTTGAACCCTTTTTAAAATATAATTTTGAAACATTTTTTATTTTTTTTCCTTTAAAACATGTTTTGCTTGTATAAGTTACACGTTAGTACATTGCAATGTTGTTGTTGTTGTTGTTGTTGTTGTTGTTATGTACCTTCAAGTCAATTACGACTTATGGCGACCCTATGAATCAGTGACCTCCAAGAGCATCTGTCATGAAGTTCTTGTAAGTTCAGGTCTGTGGCTTCCTTGATGGAATCAATTCATCTCTTGTTTAGCCTTCCTCTTTTTCTACTCCCTTCTGTTTTTCCCAGCATTATTGTCTTTTCTAGTGAATCATGTCTTCTCATGATGTGTCCAAAGTATGATAACCTCAGTTTCATCATTTTCGCTTCTAGTGACAGTTCTGGTTTAATTTGTTCTGACACCCAATTATTTGTCTTTTTTGCAGTCCATGGTATGTGCAAAGCTCTCCTCCAGCGCCACATTTCAAATGAGTTGATTTTTCTCTTATCCGCTTGTTTCACTGTCCAACTTTCACATCCATACATAGTACATTGCAATAGGTATCTATATTACTTTAAAGAAACGGTACACTTAAGAAACTGAATAAAAAGAATGTTAAAGAAAAAAGGAAGGAAGCACAGGGGAATGTTTAGAAACTCCTAAATTTTGTATTAATTTTTTTTTGTCTCAAAGAACTACTTTCTTAAATATCAATGGAACTTAATAAATAAAGTGAGAGTCAATGTGGTCCAATGAGCAGTCTTGGCTGATATTTGAAGCTGAGGGACTTGACGTTGGAGGACTCATTTCAGCCATGAACTTATTAAGAGGCCTTGGCTGAGTCACTGTTTCCCAGCCAGCCTCTGGTCCCTGTCAGCAAAATAGCAGTGCTAACAACATACATCACTGGATTAATGGAAAGATGAGTGAGCAAAGTGTTTAAAAGCACTTTAAACAGTTGAAAGTGCTAGAGAACTACAGATTGTAGGGAGTTATGTTGGTCCGTAAGAAAAAAAATCCAAAAGTAATAGTAAGATAATACCTATATTAGGAGTAATTAAAACTTCACACAGCGGTGACTACACCAGAATGCTTCACTGTGCTATATATTAAGAGGGAAATGATGGGAGGAATATATATATTCTGGACATTGTGCATGCCCGAGTCTGCTTTTTCATGGTGTACAGGAACATCTTATTCTCTCCACTATTTTTTTTTAGGGGGATACTTAATATCCAGGCTAAAGGTCAGTTCTGAAGGACTCAGAATATTGTTGACAATTCTTTCCCATTTGATATATTTCTCCCTATCACTATTATTATTATTATTATTATTATTATAAACATCCAACTGTGTCAGCCTATTTCTGCAACAGACTTATGTTTGGACAATGGCAGCCCCAAAACCTGCTCTAGAGAGTTAAGACACCTGTTGGGTATGCTTTAAGTTGGATTCCTGCATTGAGCAGGGAGGTTGGGCCACTTTCAACTCTACTATTCTATGATTCTATGAACTAAGCAGATTGGAAAGTGCATGGCAGGGGGGCTGCAAGGGTGGAGAGAGGAAGAGTCCTATCATGTGCACTGTCGTGACATTGGATATCACCCTGGGACATTTGGGATGCAATCCTATATACACTTACCTGGGTGTAAACCTCGCTGAACTTAGTGGAATTCAACTTCTGAACAGGCATGCATATAGTGGCATTGTCAGTCGGTGCTAGTAATGCTATTATCCTGCTGTTACATTTGGCTGTATAGATAGCAGCATTTTTATTATAGCACAGTAACAAAACATGAGGCAATCATGAAAAGGTTCCTGTTGTAAAAGCATTTATTTTTTGAATCATTTTTTTTCTTAAGTTCAGCAGTGCTACATTATGATATGAGAATGCAATAAACTGATAGTGGAGCTGGAACAAAAGACCCAGCCATTGACAATAGTTATGAAAGAGACAATAAATTTATCACATTTTGAAATAGCTGAGAATTTGTAGTACAGTCAAAATTCGCTCAGGCTTGTTACAACCCCCTGTTGGTCTGTTCAACATGTGACCCTGGCACAGCTCGGCGCTGCCTGCTGACTGCTGTAACCTATGCCATTAAGCAAGAGTCCCACAGGAGTTTTCTGCTTGCTGAGAATATCTGGAGTTGAGGCCTTGGCATTCCTGCCACACACACATACCTCCCTCTGAAATTAATGTAGGAGCCAGATGTTCCAACCTTTCAGCTACCAAAAACTCCCCTCTGGTACAAGAAGCCTCAACAAAAACTAATAAAAATTAATTTCCCCCCTCCTGTAGATGCCATCCGTAGGCTCCCCTCCATGCAGAATGTTAAGAAACGGTATGTTTGGGAAGAACTTCTAATGTGGAAGAAAGCCTTTATTCATTTAGATTTGTCACTCCACTCTCTGCTGAACGTTCAGGAGAGTTCAGGGCATTTACAGCATCCTGGAATGACTTTCTCCCCTAGCTAGCCATGGAAACATATGAGTAACAAACATGAAAGACCAAAGTACAGCACATTACCTATAAATAAGCCAAATAATATCCACACCAGAACAGTGAACATGCAATAGCTCAAATTGTTTTCCAGGTCCAGGTATTAGTCTAGCATAGGTTACACTATGGATACATTTTCCATTTATTTTATTTTATTTTGTATAGCCACATTGATGCCACAGAGCTCTCAACTATTACTGGGACTGTCTACTTTACCAGTTGCTACAACTGTTGCTGTTGTTATTAATAGAGCACTATCCATGTAAAAAAACAACATAAGAAAGAAAAAAAGAAAGAAAGAAAGAAAGAAAGAAAGAAAGAAAGAAAGAAAGAAAGAAAGAAAGAAAGAAACCCTGTATGTATGGATCATTTTCCAACATCACCAAAAAATGGAGAAGCCCCTGTATGAAGCTTCGAGCTCCTGTGCATGGACTGCCAAGTATTGGCCCTTAGTTTAATATGGTCCCTGTGAAGTGAGCTTTACACGTGAACTCAGAATATTCATTTATCCATGTAAAGCATTTTACCCCACTCTCTAGCTGAAAGGGTGCTCAGTGTGGGTTACTTAGATCAATAGAAACAAGACACAAACAATCTACACAACATGACACAATCAGAAAAAGAGATGAATAATTTTATTTTTCTCTTTTTTATTTCCCTTTTTGTCACCTCTCTCTCCCCCTCCAATCTTTTAATAATGGTCAGGGAGTTCAGGTTCTCTGGCATGCTGCCAATGTTACCTGTCCAACAGTTTGCATACACTGCGGCCAGGGATGCATGTCGCAGAGCTTTCTTTCAAAAGCAGGAACCAGCTATTTGACAGGAAGGGTATATCAAGGCCTACTCCCTCTCCGGAACAGATGAGCAATTGTTGCTGCTGGTTTTAAAAAAGGGGACTCCTCACTTATAGCAACAACAGGTAAATCAGAAAGAAAGACCACAGACATAGCACCCATTTTCACAAATAGTTCCCCATGCGATTAGGGACTGCAAGCTGCCTTATACTATTTGTCCATCTATTTTATTTTATGTATTTATTTAAGAAATTTATATATTTCATCAAGAGGCCAGAGGGAGGTTCACAGCATAGTAACCTAATAAACAGCATAATATAGATACATATTATCCATAAAATACAAAAAGAACATAAAACACAGTTGTTTTTTCATAATAATAAGCAATACAGAATAGTACATCAGCCCAGGTATCATGTGCTCTGACAGGCAGTGGCTCTTCAGAGTCCCAGAAAGAGAAATAACCTGCACCTGATCATTTTAACTGGCGACACCAGAGACTGAACCAGGACCTTCAACATGCAAAAGTTATACCACACTGACCCATCATCCCTTCCCATGCTTCCATTCCATGTATGATCCTTAAGCTTGATTGGCTTGTTATAGTTTATATTATGCCAAAGACTGAAATCACAAGTATATTTGCTAGGCAGTTTAAGCCCTGTTGTACTCAATGCCAGTCAACTTCAAACTGGTATTGCACTGACAGTTCTTCATGTTGTAAAAGAAAAATAATAATCAGACAAGTTTGCCTGAGGTGTGGGAGAAAGAATACATCTAAAAGGGGAAACTCTGTCCCCAAAATAAACAGCCCTATTTTTGTGACAGATTTGATGGGAATGATGAAAATTCAGTGATTGTATGGCAGGATTTATTTTTTGCTTTTGATTTAATCAGTCACTACCTCCGATAACTGATTGTCAAGAAGGAGCAATTAATCATTTATTTAGATAGATTGTTCAAAACTTTAAGTGATCTTCATCAACAACAACAAGAGATAATTTACATATCATTTTAAGAGATAGAAAAGAAAACGCAGAAGCTATAATATCTCTTGGTTTTTAGATTTAAGATTGCCTCTTTTATTTATTTATTTCATTTCATTTCATTTATACCCTGCCTTTCTTTCACGGTGGAACCCAAGGCAGCATACATGTGGTTCCCAGGCAGTCTCCCATCCAGGCACTGACCGGAACCAGACCTGCTTAGTTTCAGCAAGGTGGTGGCCTCATGTGTCTTCAGACCAAAACCTGGGACCACAAGGTAGCAATTAAGAATTTTAGTTGCCATAGGCAGGTATGCCAGCTTAAAATATACAGTTATACATTTATGTTACTATTTGTTTTACAACTTCCCACGCAACACTACACAGTAGGCTGTATAAGATCAAAACATGTCTTCTCATGATGTGTCCAAAGTATGGTAACCTCAGTTTCATCATTTTAGCTTCTAATGACAGTTCTAGTTTAAT
This sequence comes from Rhineura floridana, assembly GCF_030035675.1. NCBI lineage: Eukaryota > Metazoa > Chordata > Lepidosauria > Squamata > Rhineuridae > Rhineura > Rhineura floridana. Next base: position 141,130,663 of record NC_084481.1, on the reverse strand, counting down.
TTGTTCTAACACTCAAGTGTTTGTCTTTTTCGCACTCCATGGTATGCACAAAGCTCTCCTCCAGCACCACATTTCAAATGAGTTGATTTTTCTCTTATCCGCCTTTTTCACTGTCCAACTTTCACATCCATACACAGAGATCGGGAATACCATGGTCTGAATGATCCTGACTCTGGTGTTCAGTGATACGTCTTTGCATATGAGGACCTTTTCTAGTTCTCTCACAGCTGCCCTCCCCAGTCCTAGCCTTCTTCTGATTTCTTGACTATTGTCTCCATTTTGGTTAACGACTGTGCCGAGGTATTGATAATCCTTGACAAGTTCAATGTCCTCATTGTCAACTTTAAAGTTACATAAATCTTCTGTTGTCATTACTTTAGTCTTTTCAACATTCAGCTGTAGTCCTGCTTTTGTGCTTTCCTCTTTAACATTCATCAGCATTCATTTCAAATCATTACTGGTTTCCGCTAAGAGTATGGTATCGTCTGCATATCTTAAATTATTGATGTTTCTCCCTCCAATTTTCACACCTCCTTCATCTTGGTCTAATCCCGCTTTCCGTATGATATGTTCTGCGTACAGATTAAACAAATAGGGTGATAAAATACACCCCTGTCTCACACCCTTTCCGATGGGGAACCAATCGATTTCTCCATATTCTGTCCTTACAGTAGCCTCTTGTGCAGAGTATAGGTTGCGCATCAGGACAATCAGATGGTGTGGCACCCCCATTTCTTTTAAAGCATTCCATAGTTTTTCATGATCTACACAGTCAAAGGCTTTGCTGTAGTCTATAAAGCACAGGGTGATTTTCTTCTGAAATTCCTTGCTCCGTTCCATTATCCAACATATGTTTGTGATATGATCTCTGGTGCCTCTTCCCTTTGTAAATCCAGCTTGGACATCTGGCATTTCTCACTCCATATATGGCAAGAGCCTTTGTTGTAGAATCTTGAGCATTACTTTACTTGCATGGGATATTAATGCAATAGTTCGGTAATTACTGCATTCTCTGGGATCCCCTTTCTTTGGAAGTGGGATATATATTGAACGCTTCCAGTCTGTGGGCCATTGTTTAGTTTTCCATATTTCTTGACAAAAAATTTTCAAAATTTGGACAGATTCAGTCTCAGTAGCTTGTAGCAACTCTATTGGTATGCCATCTATTCCTGGTGATTTGTTTCTTCCAAGAATTTTAAGAGCAGCTTTCACCTCACATTCTAAAATTTCTGGTTCTTCATCATATGGTTCCTCCATGAATGAATCTGTCATCCTTGCATCTCTTTTCTAGAGTTCTTCAGTGTATTGCTTCCATCTTCCTCTTATTTCATCTCGGTCAGTCAGTGTGTTCCCCTGTTGATTATTCAACATCCCTACTCTTGGTTTAAATTTCCCTTTCATTTCTCTAATCTTTTGGAATAGGGCTCTTGTTCTTCCCATTTTGTTGTCCTTTTCTATTTCTATACAATATTGTAATAGTTTTCTTTGTCCCTACATACTAGTCGTTGTATAGTTGCATTTAGGGTTCTGACCGTGTTTCTGTCTCCTTTTGCTTTTGCTTTCCTTCTCTCTTTAATCATTTTAAGAGTTTCTTCAGTCATCCATTGAGGTCTTTCTCTCTTTTTAACAAGAGGTATTGTCTTTTTGCATTCTTCCCTGATAATGTCCCTGACTTCAGTCCATAGTTCTTCTGGTTCTCTGTCAACTAAGTTTAAAGCCTCAAATCTGTTCCTTATTTGATCTTTATATTCTTCTGGGATGTTATTTAAATTATATTTTGGCATTATGAGTGCTTTGTTGTTCTTCTTTAGCTTTACTCTGATTTTCGATACGATCAGTTCATGATCTGTACCGCAGTCTGCTCCTGGTCTTGTTTTTGCAGAAAGTATGGAACTTCTCCATCTTCTGCTACCAATTATATAATCAATTTGATTCCTATAATGACCATCTGGTGATGTCCACATGTACAGTCATCTTTTTGGTTGCTCAAAAAATGTGTTGGCAAGAAACAAATCATTGGCTTCACAGAATTCAATAAGTCTTTCTCCTGCTTCATTTCTGTCACCTAAGCCCCATTTCCCCACAATTCCTAGTTCTTCTCTGTTCCCTACTTTTGCATTCCAGTTCCCCATGATTATCATCATATATTGTTTTGGTGTGTGATCAATTTCCTCCTGTACTTCTGCATAAAATCTCTCCAATTCTTCTTCTTCTGCGTTTGGCGTTGGAGCGTAGACTTGGATGATGGTTATGTTAATAGGTTTCCCATTTAATCTCATTGATATCACTCGCTCAGACCTTGCGTTGTAGCTCCTAATTGCTTTTGTTACATCACTTCTCACTATTAAAGCAACCCCATTTCTTCCTGATTTCTCATTTCCTGCATAAAATATTTTGTAGTTGCCTGATTGATGTCCTGTTCCAGTCCATTTTACTTCACTCACGCCAAGTATTGTAATGTTGATATGCTCCATTTCTTGCTTGACAATTTCTAACTTTCCGTAATTCATGCTTCTCACATTCCATGTTCCTATTGTGTGCATCGTACAACTCCGGACTCTCCTTTCGCATCTGTGCGCATCAGCCTCTGGGCTTCCATTCGGCTTTGACCCAGCTGCGTCATTAGTCACAGCGCTACTCGTACTTGTTCTTTGTTCTTCCCCAGTAGCTCGATGAGTGCCTTCTGACCTGGGGGTCTCATCTTCCAGCACTATCTCGTGTTGCATTTTGGATACTATGTTAATAGGGTTTTCGTGGTAAGAGGTATTCAGAGGTGGTTTCCCACTGCCTTCCTCTGAGTTTGGATGCATCTTAGTCTGGTGTCTCAGCTTTGACCATTCTGCCTTGGGTGCTCCTGCTAGGAGTCTAGCCTCTTGGTCTAGCCTCCTGATGGCATTGCTCTCAGCTTCTTCAACACTCTCAAACTCCCTCACCACATTAAGGTGTGCATCCTAAAGGGCGAGACCTTCCTTACGTTATTTAATTTTTTAAAGAAGAAACAATAAAGATGATGAAGACAAATACATTTTAGGATACCTAAAGAGCTATGCATTTATTTATATACACATACATGTTTCATATGAATAGCTAAATGAAAAAAGTGAATTACGATTTTGAAACTGCCCAGTTTGACTGTAATTGTATCCATGGATTGTGCTACTCAAAACAACATATTTTTAGAACTATGAAATGTTCTGTGGAAAAGTAGAGCAGCAAAAATTTTCCTAGAGATTTTTCCATCTATATCACCCAAATGTGTTTATTTTCCTCTTCTGTCTCTTTTCCCTTTTGTATCATGCCTGTTATTGTGCAAGACTATATATGTTTAAGACTCAGTGAGTTCCATGGAACTTACTCTCAGTTAGGTATGGAAGAAACTGTCAATTTCAGTTCTCTCAGTTTTTCATTTTTCTACTCTTAAATCCAGTTCTCCACATTTTTGCAGCAATTTGTGATTTATTTATTTTTAAATAAAATCTTTAAGAAAATTCTTCTGCATTTTCATGTGTATTTGTCCTAATCAACAAATTGTGTGCAGTTTTGACTAATGTACACATTTTTGCAGGCAATTTCTCTTAATATAATGCAGTTTTGTGTTATTTTCATGAATATATTCATTTTAATGCGCACTTTCCCCTAAAACATGTATTTTTTTAAAAAAAAAACTGGTTGGAGAACAGCAATACAATATTCGGATAAGTGTGAATTTGGAAGGATTGCTGTATTTCAGTTTTCATATTGTTGTGGAAAGTGTGAATTTGATAAATTCAGTGTTTGAATGCAAACTCAGTCAAGTTTCTCCCCCATACCTACTCTCATGTGTAGGATTGCACTCTTGATTTATAAACTAGTATTTAAAATTGTGGCCCACCAGCCAGCCAGTGCCTTTTACTGAGGCCACATTCACACCATACATATATTCTACCATTATTCCACTGTAAACAGTCATGGCTTCCCCCAAAGAGAGTATAGACTCTGAAGAGTGCTGAGAGTTGTTAGGAGAACCTTATTCCCCTGACAGAGCTACAATTCCCAGAGTCCTCTGGGATGAGGAACTGACTCTTAAACCATTCTGACGATTGTAGCTCTGTGAGGAGAAGTCTCCTAATAACTCTCAGCATCCTTCACAAACTGCACTTCACAGGATTCCTTGGGGGAAGCCATGACTGTTTAAAGTGGAATAATAGTGGAATAAATGTGTAGTATGAATGTGGCCTGGCTCTTCTCTCCTCCTCCCTCCCACCTGTCAGATGTACAAGCCATTGATAGCCCATTGCCCTAAGTCCCCTGCATAAAAAGAGAGCAAAACTCATAGCTCAGTGGTAGAACAACTGCTTTGCATGCAGAAGGTCCCAGGTTCAGTCCTCCATATCTTCAGGTAGAGCTGGGAGAGAAATCCTGGAGAGGTGCTGCAAGTCAGGGTAGACAATACTGAGCTAAATGGACCAGCTTCCTATGTTCCTATCTTGCTAACGACCCACTTTAGCTCAAATAATAGTTCTGTGATGGTGTTACAGATATCACATTTTCAGTACAATTTACTTGCATGAGACTTGCATATATATATACTCTATATATCTCATGGTGTGGGGTGGTCCAATTGTTCAACTACACCATGATCCACACAGGGACAGCCATACCATTAAGTAAAAGGAGGTGGCTGCATCAGGCAGCTGCTTTGGGGTGTTGTGAAAAGGCAGTTAATTGATAGTCATTTAATGTTTGTATTTTTCTGATAGGGAAAGAGAGAGGCGGCTGTGGAGTCTTCTGCCTCCAGTGCCCAAAATAACTTGACTGGCCTTGGATTCCATGCATTTTGATGCCTCAGGCATCAACATGTCTTGGGCTGGCCCTTGTCCTGGCTGTCCTTCCCCACGCTATAGGAGGCCCAGCTGAGCCCTAAAGAAGAGCAAAACTCTAGCCCATTATTAAAATCATTAAGTTCCCCTAAGCAAGGAGGCATCACAGAACCAAACAGGCTTGTGTTGATATTTAAAAATTGACAACCTTCCTTGAAAATAATGCAGCTTGACAGCTGGAGGATGAAAGGCTGCACCAGAAGAAAAACACAGGCCAACACCCTTGACATTGTAACCACCCCCTTCTTGACTTCTTCCCACAGACCCGTTTTCTAAAGCTCTTTCCTCTTTACAAAAACATATCAGAACCGAAGAGTTTATCTGACCTGACCTTTCCCCCAGAGCTGAACCCTCTTTCATGTTAATTCTTTTCACAAAAGCCACTGCATGTAATGTCCCTGCAGTGCTTTCTCTTATTTGGACCCATCGTCATATCATCATCATCTTCCTCATGAAAATGGTAGAACTGCAACCAATAATGCATTCATCACAAAACAAGTGGAGCGCATTTGACATGAGGGTTACTTTGGAATCTTTAATAATGTCAGCGCTGTGAGATTATTTGAGGACTGCTGGCTTAGAGAAACAATACTGGGGGTTGGGGTAGGTGGGGATGAGCAATCAACTGCCAAATAAAGTCTTTATTTATTAAAATCTGGGAGCCTGGCCTTCCCATCCCTATAAGGACTCTCAAGGTGGTGAATATCTATCTATCTATCTATCTATCTATCTATCTATCTATCTATCTATCTATCTATCTATCTATCTATCTATCTATCTATCTATCTATCTATCTATCTATCTATCTATCTATCTATCTATCTATCTATCTATCTAACCCAAGACAAAGAAAGTACCTTCAAAACAGAAGTACCTGAACACACTGTAAATAAAAAACCACTGAGCAGAACAGCAGCCTAAGGGTCAGATCAACCACTGATCTTAAGAGCAGGTCCAAAGAGCAGCAGAACACCAGTGGAATGACAGTGTCTTCAGTGTTTTTGTTTGCCGCCCTGGGCTCCTTCTTAGAGGAAGGGTGGGATATAGATTTAATAAATAAATTACTGGCACCCAAGGGCTGGTAGGGGGGAACCAACTCTGATCAAACGTAAAGAAAGTTGGGGCAGAAAATGAGGACAAAATGTGACCTAAAAATACATGGTTTTCATTTATATTTTATTTTAATATTGTTACAATGTTCTGATTCGTTAACAAGCTTTCAAAATGATCATTTAGAATTTCCCCCCAAAACCTCATTCATGAAACTCAGCTATCAAAGTTCATTGTGGAATGCCTTACACACAATTTCAGCACACACCTATGTAAGCTATTTCTATCTTCCTGCTTCCCTTGCTCCCCATTCACTATTAGTATGAATAATATTAACAGAATTAATAATCTACCCTCCCCTGTTATCTGCTAAGACTATGGAATGCCCTCCCCTGTGAGGTCGGTCCCCTTTCTTTGCATTTTTAGATGGCTACTGAAGACCTATTTTTTATCCAAGCATACCCTTTTGTTTTGATATTTTTAAGGATTTTATGGATTTGTTTATGTAGGGTTCTTCATACGTTTTTGTATTTTCAAATTTCTATATGGTTTTATATATGCTTTGTATTTTAAAATATATGTAACCCACCTTGGGACCCACATTCCGGGTGAGAGGCAGACAACAAAAATAAATTTATCATCATTATTAAGTCGCAATCCAACTTGATTTTGTGCTGGGCTGGGGGGGAGTTGGATGAGGTGGACACTCAACTGAGCTGGCAGGCTCCTGGCACTGCTGGGCTCCACAGACAGAAGCCCTCCACCATGCCCTGAGCTAAAGCACGGCCAGGATCCTGCCAGCACCACTGGGGGTCCGCTGGGAACGGCCAGCCTGGTGGACGGAGAGCTTCTGCGTTAGCCCCCAAAATGGGACATCCTGGGGGCATGGCAGGGAAGGAGCCGCGGAGGGGGACTTATACAAGATCCAGGTCCCCCTTAGAATGCTCCCCCGGGTCCCACTCCACATGCTGGCAAAAGGGCCAGTTGAGTAAAATAATTACAATGGTGGTTTACAGAGAGCGCTTAGTCCCCAGGAGTCCTATTTATGGGAGCCAGCTCTTCCCATGTGGCTCCCACATGCAGCTCCCAACGAAGCCTCCTTTCAGCTGGGCCGCAGCTCCTGAGCAGCAAGTGGATGCTGTGGAGCTTCTTGCTGGCTCCTCCTCCTCCAGCCCTCCCACCTGTCAGCTAGCCATAAATTGGGTTGTGTGTGTTGTAAATGAAATGCGATTAAGGCCAATTTCTGTGCATCTTCATACAAAGGCATGTGAGTTTGGTAACATACAAATATATACCAATGCATATTTTAACATAGGCCAGATAAGTTAAACCTTCCTGTCTTGAACGGTCAACCTGGGCACTATAAGTAACTGAATGCTTGACTCAGAAAATGGCAGCTACACTTCAAGTTCCTACTTCTTTTTGTTGGGAGAGACTAAAGCATCAACACATGTTACAAGTGACCTGAACCAGTGGAGAGCAATAGACAGAAAGCCAATCTATTATTCCCTCTGCTGATTCCTCCTCTAGTGTTTGTTGCTTTTGCAGGCTTTTCACCTCCCCTTCCTCCCTTCTCTTCCTGTCTTTGCTCTCAATTAGTTAGTAATGGCTCCCTGAGTGCGGGCATGGCTGCTTCAACATATATGGCTTTAGCTCTTTGCAATAATAAACCTTTCTTTATTCTTTCAGCTACCAATCTTAACAGAACAGTTATGTCTGAACTCCGCTGCAACAAAAATATATGAAAATTCTAACACTTTTCTCATTAATGGCTTTTTAGGGAAACACCAAAGGGATATAGCTCTCTTTGTATGTTAATCTCCCATGTAATTACAATCACATGGAATGGGAGAGTAGGACATCCCCCGCTGGCCCTGCCCTGCTCTCCCACCATCTACATACTGAGTGAGGGAAAGGTCTGAAGAGGGGAGCCTGCTCTACATACATATGCCCCCCTGGTGATGTAGAACCCTGCACTCATAGAGCAGGCCCATACTTTCCCCCGATGCGAGGATGACAGGAAGGAAGGATAAGAGGTCAGGGGGTATGGCAATGATACTACTCAGATTTGATTTATTTCAGTATTTATATCCCTCTTGTCCAGGCAAATAGCCTCCACAATGCCTTTCAATATACACAAACTAGTACTGGGCTACCGTCACCACATTATAGGCTGGGGCTGGAAGCAGGAAAAGTGCATAGCACAGTGACTTCACAGCCTAGATTTCCTAAGAAACTGACTGGGGAGAGACAAAACTCACATGCCATACCATCAGGGCCAGCGCCAGGCATGACTGGGCCCTTGAGCACTTGCCTGTTCCAGCTACCTCTCTCCTGTCTTCTGCTGCTGCACGCGCTGTGTGCACAGGGCTGCCATCAACCAAGATGGCGGTGGTTGTTGGCGATCACTCGTGGCCGAGTAAGATTGTCTTCCAAGATAATTTGGTTGGAAGACGCCTGTGTGTGAATTTGTTTTATGTGGGGAGATTGGTGCACAATGACCACACAATCTTGACAGAAAAAGACTTTGATCCAATGGCATGGGTACCACGATGATTGGAAGTCTTTTATCTGCTGCAGCCTTCATCCGCCTTCACAGCCGTTGTAACATACACATTGTTATCCTCCGTCTGTTCTGCCGTTGAGGACATTCTTGCATCATTTTTGTCTGGTTCCTCTCGCTCGACCTTACCGCCATGGGTGACACTGCTGGGAGCACATGACTCCCAAAGGCATCACTCACAGGGTTCATTGGAACACACAAGCCCACTCACCAGCGGTGGAGGCTTCTCTAAGGGGCTGATGCTCCTGCCACCATCTTGGTTGATGGCACGCATGCACGGTACGCTATGTGTGCGCACATGCCTGCCATCAACCAAGATAGCGGTAGGGGCATCAATCCCTTAAAGAAGCCTCCACCAGCATCTTGGTTGACAGTAGCCCTGAGCATGCATCACATGCAGTAGCAGAAGACAGGAGAAGGTAGGTGGAGCAAGCAAACGGGTGGACAGCCTGGAAGCTCCCTCCCTACGATCCATAGCAGGGATCCTGCTGCAGATCACAGAAGGGGAGTGCTACTCTCCCACCCTAATGAGGGGCCCTTCAGGGGGCCTCAGTGAGGGCCCGACCTGGCCGCCCTTTGGTCCTGGCCCTGCATACCATACATACACATGCCACTTTAAACAGTCATGGCTTCCCTCAAAGAATCCTGGGAACTGTAGTTTGTTAAAGATGCTGGGAATTACAGCTCTTTAAGGGGTTTCCTAACACCTCTCAGCACCCTAACAAACTACAGTCCCCAGGATTCTTTGGGGTAAAGCCATGACTGTTAAAGTGGTATAAGGATGCTTTAACTGTATGGTGTGGATGTTAACACAGCGACTTCATGATTTTTCTAAGTAGATGGCAGGGGAAAGAGCCTTTGTCTGTACAGAACCCCAGGAAGGGTTGCTCTAGATGCCTACTTACTGAGACTAAGACCTTTTTCTTTTCTTGGACTTTTGTCATCTGGAGGAACCTTTGATTTTATCCCTTTGTTTTCATGATTTTTGCTAATGGATTACTGTATCTTACACTATTTTTACTTGTGAACAAATCATTGTTTAATGAAGGATAGCAATAAAAATCTGACCAGTGTGAAATAAAATAAATAGCTAGACATTACATTATTGTTTTGGGTGACAAAGGTGCATTTGCCATAATATCTAGCCTGAGCCAGAAAGTGACGCTTGTTCAGTGCTTATGCTTGGGCCACTTTTCCAGGGAGAGGGAGCAGCTACCAGGAGAATCCCGTTCCCTCTCTATTCCTTCATCGTCCCATGAGCAAAGTATTTATACATGAACACATTCTGTGCCAGATGCAGAAATCATGGCATTGGCATTCAGACTTCTGTATAGCTGCTCAAAGAATCCAGGCAATTTATTTTGTCTAAGATTGTGATCAAGCAAAGTCAGAAGCAGAAAGGGAAGGGTTATATTTACTTCTATTTATTTGCCTTCCTCCCCAAAGGGAACCCCTTAACGGTGGGGGGAGCCATTCAAGGTGGCTTCTCACAAATAACTGTGTGGTATAACCATTGCAATGCCTGCACATAGTTGTCCCTTTAAAATACACAGAAATAGCAAATGGGTTCTCCTTATTTTAAAAGGACTGGCAAGGAATAATGCCTATATATGGCCTTTCAAGGTGATGTGGCATGTACATATCATGCTCAGGTATCTGTACCCAAATGAAATCTATTCCAAGAGAAGCTGTTCTGGGGAATTGAGCTAAAATGAATCAGGTTAGTTTGGAGACAAGATTAGCTGGGATTGTTGTTTTTTTTCCTCCCCCCTGGTGATCACAAAGGTGCTAAAGGCAAATAACTTTAATTCTCCTTCTGTAACCCAGGGAACAAGAAAACATTTTACATCCACTAGAAGAGCCAGGAATTTAGAAAGTCCTTGTGGCATAATGAAAAGTGAGTGAAGCTAAAAGGACAGTGCTAGCAATTGTGCTGCTTATAAATGAAGTTTCACAAAGGAGGCCCAAGCTCAGGGGAAGGCAACTTAAGGGGGCACTTGGGGAGGAAGAATTTTCACTCCACTTCATTTTTGACCCAATATGCTGCTTTTCGTCCTGCTGAAATGAGGTTGGAATATTCATGTTTTTAAAAACAAAGAGAAAAGAATATTAGTAGGACCAGAAATGAGCATACTCTCTTTCTGCCAAGGGACCCATAGTGTCAGAAAAGCAGTGGGCCCAAAGGACTGGTTGGCACATGCAGGAGTTGTCCAAGCACTGCTCCTTCTGATTGGCTCTGGTACCCCTGAGTGTGTGGAGCCTTTCCCCACCTTGTCTCGCATGGGGTTGTTCCCTGGGTTTGACCTTGGGACCCCCTACGTGTAAAATGTGATCCGTTCCACCTGCCAATGGGTTCTTCTGCAGCTGCTGCAATCTATAACTGTGTTGAGGTTGGGGGCAGGTGGGTGGAAGACTATTACCCCATCACGTGTCTGATTCCTGCCTGCGGCTGTGGCTAATTGGTTAGGGCAGGAAAGAGAAAACTCAAACCCGGGACTCAATCATGGCCCTCCATATCTGTTCACAGGCCACCCCCCTCATTGGCTCTGTTTTGCATCCTCCTTGAGTGTTTTTACCTGACTGGAATGTGTCCCTGAACTCTTGCTTCCCTGGATGAAGGATAGAGAGGGGTGTATGAGTGGGTGTAGGACCTACTCTACTGTACCAAAGTCAAATTCACATTCATTTCTGTGTTCATTTTTGTCTTTGCCCCCCTCCCACTACTTGCATGTGGTCCCCAGAAGGTTGCCCAGAAGGGAATATGGCCCTTGGCCTGGAAAGCGTTCTTCACTTTGGGTTAGGGAACCACTCTGTGATATTTGCAATGTAGATGGGAGTGCTGGGATCTCCATCCCTTTTGCCCTTGATGACATCATCATCATCATAATCATTATTATTATTAGCCAGACATGCCAATGGTGAGTCGGACATGTTACCCTATTCCCCCAGGTGGGGTTCAAACTACTATCTCCTGCTTGCCAACTCTTTGCCCTTGATCTACTTGGAGGTTGCTGATGACAGTGTGTGTCCTGGGCTAGCCTCTCTTTTTTGGCTGCTTTTTTCTCTCTGGCTGGGTCTTGAATAATAATAATAATAATAATAATAATTTATTTATTGGTCGCCTATCTGGCCAGGTTAGTGGACACTCTAGGCGACTTACAATAACAAAAAGCTATACATAATATACATATACAAAAACAAACCACAGTCCTAAACAATTTAAAACCAATTTCCAATTAAAACATCATAAAATTAATCCTCCTTAATCCCACACACACACACACACAAAAGGAGCACACAGAAAACAAACAAACACCCAGGCCACCCCAGCCAGCCGGCTTATGTATCCCTCCAAAGAGGGACAGGTGGTAGCAATCAGTCCCAGCTGGCTGGGTACCTGGGGCCTGGTCCTGCAGGAGGCACGTCTGCCAGGCAGAAGTCCCACAGGGAAGGGTGGTGGAGGTGGTGATCCCACAGCAGCAGCAGCAGCAGACTCTCCTTCCCTGGGCGGCGATGTTCTCTTCCTGCAGGCCCTGGGTCTGAACCCTTGTCCCAGGAGAGTTGTGTGTGCTTTCTGCCGACATCCTACCCAGGAAGCTATTTTGATGTCATGTTATGTGGGTTCTTACTTCCCTGTGTGTATCACACTCATAAACAGTGCTTGTGAGATCAGGATTTGAACCCTTGCCTGGAAACTAGCAGTTGTGAGGTCACTGCTGGCAGTACCACTTGAGCTGAAAGGACTGGCAATGCTATGGCATTGTATGTATTGTGATGAGGGGCATGTGCTGGGGACAAATCTCTGGGTTAAATGGCTTTCTCCGTGTATGTTTGGCATGTGGGCATTGTCACTGACACAGTCTCTGCTTGGTGGGCTTTGAGAGAATTTCTAGGAGGATGCCTGTCTATCTTATGCCTTTTTCTCTATTTTCTGGTACCACCGCATCCTGTGATGAGCAGCATGCTTAGGATATATGGTTGTTGCTTCACCGGCGTTGTTGCAGAAGGTTTCCCACCCACACCCTCAGCATAATTGGAGTATAGGATTGCACTGTTCAAAAAATCTATTTTTTTAAAAAAGCAATCACTAAATTCTGACACTCTAAAATACAGCAGCTATTAAAAAATCATTATCAGGAAAATGAAAAAGGCCTAGGTCAGGGTTGGATAATCTGTGGCTATCCAGATGTTGCTGGACTACCACTCTGATCATCCCTGACCATTAGTCATGCTAGTTGGAGTTGATGGAAGCTGGATTCCAACAACATCTGGAGGGCCACAGTTTCCCCACCCCTGCCCTAGGCAAACAATGTTTTTACCTGTTGCCTCTTGGCATGCTCTGGAATGTTCCAGAGATGAAGAGCCACCACTGAAAAAGCTCAACTTTGGCTACTACCTGCCTGACTTTAGCTGGCAGGAGCACCTTAGGAAGACCTAAGCACGACTGTATCAGAGCAGGCAATTCTTAAAGTGCCCTGGTCTCATCTCATATAAGACTTTATAGGTCACTACCAGCTTTTATAGATTGACATCTAACAGTATTTGGGAAACTTGCACATACATGATGCAGTATATACTCCATGTGACCTATGCTGGTCTAGCCACTGCATTTTTACCAGCTGGCATTTCTGAGGTGTCTTCAAAGGCAGCCCCATGTACAATGCATGACAGTAGTCAAGCTTGGATGTTATTAGGGCATAAATAACTGTGGCTAGGTTTACTTTCACTTCCTGCCAGAATATCTTGTCTGTGTAATCAAGCATCTCTTCCCTGTATTTCTAAGATCCATAGCCTTGCCATTCTCATGTCTAATTTTGTCTCCTCCTTGGTTCTAGATTTTCCCTTTTCCTAGGACCTGGCAACCTTGTAATCTGTTCCTTTCTTCTCTGTCCCAACTTTCCAGTTTGTCTGAAATTCCCCTTTTCAAAATTAAATAACATGGCTGTGTTATGTTTCCCGGGCATTTCACCGCCCACATGTCTTGAACTGATTGCAGTGAGGTCACACTTCCAAGTGATTCAATAATTACAATCTTGCCAAAAATGCAATCCTCTCTGGCAGGGTGTGAGAGAACTAATGAGACTTGCTTAGGGCCAAACCAGACACAATGTTAAATGCATCTTTCCATTTAACATACAGGGTTTTTTAAAAATCAAAATAGCATCAGCTGGGTGTGTGTGAGTTAATTAACAGGATCAGAGTAAGTACAGAAAGGAAATTTAACCCTTTCCTCCCCTGTTGTGTCCTGCTGAGAATTCCTCCTCTGAAGCTAGTATTTGCACTGGGAGGAAATAATCAGCTCCACCGCCCCGGGCACCAATAGAGGATTCACCTTCCAAGCAAATACTTTCTTCAGAATAGTGATTTCTCTCAGGACCACAATTGGAGAGGAAAGGGTTACATTAAATTCTCCTTTTGCCATTATTGGTCCTTCCTCAGCTGATAACAATTTGCTTTTAATAAAACAAATCCTGCACATGATATTCAAAGACACACTTAAGGTCAGGTGTAGTTTAGCCCTTGAGACATCAAGAATAAAGTCTGTTACATGAGTACTTTAGGTACTCAGACTGTCTGGGCTTTCATGTAGCAAAAGGCTTCATTGTTATAATGCATGAGAACTCTTGTTGTATTTGCTAGTTACATTGGCTCAAACTATATGCCAGCAACATGCAAACACTGAACATCTAGAAGCCTAATGATATTTAAAGAAACACAAGATAGCTTCTAATAGGCAGCTCATCCATTACAGGGGGCACTATCTTAGAAGCAGCTACTTTTTTTTTTGCTACATGTTCATTTCAGAAATAAAAAATCAGAAGAAGATATGTATTTATCCAGTTGTGAACTTTTTAATGGTTGGTTAACAGCATTTCAGAAATCAGCACTATGTGCAAGAGAGCGAGAGAGTAAGTGTAACCTCAGGGTATGCTGTTAACACTTCAACTAACCTCTGTTGAAACTGTGATTCGCTCCTCTCAGCAACTTAAGAAAGACACATGGCATTACTTTTGAATGACTTTCCAGAACCTAAGGAGGGCAATGTACTGATTCTGGGGCCTTTCTATATATAAATTTGATCTATGATATATATAATCTGATATATATATTTGTGTGTGTGTGTGAGATGGGGCTGAATTGTTTTCAAGATGTATTAGTAAAGTATAGACAGGCGACTGATTTTGCTCCACTGAAAAGTTTGATAGCTGGAGCATTCATAATCCTGGTTTAACATATCCAAATCAAATTTAAAAATCAATATGGACTGTGTTGTATCAAAGCTGCTCACAGAGCAGTAGAGGATGTGTTGTCACTTACAACAGTGTTACTTGAAGAACAGGCATGCACTTAGCCATTGACGGGGGTAGATTGAATATTGTGTGCCCTTACTCCTTTGACAATGCTTTGTGGAGGAAAGTCTTCCTTGTTCCTAAAATTAAGTTTTCATTGCTTGTTTGTGCATTCTTTAATTCCAGATAACATATGATTCCCATACTAGTATCTAGGGTTCTTCACGATTGTGATTTGTTGACTTCTAAAATTAGACATTAACAGTCACAGGCAATGTTGTCCAGTTTGCTATTTCCACTCAACCCCTTTTTCTTTTTGAGAAAATAAAAGTTGCTATCTTAAAATTAAAGGGACAGTTTTGATATATTTACAACTAAAACAGAGGAATATTAGAAGTTGGACATTGCAGTTTCTTCATTGGAATTTTGAAAGAAGAGAAGTTAGGGAGCTACTGCATTTTTAAATCTATGCATGTTGTATTAATTGCAGGGTATATTGTGTATTACTAGTCTCACAATATCTCCATTATTAAGATGTCCATCAGAAATGAATGTTTTACATCTAGGGTTGCCAGACTCAGGGCCTGAGATTGATCCTGTATCTTTAGGAGAAGAGAAAGTCAGCCAAGTGCAGGTGTTCGTGCAACACTGTAATGGGAAAAACCACAAGGTGGAATTCTCCCTTCCCCCTGCACAACTTTTAAAGATACAGAAGACTTCTTGGTTGCCAGGCCCAGCCTCCAAGAGGTCTTCTGGGTCTTTAAATGTTGTGCAGGGGGAAGGGAGAATTCCACCTTGGGTTTTTCCCATTACAGTGTTGCAAGAACGCCTGCACTTGGCTGACTTTCTCTTCTCCTAAAGATACAGGATCAGTCTCAGGCCCTGAGCCTGGCAACCCTATTTACATCAGCTTGAGTCATCTTTTTACAAAAGTTTTGACAGTTATCCATTTTTGGCTTACCTTTTCAAAAAGATAACTAATATTTTAGATGAAAATATTTTTAATGTTTTTAATTGCTGTAAACTGCCCAGAGAGCTTCGGCTATGGGGTGGTATGTAAATGAAATAAATAAATGAAATAAATAAATAAATAAGTTCATCTCAGTACATTAACTGTAGTTTTTAGTAGTCTACTATCCAAAGCAAATCTAATGTTGACCCAGATGTCCAGTGCCATGTCTACTCAGAAGTCCCACTGATTTCAGCAACGTTTACTCCAAGCTAGCTTGCTATAATGCTAGTATAGCACAGTGGGGAGGAGAGCCTGGCTGGGAGTCCAGAGTCTATGAGTTCAAATCCCTGCTCGTGTCTTCTGGGTGTCAAGGGTCAGCTAAAGATCACCCCCAGAGTGAGTGGCTCAGGGGTTACGTGCCCTGCCACCTGTGCAGCCATGGACAAGCTGCATAGTCCCAAGGAGCCCAGTTGCCCCCCAGCTGGCAGTTGCAGACAAGGAAGGGGCTGGCTTGTGCAGCTGTGGCAAGCTGAAGAGGCCCTAGCCAGCTGGGGAGGAGTAGCCTCAGAGGGAGGCAATGGTAAACCCCCTCTGAATACCACTTACTATGAAAACCCTATTCATAGGGTCACCATAAGTCAGGACTGACCTGAAGGCAGTCCATTTCCATTTCAGCTTGCTATAAGATTGCAGCTATTAGTCACGTAGGTTAGCCTCCCCTATTTTAGTGGTATCTAATAAATGTACAACAAATTAATTTTATTTATTTAATTTATATACCACTCTTCTAAAAGTAAAATCCCAGAGTGGATTTACACAATAGAACAGCCTTTCCCAACTAGTGGGCCACCAGATGTTGTTGGACCACAACTCCCATCAGCCTCATCCAGCATTGCCAATGGTCAGGAAAGATGGGGATTGTGGTCTAACAACATCTGGTGGCCCACTAGTTGGGAAACGCTGCAATAGAACATTAAAGTACAATAAAAGCATCAAGTTAATATATGCAATTAAACCCACCAATATAATCTGGGGCTGTGAGGCAGTGACTGACCCAAGGTCACTCAGTGAGCTTCATGGCTGTGTGGGGATTTGAACTCTGGTCTCCCAGGTCATAGTCCAACACTCTAACCACTATGCCACACTGGCTCTCATTTCAGTGTAATAAACATAGAGAAAATCTAGTAATCCTTATAGAATTTAACTGAGCCTCAGTTGCATTTTTTGGACACCACTTATTGCATTATTTTTTTATTATTTTATTTATATCCTGCCCTTCCTCCCCGCAGGAGCCCAGGGTGGCAAACAAAAGCACTAAAAACACTTTAAAACGTCATAAAAACACACTTTAAATACATTAAAACAAAACAGCTTTAAATAATGAGACATTCTTTTTCATGTGTGTATTTTCAGTATGCTAGCTCTGAAAAATCCAACTCCCAAATATCATGGGTGGTAATCCAACCAAGTAGTTCATGCAACGGAACTTCTCCTCCCCCTCCCCAGATCTGCTCTGGAGAGTTGTGAGAACCAGGGCTGTGGAGTCGGTACGCCAAACCTTCGACTCCGACTCCGACTCCTCTATTTTTCTACTGTCTGACTCCGACTCTGGCTCCACCCAAAATTGCTTCCAACTCCATAGCCCTGGAAAGGGCTGTAAATGTCTTTTTAAATTGGAAGCTCTCATAGGAGCATTTTATCGCTGCCTGAATATGAGCTGATCTTGACATCACAGCATTTGTCTTCATCTGGGTCCTGTGGCATACACTGACACACAAAATGTTTTCCATCTTGAGTTAGGGTGAGATGCTCAACTACAGCTGACTTCATGGGAAGCTTCTTTGACATTTTGAATTTATATTTTAAAAAAATTGTCAATCAAAATTTATTTTGAAGCCGGAGTCAAAACATTTCTACCAACTCCGACTCTGACTCCACCCAAAATTGCTTCCGACGCTGACTCCACAACTCCGACTCCGACTCCACAGCCCTTATGAGAACTCCCTGAACAGAATTAGGAGGAGTAGAAAGGCATGGAGGGAGAGGAGAGGAAGGAGGTCTGTTGCGCAAATGGAAATCCTTGTGCTAGTGGAACTACCTGGTTGGATACTGCCCCATGACTAGATTTTCAAATTTCAATATATATGTATGTATACATTTAGAAGGATTTCCTACAAATCAAGGGACCTGATATTAAATGCCAATTAGATAATATTGGTGAACATGTTCCAATATTGTATACATATCTGGTGCTCAGCAGGAAATGGTATAATGATATATAGGTACTGTGCCCGCTGATTACTCCTGTTGGAGTGTATGCATATCCATGAAGCTCGTAAGATTGAATACAATCAGATTTCACATATAGCAATTTCTCTGTGCCTCTATTCCGAGAGAAGAAGTCCTGCAACACTGTATCTTCTTCCAAATGAGCAGAGGCATTCACCTGCTCCTGTTCTTTCCTTTCAGGATGACTTCAACATCTTCCGGATGTGTGTTTTTCTAGAGTCAGGAGAGGCTGATCCATTGGGCTAATGGGGCATTCACCCACCAACCTTAGTCTGCCCTCAACCAGCCTCCATCTACCTGCCTTCCTGCTTATAACAAATCCAGGGAGTGACCCCGGCTGTCAATTGCCTCCTCCTTCATCTCAGTGTTGCCTTTGTAGAACTCAGCAGGGAAGAGGAAGGGGACAAAACTAGAAATAGTCGCTCTGCCTCTCATTGGCTCTGTCTCCATCTGCTGTTTGGGTTCCCTGCCTTCTGCCCCACCAAACCCAATGGGCACCAGCCATCACTGCCTACAGTGGTTGAAGCATTGTGGTGCCCTATCAAAGTTGTCAGAGGTGCAGATAGTGTGTGAGGACTTTTTCTCCCCCACCCTCCCTCCAGCATGTTATCACAAGAGCAGATTCATGAGAACTTTTTGTCAATTTTGAAAACTATTGCTTACATACACAGCCATGCTACTAATGGGAGCTGCTAATTGTCTAGTCAGAGGCACTTCTTAGACGCTTGTTCGCCTCTATGAGGGGCAGGTTTCTGTTAAAATAAACGAAGTTTGTAGCCCTTTTCTTTGTGGGGATAGCCTTTCCAATCTCTATACAAATCCAGGTTCTGTTGTCCTGTTAAGCTAGCCATGCAGAAAACTGTTTCCAGCCAAAGAATAGGAGTAGCCAACGTATGAACTCTATACCTCAATGAGGTGTTAACATCAAAGCTTTCTTGCTCCATTTAAATGCTAACATTATTAGGCAAGGAAGCCTAAGAAACAAGCACTCAGTGGGAGTCAAAGAACATGTTGTAAAAAGAGTTTTCTTTATGCTCATCACACTTCAATTCACTTAGGATGAGCTCTTGTTCTTTGCCTTCCAGTTTCCTAATTAAGTCTTCTTTTGCTTTCTACAGTGTTTAGACTGGAGGGTGTTTTTTCTCTCTTATATTATTAGCTTTCCCCCCTTTCCCTTCCTTTCTCTATCTTCTTTCCTCTGTTGTTAAGTACAATGATGGAGCTTAGCTCCAACCCAATTGATGGAACCAGTACACCCTCCTAGAATTTCTAGTAAAATCAGCAAGTGAAAGAATCTGTTCAATATTATGAGGATAGAGCTGAAATTTCATCATACCTTTTAAGGAGGTGAGCTGCTACTGTTTTCTCTGTTAGATGTCCTACCTTTATTATTATTCAGGCTAGCGTTCATGCAAAGTTTGGCTGAAGCCCTAAATCTCTATGGGTTTTGGAAACTACAAAAACAAAAATGCAGTGTGATTGTGATTGGTCTATTTATAGATGAAAACTCAGGCATATTTGCCAGCTATTCTGGAAAGTAAGCATATGACAGGCCCTTCCTATTGGCTTTATGGTGCTAAGTGAGCATTGGCCATTCTCATCAGGCCAGCTTCACCTACAATAGGGCCATGGAATAAACTAGAACAAAAGATGTAATTCACTATAGTATACTGTCACCAGAACGCTGATGACTGTGTTTCATAGCTTATTTGAATTGCTCCATAAGGGTTGGCTGCCTCTTCCAACTACTCTGTTCCTTCGACCACCATCCCATGAAAAGGGAAGAGCAATAGCTTTTGAAACCTACAAGTGTTGCAAAATTGTCAGTTTTTCAGTTCAGAAAAAAATATCTAAAATTCCAAATCACATCTGGTGTAAGGTATATTCATCCTAAGAATTCTGACCACACTGAAGCAATGTTTTAAAACTGCAAAATGTTTAACTGAGAACTAACAAACTGAGACTCAGTCCTGACAAGACTGAGATGCTGTTGGTGGATGGTTTCTCTGATCGGATGGTGGATATATACCCTGTCCTGGATGGGGTTACACTCCCCCTAAAGGAACAAGTGCGTAGTCTGGGAGTCATCTTAGACTCTTCCCTCACACTTGAGGCTCATGTAGCCTCGGTGGCCCGGAATGCGTTCTACTAACTTCGGTTGGTAGCCCAGCTACGTCCCTATCTGAGTAAGGAGGACCTCTCATCAGTGGTACATGCTATGGTAACCTCGCGTCTGGACTACTGCAATGCGCTTTACGTAGGGCTACCTTTGAAGACGATTCGGAAGCTACAGCTAGTGCAAAATGCGGCGGCCAGACTGCTAACAAGAACTAAGCGGTCTGAGCATATAACACCTGTGCTAGCCCGTTTGCACTGGCTTCCAATATGCTTCCGGGCCAGATTCAAAGTGTTGGTACTTACCTATAAAGCCTTATACGGCGCGGGACCACGATATCTGTCGGAACGCCTCTCCCGATATGAACCGGCCCGTACACTACGGTCTACTACGAAGGCCCTCCTCCGGGTTCCAACTCATAGGGAAGAGAGTGGTGACAAGATCTAGGGCCTTCTCAGTGGTGGCCCCCGAACTATGGAATGGTCTCCCCGAGGAGGTGCGCCTGGCGCCGACACTATCATCTTTTCGGCGCCAGGTTAAAACCTTTCTCTTCTCTGAGGCATTTTAATTCCTGTTAATTCTAAATTATTATATTTTGATTTTAGACTGTACAGTTTTATGTACAGTTTTGTGTTATTTTTATTGTATTTTTAATGTTCACCGCCCAGAGAGCTGTTGCTAGTCGGGCGGTATATAAGCTTAATTAAATAAATAAAATAAAATAAATAAATTAACTAAAGCATGGTGGATCCACCATATATACTTCATATCTGTTTGTTTCCTCCTGTTGACCAGTTGCTAAGATATCTATGAATAGTTTCCCCTCTCCTTTCAATAATCTGCCTTTTCTTTCTTCTTACAAGAGTTTTCACATGTGTACCTGGACAAGACTACAGTAGTATCATTAAGAGGAATGTGATGGGCCAGAGTGCCATGCGCTTGAGAAACTCTTAGATGGGTAGATGGTGCTGCAGTTGATCTACCTTACAGCAACACTGTCAGGCTGAGTTCATACTTGCTTGTTCATTATTCAGTGACTGCAAGTAATGACAATATATTTCAGTGGAGGTAGTTCACAGCTTTATTTCATCTTGTGATTTACATGCACGCATGAAACAGCCCTAAATGTTTATAATTTCTAGACTAAACATTGTAACATTTCCTTGCAGGGGAATTCGCTCCAGACCCCTGATCATTATGGTTGCCCTTTTCTGCATCTTTTCCAGCACTTCCATATCCTTTTTGAGATGTGGTGACCAGAACTGGACACAGTTTCTGAGTGTGGTCACACCACAGATTTTCATAAAGGCATTATGATATGGAACTTTTATTGTCAATCCCATTCTTAATGATCCCTAGCATGGAACGTGCCATTTCCACAGCTGCCATACACAGGGGAAGTGTTTTCATAGAGGTATTCACCATTACCCCAATATCTCTTTTCTGGTCATTGCCAGCTCATATTCCATGTGAACTTTTGCTTCAATGTGCATCACTTTACACTTATTTATGTATTTATTCATAGATCCTTGGAGACCTCACTTCTTTATTTCTGCCTTCTGTTTTGTGTTCTTTAACTTGGATTCCTGCATTGAGCAGGGGGCTGGGTTCAATGGCCTTATAGCCCCTTCCAACTCTACTATTCCATGATTTTGTGATTGAGCCAGCCACTAATCCATGTGAGGACTTGTCCTCTTATTCCATGACAGCTAAGCTACTCAAGAGGGACTTTGCCAAAAGCTTTTTGTGAGCCCAAGTACTGGATCACTCCTATCCACATGTTTGTTGAGACTCTCAAAGAACTCTAAAATGTTAGTAAGGAAGGAATTGGACACAATTAAAACCAGCGGTGGCTGGTGACTCCATGTCAGTGGGGCAATGGAATTCGCTTCAAGTTTTAGTTTGAACTTTCAAGAAGCTGTCCAAGGTGCTGCGCCTTGAAAGTTTGGACTAAAACCTGGAGCTGATTCCAGTGCCCCACTGACATGGAGCCACCAACCACTACTGATTCAAACCCTCAGTCTGCTGCACTGATGGGGGGGGGGGAAGGTCTTCCTCCACCTAGGCCAGAACATCTCCACTAGCCTTCACCTGTGGAGAAGTGCTAGTGTCATGCCAATGATGCAGAGCTCCACATTCTGCCTGCCAAAAGTGCAGATGCACATAAGTATCATT
The DNA here is from genome assembly GCF_030035675.1 of Rhineura floridana. NCBI lineage: Eukaryota > Metazoa > Chordata > Lepidosauria > Squamata > Rhineuridae > Rhineura > Rhineura floridana. Next base: position 141,108,369 of record NC_084481.1, on the reverse strand, counting down.
GGTGGGCTTCCTACCAGCAGTAGCTCATGAAAAGCTGCAAAATGGATCATGAGCTGACGCCATTGCTATTACTTGACAGCATCAGGCCAGATCCATGCCTGGTTGCTATATAAGCTCTAGGCTTGCATAGCCTGGAACTGGGTTGTGCCTGCTGCTGCCACCTTCTGGCCCAACTGGCATGAGTGATGGGGCTATAATAATAATAATAATATTTTATTTATTGGCCGCCTATCTGTCCAGGTTAGTGGACACTCTAGGCGACTTACAATAACAAAAAGCTATACATAAAATACATATACAAAAACAAACCACAGTCCTAAACAATTTAAAACCAATTTCCAATTAAAACTTCATAAAATTAATCCTCCTCAATCCCACAAAAAAAAAAAAAACCAGCACACAAGAAACAAACAAAAAAAAAACAAACACCCAGGCCACCCCAGCCAGCCGGCTTATGTATCCCTCCAAAGAGGGACAGGTGGTAGCAATCAGTCCCAGCTGGCTGGGTACCTGGGGCCTGGTCCTGCAGGATGCAGGTCTGCCAGGCAGAAGTCCCACAGGGAAGGGTGGTGGAGGTGGTGATCCTGCAGCAGCAGCGGACTCTCCTTCCCTGGGCGGCGATGTTCTCTTCCTGCAGGCCCTGGGTCTCCCAGGCCACCTCAGCCAGCCGGCTTATGTATCCCTCCAAAGAGGGACAGGTGGTAGCAATCAGTCCCAGCTGGCTGGGTACCTGGGGCCTGGTCCTGCAGGATGCAGGTCTGCCAGGCAGAAGTCCCACAGGGAAGGGTGGTGGAGGTGGTGATCCTGCAGCAGCAGCGGACTCTCCTTCCCTGGGCGGCGATGTTCTCTTCCTGCAGGCCCTGGGTCTCCCAGGCCACCTCAGCCAGCCGGCTTATGTATCCCTCCAAAGAGGGACAGGTGGTAGCAATCAGTCCCAGCTGGCTGGGTACCTGGGGCCTGGTCCTGCAGGATGCAGGTCTGCCAGGCAGAAGTCCCACAGGGAAGGGTGGTGGAGGTGGTGATCCTGCAGCAGCAGCGGACTCTCCTTCCCTGGGCGGCGATGTTCTCTTCCTGCAGGCCCTGGGTCTCCCAGGCCACCTCAGCCAGCCGGCTTATGTATCCCTCCAAAGAGGGACAGGTGGTAGCAATCAGTCCCAGCTGGCTGGGTACCTGGGACTTGGTCCTGCAGGATGCAGGTCTGCCAGGCAGAAGTCCCACAGGGAAGGGTGGTGGAGGTGGTGATCCCGCAGCAGCAGCAGCAGCAGCAGCAGCAGCAGCAGCAGCAGCAGCAGCAGCAGCAGCAGCAGCAGCAGCAGCAGCAGCAGCAGCAGCAGCAGCAGCAGCAGCAGCAGCAGCAGCAGCAGCAGCAGCAGCAGCAGCAGCAGCAGCAGCAGCAGCAGCAGCAGCAGCAGCAGCAGCAGCAGCAGCAGCAGCAGCAGCAGCAGCAGCAGCAGCAGCAGCAGACTCTCCTTCCCTGGGCAGCGATGTTCTCTTCCTGCAGGCCCTGGGTCTCCCAGGCCACCTCAGCCAGCCGGCTTATGTATCCTTCCAAAGAGGGACAGGTGGTAGCAATCAGTCCCAGCTGGCTGGGTACCTGGGGCTTGGTCCTGCAGGATGCAGGTCTGCCAGGCAGAAGTCCCACAGGGAAGGGTGGTGGAGGTGGTGATCCCACAGCAGCAGCAGCAGCAGACTCTCCTTCCCTGGGCAGCGATGTTCTCTTCCTGCAGGCCCTGGGTCTCTCTATGGACGTGGCAGTGGCTATACCACTCCATCATGCCCCACCACTGCCCGACTGGGTGTTAGATTGCTTTACATGGTATCTCAAAGGTCATCTAGTCCAACCCCCTGCAAAGAAAATCCACTTCTGCAGCATCCTTGGGAAGTGGCCTTCCGTCCCTTGCTTAGAAACCTCTAACCAATAAGAGGCCAACACTTTTTTGAGGTAGTCTGCTCAATAGTCACATCTTCAGCAATGTTTGACTGAAATTACCTTTCTTGTAATTTGAACCCATTGTTTCGGGTCTTACCCTCCAGAGCAACAGAAAACAAATTTGCTCTACCATCTATGTGACAACTCTTCAAATATTTGGATGCAGCTATCATACCTTCTCTTAATCATCTCTAGTCCCAGCTGAACTTACCCGACTTCTCCATGCATTCATCATGCTCCATTTAATAACGCTCCATCTTTAATAATGCTTTTCACCAGATTACCCAGAACAATGTTAAGCTAACTGGCCTGTAACTCGAGAGTTGTAACTCCACAGTCTCCAGTTCTTTTTTTTATATACATTGAAGGTCTCCAGGCTGCAAAACGTCTGTCTGTCTTTCTGTCCTTTCTTAGTTTCCTGACACTAAGGCCGCAATTCTTTGAGGGAAGTCATGCCCTTTAAATATATGGTATGTATGTATGCAGCTGAAAGCAGCTTCCTATTCATGCCTTTCGTAGCTCATATAGAATTATCTGATTTGTATGTCTACCTAAATTGAATCCCCATCCCCTTCATATAGCTCACTATAATCACAATGAATACAAAATCTTACCAAGGACAACATAAAGGGACGCAAAATTGAGTGAAACAATAAGACACTGGCCAGAATTGTTGGATTTCTGGGAAAAGAAAGTCCAACCACAGCTAACCTAGATGCCTTCAGTACACACACACCCAGCAATCTGTGTTTGTATGTTCCACATTTATATCTGCTAACCAACGCAACCAGTTTTTACTTGTTTAATTGTTACTGCGGTAGAACTGTCAATCATTTCAGACATGCCAAAGCACAGGGTGGGTTCTCTCTGATTCATATGGTTCATGGCTCCAGAAAGCTAGACAGGTCTTAGCATCAAGAATGCCAGGCAGTGATGCAGGGAGGGGGCGGGTAAAGCAGCAAGAGCAAAGCCAAGACAAACCTAGCACCATCAATCGGCTTTGAGAAATAGCTCGTTCTTTTTAGAAATTGATTTATCATCCTCCCCTCATCATTTTAAACTAGCCTATGCCAGATTGCAAGGAATAGGATATTAGGCCACACAAGGTGAAGGGTAGCATTTATTAGGTCTTAGCTGATTTGACACTGCAGTGAGATCATTTGTGTCTTGTCACCATTCCCAAGTGGTTGTCAAAATCTCAACATGGCTTGGTTAGGGTTTGCATATATATTTTTATGCAAATAGAGCCAGCACCATCCAATAAATAGGTGATCTGTTTGAAAAGGTAAATTGTAGAGGGTTAGTTGTGTTAATCTGTTGCAGCAAAATTGGCAGTTGACCATCTAACAAATGTACAAAGCCAGACACTGGGCTCTGCAACAAATGCCCAAATAGCCATTCACTGTTCAAATAGGCATTGCAGGACCTAATAACATCAGCCACACCATCAGGGGCTCCTTTATCTGGTTCTCATCCAACATGATATCCACTATAACTTTTCAACAGTACCCTTTTGATGTTTACACAGGACAAACATGCAAATATTTCCTGTGCAAATGAAAATGAATGGACAGAAATCTGACATCAAAACCAGCAATGTTCAGAAACCAGTGGGAAAACACTACTTTCTAAGGCTAACAGCAGTTGGGAAATGGGATTGTATTTAAAAAAGGGAAATGGTGGGGGTGGGTAGGAATGGCTATGAACATAAAAAGGTCAGTATATTCCTCTCTCTAGCATAATATCTTTACGCTGGTTAGTAGCAGGATCTTGGGTAGAGAAAACTCTTTCCCATCACCTGCTACCTTATCCTTGGAACTAGGGATGGAGGATAAATTTGATTCAGGTTGCATTTAAAACCAAACCGAGCAAATTCACACTTTCTGAAACCATATGGCAGGGACTGAACCTGGGAACATTTGCAGGCAAAGCTTTGCAACAGGGGTGAGGAGACTTCAGCCTTGCAGAATTTACTTTGGGGTTTTCCTTGAACCCCAAGGTAATCTTAATAGGTCATCTGGAGGAACCTCATCCCACCCTGAGCCAAACCTTTCTCCCGTCATCACTAATATCACGGGCAATAGCTTTGCCTGCCCACTTTTTTAATGTGACAATTATATTCGCTACAAAAATGATAATAGTATATGATGTCACATAGGAAAGATAGCAAAGAAGTTAGCACTAAAACCACAGAGACTACTCAGAGTGGGAAGGTTGTGGTATCTAAGCAAGCAACAACATAGCAGATCTTATACTAGGGTAAAAAGCATGCCTTTGAGGCTGGGATTAAAGATATGGTACATTCTGTCCCACAAATGGTTATCCATTAGCAAATATAACATTTGGAGGAGGAGGAGCTACAGTGGGGGATTCAACACATTTTCTGCTCAGTGTATATCATTTGTGAAGGTTCTGTAAAAAGCTTGAAACAATTTCCACTGCTAAATGTAAACAAGGCTTACAGATAGTTCTGTGATGTTGGTATGTAAAGACCAAATGAGATCCATTTACACAAATAAAATGAATATTTAAATAAAAAGCAGCCACCCTAAAAAAAAAGATTTTATTTAAAATTTTTGGCTGTTTTGGTTAATGCAAAATAGTGTATTTCTGCCAACAAAGGCAGTTTCTGATCAGACTGCACCGTGTTTTTCCTTGGAGATTCTGCAGACAGGGTGGTCCTCCTTTAGGGACGGGAATGGGATGGGGCGATGGGGGTGGGAACTCAGTTAACATTACACATCTTTCATATATGCAGGCTGGTAAAGGGAACGCATTACAGCTGTGCAGTTTGTCACCTAAAACAGAGCTGAAAGGATTTTATATACATGGGAAAAAACCTAGCCACGTACAGTACCTTTTTGTTCTTCTGTTTTACAATATAACAAATTACATTTTATAGATGAAAGAAAACTCCTAGGGTCACCGAGACAGTGAATAGCAGGGTGAGATGCTGTGAAATGGGGAGTACAAAGAAACAATTCCTTTTGCTGGGTAAACTATGTCCACATAATAAGGGCCACATATACATGGTCTAATAGTTCTCATGGATTACATGCAATCAATAATATTGTGTAAATATTGCCATAGTTAGTTACCCACCTTTCACTGATAATACATTTTTCTTATATTTGAGGGAACCTCTCACAGTCTCATTGCTATGATAGCTATGATAGCTCAAGCAACCTGTTAACCATGGTAGTAACGCTGTTAGAACAACTGTCTAAAACTGTGCCTGAGCCTTACAGTAAATCCTTATACCGGGAACCATCACTACTGGGGGGGGGGGGAATCAACCAATAAAAAAGGATTGATGCTACCTGATCCAAAAAGAAAACTAAGAAAAAGTTCTCCAGGGCAGCACCTCAAAATAGAAGGGCATCACTCTGGCATTTGTCAAAGGAGAAAAACTCTTATAACTTGCTTGTTTTTTCTCAAAATAATGTTTTTTTCTTTAAAATTGTTCATACCAAACTGTCAGATGCTTTAACCCAAGGATGGGGAAAGTGTTGTGTTTTTTGCTGTTGAGGGCCACATCCCCGTGGGTAATCTGTTGGAGTCTGCAGGCTAGCAGTGGGTGTGGCCAGAGCCCAAAGTGAGTCCTTCTCTCTCTCTCTGTCTCTCTGTCTCTCTCTCTCTCTCTCTGCTGCCCACTTTTCTGACTGTGTGCCACCCCCTTGTCCCCATTTCCCCTCCTTGCTCCCTGCATGAAACTGGGCTGCAGGTTGCCTAACCAATCCTATATGGTAGGGGCAGATGTTTCCTTGAGAAGCCATGCCTATCTATTGTCCCAATTTTGGCATCTGGTACTTTTTTAGGGGTGCCAGGTTTATGAGTGTGAATTGCCATTTGCAATCTCCCAACCCCTTCCTCCCCTGAAGCTGAATCTCTCACTGTGAGGGGGCTCTAATGCATGCACCGGTGCTAATGCACGTGCACACAGATAAAAGTGCCAGTGTGTTGCTTTGCTTTCACCACAGTTGCCTCCTGCAGCAAGATAATAAATGTGGGTGCACATTATTTGAGTTGCAGCTGTTCTCTAATAAGTACAACCAGATCCATTGTGGGATTAAACATTCACAACTTAAAAAAAAAACAAAAAAACTTGCAGTTCGGTTAACAATGAGCCCTGCTACAGTAGCCTGTGCAGGGCAGGCCATATTGTAAAATAGTTTTCTTGGCAATCCATAAAGCTCCAAGGAGGTTCTGCTCTGGTTTGTTGGTTGATTTGTTTGGATAGGGAAATGTCCTTCCTTCCTTTTACTTATCCATCCCACAACCTTCAGTGTAATTCAATTTACACAGAGTTTGTCAGGGTGTATTGTTTCTGGAGAGCTGTAGGCTCTTCTAGACAACCTATTTGCTCAGTGTTCCTCCCAATTTCTTTGCACAAAGCTCATGCAGGGTTAGACTACCTCCAGTCTTTATTGAGCATTCATTCAGATTTGTTTGTGGGGAGGTTGTATGACTTTATTCAGCATTCATCTTGATTTGCTTGTGGAGCATTTACACCTCCTCCCATTAGTCATCTGTTCATCTCACACTTTCCAGTGTATTTCCCCACCACCTTCCTAACTGCAAATATTCTGGGTTTTTTTTAAAGTGGATTAGTTGTGCTAGGGTGACAGACTCCTTTCATCCACTTTAATGATGCAAGCCTAAATGTCCTGTATGTGCTTGAACCCCTCACACAAAACTATGACAAACTGGAGCACCATGTGTTGATATATATTTTGAGCCACTTTGGCCCTGGTCCAGTGGGATATATGTGCCCTGCTGTTTACACCTATCTGCTCATGCCTACCAGCCACCATTCCCTGTGCAGGTCTTCTGTCAGCACAGCACTAACCATTTATCCAGACTGCATTGTTCTTGATCCTGAAGTGTTAGATGCTGCAATGCTCACCAGAAACTGTGCAATGCATCCCTGTTCCCTTCAAGCTTTCTAATCCGGTTGGTACATGCATGGCCAAGTCTGACTTCATGTTCTGCGTCACTGTTGGTGGATTTGACTGTCTAGATTTATTTATGTTTTTAAGTGATATTTAACTATTTGAGGCTGCTCTCCTATACACACTTACTTGGGAGTAAGTCTTATTGGACTCAATGGGATTTACTTCTGAGTAGACATGTATAGGATTGCAGTGTTAAATACCTTAATAAATGCAGTCCTGATCACTGAACCATGTTGGATTAAACATTTTTTAACATTAAAAAAGGTCAGTTGTTAAATGGAGCACAAGGGAAGCCAATTAAAGATGTTTTTAATTTACATACTAGCTGTACTTCTTCAGGGTTTGGGCTCACTTCCTAAAATAATACAGCCAGGATGGTGCTCACCTTATAGCTTAGAGAAATTACTCAAATACCTCCTTTCAAACTATCAGGTGATTTAGAAACCTGACATGTTGGAAACTGCTACTCTCCTTAAAAGGTAAAGCAAAAGAATTCCTAATGCTAATGTTTGGAGAGTGTTCATTCCAAGGGAGTTACCTATTATTATTATTTCCCATCATACCTATTATTAATATTAACAACTATTATTTGGAATAAAGCAGGCAAATACAAGGTGCTGACTATCACAGGATATATGCAATGTCATATCTCTTTTACTGGCCTTTTTAATACTCCAAGGTAAACATACCTAGCTGCTGTGTAAACACTGAAGTCAAGGGAATATTTTGAAGGTGGGGGGGGGGGGACTGCTGAATACCAAACAGCTCCTGTTTGGATTCTTATGAAACCATTTACAGGGCAGAGCTGAAAAAGAAGACACAGACACATTAGTCTGGAATTTAGATCGGTCACAGCTTTATTTTGTGCTTTTGCAGAAAGTTAAAGGTAGATAAGGGCAGGTTAGCATGTAACCAGTAGAGGCTGGTCCATTAGAGCAAATGGGGCGCTGCCATACCAACCTCAGTCTGCCTTCAAACGGTACACACTTGCCTGTTTTCTTAACTTAGAAGAGCTCCAAGGGGATGGCACTGGCTGTCAGATTCCAGTCTCAGGGTTTCCCTTGTAGAACTCAACAGAGGAGAGGATGGGGACAAAACTAGAATTAGTTGGCTCTGCTTCCCATTGGCTCTAAAGATCATGAACCCATTTCCAAATAGTTTAAACTGAGCCTGAGCCTAGGATCTCTTGTCCAATATTAAAACTTTTGTGGGTACAGGGGATCCAATTCAAAAATTGCAATGACCTCTTAAGAATAGCTGTGTATCACCTTTTGCTGTCATAACACTTTTCCCAAGACAGAAGGTTGTTTACATCCTTCAGAGAAATGGGCCCACTCACTCTGGTTTTGAATCCAGATTCTGTTGCTTTGATATTCTAATTTAAACCTGGCAGCCAGTGTGGTGTAGTGGTTAAGGTGTTGGACTATGACTTGGGAGACCAGGGTTTGAATCCCCACATAGCCATGAAGCTCACTGGGTGACCCTGGGCCAGTCACTGCCTCTCAGCCTCATGAAAACCCTAGTCATAGGGTTGCCATAAGTCGGAATCGACTTGAAGGCTGTACTACATTTACATTACATTCTCCTCCCGCTCATCTTCTCTGTGTTAAGCGCATTGCAGTGATCCAAAATAAATTGTTGTTGTTGTTATTTCTTACTTGTCCTTCACTATAAGGTCCCAGGGTGGGTTACAGCAATTTAAAAGCACAATGAAAATGGAAATGGACTGCCTTCAAGTCGATTCCGACTTATGGCGACCCTATGAATAGGGTTTTCATAATAAGTGGTATTCAGAGGGGATTTACCATTTCCTCCCTCTGAGGCTGAGAGGCAGTGACTGGCCCAAGGTCACCCAGTGAGCTTCATGGCTGTGTGGGGATTTGAACCCTGGTCTCCCAGGTCGGATTCCAACACCTTCACCACTACACCACACTGGCTCTCTAAAAAACCCCACAATATTAAGAGTTTAAAACAGATTACAGACAAGAATAGGATGGGTCCTAAAATATATCTCTCAGGTGACAAAGACCAGCGTAAAGAGGTGCAGTTTCAGCAATAGACCTCCAGGTTTTCAGAAAGAAGTGTTTCTCAGGTCTACCTGCAAATATCAGAGATTGAACCTGGAGCCTTCTGCATGGAAAGCATTGAATTAATAGGATTTACATGGGATTTCACTGTATATATAATAGGGCTGTGCAAGGCCTTCCCAATTTGATTGCCCAATCTGGTTCAGTTCTATTGGGATCAAATTAGACTTGATTCAGACTCCAAATTCAAATTGAAATTCAGAAACCTGAATCTTCAGTACTCCCATTGACTTGCATTGGAAAACCAAAACAGCCATAACATAGGTGTGTGACCTTTGGAGATATGGTAGCCCTTCAAAAGGGTATGAACAGTGACAGGTAGAAGACAGGTAGGTCCAGGGAGCTTTGTGCTAACCACCTTTAAATTTTCTGGGTTTTTTCTAAAAAAATTTTGAGAAGTAAGATGGACACAACTTTCTTGTTTTTCCACGTAAATGCATGCACCTTGGAGACATGGTAGCCCCTCCAGAGGAGATTAAACAAATTGCAGAGAGGTAGGTCCAGTTTTCTTTGTGTTAGTCCAGCCTTTCCCAACCAGTGTGCCTCCAGATGTTGTTGGACCACAACACCCATCAGCCTCAGCCAGCATTGCCAATGGTCAGGGAACATGGGAATTGTGGTCCAACAACATCTGGAGGCACACTGGTTGGGAATGGCTGTGCTAGTCACTGTTAAAGTTTGCTTTTTTAAAAAAAATTACAAGACTGTTCAGTCATTTGAGTCCTCAAAGACAGATACAGAAAACAAAGCATAGCTGTAAATAAAATGCAAACTAAACTTAAAAAACTAGGGCCAAAATGGGTGCGTGGGTGGGTGGGGGATACGGGAAATAACACAGGCTAAGTAAGACTAAGGCACAACACTTTTTAAAGAATAAAGCTGGGAATTATTGGGAAAGGATGGAAAACAAATAGGTATAAATGCTGGGAGGAGTACTGAATGATAAATAAAAAGACAAGCCACCAACTCTCTCTGATGTTCAGAGAGAAAACTTACTGAAGAGTGAAGGCAGTATGAATTTTCAGCTACTTTTAAGATTTCACCATCCCTCTTCCCAAGCATTGTGATTGGAGAATGTTGGGTGAGATTCTCACCCTGAATTTGAAGCTAGAGCTGTCAATGAACAAAGTCTAACTCCCCTGCTCCCCGTCTTCCCACCTTGGTGTTTTCCTTATATGGTGTTGTAATTAATAATTTCAACATTTTGGAGACAGCCTGTCTTGTTTTTTTAGACAGAGCTCCAAATCAGCACAAATAGCTCCAAATAGATATGGGTCAACCACCCAATCAGATTCAGAGTGATTTGGAGCTGATTCAATTCAAACTCAGCCCAAATTGGCCCTATTCAGTTTAGGATTCGTCTGAATCGGTTGCACATCCCTAATATATAACACCCTGAAAATACCCAGGTCTCCTCACCAGAGCACAACTTTGTCATGTGTTCCTGGAAGTACAGTACATATCTAATTTTACACACATGAATAATTAATTCTGTGTTGTTGCTGCTGTAAAATTGAGGGTCTAGCACCTCACTTTTTCGCATGGACACTTTAAAACCAATACACACCTCTGCACATCTGTTTGGATCTACATTCTTTCTACTTTTTTCCAGGACTGGCTAAAGATTTGGTGGAGCCCTCACATTATGCCCTCTGGAGGGCCCCTCTTGTATGTTAGTGCCCTCCCAAGGGGGCCTCCTTGGCAGCAAACAGCAGCAGTGCATCAATATATAGTGGGAATCTGAAAGCCACCATTTACATTTCCTACAATTCCCCAGAGCACCTGCATTTTAGCTCCATTCTGGGACATTATGGAAATTTAAATGGTGCCCCCTAGTGGGAGGTGCTCCAAGTATTACAGGAAATGTAAATGGGAACTCCAAGCTGCCCACAGCTCATCAGACAGTCAGAAAAAGGAGAACTAGGCAGACAGACCAGGGACCCCAGCAGCTGTCTGAGGATGCCAGGTGCTGGCATCAGCCTTGCCTTTCCCCATACTTTATCAGTATTATTTAATAAAGTAACTACCATCACTTCTACCATAGTGCCTACAACTTTTATTTTTAAGGTGTATCACCTGAACAAAGCATTCAGATCCCTTTTTTTCCAAATGACACACTATTTTAATGAAATAAATGGAAAACACAGATGTGTAAAATGTTCCTTGTTGCTTCTAGAACAGGCTGAAATTAGTATAATTTGTTTCCTTCTGTGCCAAGTTAAATTGCTTGTTGATTAATGCCTTCAAAACCCAAAAAGCTTCCAATGAAGGTTTCTGGTGCCAATGTAACATGCAACCCTCGTGAATGGCCCTCTAGGAGTAGAGTCACTCAGCGGAGAGACAGAAAGCCAGAGAGTGAAAGAGAAAGAGCCAGCTTGTTCTGCAGGGGAGCTGACTTATATTTCTGGGCTCTTATTGTCTTTTATAAAGGTTACATCCTTCAAGCTCCAGTTTAGGAGTATGCCAGTTGCTCGTTTGTCCTGTCACTTTTTTTAAGGGAAGGGGGAGCTTTTGTAGAAAAGCAATTCTGATGTGTCCAGCACCTTGTGGGTTAGATGAATGCTTGAACTGACTGACAACAAACTTTGCAAGCAAGAATGATCTAGTCTTCTTTTGGGACTCAGAGGGATTATTGGTTGCACTGTTCAAACAGATTACTTATGTATTTAGCTCTATATCTCCACAATTGCTATATTGCTCTGTATAGTTATGCTTCCAGGTAAAGAAATTTTGTTCCATTGAAATCTTTGCAAGTTTATTCCAATGGAACCCTAGGATCAACCAAAACAGAAGTCATAGCAACATCTACCTGTGGTTTTGCTGAAGAGTAAAATGTCAGCTAAATCAGATTATATGAACTGGCTCTATACGCTAATATGTTTTACAATTTAAGATCTAGAAGTCTCTGTTTAATGTAGTCAATTGTTTTTTCTAACCCAAGAGGCAGAAGATGTGGTCATAAATAGCCAATAGCGTTAACTTGGTTGTTAACAAATTTTAGGCAGGAGCAAGCATAATTACCTACAATTGGGGAGCTCAGGTGAATTTTGTATCTCAGTTTTAATGGCAGATTCCAACCTCAAGTCACAGAAAATATAGCCAAGTTCCTTGCTGTAGCCATCAAACCGTAGGTCACAGTCCTTAAAGGAAAGATGAGTTCTGAGTCACCATTATCTGTATTTTTTACCATTTTTGCATGCATGTATATTATCTTTCTTTCCCCCCCCCTGCAGTTGTCTTGATAACCTTACACCATATTTGATGTTTATGGTCTATAGACCAAATAAACTAAACTTGAACTAATAAGCGTGATTTAAAACTACAGACTGAGTTCATTAATATCTTATAATTGTTTTCCTTGCATGTGCATATGCACACACATACGCATATGCACATACACAGACATATATATCCATTGGCTCATTAAAGGCTCCAGGCAGTGATGGGGATGAAGTGGTGAAAGCTTAGAAAAAAGCACACTTGAATCAAGGGCTAGGGAAGTGGTCACTCCACGAGGTCATTTTCCTGTGAGACTTTGTGACAGCTGGAGAAAATTAACCAAAATATCTACATTCCAGAGACTTACAAAAAAAAGGTGAGGGGAGTGAGTGATCAGGGGGCTCAAATGTCTTATGGAAACTACTCATGCTATTAGAACAGCAAAAAGATTTTCAAGTGCACCAAGTCAGTAGATCTGGTTTCCAGCCAAATCCAATGATTTTTATTTAAGGCTGCAGTCCTATACACATTTACTTGGAGGTAAGAACTGTTAAATTCAAAAGGGTTTACTTCTGAACAGGCAGGTTTAGGATTGCACTGTCAGATATCGAAAGGCAGCTGAGTTACATATGCAAAGAGGTGCTAAATACTATGTGAGTCTCAAAAACTATTGTTAGTCTTACAACTTCCAAGACACAAGATGCCTTCTGTTATCTCAAAATTCTCATAAACAGGGCCAGCAGGAACCATCATGGAATCACATGGGGGAAGACTGGAGGAAGATTTTATTTATTTATATGCCACCTTTTTTCAAAGGAGCTCAAGGTGTCATACAAATATGGTTCTCTCCCTTCCAATTTTATCCTCGCAACAACCCTGTAAAGTAGGTTAGGCTGAGTGACAGTGACTGGCCCAAGGTCACTCAGTGAGCTTAGTGGCTGAGGGGGGATTTGAACCCTGGTCTCCATGGTCCCAGTGTGACACTGTAACCACTACACCTTGCCCAATGAATGTATAAATATTGTTCAGACATCTTTGCCAATGCTTGCATCACTTAGAGCTATCACATTTTTCTGGTATTCAAATGTCAACATTCAATAACTTAGCAATTCTCTCACCAGACAGGGCACCCCACTGAAATACGATTGCCATGTGAAACATGCAAGAATGTCATGAACACCCAGTGGGTGGGTGGTGCCATTTTGTGAACATATTTGGGGTTTGAAATCTTTGATGGATTAATAGTGCCCTACCTTACTGCAGAACACTGTGGGAAGAATATGGCAACTGCACAAATTAGCCATGAAAGCTCAATTCCTCTTATTTACTTATTTGTTTAATTTGGATTCCTTCTTTTCATCAAATGGTGCTCAATGCAGCTAACAACAATACACATACAACAAAATATCAGTAAGTGTAATTGACACCAGTAAAATACAAAGGAAAGGACAGCAAGGCAAGGCAGGTAAAACATCCATAAAATCAAAACGCGGCAGCCAGGCTATTGACGAGGACCAATCGGTCTGCGCATATAACACCTGTCCTGGCCCATTTGCACTGGCTACCTATTTGTTTCCGAGCCAGATTCAAGGTGCTGGTTTTAACCTATAAAGCCTTACACGGTGTGGGACCACAGTACCTTGTGGAACGCCTCTCCCGCTATGAACCTACCCGTTCACTTCGTTCAGTATCTAAGGCCCTCCTCCGGGTACCATCTCACCAGGATGCCCGGAGGATTGTTACCAGATCTAGGGCCTTTTCTGTAGTGGCCCCCAAATTGTGGAACAGCTTACCTGAAGAGATACGCCTGGCGCCTACGGTGCTTTCTTTTAAGCGCCAGGTGAAGACCTGGCTGTACTCCCAGGCTTTTTAATGTTTTTAATGTTAATGTTTATGTCTACGTTTTATTTTAATATTGTTGTTGATATATGTGATTGATTTTATTATAATATTGTATTTTTAATCTGTTTTGTACACCGCCCAGAGAGCTACTAGCTATGGGCGGTCTAAAAATGAAATAAATAAATAAATAAATAAAATTTCAGCATATTTAAAAGGCCTTATGAGGGCAAAGACCTGTCTAAATAAACATATTTTTGTCTGCCAGCAAATGGTCAACAGAGATGAGGTTAACTGGGCCTCCCTTGGCAAGGAGTTCCAGAGCGTGGGAGCAGCCACTAAGAAGTCCCGTTCTTGAGTTCCTACCCAATGTGTTTCAGAAGTTGGTGGGACAGACAGAAGGTTCTTTCCTCAGGATTCTAAAGTCTGGCAGGCTTGGATAGAAGAATGCGGTATTTCTTATAGCCTTGGCCCCCCTCCCGATTTGGATTAGATCAGAGCTTGGAAAAGTTACTTTTTTGATCTACAACTCCCACCAGCCCAATCCAGTGGCCATACTGGCTGGGGCTGATGGGAGTTGTAGTTTAAAAAAGTAACTTTTCCAGGCTCTGGATTAGATACTGTAGTAGAGTTGCCAGGTCAGAAGCATCCCAAACCCTGAGATTTCAGGGGCAAGGCTAGTGATGTCATGGGGTGGGCCCTAGTGAAGTCATGGACATGGGCTCCAGTGATATCATTATGCATCAACCACAGTTGCTTGGAGCATACCCCTCAAACAAAAATAATTCTATGATTGAAAATTAAGATAGAAATCTTAGCTGAATGAGGGTGTTCCCAGGTCCAGCTGAAGTGACAGGATCATTCCTTCTCACCTGCTTAGGGGACCTACTTGCTTCTGGCAAGAAGGGTTTAAGTGCCTTCAGGCCAGGCAGTCACCAGAAGGCCACTGTAGGAAAAAGGGAGCCTAGTGTTGTGGAGATGTTAAGTGCGAGCACTCAGGAGTAAAGATGGGTTGTGGAATGCTGAGTTTTCTGCCTTGGTTATATACCAACATTAGAGCAAGACCATTCATTAAGAAAATGAAATATCGGGGTGTGAAAGAGAAACTCGGCTTTTTGTTACAGACAACAAATCAGTATGTAATCCGGAGGGTTGCTGCATTTGCGGTGAAGGCTGCTAGATGCAGAGAAAAGTTCCTGGATTCCACCTCTGTAAAGTGTAATAGAGATTTGAAGATATGAGTGCAAAAAATGCTCTCTGACATCATATTAAATGTTAAATATCATTTTATTTCCTTTTATAGAAATGTTTAACAAGTAACGCTCTATATATTTTAAGTCTAGTTATATATTTTATTTATTTATTGTATTAATTTAAATTGTGATTATTGACATTGTATGAAAGTTCCTAACAAAACTAAAAAAATCCTGGCAGCCAGTTAGCTAAGGTCACAGAAATCCCTATGCAGCACAATCTGACCCGGGGGCTGCAGTTAGTGCAGAATGCTGTGGCACAATTGCTGACATGAGTGACACCCTGTCAGCACATAATACCTCTGTTCTGAAATCTGGATTGGTTGCCGATTTGCTCCCAGGTGAAGTTCAAGGTGTGATTTCCATGTTATGGGTACCACATAGTACTTGTTCTGCTCTTGTAAGAAATCAATCCTTTAGTGTGGCAGCAGCTATGCTTTGGAATTCCCTGCCTATTGATATTAGGCAGGCGGCTTCATTATACTCTTTTTGGCATCTGCTAAAAACATTTTTGTTTAGGCAAGCCTATGCAGACACGTAGAAACTATTATGTTTTTATCTGTTTTGAATTTTTTTTAAAAAACATGTCTTTAACTGTTTTTGCCAATAATGTCATTATTTTAATTCCTTCTGTAAACTGCTTTTTTAGAGTCACTGTGGTCCTTGGGTCTCTTTCCTCTTTCAGAAGAAAGAAATCTGCCTTATACAGACACAGGCCATTTGGAATCATCTAGCTCAGTAATGATGACATGGACTAGCATTGGCTATCCAGGCTTCCAGGCAACAGTCTTTTCCAGAGATTGGATTTTGGACCTTTGCATGCAAAGCATGTGCCCTACCACTGAGCTGCAGCAAAAAGTGTCTTTTAAAATTGTTCTGTTCAATTCACTAATGAATGCACAGCATACTAGGGCAGATCCACACCATGCATTTAAGGCACATTCAGCATATGCTTTCCAGGATTCTTTGGGGAAGTCATGCACTTTAAATATGAGTTGGATGTGCTTTAAACATATTATGTGGATCTGCATTATTTTATAAACTTTGCCTGCATATAAATCATGTAATTAATTTTTAATATTGAAATCAGCTACCAAGTTTACTGGGTGACCATGGGCTATTCATCATCTCTCAGCCTAATCTGCCCCACAGAGTGAAAACAACAGAAGGGGACCATGACCACCCCAAAGAAGAAGGGCACACTTAAAATGTAGAGGAAATAATAAATATTACCATAGTGTGAAATCAGATACAATACAAGTCCTATTGAATTCAGTTGGGTTTACTCCCAGTATGTGGGATTAGCGTTGAAGTTTTACTCCGAAAAAAGCGAGTATAGGATTAAAACTTCATATTGGGAAGGTTTTCAAAATAGACTATGAATTAAACAAATAAACTGGCCTCTTCAACAGCCCAGGAAAATCTAAAGTTGTTTGACTCCTCATAATTAGAAAAGTATAATACATAATAATGACATCATAAGCTGCATGTACATTTCTTTTAAATTTCTGTTCAAAAATTATTTGAAAGATAACATGTATAATATGCTATTTTTGCAAGTAATTTTAAAAAAACCTGCATGTACACTTTTATTATAATCAAAATTTAAATTGTTTACAGTAAACAATTGCCTATCAAGATCCTGCAGTGACTTTTTGTCTACATCTCCTGACTTGCACATAATTTATGAGATTTTCAGACAAGTAGGAAAAGACAACCATTTTCTGGCCTTGCAATGGGTTTCAGCTATTGCCTGGAGATAAACAAATCCCTTGTCAATCACAACCCTGTTAGAGCAGCCAGCTATGAGCTCATTGAACAGAAGTTGCGGGGAGGACAGCTAATGTTTTGGTGTATATCTATTGAACCAGAGTTTTCAGCTGATTCTAGGGTGCTTTCAAATAATTGTTTGGAAATTCATGATATCTGTTAGTTGTGGAAGAGAAAACAAGATGCACATTTAATTTATACACTTATTTTATGGACAATCAGTGTATCATTTTGGCAGTGTAGACAGCCATCCAAGTTTCAACTGACTGCATTTCTTTCTTATGTGTGCATACTTTATATTATTATTGCAGGCAGAACATGGTGCTTGCTTGGAAGGTGGTCCCTGGAATCTTCTCTAGAGTTGACAGATGCCTCAATCTCTGGCTGTTTCCAGACTGTCACTATTTGGGGGCTGGATTGAACCACATTCCACTGGCAAATTCAGGTTGTATGATTATAGTTGATTAGGAGGTCTTACACAACAAAACCATTTCCCTAAAAGATCTGACCTTTTGTGATAAGGAAAGTGACAGGAAAATGCAGTAGAAAGTGCAACAGCATCTGATATCCCGGCAAACAAATCAGAATGAATGCTCATGAAATATCCAGCATAGTCTAATCTCTCTGGAAACAAATCTGGATGAATGCTCAATAAACATTGAGTCCTTTGAGTCATACTTATAGGTACAAGTGTGTCAGCTATGTCCTCATAAATTCTTCCAATTCTGACCCAGAAATGGGGAAAACACAGGGGAGGGCGGCAGGATCACATGGGGAGAACTCACTCAATCCCCCCCTTCAAGCTGTCTAACAATGATGATGTGGTCCTCTCCACATGATCTTTCCTTACTACCTTACTGTGGTGTTGTCAGAGAACACTGTTCTGTTGCCATTTTGTGTGCCCCCTCATGGACATTTTTTGAGCACATTGTTTGGAAAGATTCCATATTCTCTAGAGAGCTCTAGCAAGTGAGGACAAAATGGACATTAAAGTTCTCCGCAAAAGGCACTATTGAAATGGACAAGGAATTTTCCTTTACTCTCTAGAGCACTATAGCCAAGACAGATATATGAGGAGGAAATTCCAGCCTCTCTGCTCTAATGGGGAGGGGCCAATTTTCATGTATGTGTGTGAGAAATATGTGTGATTGGGTTGGTGTGTGATTGTGGAAACCAAATGCACAGTTATAGGATAGTGGATACTTGGCTCAGCAAGACTACATATGAGAAGAATCTTGGGATTGTTGTTGATCACAATCTGAATATGAGCCAACAGTGCAATGTGGCTGCAAAAAGGCAAATGCTCTTTTAGACTGCATTAACAGAAGTATGATTTCCAAATCACATGAAGTATTGGTTCCCCTCTATTTGGCACTGGTTAGGCCTCATCTTGAATACTGTGTCCAGTTCTGGTCTCTGGACTTCAAGAAGGATGCAGACATACTAGAACGGGTTCAGAGGAGGGAAACAAGGATGATCAGGGGACTGGAAACAAAGCCCTATGAGGAGAGACTGAAAGAACTGGGCATGTCTAGCTTTGAGAAGAGAAGACTGAGGGGAGATATGATAGCAGTCTTCAAGTACTTGAAAGACTGCCACACAGAGCAGGGCCAGGATCTCTTCTCGATCATCCGAGAGTGCAGTACACGGAATAATGGGCTCAAGTTGCAAGAAGCCAGATTTTAACTGAACATCAGGAAAAACTTCCTAACTGTTTGAGCGGTAAAGCAATGAAACCAATTACCTAGGAAAGTGGTGGGCTCTCCAACACTGGAGGCATTCAAGAGGCAGCTGAACAGCCATCTTTTGGGTATGCTTTAATTTGGATTCCTGCATTGAGCAGGGGATTGGACTCAATGGCCTTATAGGCCCTTTCCAACTCTATGATTCTATGTATGTGTAAGAGGGAGTGTGTGGTGTGGCCATATCTATTTTTGCTTTGTCGATGCCCATTTTGGCCACACCCACTTGTGCTTGGACCGTGCCTACCAGTGGCATGCAGTGTTTGGAGGCATGCAGTGCTTGATTCGCAGTGCACTGTGAAACATATAAAAATTTTCTGATGCACTTCATGTACAAAATTAAAAATATATTAATATATTTTAAACTATGAATAAGAATTGATCATGGATGTAATAAATCTCTATACAAATGGGTTTCTTCTCATTTTTAAAATATGCTTTCATAATACTCACGGCACACCTAGTCACCTCTTGCAGCGCACCAGTGTGCCACGGCGTGCCATTTGAGAATCACTGCATTAGGGCAACCCAGGCATTTAATGGCTGAAAGATACCATTTCTGGCAACTCTTAAATCACTGGTTGAGATAATGTTGTTTTAGAAAACGTTTTAACTGTTTTAGAGTATTTTAAAATATGTTTGTTATTATTGATGTATTTGCCACCTTGGGCTCCTTCAAGAGGAAGGGTGGGATATCAATAACAACAACAATAACCATTTTCCAAATGGGAAAAGGCTTTAAGATCACTATCCAGCAACTGCAGATACAGGAACAGCTGCACTCATAAGAGCCTCCTCCGAACCATTCTTGAGAGTACGAAAGCTGCCTATGCTTCTGCAATGTGTTGTACCAGCTTGATAAAATGCAGGTTTTGGGTGGGGTGCAGGAAAGTAGTGAACCGTTGCTAGAAGTTAAACATTGCTAGTTAGGTACACCACCTAAAAGTCCATTTGCCAACGAAGGAAAGACAAAAGGTCTCAGACTAAATAAATAAGCCAGTAAAACCGCATCTGTCACATTTGTGCTGAAATTGAACCATCTTCCTGAAATCCAGATAGAGTTTATGTAATTCTCAATGAGCGAGCTCCTTCTAGTGTACTTTAGCACTTCCTGTTTTGCTTTACAAGTGAGGCTAAAAGCAGACATGCCAAAATAGCTTGAGAAGGCTTGTTCTCATGAGAACTCTTAGCTCAATTTTTTATTTCTCATACAAAGTCAGGGAGATCAGATAGGTCCTGACAAGCTGAAGGATATCAGGTTGATTAGCTGGAACCAAAGCAGAGATCCTTTTGAGATTCCCAAATATTAGGAGATGGATGATAGCTCAGTGGGAAAGCACATGCTTTGCATGCAAGAAGTCTCAGGTCCAATCCCCGTTGTCCTCCAAGTAAAAAGATCAGGAAGCAGATGGAAAATTGTCTGCCTGACACCTTGAAGAGCTGCTGGTGGTCAAAAGAGACTGGTCCAGGTGGACCAAAAGCCTGAATTGATATCAGGCATCTTCCGAAAAGGATTTAACTTCCTTTGGAATCAAGAATGGACCGCCAGCCATTGCAATGTATATTGGGCATGATTTATATTCTTCATTCATTTGGTGTTGTAGCCAACAAAGTAATACTCAGAGTAGACCTACTGAAAACAATGGACTTAAGATAGTCATGAATTTGACTTAGATACAATCTTTTCATTTTTAAAATATTATAACAAAGAAAACAACACATATGGTATTATATAATTGTATTATTTATCATTCCAGGATTTTGTGAATTAGGAATAAGATTCTTTTAAAAAAAGACCTTGAACTATGTACAAAATATGCCCATGCAAAATATGTTGTTATTGTCATCACAAATATATTACATAGAACCATTCTGCTAGGAGAGTGGAGGTCTCCTTCCATCCTCCCTATAAAAGGATAGGATAGGTTGAATCTAAAGGTGGAGATTCTTCTACTCACAGAAGTGGTGTTTCCATTTTAGCAGAACATTACATAAGAAAAGTGACACCAAGATTTTAAGATGTTCTATTTGCACAAGTTCTCCTGATAGACTTTGAACAAGCTCACTCTCAACACTTTTTGTGGAGTTGGGTAGGAAGGGTTCACTAAAGTTTATATCAGTCATTTCTTCAATATTTCTCAAAATCAAATCCCTAAATGATTTAATCTGAATACTGTTCCAATTAATTTCAGGTCCCAGAAATTAATAACCCTATAGTAGCCCAATCCCACTGGTTGCATGTTGAAGATTTGTTTTTGAGAAAAAAAAAACATTTTCCAGAAACAATACGTTAAACAAAATTAAATCCACTGCAATTTTAATTTCTTTCTAAGTTTTTAATAGCTAAAATAAAAATTAGGTAAATTAGGAATTTAGATTTCTTGAGTCTTGAGGCAACTTAGATTTCTTGAGTGTGAGATAAGAAGGCTTTTTGAGTGTAAGATGCAGGTCAGATTCAAGGGACAAAGGGCATGAACCTCATTTTGGGTGTGCTATAACTGAATTCAAAATGATTTAGTCCTTCTGTTGTCTGAACAGGTTTACAGATATTTGTGGCTAAAATACAAACATTCTGGTTTAACTGTTTAAATCTTTGGGTTATATGAGTTAATAGACATGAAATCATTTCCAATAGACAGATATGAGCCTTTTTAATGAGATATAAGACATCATTTGCTTATTGCAACCAGCATCATATTCATGCTCCACTTCCCTTGTGTGTGTTTTTTTGGTGCATTTTCCAGCTGTGTCAGTTTCAGGTTTCTTGAGATACCTCCCATACACCAGACAACCCACCAAGCACCATAGCTGGACAAGTTTTGTTAATTTCAGTGAAGCTTGCACAAGAACCCCCATGGATCCAAACCTTAAATGGTGGGATTTCTGTTTGGGATTTGTCTTGCAACTATACTTGCAGATCAGAGAGGGATCATTCCTCTTTAACATTTAATGGATTAAAGGAAGTCATGCATTTCCATTCATGTCTACCCAGAAATAAGTTGGAGTGAGTTCAATGTATCTTATTTCTATGAACGTGTATATGAGACTGACACTTTAAAAAGGTTTAGACAAATTCATGAAGGATAAGGCTATCAGTGACTACTACCCACAATGGCTAGGTTCTACTTTTGTTGCTGGAGGCACTATGCTTCTGAATACCAGTTGCTGGAAATTGCAGGAGGGTAGAGTGTTCTTGCACTCGGGTCCTGCTTGTGGGCTTCCCATAGGCATCTGGTTGGCCACCATGAGAACAGGATGCTGGACTAGATGGGCCATTGGCCTGATCCAAGCAGACTCTTCTTATGCTACATTCTTACATTATTAGGGCACAAGCCAACAGCCTTGTGAAGAGACACCCTTAATGGCATCTTTGGTACCTAATGATAAAAGCAAGAGCCTTGATAGACACAACAAAGAATGTTATGATTCAAGCCTGAACCTGGGTCCTGAAAGTTAAGAAACTGGAGAATCTGATCTATCTTTATAATAAAAAACATAATCTAAGTATAGATTATGAGGTCAACATAAATGTGGGGGAAAGTCCTTGAAATTAAAGGATAGTTGCATTCCACTGTCCTGTACTAAGCTGCCTTCCTGAAATATTTTCAAAGCATTCCATTTATTTGCTATTGTGTTCGATTTCAGAAAAACAACCCACGCATGATGTATGAGCGGTATTGGTCTTTGCCATTACGATGTGGACACAACTAACCAAAGGGGTCTGCTGGATCAGGAACAGATCCAAATCTTTATTTTCTTGATCAAACACACAGAGAACAAGCTTGAATGTGAGCATTTGGGTGAGTCATGGAAAATTGGGTTGAAGCTTTGTGAACGGGTAACAAAAATGAGAGGATTTGGAGTCTAACCATCTCTCTAATATTGTCAAATATTATTGATGATACACTGGATGAGTACAGTATCTATAGCTCTACTTGAAATTATTTTTGATATTTGGTTCCAAATAAAAGTTTTTCTCATCATAAGCCTGCTTCTTACTGCTTCATCGTGCAATGCAGTGATGCTAAGCCTGTGTTTCCAATATGATTTTCTGCTGCTATGAAGGCAAATGGGTTATAATAACTTCAAGTGCCTCTGACTGTCACTGCCTTGCACCTTCTATCTTCATCTGTTGCTTATGAAGAGCATTTGCAGAATTGCGCTCTGTACATTTTAACATGCTCTTGAACACAGTAGCTTCCAATAGTGGCTCAAAGTAAGTGCCCCCCTACAAGGCCAGCACATTTTCTTAGACCATGGGTCGGGAACCTCATGCCTGGGGGCCAAATGCAGCCCTCTAGACCTCTCTCTCTGGCCCTTGGGGCTCTCCCCCGGCTACACACCCTCTCCTCAGGCCATACCTCTCAGCAGCCCTAACGCATTCTTTCCTTGAATGTTTTTGCCTGACTGGCATCTGTCCTTGAACCCCAATAATGCCTCTTGCTTGCCTGGATGAAGGATAAACAGGGGTGTGTGAGATACTAGCCTATTGGACAAAGATAGGTTTTGCAATTGTTGCTTTGCCCCCTTTTGCCTCAGCCATCTCCACTACTAGCATGCGGACCTTGGTCTGAAAAAAGCCCCATCCCTGGTCTGCGTTCCAGATACTGAGATGAAGTTTTTGCGAAACAATAAATAAATGATCTGTTCTTCATCTGACATTTCATTTTCAGGATCAAATAGACTAGCATCTCTGAATGTTTGTTGCTTTCTCTTCTACCAGGCAGTACATTATATTCATTTCATCTGTTTCCCATGAGCCTGCCTGCCTTGCCTTAGACCTTGTTGTTTCTCCCCTCTGCTTGTGGCCCACAATGTTGGGGGCTCTGCAGAAAAACTGACATGCGGAGAATCCTGTCTTAGCATAGATGCTAGTTTGGAGAACCTTTAGGAACCTTCTTGTCCTGTGTTTCTGTTAACCTGTGAATAAGGAATGGGGCACAAAAGCATATCAGCAATATAACCAGGACTGGTCTTCACAATGCCACAACAGCAATAAATCCCTCTTGACGAGAGAGAGAAGTACATCTTAATGAAATGGGTGTATAGTCATTTAACCAGTCTCAGCATTATGGGAACAGATAATAGCTATTTTTTTCTCATGGCTTCCACACCACACACAAGTCTTATCTCAAACTTGTGAATAACCCCTCTCCTGGTTGCTTGTAGCAAGTACGGATTCCTTCCAAGCGGCCAGACAAGGAAGCGTTTGTAAATTAAAGGGGGATAGTTGTTTCTTTTGTACTTTCCTAACACACCTAGTGTGCAAACTGCTTTACAATCTTTGTCTTGCTCATCCCACTATGGCAGGTAGAGTGAATATTATTCTCGCTGTAACTGAAAATTCATGGATTGCACTCTTGCTCATTTAATGAACCCATGGCCAAGGCGTCCTAGTCCACTTGTTTGCTAGTTGAGCTGTCACAGATTCAGATACTGTGGGATGAAGATTTTTCTAAACTACTCTTACCACATAGAAAAATAGGGCTGATCCTACAGGCTGTTGTGCAGAGGCAGCAGTTCACAAGATCCATGATAAGATTAGTGGTGCCAGCAGAAGGACAGAACTCTTTCTGCTAATTCCCAGCATGTTAAGATCCTTGATGTGATATTTCTCCACAGACTTTACATGCCACAGTCCTTGTCAGGATCCCACCTCTGACTACCACCTGTCAGGTCCCTCCAGTCAGGATCCTGGGTTTTATTTGTTCTCTCACTGGCTCTAGCACAGATCTCGTAAGATCCCACTGCTAGGCAGCACCACCAGCCACTCCCTGTTTCACAATATTGCCTTAGGACTTTGCCTTAGTCCCCTTCTGGCTTATTGTTACTTTGTGTCTGGGTGCACTTGCAGGCCACAACCCCCCTGTATCTTTGTGCCTATAAAGCATACAGCCCTGGGTTGCCCTGGATACTTGATGATACACTATCTCTTCACCGCTGCCACCATTTGATACTGTTTCTCCACCTTGGTAATTACCCTGCCCTCCCTTCTGGTCTGTGTAAACCCCAGCCAAGGATCAGGCTTTTGGTAAACCAATAAAATATTTATTTATAAACACCAGGAAATAACAAGATTACTTTAGGTATATTTAACAAGCGTATGGTTTCATATAGTGTCACTCTTTATGTTTCCAGTCATATATAATCTGCCTTAATACCAGCCAAATATAATCCAGCCCACAACCAACTCCAACCCACAACAACAGACCCACAACCAACTGTCATCCTCTCATTTATACCTGCAGCCACTCAAACGCTCAGCCAATCATCATACAGCATTCTCCAGCATTCTAGCCCATGTACTCCCCCCTCTCACTCACTCTACTTACCACATTTCCCCTACAAAACCTGCACTTACCATATTTACAGTAATATCTACATACAGGGACATCACAGTCCTCTACAGCTAAACCTTTCTAGCCACCATGACTAGTGCAAATCTCCATTGCCTCCATATGAGTGACAGGGTGTCCTGGCAGGCTCTGCTGCATCTGGTGGATATAAGATCACAGCAAGTATCCATTGGACTCAAAGATTCTTAAAAAATAATGCAACAGGGGAAAGAGAAAGCCATTATCTATGTCATAGAGAGAGAGAGAGAGTAAATTATGAGAACATTCATTTTTATGCAGTGGGAAACCATTAAAAACCATTTATACATAATGAATACAAACGCTTCCAATATTGCATGCTAGTAGACACAGACGGGAGTATAAATGAATGGCCAGCTTGCATAGCAGTGGCCTACTGCACCCAGCAGGTTGAGGCAAGCATCTAATACTGCACCTGAAAGGGCATGACAAGGCTGAAATGCCATGATGGTGCAGCAAACCACTGCTGCAATAATTCATCTGTGATATTTATTTATCAATTTTTTTCTAGTCTTGTTCTCTGCCAATGGGCAAATAAATTGACACACAACTAATAAAAACCATCAATCACAATATTATACATCCCAGTCAAAATACTAAAACAACCCCAGATGCTGCTTGGACTGCAGCTCCCAGCATCCCAGAATATTCACCATGTTGCCTGGGGCTAATGGTTTTGACACATAAAGCCTTATTTTTTATTTATTTTATTTATTTAAAACATTTATAACCCGCTCTATCTCCGAGGACTCAGAGCGGCGAACAAAAAGCAAAGAACAATCCCATATAAAGATTAAAATTAGCATAATAAAAACAATATTAACTAAGCATATCAGCAGCAAGAGCCTGTCAAGCAATAAAAACATCCTATACATCGCTCAAATTAAATGCTTGACGAAAAAGAAACGTCTTGACCTGGCGACGGAATATAACAAGAGAAGGAGATAACCGCACCTCTATCGGCAAAGAATTCCAAAGTCTGGGGGCAATAACAGAAAAGGCCTTAGTTCTGGTTCCCATTAGATGGACTTGAGAGGTTGGGGGAATCACAAGAGAAGGATCAGCGGAGGACCTCAAGGGCCGGGAGGGTTCATAGGAAGATATACACCCAGACAAATAGAGAGGGCCCAAGCCGTGTAGGGCTTTAAAGGTTAAAACCAGCACTTTGAATTGAGCTCGGAAGCAGATCGGCAGCCAGTGTAGTTGTTGTAAAAGGGGAGTTGTATGGGCCCGTAGGCCGGCTCCTGTTAACATTCTAGCTGCCGCTCTCTGAACTAATTTAAGCTTCCGAGCTGTTTTCAGAGGCAGCCCCACGTAGAGCGCGTTGCAGTAGTCTAATCGGGATGTAACTAAGGCATGTGTTACCTTCATCAAGTCGGATATCTCCAGAAACGGGCGCAGTTGGCGGACCAGTCTTAACTGGGCAAAAGCGCTCCTGGATACCGCTGAGACCTGGGCCTCCATGTTCAGAGCCTTATGGCCTCAGGACTTAAATATCTCAAGGATCACCGCTCCCCATATGAGCCGACCCAGGCATTGTGTTCGTCATCAGAGGCCCTTCTTTGTGTGCCTCCTCCATGGGAGGCTCAGAGGGTTGCAACATGAGAATGGCCCTTTTCAGTGGTGCCCCCCCGGGCTGTGGAATGCTCTTTTTATACATATTTAGGTGCCAGTCAAATACCTTTCTTTTCATTCAGGCCTTTGGCCCTTGAGGTGTGCTGTCTTAGTTATTCCTTTTTGTTTGGGTTTTAAGTATTTATAATGTATGTTTTTAAAATCTGTTTGGTACTGTATGTTTTAAATCTGTTTGATCTTGTATGTTTTTAAATCACTTGTAAGTCACCTATTTATTTATTTTATTTATTTAATTTAATTTTTATACCGCCCATAGCGAGGGTCTCTGGGCGGTGTACATCAAATATAAATATATAAACAGTCAATTTTAAAACCACCTAATCATCAAGACAACAGTTTATACATACAACAAAGACAAAATTAACATAAAAACCCATATTAAATACAAATAAAAAATAAAAAAATTCAAAAAAGATAAAACATATAACTATCTTTACAACATTAATACAAATACTAAAATACTAAAAGATAAAAATATTAAAATATTAAAATGCCTGGGCAAAGAGGAAGGTTTTCACCTGGCGCCGAAAAGATACTGTTGGGTATGATGTGATCAGGGCCAGTGCCAGGTGTGACTGGGCCCTTGGGTACCAGCCTGCCCCGGGCCCTCCACTCCCAGCCCTGCCCCCCACAGACCATGCAGGACCACTCCACCTACCTCTTCTCTTTTTCTGTGAATGCCCTGCATGCTGGGCACACAGGTGACTGCCATCAACCAAGATGGTGGCGGAGGTCTCTCTAAGGGGCTGATGCCCCTGCTGCCATCTTCGTTGATGGCACACATGTATGATATGCTGCGTGTGCACACATGCCTGCCTCAATCAAGATGGTGGTAGGGGCATCAGCCCCTTAGAGAAGCCTCTGCTGCCATCTTGGTTGATGGCAGCTGTGCGCACAGTGCGCAGGGCATTCACAGAAAGGGAGGAGAAGTAGGTAGAGCAGGCAGGCACTGTGGGCCCACATGGTCTGTGGGGGGGGACTGGGAGCTCCATGTCTGCGATCTGTGGCAGGGTCAGGAGTTGACCCTGCCAAGGATCGTGGAAGGAGAGCGCTACCCCCACATCCTAAGTAGGGGCCCTTCAGGGGCCCTCAACCAGGGCCCGACCTGGCTGCCCTTTGGCACCGGCCCTGGATGCGACAAACAAATAATGTTCAGCAATATCAGAAGGGCACAGGTTCCCCACTCCTGTTTTAAGTCAACACCATAACAGTGTCTTTACTTGCCAGTGGAATGCAATTAGCAGTATAAACAAGAGTGCCACAATGAAGAAGGCTCTACTCCTCAACCTTGCTGATTTTACTGAAGTGAAAATGAGAGACAGAGCAGAGCTGCTTCCCCAGATCATAGGGGCAGGCTAAAGGAATACCAGTGAGGTTTGGCAACATTGTCTGAAAATATTATACAGCCACGAGAGAAAGAAAACAAATCCAGACCCCTGTTGGACTTTTTTCTGTCAGTAGTCTCATAATTTGCTGAAATTAATTAAAAATCAGCCATGTTCACAAAGTATCTACAATCCTATTGCTCACCTTGCCGAATACTCTGACCTTCATCTTCTGCAGCTTAAAAATTGAAAAAATGCATGGCTGATTTTTAATTAATTTAAGAAATTTAACATGGAATCTATGATAGCGCAGGCATGCTCAGTAAGAACCAACTGTCAGTGTTCTAAACCAGACTAACAGCTGTTTCACTTGGCTAATCAAGGGGCACACTCATGCCAGACATTTATTCTACTTTAAACAATCATGGCTTCCACCAAAGAATCCTGGGAAGTGTAGTTTGTGAAGGGTGCTGTTGTTAAGGAGACTCCTATTCCCCTGACAGAGCTCCAGTATCCTAAACATGATTGCATGGGAGTAAATCCCACTAAACTCAGTAAGTATGCAAATGATCAAACCTGCCTTCCTCCTCTTCTCCCCCACCCACCTGTTCCCCCCCTCCTCCCCTCTGTCCTTCCTTCTCTGCTCTCTCCTCCTTCCCTCCCCTTCCCCTCTCCTCCCCTGTGGTCAATTTCACCTATCTTACCCATGACTGCAGGGGAGTAAGTCCCTGTGAACTCAATAAGCATGCAAATTATCAATGCATTCTCAGCAAACTTGCACAGGATACCATTTCTTACCTCCCAGATTAAAAAGCAGATAAATTCACTAATAGGCAAAAAACTCCCACTGTTTAAGAATGCACATATATCCAACAGATATTTCTATCAACCTTTACAAAGTGGGGAAATTGGGCAGCTATAGTGAATGCACCAGGCAGCAGGAGACCTGACCACCTCTCTGAGATATTGTACTGCCCTACATATTTGTCAAAATGCAAACACAATTAGGGTTGGTCTTTCACAGTCCAATCCACTTGCTGTGTAGCTTGGAAGAATTTGGTAACATGTGCCTCTGGGCATATGGTGAGTGGTGGCAACACCTGCAACCAGGACTGCATCTCCAAAGATGGAGAATTACATTTTTTGTATACTTGTTGGTGTTCTTCTTACTTTGCTCTTTTCCTGTGTTACTATGGTTTCTACAGAAAATCTAACCTAGAAAATCATATTTCTCTCATTATTCATCATAGAAATCTGTGTCAAATTTATTTTTATTAATTTCAAAGCCTTTTTATTGGTGAAGACAGCCTTTTGTATTTCAAACTGGAGGTTACATTCTATTTCTAGTTTGAGTGCATTAACAGTTGAATCTGAAACTGCAGTTTGATGTCAAATTAAACTGATTACAATGTTGCTACTAAAGCAATGACTCTAGCTGTTGGGGGGGGAACAATCGGCCTGCCCAAGGTCTATATGTTCAGCCTGCTATGCTTAAACCACTCCACTTTAAGGAAGGGTGGGCATGGAAAATTAAAAACATGGAGCACACCTAGAAATTTTCTAGACTATATTTCACTTCCCACTGTTTTATCTTGTGCAAACTGAGCCATTCTCCATGTTCACCTGAGACTATTCGCAGAATAGTTAGTGCCATTATTCCACAATTGTTTTTGGCATTTTTTAATTTGAAATTATGCAAAGTGTTGCTCTACTTCACATATTCATAGAAACAGAAGCAAAAGAAAATAATTTACTATAGGAAACCTGGCTAAAATTGCAATGTAAATCAAATATTTAAAGTGACTATCTGAACTATATCAACTGTCTTAATATTGTTGCTTCCTTCCTACTAAAACAAGATTAGCACAACACATGTCTTGTTTCTGTAATTTGGGCTGACTGCAAGTGTTGCCACCACTCACCATATGCTCAGAGGCACATGTTACCAAATTCTTCCAAGCTACGCAGGAAGTGTATTGGACTGTGAAAGACCAACTCAAACTGTGTTTGCATTTTGACAAATTTGTAGGGCAGTACAATATCTCAGAGGGGAGGTCAGGTCTCCTGCTCCCCTGGTGCATTCACTATAGCTGCCCAATTTCCCTGCTTTGTAAAGGTTGATAGAAATATCTGTTGGCTATGGGAACATTCTTAAACTGCAAGGGTTTTTTGCCTATTAATGAATTTCTTATAGTGAAGCCTTGATATCCTGACCTCCATCACCTGAAATAACTCCCTGATGGATGCATGGTACGCTGCCCTGTTTAGACAGATCTGTACTATAGACTTAAACTGCTTTCATAGTTATTCCCTTTGATCAGGGAGCCATGAGAACTGCAGCTCTACGAGGGATCTCTACAACAGAAGTCCTAGTATACTCATCTAATTACAGTTCCTATGATATTTTGGGAGAACCAGTTAAAGTTGCATAAAAGCAGTAAGCAGTGCAGTGCCAAATTAAGAAGTGCAAGGTCCCTACATGATAGTCATGGTACGCCCCCTCACAGCCTCACCCCTTTTTCCACTTTCCCTCATCTCCCTTGCTCTCCCTTTTGTCTTGCGAGTCTGCACTCCACTACAACAGACATCCCTAGGAGCCAATCAGCATGAAAGGGGAGGCTGTGTGTTAGCTACTGAAAAGAGTCTTCTCATTGGCTGACTCTGATTGGCTCCAATCACGAAAGTATAAGACTCTTCTCAGTGGCTAACATGCTCCCTTTTCCTGCTGATTGGGCTCCTACTGGGAGCAAGGGTGGGATATAAATCTAATAAATAATAAATAAAAATAAATACATAGGGACCTACCTGGGACCCTGCTCCCAAAAAAGTAATGGGTCTACAACGCCTCCCCCAACTTTGGACGACTACACTCCTGCATAAAAGTGATGTAACTTTTTAGTGTGTACAGCTGCTCTCTGATTATGTTTAAATAGATATAGTGTCATTAAATATATATGGCTTTCCTAAGAAACAAATTTCCTGTCAGCATTTTGGGATTTTCCCCTTTTTTTGTAGCGTGGAATGCTCCTGTTCAGGGCCTCAGCCGGCCAGCTACACTCTCTTCCAGGATACTTTATCCTCACTCTAAGCCTTGCTTTCCTGCTTTTCTCCTTTCAACAGTCAATCAGCATTCCATAGCTGCTGAGCATGAATTTTAATTGTGTTTTGTAAAGGACTTTTTTTAATATATGCTTCTGGAAACCGTAGAAGTCCCCCTGATTCTGCTGATAACCCTGTCTTGTATGTGGCTAGTGCCATTTTGGCTACATAAAAATTCACACTCAGAGTCTGCTGTTACAGGATTTTCTATTTATTTATTTATTATTAGGTTTATATCCAGGCTTTCCTCCAAAAAGCACATATCAGCACATATGGTTCTCCCCTTCCCATTTTATCATCACAACAATCCTATGAGGTAGGTGAAGTTGAGAGACAGTGACTGGTACAAGGTCAGCCAGTGAGTGGCTGTGTGGGTATTTAAACCCTGGTCTCCTAGGTCCTAGACCAACACTAACCATTACATCACACTGGCTTGATCTGAGGCAGAGGGAAATCATAGGATAAACAGACACAGGAATGCATCCTCAGTTGAACTCTCTGAACCCATCTCAGCTAAAGAAAAAGGCATAGGGTCAGCACTAAGGATAAAGAACAATGTAAAGGTTAGTGTCACACATACAGCGAATCTAGATAGCTATCTGATGAGTCCTAGAAATCCACCTTTTTGCACTAGAAACAAAGTATGAAAAAAAAACCCGCTGACCTAGGTGAAGTCAACGATTTGTTACTCCAGTCACTGAAGCAAGCATGCCACTCTAAGGTTTCAGTGCATCTTTTTATTTCACCCACAAGTCAGAATGCTGATCATTACTTACAGAAATTCCACATCCCATGTGAACATTCTATGGCAAAAGCAAATTTGAGATCATTTTTTCTTCTTTTTCTTTTTTAAACAATGTTTATGCATTCACTAGTGAAGCGTGTGTGCGCAAATGGAGGAAGGGAGATTACAGAGAGAGGTGCCAGCTAGCACACTCTGCTCAACAGTTGGGTTTTGTGTGTGTGTGTGTGCCGGGGGAAAAACAAAACCAAACCCCACACAGCTCCATGAAATGGATTTCACTGTCGTGTTGTGCTGTTTTGGCTGTGTACCCCTATGTCCGAGGGAGGGTAGACTGTTGTTACCCAAAGCAGTTAGCTGGTTTTTGGACTAAACATTTCTCGTAAAAAGGGAATTGTATCTGAAAAGGCCCTGAATAGAATGTTTCCTTAACTACTTTATTCTGAACAGCATCCAGCTCTTCAACATTTTATTGGCATTTCTTTTCTCCCCCCCCCGTCTCCCGTCAGTTGTGTTTGGTTCTATTAAAAAAAAATCAATGTAATAGGATGACCTTCCTCAAAGGGCATCTTTTTCACTCAATCTCTCCTCTAAAGACAGTGACATTAGTTTTGTAAATTAATAAACAGGCGGGTATCTGAGGACTGCATGAAGCCTCCATCACCCCTCATTGTGCTTTCTTTACTGACCCCACTTTCCAGTGCAGGGTCCTCATCTCGACAACAATGCCCTGAAAGCCTGTGTGGCACTCTGGGATCACACTTGAAAAGGTCTTTGGCTAGGGCTGGCTTTCAAGCAGGGGGGACAATTGGCAAGAGGCCTGTGGCTATTCATGCAGAACAGGCAGTGAAAAATGCCTGAAGTCAGTTTCAGGGGTGGGCAATGCCCCCCAAAAGAAAGCCCACATAACACGAATGGCTGCTGCTAGGCGACTAAATCCAAAGGCATGCTAGTAGCCGGCCTCCATGTGCCAACATCAATGGGCTCATCCTCTCCCTATTAGGGGCCTAAACTGATGGAGAAACATGAGAAGGGCCTAGGAGCAGGAAAGGGAAATAATGCAAGGGGTACCCTGTGGCCGAGGCGGATATTGTTGCATGGAACGGCCCTGCAGACTGACATAAGATCATCAGCATTGAGCACTGCGGTTTGCTACGCATGCTTGGTGTCCATCGTTCACTCATAATAAAGAGAAATGATAAAGGCATATTTGCTCTTGGCAACTGTGGGAGGCAACAGGGGGAGAGACTACCATTCAGCAATACCTTTCTAAAAATGTTGATTTTTATTATCAAAAAGTAGAAAAAAGACTATAAAAGAGGTAAGATTACAAAATGCCAAAACAGCTTAATTAATCAGCACAACCATAATAGTCAATAAATATACTGCTTTTATACCGTGTTAAGACAAATGATCCTGCTTTGTTATGAGGTCGTCTTTATTCTGTAATCCGTAGCGAGAACAAGGGCATAAAATCAATACCTTATTCATCTTCTTTTTTTATTATTATTGCTGGTAATTTAATTGGGTGATATCTGACTAAGTCATACTCAGAAAAGCCCCTCTGGAATCAATGAACTTAGTTACTTAAATCTATTGGTTTTAATGGTTCTGCTCTGAGTATAACTAACATTGGATAGCTCACTCATTATTCCCAGCTCTTCCCACAGTTCAGTTTCGGTTGGTTTTGGCTTTCCTTCTGGCATCTTGCATATAGCATTTGTGTGAGGGTACATAAATGCTCCTTTGTGAGGAAAGGCAGGGTATACATTTAATAAATAAATAAGGCTGCAATCCAACCCCTCCTTATGCCAAGCACCTGTTTCTGATATTTTTCAGGTACAATACCCTTCATATCATTTAGCAGGCATATTAATGCAGTATTATTCAATTTGAGGGGGGAATCAAATTTCATGTATTACTTCAACCACCTTAAACTAACACCTTCTGCCTTATGACATTTCCACCATATATGAAATAGTCTCCTGCAAAGCCAACAATGGTTACCTTCCCCCCAACTTGGTCCACCATTTTGCTTTTTCAAGATGTCCAGTGTCATTGCAGAGCTGTCTTAATGCAGGTCACTTTATAGCTTTTGGACACTATGATAGATGTTCCTCTTTCGGTAAGGAAATGCCTTACTTCATCTGTAACTGCATTTTTCATATCTTTATTTCATATCTTTTCCTTATAATGAGGTCTTCCCTGGTAGTATTCTTTTAATTAGTATGTGATAGATTTTGTTTTTTTTCTGATTTTCTTCTAACACTTTCCCCCAAAACTTGGTCATGATTCTCTCTCTCTCTCTCTCTCTCTCTCTGTGTGTGTGTGTATAGGATAGATGAAGCCTAGGAGTTGGTATCTCAATGGTTGAACAGTCCAGTAAATCTTTTAAAAGGTTGACCCTAAAAGGGGAGAGGGTGTCAATTGGGCTTCACTCCAGGCAGAGAGATGTATTGGGCTGTCATGGTGGATGATCAGTTTACCAAGTGTTATCTATGCTTACCATCTCTCTTGTATTTTGCTTTTAAGTAAAAGAGCACACACATTTAAAAACAGCAGCAACAACTCTGCCCTGGCCACAAAAAGCTCTAGTTATGGCTCAGGGGCACACAATTAGCTTTATTCCTATCAAAACAGATTGCCTTAAGAACCTAGGAAGAGCCCTGCTGGACCAGACCAAAGACCCGTCCACTGTTTTCACAGTGGCCAACCAGATGCCAATGGGAAGCCTCTTACTCGCTTTTTTTTTTTCAAACTAGAAAGCCCCAAATATGGTAACTTTTCTTCACAGGGGAGGTGCTCCAGCCTTTTGAACTGTCTGGTTATCCTTTCTGTACTTTTTTCAGCTCTACAATATCCTTTTTGAGGTGTGGTGACCAGAACTGAACACAGTATTC
Source organism: Rhineura floridana (assembly GCF_030035675.1). Taxonomy (NCBI): domain Eukaryota; kingdom Metazoa; phylum Chordata; class Lepidosauria; order Squamata; family Rhineuridae; genus Rhineura; species Rhineura floridana. The sequence goes on along the minus strand of NC_084481.1, from coordinate 141,073,499 downwards.
CCAGTGTGGTTGCACCACAGATTTGCATAATGGCATTGCAATATCAGCAGTTTTATTTTCAGTCCCTTTCTTCGTGATCCCTAACATGGAATTCAACTTTTTTACAGCTCCCACACACTGGGTTGACATCTTCATTGAACTATCCACCATGACACCAAGATCTCTTTCCTGGTCAGTGACCACCAGTTCAGGACTCACTAGCATCTATGTGAAAATAGGATTTCCTGCCCTGCCCCCACCTCCCATGTGTGCCTGCTTACACTTCCGTACATTGAATCACATTGGCCATTGGGAAGAGATCCTTTTGGATCCTCACAAACCCTTTTTGTTTTTTCCAGCTTGAATAATTGGAAGTCATCAGAAACTTGCCCACCTCACTGTTCACATGTAATTACAGATCATTTACGAACAAGTCTTGGTCTCAGGAATATTATATTGTGGATCCATTGGGATTAAAATGGATCATCCTTAAACCATTCTCACTATCTAGCAAATGTCACCCAAAATAGCAGTTAATCATGAATATTTGATCCAGAATAAAACAAAACCAATAACCCATTACATTGATTCTTCCTACAGAAGAGGAAGTCAGTGTTCCTTGTGCTTATAGGAGAAAGAAGTGCACAAAATGGTGGAAATTTATTCTAAAACCAACAGCTAATAGACAGACAGCAGAGTGGCTTCTTTCCAGTTCTGTGCCAATTTTGGTGCATGGCTTCCTGAACAGTACAACCAGTGGCGTGCCTAGCGTATTTGATACCCGGAGCAGATCATTTTTTAACCCCCCCTCCTTTATTATTTTCAGTAATAATCAGCAATAATAATAACCCCAGATGGGGTGGGCTCACATGATTGAGTGATCCTCCATACAAATAATAACAATAATTAATTTAAAAATCCCTGTGCATATCAGGGAGAAAGTTAGGCTCGGAACCTATCTGAAGTCAGATGTAGTACTGCTCCCCATATAAAGATTTACCACAAGCTAGGGGGATCTGTGGCCCTCCAGATGTTGTTTGACTCCAACTCCCATCAATCCAAGCTAGCATGGCCAATAGTCAAGGGTGATGAGAGTTGTAGTCCGGCCATATCTGGAGGGCCCCTGGTTATCCACCCCTGGTTTATCGCCTTAATTTGAGATCAGCCTATGTTGTCCTTGTTTCTTTGTAACTCATTCCCCACCTTAAACCATTTTATCTCCTGTCAGTCTTTGACATAAAGCATAGTCCCAGTTGACTTGTATTCTCTCTGTCACAAGTAAGGTTTCTCCCATGGTAAAGAAGCCACCATTCCCCACTAGCCAATGCAGGAGAGGGCATACCCACCCTCATGCTTAGTCCAGAAATTCTTACTGGCGGATAGATTGTCACTGGATGACCTTGGACCAGTCATTCTCAGCCTGACCTACCTCACAGGGTTATTGTGAGGATAAAATGTGGAGGGGAAAAGAACTATGTTCACCTCCTTGAACATCTTGGAGAAATGGCAGTCTTAATGATGTGCAAGGTTACATCTTAGGGATACGAGGTGAAAGCTATATGGGTGTTAACCTCACAGCTTTTGTGAGTACTATATTCACTCTGAGATTTTTTTGTGTGACCAGAAGTGATAGAAGAAAATATGAAATATATAGTGATCTTGCTGAACCTCAGAGACATACCCTCATCCTGCATTCATCACTCAATAGAACTCCAAAGTAAGAGATTGAATGCTCATTTTATTATATGATCTTAGAAGGTTGTATAATCTTAGAAAAAGGAGTGGCGTGACTGTCATGAAGGGACTCTGCCGCCTCCAAGAGGTCTTCTGTATCTTTAAAAGTTGTGCAGGGGGAAGGGAGAATTCCACCTTGTGGTTTTCCCCATTACAGTGTTGCAAGAACACCTGCACTTGGCTGACTTTCTCTTCTCCTAAAGATACAGGATCAGTCTCAGGCCATGAACCTGGCAACCCTAGCAAGGAACCATGCTTGTTCCTTTGATCTCTGCAGGAAAGAGAGGGAGGAAGAAAGGAGGAGCAGGAAATGAGCAACCCTGAAGAGCATAGGTTTACACACCTGAAGAAAGGTCAAAGGACAGTGAGACAGTTTAGGAAGCTTGGAGGTTCCTCTCTTTCCCCACACAAACCCCCAGCAAACTGAGTTGCATCTCAACACTTCCTTCCAAGTTGGCATGCATAGAATTGTGCTAGTTATTGTGGCATTTGTGGCTCAAAAGGAACCTAGGAAGCTGCCTTATTCTAAATCAAACCATTAGTCCATCTAGCTCAGTACTATCTACACTGACTGGCAGCGGCTCCCCAGGGTTTCAGACAGGGTTCTCTCCCAGTTTTGCCTAGAGATGCTGGGGTTTGAACCTGCAACCTTCTGCAAAGCAGCTGCTCTACCCCTGAGCTACAACCCTTTCCCTGAGTAGAATCAGTCTGCTACTCCTCAAACATCCATAAAATATTTTCTCCAAAGGCTAAGGCTGCAGTCCTATATCCACATACGTGGAAGAAAGCCACAATGAATCCAATAGGATTTACTTCTGAGCAGATATCCATAGGATTGCACTGCAATGCACCTACACCTCTGGATGTTTCTATTCAGGTATCACAATGGTGGAGTTTCCCATGATTTGCTTAAATATTTGCATATTTGTTTATATGCAAATATAAAAACTTCTTGCTCTGAGGGAGAATTGACTGCAGTCCTTTGCTCCTCCTTCCCTGGAAATATATCCCGTTGAACTCAGTAAGTCTTAGGCCTCCAAGAGGTCTTCTGTATCTTTAAAAGTTGTGCAGGCAAAAGGGATAATTCCACCTTATGGTTTTTCCCATTACAGAGTTGCAAGAACACCTGCACTTGGCTGACTTTCTCTTCTCCTGAAGATACAGGTTCAGTCTCAGGCCAGGAACCTGGCAACCCAATTATGTAAGGTTTGTTTTAGTTTGTTTGTTTTGAAGTATTCATACAACAGTTATTGGCATCCAAATGTTAGCCTATATCCCCCATCTTTAATCCAGATTTATCCTTTTCATGGAATATCTGTCAGTTAAAAAAAAAAGTTGCCCATGACCCATTTGTGATACTAAGTCCCTGTCTGGAAGCAAAAAGTAATTGTGCTTAGATGTTCAGCCTTGGACTAGCACTTCGGCAGGCACAATCCTAAACATGTCTATTCACATGTGTATAGGATTGCAGTGTTGCTGTGCTGATCATCTGTTTGCTGAGCGACTAACCATGGGGAAAGGCTGTAGCTCAGTAACAGAGCACCTGCCTTACCTGCAGAAGGTCCCAGGTTCAAGCCCCAGTTGAACCTCCCCTGCCTGAAACCCTGGACAGATGCTTCCAGTCAGTGTGCACAACACTGAGCTAGATGGACCAGTGGTCTGACTCGGTATGAGGCAGCTCCCCATGTTCCAATTTATTAATTTGTAAACATACTTGTATACCGCTATTTCATTTAAAAAAAAACATCAAAGCAGCTTGCAACAACTAAAAACCCTATAATAAAAACCATCAAAAACACAATAAAAACTTACCTGGGACTCAAAAATAATATCCAACTCTGGTCTGTCAGCTCAGAAGAAAATCCCACTGAGTCCCAGGTAAGTGGGTAAAGGACTGCAGCCTAAATCCATTTGAGTGCAGTGGGGTTTAGTGTTTGCTGAATACAGTATGCATGCAGCTACAGCACATGCAGGCTTACTCGGAAGAAACTCCAAGTGAGTTCAGTGGGACTCCTGTCGATGGGATTTCAGGCTCGCAGCATTAAAAAGGTTAATAAAAATAGTATCCCCGCCCCCCCCAGCTTTGAAAGTTACATTTGAAAAAAGGGGGGATAATAAATGGGGGAGATGAACCTTTCTTTCCATACTACTAGCCTTAGGCACCCTGGGATATATGGGGCAGTCCTCTAAATCAGGTAAACACTCCTTGGGAGAATGCTCTGGTTTAAAAGTTTTTTGCGGGTGCCTGGCTGGCTGGAACAATAGTCAGGAACAGATACATGAGATTGAAAACCTGAAGGGTGGGAGAAGCAGCGGCCCTGCTGCATAAGGAAAGAGGGAGAGGGAGGAGGAGCAGAGACAAATAAATGAGTCGCTCAAGTGTTAATTTGAAGTGCCGGAAATGAGTGTTGGGTGAGTGGCCTGTGGTAGCTTCGCTCCTCATCTAAGCCAACCCCCAGCCGTGGCCCTTCCACCCATCCATTCCTGCCCTCGAAATAGCTTGTGCACGGCCTACTCCGGAGTATGGCCCGGTGGTGTTCGACGGCGCTTAAGAGCGCACACGACCGCAGAAGGATCAGCGGGCCTTAAGCGGCTGGGTCAGGGTGGGTTGGAGCCTCTACAGACTATGCACCCCCCTTATTGCCTGCACCCGGGGCGGACTGCCCCCTGGCCTCCCCCTTGGTACGCCACTGACTACAACAAAGAAAGAAACACACAAACAAAAACAAAGAAACAAACACATTTTAATGTCTACTTGTGTTTACACTTATTTCAGGCATTTTAAAATATGAAGGTACTCTTTGGTTTATGACTATTCATCTCTTTCTAAAAATAATGTAAAGCACTTTACACTGCTCTAATGAAGTGATTTATTTCACAGGACATTGTTTAGTATTTACAGCGAGGAAACTATGGAAATCACCCTGTTTTGCCAAAGTAGTCCCTCTCTCTGGTATTGATAGTCATACTTAATATTTTTCCTTCTCTCTACAAACTATGATGTTACAACCTTTGCTGAAATATACAAGATTGTGCAGAGAAGGGCTTCTTCATCATCCCAACTGTTCCTGTGTTAGCACATGTGTGTGGTGGAGATCTTCTAATAATAAAGGAGCAAATGACCAACAACAACAGGAAGCACTTCCCAGTCATCCTAGCAGCCAATCATGTGGATCAGGCGAATCAGCTATTTTACACTTAAAGCATCATGTATTATATTTTTAGTTGTACATCTAATTTTATTTTCAGTTTACACCTAAAAATGAAAAGTATGAATGTGACAGAAAACATGAGCATCAGACATGCATTAGGGAGCTGCATTTAGTGGAAAGTTCCTGTCAAATGGAGAGGGCAAGGGAGCGAAACAATGGGAATGTGACAGAGAGGGCAGGACCTTTCACACAATTCTCATCATGTGGGGTGAATGCCTGAACAGGGCTTCTGTCTAGGGCCCTAACTTCCCTTCAGAGACCTTGCTCTGAAAGGACCATTTCCATATCCCTCCGCATCCTTAAAATAATCTGCTCCTTTGGGTGGGGGATATGTAAGAATGGTGTGGGATATATTGTGGGGACTGTAGATGGAGGAAGAGTTCTCAGAAATTCCCCCCTCGTGCTATTGGAAAAAGCAATTTAGGATCCAAGGCTATGTCAGTGCCTTGTGTAATGTATGAAATGGCCTTTATGTTTGTCCACTTGGCATAGCACTCTGCTTTGTTTGACAATTATGTGGCAACTATGTGGCAAACTTGTCTGTAGTTACCTGTTCAGATGCCAAAGAAGCTAACATCTTTGGGGGACAGGAAGTAGGATTATGCCCCCAAAGACGCTGCTTCATTTTGGTTGCGTACACACTATACATTTAAAGCACAGTTAAAGCACCCCCCCAAAAAAAACAATCATGGGAACTGTAGTTTACCCTTTACAGAGCAACGTTTCCAAGGATTCTTAACAAACTACAGTTCCCAGCATTCTCGGGGGGGGTTAAATAGGCTCCTGCACAGGTTATAACCCTGGAAACTCATGGAGGGCAACAGGGAGGGGCGCAGAGCAAGGGTGCTACTCTCAAGCAATATTCTAGTGACAGAGAGCAGTGCAGTCTTTCTTTCTTTCTTTCTTTCAATCCCCCCACATTTCCTTTATATAGAAAAAGTCCCAGAGCCTGTTGGAAATAGTTACAACAGTAGACAGCAAAAAAAGGCTCTCATTTTTTTTAAAAAAAAAAAACAGCTCTGAAATGCAAACGGCACTTTGCTTTGGTTTCTGCATTTTGTCTCTGCTTTGTTTGCCTCCCACTTCATTTTAGAACAAATAAGAGGTATCCCTGATTCATTTTGGATCCCAAATCCTATCCAAAGCGATTGCACAGCCCTACTAAGTTTGAATTAGTAGTAAACACAATAATCTTTACTCATGGCTTTTTGTTCTTGAATTAGCAGTAAACACAATAATCTCTGCCCATGGCTTTTTGGTTTCTATTTAGCAGGACCAAAAATAGACTATAGGCACCCTGATCTCTCTTGTTAATTGCCTTGCAACCCAGTTACTGGATATGTGTGTTCACAATGCAGCTCAGATTGGATGGTAGAGCTAGCTGAGGGATAAGTCCCAATCATCAACAAGTTAGAAGTTTAAAGCTATCTAATTTCAAGACTGAAGAGTACAATTCAGTGATGATCCCCCTCCCCCAGGCTTCCACATGAACATTTGTTAAATAAATCTGGACTTCATAGGACTGAAATGCAGGGGGAAATGGCAAATGGCTCCAATTGTTCTAGAAATTCCCATGAATAGACTAGGTGCCTTCTTGATTTTGGGAGGTCTGGAAATAAACTTAGGGTTCTGTTAGCTCATTGTCAATTCCTGCCATGTTAGTTTGCACTCTTACATGGGAGTACATTTCAGTGAACTCAGACGGATTTCTGAGTAAACCTGCATTAAGCCCTGTTGAAATAAATGTTTTGCAACAGCACTAAAGTAATCCCTATGCTTGGCTTAAAATTCATTCAACAACTTGATTATTTCAGAATTAAGAATAAGAACGGTAATTCTTCCTCTGTGCAAAATTCACCCTCTAGCAGATTACTTACTTTCTTGCATAAGCAAAGAATTCATGATCCTGCCGATACTCCTGTAAGCATGGGGTGAGTCTCTACCCACCCATGGCTGTGGTATGGGTATAGTTCATTTATGAATGTGCAGGATAGTCCAACAGCTCAATACATTTAATGTTTACACCTGAGACTCGTATCTTCATTCCTCACTAAAAATAAAAAAGTGACCTTGCAAAAACTGAAATACAAAAACTAAACATGGGTTCCTTGGCTAGTCCACAGGGGCTGCTCTTGCATGCAACTCTAACTTCCATCTCTGGAAACAGATGGTTATCCTCAGCTTTTGAGGTTTGTGTCATCTAACTGTTTGTGGCATTGAAACCTTAGAGAAAGAGCAATACATTATAGTGGTAGGCATAACTTGTCATCATGTTTGTTCTCCTCTCTCTCTCTCCCCTGGTCATCCTGTTTTATATAATTCCATATAATAGCAGTAAGAGGAAGGTAAAATATGAAAAAGTGAAAACATACCGTTCCAGTACATAAATCATTAGTTAGCACTTCTGTTCTCTTTAAAAACCACAAACACGGAACGATTCTCATTTGGAAAACAAATATTAACTGTGCAGTTTCAGTCAGTATCTCATATTTCAAAAGGATTGTTGGAAAACTCAACAGAATCTGTGCCACATTTTGTGCTGTTTTGGCCACTGGTGGAAATGTCAGAACATCCACAAAAGGCGGCTTCAGTTTTATCCTCGAAGGCTTCCCCACTGCAGATGTTTGCGTAGGATGTGGATATCAGGGTGTGACATGGGTGGCACTGATTCAGCATGTGAGCATTTGAGCTAAATAGTGTTAAAGTGTAATGATAATCACATGGTGGAGATGATGACCTGATGCTTACTGCCAGGTAAGTATATATACTATACACAGGCATCTACATTCACTATAGATGACTGCACTGTATGGAGTTGCTCGGTAAGGCATTTAGGGCATTTTAGTTTAGAAAAATGATTACTAAGGGAGATAAAATACAGGTTTATAAAATTATGAGTCGGAAAGAAAATGTATACAGACGGAAATTGTCCTCCCTTTTTCGTAATAGTAGGAGATTGGATAATCTTGTTTTCAGACTGTTGTTTTCTTTCTTTTTATGCAGTGCAAATGCATTAAAAGGTATATGTTTTCTAAATACATACATAAATAAACAGGATTATTGGACAAACATAGGGAGTACATGTCTTGCTATGCCTATTAGCTATCACAGGTAAAGGGACCATCGATGCCCCAAAGCAGTCAACCTCTGAATAACAAATGCTGGAGACATCCTGCAGTTGCTGATGGGAGTGAGACTACATCCTGGCTCAGAGTACTGCACTGGTTGCCGACTTGCTTCTGGGCCAAGTTCAAAGTGTCACTATTGGTGTATAAAGCTCTTAACAGCTTGGAACCAGTTTACTTACGGGATCACCTTACCCTATATATGCCCACATGACCACTTTGATCTGCAGAACTGCCACTGTTACAGGTGCCACCACATAATACTTATTTAGTAGTTGTAAAAAAACAGTCTTCTAGTGTGGCAGCTTTGGAACTCCCTGCCTATTGACATCAGGCAGGTACTTTCATTGTACTCTTTCTGGCGCCTGCTTAAAACACTTGTTTAGGCAAGCCTATTCAAGCACATGTAGAAGTTACATGTGTTTTAATGTTTAGCTCCTTCTTGATCTTCATTAGTTTTTGAATGTTTTAAATACCTGTTTTTAACTGCATTTTATGGACAACTTTAATGTTTTATTTCATTTTTTTGTAAACCTCTTTGAATTTTTATTACAATCAAGTGATATAATGGAGACCAAAATAATGGGAAAGGCCATCATTTTCATGCCTTGATTGTGGCCGAAGCCAAATGTTGGTCCAGATGGATCTTGGTCTGATCCAGCAAAGCAATTTTATTTTCTTATGCTCAAATCTGGGCTGGAGAACCTTTTTCTTCTGTTTGGGTGTAATCTGTGTGGGCTGAATGCAAATGGTGGGCAGGACAGAGCTGGAGGTGAGTGGGGCCAGGGCTACATTTCATTTTAATACTGTTCCTAAGGAACAGTTGATAAACCTCTCTCTCTCTCTCTGGAGTGAAAAAGTGGCCCTCGCCGTGCCTAGAGGCCATAGCTTTCCCACCAGAGTGCTAAACTATATTCAGCAGTGGTACTGAGTATCCTCAGCTGTGGATGCTGCAAATGTCACATTTCTTCACTGGGTAAACACTGCAATACATACATATTATTTTGTCTGTATGCGGCCTTGCTACATTCAACGTCAATCACTGACAATTCCTGCTCCCACTCACATCAAAGTGTGGGTTTAACCAGTGCCATAGAATTCTTTAATCAAGGCTGCCATAGCAATTCTCCAGTATTTTGGTGATATTTTGCCAAAATTTCACCCCCTTAGCTTCCTTCATCTGGCAACCAGCCGGGAGTGGGAGGATGAGCTAAGCTTCATGCAAAAGTACAAAAATAAAATGATTTCTGCAGTGTAAAGGATTTGCCTCCAACAAACAGAGGGACCATAAGCTTGTTGGCTTTGACAAGGATCCAGGGAAAAAAATGGGAAGAATGCAGTTTCCCTTGCCAAAATTAATCTAAATTTTTATTAACAATAATTTGTGGGATAAATTAAGTGCAGTTTGAAAGCAAGTGGAAGTGGTGGTGGGTGGGGTGGACAAAGCCAAACTTCTAGATCCCATTTCTGAATCTGTGCCTCCTTCATAGTGTAAATATGAACAGAACAGTTTCTCTTTTTCCATATTTGTAAAATGCCCCTGTAAGAAGAAGGCATACCTTTCCCCATTGGCTGCAAAATCATTATGAAATCAATAGGATTTGCTTAATCATCCTTAACCAGAATTCTGCAGATACATGTACGCCTCTTGTTTTGGGGGTGGTAGAGGGCTCCCTTTATTTAATTGGAGGGATCTGGTTTTAGCTACATCTAAAAGGGAATTTGTGTTCAAAACAGAACTAAACAGAAAGCTGTCCAAGCAACAGAGCTGCATGCATCTGCCAGTGTTTATGCCCCTAGAACATACAGCAGATCAGAATTATGGCATATTAGTATATGGAGAAGAAAAACTGAATATATGCTTTGAGTTATTAATTTATTTACTTAAGCATTTATATCCTTGGGAAGGGTAAATCTTTATGATTTTACCATCTATCATATGCTGCTAATATAAGTGCTTTTATATGTATTGATGACTGTCCAGTATCTTTATCTACTGTTATTAATATGACTGCATTTGATATCGTTGTATTGTTGTATTTGATATTGTTGTATTGTTGTATTTTATCTCATTTTAATGTACGTCGCCTAGAGTGGCTAATTGCCAGATAGGCGACAAACAAATTAATTAATTAATTATTATTATTATTATACCACTTATTCACATTTCTAAGTGACGTGCATGAAAACAAGTCATACATAAAGTGAAACAATCAAACAATAACATCATCATAAAACCAAACACTATCTTAAAATGAACAAAAAAAGTCTTAGTCATGGGCCTGAAGTTCAATAAGGAGGGCTGATTATTTATTTATTTATTTATTTTTATTAAACAACTCAATTGAAGGGCAGGCAGTACACTAACACTGATATTAATACCACACAAAATACTCCCAGGGTTATACTGTTGTAGCTCATGTTTTGGACTGGATTTGTACTTAAGAAGAGCTCTACTCGATCAGGCCAATGGCCTATCTATCTGTTCTCACAGTGACTAACTAGAAGCCCCCAAGCAAAACCTGAGAAGAACAGCATTCTCCCCACCAGTGATTCCCAGCAATTGATACTTCTGTGGCTTCTATTATTTCAAGCTCAGCCCACACAATTAATGGTGCAATCCTAGGCATGTCTACTCAGAAGTAAGTCCTATTGGAGCTTAATCCCAGGTAAATATGTGCAAAATTGCAGCCCAAACATTTATGTTTGCCATAAAGGGCACCCAGTTACCAAATTCAGAAATGCCACTTGAGCACTAGTAGGTAACCGTTTGTATGTTTTTCTTCCTAGAAGCATATTTTTGGAAGAGAGTTTATCATTTTTAAAAATTAATTTTTTTCTAAGAATGTGATGTCCTGTGTTAAAAATACATATACCCAACAGTGCTGAAGAAATGTGCCCAGCCATTTTATTTATTTATTTAAATATTTATAAACCACGCTTTCATATAAAATATCACAAGGCAGTATACAACCTAAAAACAGAATATTACAGTGAAGACAATTTTAAAATGTCAAACATTGGTAAAAGCTGGCTGGCAAAGGTTGGAAAGGCCTGTCTGAATAATACAGTTTTCAGAAGAGTGTAAGGGTAGAGACAGACTTACTATTCTGCTGGCTCCAGTGCGTCTCCACCTTTCTTCTGAACATGGGGGCACATGACACTAGTCAAACCGTGCCCCTTTTTACTGTAAAACCTGGTGGGATCACTTCAAGTTTTCTTTTTTTTAAATTTCCCCTTCAAAGAGAGTTCACAACTGATCAGCAGATCAACCCATTCCCCCTCCAGCTGTGGTCAATGGAAACACTTTGCTGTAGGCGACTAGTGTGCTCACAGCCTTTAAACAAGCAGGAATCACTCCTGCCGAACCTCTAAAGGCAAAGAGTTCCACAGAGCAGGGCCTGCCACTCTAAAGTGGGACTATGAAAAGCACTCCATAAGAAGTCCTCAGTGATTGAGTCTCATTTGGGAGGAAGGATGGGATATAAATTGAATTATTATTATTGTTGTTGTTACTATAATAAATAATTAATATAACAAGAGTTTTCTGCATTCAGTTGACAGTAATCTTGTAGTATTTGCAATTATATATTTATGGTTTGTATAGGTTCTCCTTTGGACATTCGCAAGAAGTGCCACTGACAAATGTGAGAAGTTCCTTGTGCCTTTAGCTAGCTCTAGGGATGGAAAGATTGATCTCTTTCAGTTCTCTGCGTTTCTCATTTTTCAAGTCTTACATTCAGTTTTCCAAATATCTGCAGCAATTTGTGATTTAAAAAAAATATTTCATTCTTCTACGCAGTTTTGACTAACTTCCTTGTTTTTGCAAGCAATTTCTTCCAATATAATGCATTTTTGTATGCTATTTTCACTGATATATTCATTTTATGCACATTTTCCCCTAATATATGCATGTTTGTGAACATTGGTTGGATGGAGAACTGCATCGCAACATTTGGAGAAGTGTGAATTTGGAAGGATGGCCGTGTTTTTGTTCTCATATCGTTTTGGAAAGTGCAAATTTGATAGTTTCAGCTTTAAATGTGAACTGAATCAAACATCTTCCCGGTTCCATCTGCATTTACAATACTCCTTGAGATTGGTATTGTAAGACTGAGGTTGCCTTTGAAGACTCTCTTGAAGCTTTAGTTGGTGAAAAATTGCTATGGCCTCACACAGGGTAGGATAATGTTGCTGAGAACATGTAACTCTTCCTCCTTTTATCAGGGTCAAACTGTATGGGATATTATTCATGCAACTCTGTGTGAATGTGGGTTTTCAAAACGTTTTTGGCACCAGGCTAAGTCATTCATGTTGGCCCAAGGTTTTGGTCAACAACAACATCTTTATTGCGGTCAGCGACCCGTCAAAAGGAATAGGATACAGCAGTCAAATTACAAACCGAAAAGGATAAAATGCTCATATAAAAATTTGTGCTAGGTAAACAATAACTAAAAATTAAGAGAACAAAGATACCCGTTTACGTTGAATTGCATAAAAGTATTTTGCTACTGGTACCAAATGAGAACTGATGGCGCCTGATAAAAGCCAGGCCAATTGGAGTTCGGGAGATAAGTTGGGACGTTTATTAAGAAGGGGCAATATATATAAGTCCCTTTCCACTAAGTATAACGGACAGGCAAAAAGGACGTGAGAAAGCGATTCAGTCAAACCTTTCTTACACGGGCACGTACAGTGCACTAAAGGTATGCCCTGAAATCTGCCCTCCAAAAGGGCTGAATCTAAACAATTAAAGCGGGCCTTAGAAAATGCTAGGCGATATTTGTAATTCGTTAAGGCCTCAAGGTAAGGAGCGTGCTTTAAAGGGTTGAAACTCAGATTGTGATAAAGGGGGGAACAAACTTTAGCTGCTGCTTGCAATGTAGTTTGTCTATCAATATCTTTGAGCCAGGACCAGATACACTGTCTGGCCTTACCAAAATCTTGGGATGAAAGAAATTCTATAGACAAACCTAGCCTAGAAAGTTTATCTGAAAAGAATTTCATCCAAATGGATTGGTACCCATCTTCCCATAAAAGCGACAGATATCCAATAGGACGAATATAGGAGATTTTGGTCCAATAGTTGAGGGCAAGGATCCACACTTGACACTCAACCGAACATAGACCAGCTTCTAATCTTAGGGCCACACTTGGGACGCAGTTTGGAACTCCAAAGATTTGATGTAAGAAAATGGAGAGGACTGCTTCTACTGTGACGTTAAATGCGTGTACCCAAAGCGGAACCCCATAAAGGAGTTGGGCTAAAATTTTTGCTCTGAAGACTTGGATAGCGGCCGGAATGAACTGCCCCCCTTTTTGAAAATAGTATCGTACAATACTTTTCAGTGTTGTACGAGCCGTCGCAACTGCCGCACGAATGTGGGGCATCCAAGAAAGAGAATAGTGAAATATGATACCCAAATATTTGTATGCTTTTACTTGCTGGATAAGATGACCACTAATTTTCCAGTTGAGTGTTCGAAAGGATTTTGCAAATACTAAAATTTTTGTTTTAGCAAAATTTATTGTTAGTAAATTATCCGAGCAGTAGGACATAAAAATTCTGATTAAATGTAGAAGGCCAACTTTAGAGAAGGAGAGTAGGGCCGCATCATCTGCGTAAAGCAGAATAGGGCAGCTACTTCCTCTAATTTTGGGTGAATGAAGATCAGGTGAGCGACAGTTGAGGGCCAGGTCATTCATAAAAAGGTTAAAAAGAAGGGGAGCCAGAACACATCCCTGTCTGACACCTTTCATAGTGTGGATCTGGTTGGATAGACCTCCATTTCGCCCACAACGGACTCGAAGGGAGGTGTTCTGATGGAGGTTATGTATCAGAAACAACAGCCTTTTGTCAATAGTTGATTTGGCCAGTTTGGACCAAAGAATGTCTCTTGGGATGGAATCAAAGGCGGACCTCAGGTCAATGAAAGCAACATAAAGACCACTGCCCACTTGGTTCCTATACTTTTCCGCTAGATGTTTTAGAAGTAGGCAGTGGTCCATGGCAGATCTGCCATTCCTGAAGCCAGCCTGTTCCCATCCCAAGACATCTTCCTCCTCCATCCATGTGGACAATTTCCTCTTTAGGTAGCTGGCATATAGCTTACCAACTACCGAAAGCAGGCTAATTGGTCTGTAGCTAGAGGGTTCTTTCCTTGGACCTTTTTTTATATATGGGCACTACTATAGCCTCTTGCCATGCTTGCGGGAAATGTCCAACATTATTAATCAATGTAAATAGACTAGCTAATGCCGGAGCCCAGCATTAGAGTTCCGGGGGAAGGTTATCACCACCCGGAGCTTTGGCCGGTCTTAAGTTGTTGATCAGATCTATAATTTCCTGCTGTGTGACCGGCAACCAGACTGGGAGGTTTTCATAGTCAGTGTGAAACGGAAGCTGTAAGGGAGATTGACGGGAGTCTTTTTGAAAGTCTGCAAAGAATAGTTCCCACACCCCTGACGAGATATTACAGGGCGCAAAGTTAGTGGGCTTAATAGAACCATTAACTAGGCGCCAAAAGCTTTTGGAATTTTTGGCTTTGGCTGCCTGTCTCAAAGATTCCCACTCCTTCTGTACTGCAAGCCTTTTTTTGTTAATTATAAGAGCCTTGTATTTCCTTTTGATGTTTTAATAAGCATCAGGCAGGGAGGAGGCGTTTTGCTGCCGGTAGGATGAGTTGCAGGCGACAGGCAGTGGATCTCCCTACGGTCGGAGAGCGTTGCGTGGGTGCCCAACGGCTTGGCGGAGCAGAGTGACCCGCTTCGGCGACGGTGAGAGCATCGCGGGAGGTGACCGGACTGGGAGGCGTTGAACGGCGGTGGGAGCGCCGCAGGAGCCGACCCTGACCGGCAATGGGAGGACTGGCCTGGCGGCGACGAGGAAGCAGCGAGGTAGCGTGAGGATCTGCCGAGGAGGAGTGGCTTGATAGCGGCGTGGGAGCCGTGGATGTGTGGCGGCGTTTGGGCCTAGGAGGCCGGGGAGAGCCTTGATGCGCCGGGGGCGGCGGTGAGAGCACTGCAGGAGCCGGCGGACGGCGACGGTGCACCGGGGAGGCGGCTGTGAGAGCGCTGCAGGAGCTGGCGGATGGCAACGGTGCACCAGGGAGCAGCGGTGAGAGCGCTACGGGAGCCGTCGAACGACAATGGTGGCGGTAGCAAAGAGCAATCCCTGCAGAAGAACACTGCAGTTACGGTACTGGATAACTGCTGAGGTGCCGTTGTTACAGCCCTACCTTACAGTTGTTGTTGCTGTGGGCCGTGTTACCTCCGGGGGTCTTCTCTGCGGCCTATTTTTCATCACCACTGCCGTCCCCCTGCTTGCCTGGACCTTGCATCGCTAAAGTGGTTGGATTGCCGCTGGTTGTGTAGTGTGGAGGTGGCTGTGCTGGTTGGGATGGGATGGAGTGTATATGAATATGTAAATGTCTGAATGTATGAATGTGATACTGGGGTGAATGTTTGAATATATGAATGTGGAATTGGTATGTTACTATATTGATTGTTTAATTTTATTTAATGTAATTTAATTAATTTAATTAATTATAATTGTTACAGGGTATGGAGGCAGGTCTCCGGACCAATATTGTTTTAGGGTGGGTGGCCTGTTGATTGATAGATAGGGATAGAGACATGTGCAAGTCAGGGAGGGAGGTGGGGGCCCAAGTTATTGGAATATTGGGCAGCAGGCGCTGGAAGGGTGCTGCTGGCAGACCACGCCAGAATAGGGGAACAGGGGATAGATGTGTTATACCCATCCCCTGTTCCGGGTCTGTCCAGAACCAGACGAAAACTGGGGGACGTAAGGTTCCTGCCGACCTTAGACTGTTGTTGTGTAATGCCAGGTCTGTGGCACAAAAAACTTCGCTCATCCATGATATGATCTTGGATGAGCGTGCAGACCTGGCATGTATCATGGAAACTTGGCTGGATGAGGCCTCTGCTCCCATTCTCGAGGCCATGTGTCCACCAGGTTTCCATTATGCACAGCAGCTGAGGGTGGGCAGGCGGGGAGGGGGTGTGGCAGTCATCTATCGAGAGTCTTTGGTTTTTGCCAGACTCCCTCTCCATAGGACTCAATGTGTTGATTGCATGTACTGGAGGTTGGGCCCGAAGGGCAGTTTAGGGATCCTGCTAGTGTACCGCCCACCCCGCTGCACAGCAGACTCCCTGGCCGAGGTGCTGGAGGTGGTCTCGGCTGTATGGGTGTTGTCCCCAGAATTGTTAGTACTGGGTGACTTCAACGTGCATGCCGAGTCCACTCTCACTGGAGCCCCTCGGGATTTCCTGGAAACCATGGCTTCCTGGGAACTGCGCCTTAGTAATAGGGGACCCACCCATGTAGCCGGTCATGCTCTTGACCTTGTGTTTGTCCTGGGAGAGGAGAGAAGTGGTCTGAAGTTGGGAGTGGTTCATTCCACCCCTGTGTCATGGTCAGATCACTACCTGGTAAACATGGACTTCTCAATGCCACACCCCCTCCGCAGGGGTGAAGGACCTATTAGAATGGTCTGCCCCAGGCGTCTGATGGATCCAAAAGGATTCCTAACTGCGCTTGGGGAATTGGAACCTGCTGAAGGCCGCCCGGTCGAAACCCTGGTGAGGGAGTGGAATGATGGGATCACCAGGGCATTAGACCGGGTGGCTCCGAAACGTCCTCTCCCCCTGAATAGAACTCAGTTAGCACCGTGGTATACACCACGGTTGCGTTCGCTGAGACAGGAAGTGAGACGACTAGATCGCCGGTGGCGGAAATCCCTCTCCGAAGATGTCCGGACACAGGTTAGAGCAGCAGTAGCTGCCTACCAAGTGGCAATAAAGGCAGGAAAGAAGGCTTTCTTTGCTGCCTCTATTGCGTCTGCAGAGTGCTGTCCCAGGAGGCTCTTCCAGGTGGTTCGAGGACTGGTCGGTCCAGTTGCCCAGGACCCCTTGGAACAGTCAAAGGCCTCCTGTGACATATTGGCAAAGCACTTCACCGATAAAATCAAACACTTACGGAGCTCGATCCCGTACGCCGTGGACACAGTAAGTGAACCAGAGTTGGCCAGTTGCAAGCCGGTAAATTGGGATCGGTTTCAGCTTCTCCCTTCTGAGGATGTGGACAAGGTACTCTCAACTGTGAAGCCTACCACTTGCCTGAATGATCCTTGCCCATCGTGGCTCCTTATGAGCTGCAAAGAGAAATTGGGCACAGGGATTAAAACGGTGGTAAACGCATCCTTGAAAGAGGGTGTGATGCCATCAGCTTTCAAGGAGGCAATTGTAAAGCCCATCTTGAAGAAGTCCTCCTTGGATCCCCAAGTTTTTAATAACTTTCGCCCAATTTCGAATCTTCCATTCTTGGGCAAGGTCATTGAGCAAGTGGTGGCCAACCAGTTGTCAGCACACTTGGATGAAACGGATTATTTGGATCCATACCAATCGGGTTTCAGGACTGGTCACGGAACTGAAACAGCCTTGGTCGCTCTGGTAGATGATATGAGGAGGGCATTAGATAGGGGAGAATTCACCTTTCTTGTCCTCCTCGATCTCTCAGCGGCTTTTGATACTGTCGACCACAGTATCCTTTTACATCGCCTGGAGAGATTGGGAATTGGAGGCACTGTATTACAGTGGTTCCGTTCCTTTCTCTCCGATAGGTACCAACAGGTAGCATTGGGGGAGGAGGTTTCAGACCCTTGGCCTCTCAATTGTGGTGTGCCACAGGGCTGTATCCTCTCTCCCATGCTATTTAACATTTATATAAAGCCGCTGGGGACAATCATCAGGAGATTTGGGCTGCAGTGTCACCAATATGCAGATGACACTCAGCTCTATCTCTCATTTAAATCTTCACCAGAGTTGGCTGTGGAGACCTTGTCCAAGTGCCTGGAATCCGTGAGTGGATGGATGGGAAGGAACAGGCTGAAGTTGAACCCTGATAAGACCGAGGTGCTGCTCGTGGGGGATAAGAGAAGGTTGGGAGACGTTGACCTGAAGTTCAACGGGGTAAGTCTACCCCTGAAGGACCAGGTCCATAACCTTGGGGTTGTACTTGATTCCAGGCTGTCCATGGAGGCTCAGATTTCGGCGGTGAGCCGGGCAGCCTGGTATCAACTACACCTCATACGAAGGCTGCAACCCTACCTTCCTGATCATCAACTCCCACTAGTAGTACATGCCCTGGTCACCTCTTGACTGGATTACTGTAATGCGCTCTACGTGGGGTTACCCTTGAAAACGGTCCGGAAACTACAACTTATACAAAACGCGACGGCTCGATTACTTACGAATAGTCGCCGCCGGGATCACATCACACCTGTGTTGTTCGATCTACACTGGCTTCCTGTTGTTTTCCGGGCCCAATCCAAGGTGTTGGTATTAACCTTTAAATCCCTATACGGTTTCGGCCCAGTTTATCTAAAGGAATGCCTGCAACACCACCAATTATGCCGCCCGACACGATCAGCCACACAGGGCCTTCTCTCAATCCCGCCGACAAAACCAGCTAAATTGGCGGGAACTAGAGAGAGGGCATTCTCAGTGGTGGCCCCCACTCTTTGGAACTCCCTCCCACAAGATCTACGGCACGCCTCTTCCCTAAATACATTTCGTAAAGCCTTAAAGACCTGGCTCTTTCAACAGGCCTTTGGGACTTCCGGGGAGGGTTAACTGTTAGGATCAAATGCCTTCTACCCTGCATTATTATTACTGCTGCTGTATTGTTTTATTTTTATTATTGTATTTTATTGTATTGTATTTTAATTCTTCATGTACGTCGCCTAGAGTGGTCATTGGCCAGATAGGCAACATATAAATTAAATTTATTATTATTATTATTATTATTATTATTATTAGTTGTTTTTTCAGTGTTAAACATTCTAAGTCGTACCAGGTATGGGGACCTGAGCAAGTCTTTGTGCAAATAGAAACGGGACGTGAAGCTAGTATCGGTTGCAGGGCCTCTACTAAAGAGTCATAAGCGGTTAGAGACTCAGGGAGATTATTAGAGTTTATAAGAGACTCTTGGGTGGACTTAGCGTAGGAAGATGCTATAAATTCCACAATTTTAGAAGCGACTTTCGGAACCCAAATGGACCATTTAGATTTAAAATACGCATGGTTAGCTGCCGGGTTATATACAGTTCCTAAACGACAGTTCACATTTAACTGAACTGAGAGGGAGATAGGTAGGTGGTCGCTGTCTAATCTCTTGCCGACCGAAAAACTTGATATTGAGTCCAATAGGTGGGGGGAAATGATCGCATAATCTATCACACTACTTCCCCTATTGGATATGTAGGTGAATTCCGCCCAGGGATCAAGAGGATTTAGGCCATTAAGGATGATTAGGTTACGACCACCCACCATTCGAGTTAGACAAATACCCTGAAAATTAACACATTGATCCTCAGAGGTCCTCTCCTGCTCTGGGACCAGATGTGTGTTGACTTCCCCCCCCCAGAGCATGGAGGCAGGAAGGCTCTCATTATTCTGACCTATTCTGGCATTAAAATCTCCCAGGATTATTATTGAGGCTTTAGGAAATTGAGCCTCCAGTTCTGTGATATAAAGCTCCAAAACCTCCCATAATTGTTCAGTATGAGCCCTAGAAGTAGCAGGAGGTATATAAACATTAATTAAAAGCAGCAATACTGATCCAAAAATCAGGGTAACCGCCATAGCGTAGTTGTGACATGGTGGAATGTTGCTAGTAAGCACAGATAATGCTGTGGAAATGAAAATTGCCATGCCCCCTTTAGGGCGGCCATTAGATTTGGACGATGAAAAGAGAGCTGGGCAGACAATGGGGACAAAACCATCCAGAACTAAGTCAGTAGTGGACCAGGTTTCCTGCAGGCAGATTATATCATAATGATTTAAATACTCTATAACATCTGGAATATTCTGTTTGGCAAACCATCCTGCTATATTCCAGGAGAGTACTTTCAGCGGGCGGGAATCCAGCAAGGGTGTATGGGAGTTGGGCGGCATCTGTATTAAGTTGGATGGAGGGGATGACTGGTTCCGAGGAGGTCAGTGCAGGACTTCAATATGATTAAGAAGGCCCAGTTCATCCATAAAAACTGACCCCGAAGAAGGATGCGGTTCCAAGGTTTTGGCCTGGTTCAAAGGAGGTTTAAAAGCGGAAGGCGCCATTGCAGAGGAAGTTGGAATTGTCTTTTCCCCAATGAGACTTGCTGGCTGGTTTGTATCCATGAGGCGTTGAATTAAATGCTGAAGTTTGTGAATAATCAGCTCTCTCTCCGGCTCAGATAAATGAGAATATAGTTCCGCCAAGTGAACCTCTTCCAGCTCCAACTCGCAGAGCAGGGTGGGAAGCGATGAGGGCGGAGAGAGAGATATACCAGGTTGGCGTTGGGAGGATTCCTTGGCATGAGAGGGGCCCAGGGTGGGCAATAATCCTGTCTCTAGCAGGGACGAACTACTTGAGCAAGCAAGATGAGGCCACAATGGAGTTGGATCAGTCGAATTGATATAGTATCGCTGAATATATAGGCCCTTGATGTAATAATCCTCCCTTGCTCGATATATCTGGGTAGCTGATGCCGGTGAATGAAATGTAACAATTAAATGCCATGCACCCACTCTGGTGGATATATTGACCAAGGATTTAATATAATTTATGGGCCGCAGTGGGTGTAAAAGTTGCGCAAAGCAGTTATCCAGAAAGGGCACACTTGGAAAGGCGGGCCAGCGCCTTGTATCGTTGGAGTTGTAGGATATAACCAGTTTTCCAGGCTGGAGAATAAGATTCCACGGTCGTGGCTGAATGTTAGCACACAAAGTCCGTTTATTCAAAGGAAGGGCCACTGGAGTAAAGCTCTCGACCTCCGAAATTATTGTAGATTCGTTAGTCAAATCCCCGATGGAAGATACGGAGGAAGCAGGCTTCTGGAAATTTTTATTAGACGACAAGGACCTGGCATGCCCTTTCGCGATGGTGTCCGTCCTTTGTGTGTCAAGCAACTTAAATAATGGTTTAAAGTTCATTTTTGGTGCTGAGTTGGTATTGGATTTTTTAGAGTTCTTGGATTTTTTGCAGGACCTTGATAGATTTTGCTTTTGTCCCTCACCCATTGCTTTCTTACGCTGCTGCCGCTTATTATTCTTTTTCCTTGAATTATTATTTACCCTGCCTCCTGCAGACACCTCCTCCAGGTTAGTGTCAAGCAAGTTTGTTTGAGAGCATTGCTCCAAAGTAATAGGTAGGGAGGGAAGTCCTCCGGATTTCACCAAGGTGGTGAGTAAACTGTTGGTTTCAACAATGAATGATTTAATTAGACTCAATTCCTGCAGTATAGAGGATTGCCAGCTAAACTCTGTAGTTTTATAAACAGTAGTAACAGGTACTGGAGAGTATGCTTCAGAGGACCCAGATAGTGAGACATCTTCCCTTGATAGTTCTTGAAATGAGTCAATGGTGACAATTTCTGAGGGTGGTGGATCATACAGTGAGTCAGTAGAGCAGTTAAAACCAGCGTCGGCCAACTCCGCAGCCAAGCTTTTCGCTGCAGGTTTGTCTACATTAACTGCGTAATGGTTCACTGAAGGGGGTTTCTCTAACGACCACTCGTGAGTCATTAGGGGAGAATAAGGTTCCTGAGAAAACTGTGAAAGCAGCATAGAATGCTGCATGTCCAATGTCCATGGAAAGAAGTTGGTTATCTTTGTTTGCATTTTGTTTAGACTGCTTCCCTCTTCCATAATCGCCCACTTCCCAACTCCTTGTATCTAATGTTAATATTAGATATCTTCTTTACTTAAAGATGTTATATAGGACGGTGACGCGTTTCTTCTCCAGGGAGATGTACAGACTTGCCTAGCTATTTAGATGTAATTAGTTTCAGAGCAGTAGCGTCCTTAGGGAGGGAGCCCTGCTCAGAACCTCTTCAGATAAATTGCAGCAGATAACAGAGTTAATGGCGGCAATAAACGCCAGGATTTATTTTAGCCTTCCCCTTCTTTACTGTGGCGTTGTTAGCAAAAACAGCCCAGCCAGAGGGCTCCCATATGACCGACTTTGGTGTCAGGAAAATTTAATAACAAGAGCTCTGTTTACTGCTAATGAAAAAAGCGTATATAAAACAAAAATTAACAAAGCCACTGGAGCTTGAAGAGAAGCGTCTTACCGGAAGAAGTCCTCCAGAAGTCCTCCTAGGTTTTGGTCTTTAACTTAGATAATACTGTGGTATGGTTTATGGGTTGTTTGTGGTGTTCATTTTTAGTGGGGTGGGTTAAGATTTGTTCTTTATATTCTTGTTGTTGGATGAACACCTTTAGAAATTTTTGTTTCACTGTATTTTATTCTATGTTTTGGGTTTAAAACAACTGACAAGCTGTTTGGCATTTTATATACTTGTAAGTCGCTTAGAGACGTTGCAGAAAGCGATGAATAATTGCAGGAAACAATACTGCTAATAATGTTGCTTGCACAGGGGAGCTTCCCAGTAGATTGTACTCCGCATCTGGACTATATTGCAATAGTGTAAGAATTAGGCAAAGGGTCAACTTGTATGTAGGAATGCTCTCGTATTTTCGAGGCAATGAGCAAGCCATGTACTGCCACATTCTCAGGCTCTGGAAAGTAAAACAAATATAGCCCCAAAAAACTGTGGAAGAAACTCAGGCCCATAAAGTCCAGAGTCAATGAAACAGAGCACAGAGCAAACATAGTCCAAAGGCAATGGAAAGCAAGCACAGGCAAATAAACTCCAGACCTTGTGAAACAGAGCACAGATAGACACACTTCCAAGCACTAGTAGAAAAGCAAACAGACACAAATATAGTCTAAACTTAATGAAGCAGATAACTGAAACAGTAGCTGTCTCACTCTCTCTCCAAGTCAAATCTAGGCAACTGATCCCAATTCCTTGAAGCTGTAGTAAGACGTCAGAATGGCTTCATTTCCCCATATTTTAGAAAGGTCTTCCTATGGCCGATACCTGCTGTGCTTCAGGAGCAGAGAAATAATTTTAACATTCTTCCACCCATGATGTCTGCATTAGTGGCTGAATCAACAGCTGTCAAATTCCTATCTGTTCTCAGGTAATTTGTTTTCATTCATTGGTTATTTTCATGGGGTGTGTGGAAGAGAGCAGGAACTAACTGATATTTATATAAGGGTCCCTTCACATACCTTTGATATCAGGGATGGGAAACCTGTGGCCCTTCAGATTTTGTTGGACTTCAGCTCCCATGGGAAGCTGACAGGTTTCCCATGCCTACTATTTGACAACCATACGGTCATTTTTTTTTATCAGACTGCTCTTTTTATATATATAGTGTTCTATGTGGCAAATATCTTTGACAGTAACATTAAGACTGAAGTATGTTGATTCAGTGTATCCATACCCTGTCAACAACAAGGCAACTGTACCAATTCCATGTGGATCTCTACTGTTTTATGTGGCAATCTTTAGGAATTGTGGTGTCTGGAGAGGTGGCACACTCCATTTGGAATTATTATTATTATTATTTTATTTATTAAACTTATATACCGCCCGACTAGCAATAGCTCTCTGGGCGGTGAACATAGGAAATACAATAAATGACACAATATGATACAATAAAACATAAAAACAGTCTAAAATCAATACAACAAAATTTTAAAATTAAATTAACTTAAATTAAAATGCTTCAGAGAATAGGAAGGTTTTAACTTGGCGCCGAAAAGAAAACAGAGTCGGCGCCAGGCGTACTTCCTCGGGGAGACTGTTCCATAGTTCGGGGGCCACCACTGAGAAGGCCCTAGATCTTGTCATCACCCTCCGGGCCTCCCTATGAGTTGGAACCCGGAGGAGGGCCTTCGTAGCAGAACGTAGTATACGGGCCGGTTCATATCGGGAGAGGCGTTCCGACAGATATCGTGGTCTCACACCGTATAAGGCTTTATAGGTTAATACCAACACTTTGAATCTAGCCCGGAAGCATATTGGCAGCCAGTGCAAGCGGGCCAGAACAGGTGTTATATGCTCGGACCGCTTGGTCCTTTTTAGCAGTCTGGCTGCCGCATTTTGCACTAGCTGTAGCTTCCGAACTGTCTTCAGAGGTAGCCCTACGTAGAGCGCATTGCAGTAATCCACTCCAGTATGTGTAACCTGCCTTTGTCAAATATTGCTTTCTTCACGTCAAGCTTACCTAGACATTACAGTCACCATGAGGTGCTTGCACAGGTTAGAGCAGAGCTGCTAGGGCAGTTTACATATCTTCACTGATGAATACCATTGACATGGATCATAGCTGCAGACTACACTATATGATGGCTGTGCAGTGCATTAAAGGATATGTCAAAGACAAGGGAAACACTCACCACAAGGATGCTGATCCCTTTGTTGTTGTTTTTACTAGAACTCCAAGTCCTACTAACCAGAGCCAGGTGCAAAATAGTGGCTGTGGTGGAGCTGGAGCGATATGAAAAACTGTGGTTAAGAACATAAGAAGAGCTTGCTGGATCAGGGCAGTGGCCCATCTATTCCAACATCCTGTTCCCTCAGTGGCCAACCAGATGCCCATAGGAAGCCAACAAGCAGGACCTGAGTGCAAAAGCACTCTCCCCTCCTGTGGCTACCAGCAACTGGTTTTCAGAAGCATACTGTCTCTGACTATAATGGCAGAGCAGTCATCATGGCCAGAAGCCATTGATAGCCTCCATGAAATTGTCTAAACAATTTAGGCCCCAGATACCTGAAAGTCTGTCTCCTTCCCCAAAAACCTTCTTCAGTATTAAAATCAGCAGAGGGGCCCCTCTTTGTAGTTCCACCACATTCAGAAGCTCAGGGGGTGAAAGCCTGGGAGAGGGCATTCTCTGTGGCAGCCCCTAAGTTGTGGAACTCCCTCCCCACAGAGGTGCATCTATTCTATACACCTCTTTACCCTGGCCTTACAGCTGGTATAGCACATTGGGGAGGAGAGCCTGGCTGGGAGTCCAGAGTCTGTGAGTTCAAATCCCTGCTCGTGTCTCCTGGGTGTAAAGGGCCAGCTGAAGATCACCCCCAGAGTGAGTGGCTCAGGGGTTACGTGCCCTGCCACCTGTGCAGCCATGGGCAAGCTGCATAGTCCCAAGGAGCCCAGTTCTTCCCCAGCTGGCAGTTGCGGACAAGGAAGGGGCTGGCTTGTGCAGCTGTGGCAAGCTGAACAGGCCCCAGCCAGCTGGGGAGGACTAGCCTCAGAGGGAGGCTATAGTAAACCCCCTCTGAATACCACTTACCATGAAAACCGTAGTCATAGGGTCGCCATAAGTCGGGATTGACTTGAAGCCAGTCCATTTCCTTTTTTCTACCCTGGCCTTTGACACCTGAGATGTATATTTTCAGGGCCTACTCTATTTTTGTGATTCTAAGTTGTTTTAAATGGTTGTAACCCACCCTGGGTCTCTGGATGGAGGACAGGTAGTAATTCTTCTTCTTCCTCCTCCTCCTCCTCCTCCTCCTCCTCTTTCTCCTCCTTTTTTCAAGCCACCCAAGTTGGTGGCCATCACTGCCTCTTGTGGGGAAAAAAATCCATAGTTTAACTATGCACTGCGTGGAGAAGTACTTCCTTTCCTCCAACATTTGCCTTCACTGAATGTCCATGAATTCTAGTGTTATGAGAAAGGGAGGAAAACTGTTTTCTATCTACTTTTTCTATCTGCTAAAACTTTTTTCTTTCTCCAAGCCATGCGTAATTTTGTTCACTTCTATCACATCATATCTTACTTGCCTTTTCCTGAAACTAAAAAGCCCCAAATGCTACAGCCTTTCCTCATTGTGGAGTCGCCCCATTCCTTGATCATTAAGGCTGCCCTTTTCTGAGCAGGATTGCCCTGCACAATTTGGAGCAGAGAGCTTTTATGCTGTGAAAGAAATGGGAATTGGAAACCCTTACCAATCTACGGATCTACCTTCTGCCTTCCCCCAATCTCGACCAGCTCTTCCGGTTTAGCACAAAGGTGGTGAACCACAGCCTCAGCAAGCACCCATGAAGATACGTCTTTGTCTGCCCAACTGATTATTTGGCATGAGATTACATGGAGGAAGCTGGTAGCTCCTTGGAGTTTTTGTTGCTTTATAATTGTACATATCCATTCCCTTGGTTTGTGGTGTCTTCCCAAGATACTTTTTGTTCTCAGATGTAGATTTTGGATTTATTTTTTTTGCCTGCCTACACATTGCATAATGCTTGGTGGGAGCGGGAGCCAGAGAAAACATGGATGGTTTTCCATGGAACTCCATTACCAGCTTCACCCTACCAATTTATTATTACTTCTGAGGTTTCCCCTCATGATCACTTTTCCAGTCCCCATTAAATTCATAATTGCTTAGTTGCCCTCTAAATAAAATGTTTTAAACTAAAGAAACCTTAATGGTTGCTTGCTTGTTGCTTATTATAATAAATGAGAATTGAGGCTTGGGTAATTGAAAAGCAGAGCACCAATCTGTTCCACTGTACGTGTGTGTTTTCCCTATAAACCTTTTTGTTTCCGGGAAAATACGCTGGGAAAGGATCCTTCTCGCTAAAGTATTTTTTCCTGATATAATGGACAGGTGTGATCATTGTTAGGGAAGCATTCCCTGATGGAGTTGGGACAATGTCCTTTTTGTATTTTATTTCATTTTTATTTTGTTGTATGCCACTGCAGTGACTTCTGGCTGTGAAGCAGTTCATACATTTGTAACAAAAACAATAACGTGAATGGGTGAAATGAAGCCCTTTCAAAATGCCTTGTTTTCTGAGAAATTATAGACACTGTTGCATGGAAGATTATTTCTTTCTAGCTCTAATGCACAGTTTGGAAGCAGAACAAACACTCCTAGGAAAGGCAGGGGCTCTTTCTCTTGGAAATTCACCCCCCCCAAAAAAGTGCTGGGCATGGGGAGGTAATTTGCAAACTGCAGAACATATGGCAGCCAGCATGGATGGTCAGGGGGGGTTGAAGGTCTCTGTACTTGGGGATAGAGAGGATCAGTTGGAATGATACCCACACGATACCCACAGCTGACATCTGAGGTGAAAGGAGGCAAAATGTGATGATTGGCTGGTTGATTATCATCATATT
The DNA here is from genome assembly GCF_030035675.1 of Rhineura floridana. Lineage (NCBI taxonomy): Eukaryota > Metazoa > Chordata > Lepidosauria > Squamata > Rhineuridae > Rhineura > Rhineura floridana. The sequence continues at coordinate 141,046,410 of NC_084481.1, read as the reverse complement.
TGGGCTGGTTCATTGTTCAGGTTTCTAGTATCTCATCATCTCTATTTTGCCTGTGAATGTTGTATTACAATTATAGTTACAGGTGTTGGTTTTTATATTTTTTAAATTAAAAATATATTTTTAATAGTTACCCAAATGTTTTGTTGTTTTACTCTAATGTGTTGTTGCTTTTATTTTAAGTTCTTTGCATGATTGGGGAAGAGAGGGCTCTTCTGCCTTTAGCAGTTGTATGGCAGGCAGAAATTAAATAGGGTAAGCCTTTTCTAGACATCTTATTACTTGTGTGTGGTCCCCAATTTATGTTTGGGCCTTCCACTGAAAAGGGGGTATAAATCTGCATATGACAAAAGTAATGCAACTTTTATGCAAATCTGTGTCCCTTTCAAGTGCAGCAGAGGGCCCAATCCCCATACAGTGTAGTGGACCCAGAAAATCCTTTTGGTATCCAAGTGCCATAATACTGGCAACCCAGGAAAAGATGACTATAGTGTGCCCTAAGCCATTTTATTATGCCTTTCACACACATGTTCTCATATGGCCTATGACCCCAAAATCACATTTGGAATTATGTCTGTAAGAATTCTTCCACTTGATAATCCTAATCTTCCTTCAGTAGGGTACATTACTCAGTTTTCCAGAAATTTTGTAGAATTGCATTTCCTAAAGTCTAACCACCATTCCTTATCCACATGGGTTTATAGCTAAGATATCATTTCTGCTCACTCCCAACTTTTTCAACGCCTTCACTTTCCCCCCTCATTTTCTACTGACATTCCACCATCCCCTTAGGTTCCCCCTGCGCATAGAGTAATGCTAGAGTTGCCACAGTCTCCTTAATGTCTAATCCGCTAACACTGGGAAAGCATTGTATGGCAGCACTAATGCAAGGATGAATTCTGGAATGTGGAGCCTGGAGAGAGGCTTATAGAATATGAAAGAAAGAAAAAGGGAAGAGGAAAAAGGAACTGAGAAGAGAAAGAAGTCAAAACCACACATGGGACATAAGGGGGAAAAAAGGGATTAGGTGACAATATCCGACTGCACTGAAGGGTCAGGAGAATTAAGCTTCAGAGCAGCTTGCTCAATGTGGGCTGGGATAAAAAGACTCTGATATGAATGGAGGTGGTTCAAGTGCAGGCGCTTTGTGGAATGCAATAGGAGTCTGCTAGGGAACATTTAAGAGAGCTATGCATTACTTTCATGTGACAAATAATGTATATTGTTTGCCAGGCAGAGATCTGAGTGTTCTCTGTCACTTTTCTAAAGTTGTCACAGCGGAATGAAAATGTAAAGAACCAGGGAGAACTGGGATGCGTTCCAAGGGATCACATAATTACAAATAAATTTAATAATCCTCTTGTTGTTAATGATTGATTGCTTTAAAAAATATTCTCATTAGCTGTCATAGATGTTTGCAATGTATCTTTGAAATGATAGACATTTAAAGGGCCCGGTGTTTGGCCAGTATAAGTAGTCTTGACTCCTCCAAACGTTTCAGTAGATCCACACTGCTTTTCACTAGTTAAGAACATAGATATGCCAGAGGTCAGAATTTGAAGCAGACAGTTCAGATTCGTGATGTTTTTCCCACCATGACTCTATTGGCCAGGGAGTACTATCAGGGCTTGGCTCTATCAGCTACTGGCACATCTACACTGATGGGGTCCAAACAGTGCAAGGCTCAGTTAAAAAACAAAAACCTAGATCACCCAAGTCTGTTTTTAATAAAATGTGTGTGATCAAATTCACCACTGGCATCATCAATATGACCTCTGGACTGGAATGTGTACACAGTCTCAGGACAATACTTTGAAAGATACTCAGACATGTGTTTTCTAATACGATATCTAAAGTTCCTTGTGTGATCTCAGTGAGGGCTACAATTTTCCCCTGGTGGTTTTTAAATTGGCAGCCCACTGTAGTTTTCTTTTTTCCAAGTCAGCTTTGTTAGACAGCGGGTAATTTTAAATTTGTATATGTTTAATAAATTCAGATTTCTGATACTTTACCCTTTTAAAGAGTTAGATAGTAGTTATATTAAAGAATCACAGATCTATCTGAGATTTTCTCATATAATGGAAATCAAGTTTGAAAAAATATTCTGATTGCTTAATAAGCTGACCAGTTTTCTGATCTTAAGGAAAGAACTACTGTCAACTTTGTGGTATAGTCTGTGACATGCTCAACACAAACACAAATATTGTGCTTTAGAAAAGCTCTCTCTTTCTCTGTCTCTCTCTCTTAAACACACACACACACACACACACACACACACACATGCACAGACAATGGAGGTGGATGATATCTTCTCTCTTTTCCTAGTGGTGACAATTATGACTTGACCCAAGTTCTGACCTCGATGTTGGGGAAAGAGCTAAAAAGACAACTGCATTCTTACAAATATGTATCTTGACACATCAGCTCTGTAGAACAGCCCATCCTTCCTTTGATATGTGACAATGCAATCCAGGCGTATTTTTCAACAGTTGCATTCCTTCCATGCTGGAGTCTAAACACATCTGAAAAGTTTGATAAGACCACATTCACAGCAGCAGTCTTTCCTGCTTAATCTTCATTTGAAGAAATTGATGGATCTTTCTGGCTTTCCTGTGTGTGCTTTTGAATTAGCTCCTTTGCTGTGTGACTAAAAGGAAACTTCAGACCAGAGCATATGCTTGAAAAAACAGCAGCTATAGTTACAGTCCTAACATCATCAGAACAACCTAACAAGACAACAGTGGGGATAAAACAAAAAACAAAAACACAGTAGCAATAAAACAGCAATAGCAGTAAATAGCTAAGTTCAACCCAGATTAACATCATTTAAAAAGTTAAAATAATTCAGCATCAAACCAAACAGCAGCAGTATAATATACTATCAAGAAAAAGTGACTCAGAATAAATAGGTCTTTAACGCCCATTTGAAGGCTTGGAATTATGGGCCCATGTGAATTTCCATTGGAATAAAGTTCCATAGACATGGGGACACCACTGAAAAGGCTACTGATTTCACCATATAGGACTTCATTCTGAATAATATACCTAGGATCAGAGTGCAAGCTGCTGTTCTCTGTTGGAAGGTTAGGGGCGCCACTTAATAGGGAACTTCTTGTGTTAAATCCCCATTGTATTAAATAGGAGACCAAGCATAATACCCATAAGATGAAAGGGTCTGTCAATTTAGGTTCTTTCAGTTTCTGATTTTCCCAATCTTAAATTCAGTTCTCCACATTTCAGCAGCAATTTGCAGTTTGTTTTAAAAAATCCTCATGAAAATCTTTCAAATTTTAGTGCAAATTTCTCCTAATAAATACATTTTATATGCAGTTTTAACAAATGTACACATTTTTGCATGCAATTTCTGCTAATATAATGCACTTTTGTATGTTATTTTCATTAATTAATATACATTCATTTTTGTGCATGCTATTCCCTAATGGAGAACTGCATCACAACATTCGGAACCATGTGCATTTTGAAGGAAAGTTGTGTTTGGTTCTCATATTGTTTCAGAAAGTGCAAATTGGGTAGATATGGCTTTAAGTGTGAACTGGATCAAATTTCTCCTCCATTCCTCCCCATAAGTAGAACAAAAGATTTGAAAATAAATTAATTCGATGATTCAGAATACTAGTCTGCAAGATGTAATTTAGAGTCTACAGTGAGAAGAGATAAGAATGCAATAGAGGTCCATGTGGTGAAGGAGCACCTTTCTGAAACTGGCATCACTGCAACTTATCTGGATGGGGCTGGGATGGAACAGGGAAGTAGAAAGGTTGGGGCTGCATAGGCACACTGGCAGAGCCAATCCAGTGCTCCTGCTGGTGTGCCTACACAGCCCTGACCTCGTTACTGCCCTGCCCCACCCCATCCCTGTCCAGGTAGGCTGCAGTGACACCAATGTTGGGAGGGAAGATCTATGGCTCTGCCCCACCACACAGGCCAAATGGAGAGAGGTGACAACTCGTTTTGATGACATCAAGACCAATGGCATCCTCATCAGCCAAAGGGAGCAAAAGCTCTGGTACTGCCCATTCCAAAGAAGCATTTGTCAATCTCCTAAATGTAATGCCATTAATAGCACAATTCAAACCCAAGATCTGCCAAGATGAGCAAGTTTGGAATAGGGGGAATCTTGGACTGTCCCAGCATAACTCCCTCATCCTGGCTCAGCTGGGGATATGCTGGCATCCTTCCCTCAACCAGGCTGAATCAAGGCTATGCTAGCTCAGCCAGGGCTCAACAGGTGGAACTGAAGATGCAGGAAACCTATGGCATACATTCACAGCTCTTTTCTCATACATCCAAAAAAGGAGGCATTCCAGGGGCATTGCAGGGGTGGGATAGGGCAAGGAGAGACTTACACCTACTCCAAACCTCTTTCAGCTCAGTCATGTGACCTGGCAACCCAGCAGAATTTATGCAGGCAAAAAAGGTGGTGTAAGTCAAATGGTATTTTAAAGGCTTGCTTTCCTTCTGCCAGGCACAGACTGGCTTCTGAATGGAGTCTGGAATAGGGGTAACTTATGGCAACTTAATTTAAGCCAAAGTAAGTTTCACTGGTTTTCTATAGTTAGGATTGTTCTGTAAGTTAAAGATATAGGGCCTATTTTTTTTTTTAAAAAGTTTGCCTTGTGAGTCCTGCATCTTTCCCACCCACCCTGCAGTCACATCTTCACTATTTCCTGCCCCTCTCTGAGAGCTGGAAGCTTAAATTTTTATAAATTACACCAAAATTCTCAAAGCCTCTAGGACAAGAAAAAAAATGCATTGCAGAATATATGTCATGCCTCACTTGTTTAAACAATGTAATAAAAAGTAACGGACTCCCTATCTATCCAAGTCAGCCATTTCTTCCTTAGCAGGATCTCAGAAAAAGGGTTGCCAAAGAAGTAGAGAAGTTATTGTCTTTTCTTAACAAATTTATATTTTTAACAAGACAGCTATTTTTAATTCAGTCATTGATCATGCTTCATGCGGAAGATATGATGTTTTTGTCACAGATCCACCAGTATGTCAGAGTTTTATGTACTTCCTTTGTCATTGATATGGATCTCTTCCTGGTGATAACACCCACCATTGTTTTTAACCATTTCCTCTCAAGCATACAAAAATACTTTCATTTTCATATGTTCAGTTCAGCCTGAGGATGCCAATTCAAGACTAAAGTTGGGTACAACATCCTAGCTATGTTCTCCAACAGCTTATGCTACAAAATAGATGCTGCAGAGCACAACAGGAAGCTGCAAAAAAATTAATACCTGATGGTAGGGTACCGGTGGTTGATTCCACAGTGATTGCATCACTCTGTGGAGAGATGATACACCAGCATAGGATGAAGTTCCCACATTACTGTGGATTGTATGGTTTCAATGTTCTGAGCAAATATCAAGTTCTTCCATGCTACACAGGAAGTGGATTAGACTGTGAAAGACCAACCCAAATTGTGTTTGCATTGTGACAAATTTGTAGGGCAGTCCAATATCTCAGAGAGGAGGTCAGTCTCCTGCTTCCCTGGTGCATTCACTATAGCTGCCCAATTTCCCTGCTTTTTAAAATTCGAGAGAAATATTTGTTGACTATAGTTACGTTCTCAAACCACAAGCGGTTTTTGCCTATTAGTGAATGTAACCTCTTGGTCGTTATAAAGCTCCAGTTTGATGGCATTGACATAACACCCTGAAGAAGAGAAAAAAACCTTTCTAAACATTCCATGCATGAACAAACAAAATCATACTGTATCTGAAGCAAAATAACAGTAATTAACAACACCTTGCAGGAAAAAAATGCAATTGATGAACAAGCCTATAACATGTGAAGAAAAGAGGCCTTCCTAGTACTACATCTCTGACAGTGTTGTAGCACCTACCCTTTGGAATTCCCTCCTCTTAAATATTAGACAGGCACCATCTCTGTTATCATTTCAGTGCCTGTTGGAGACCTTCCTCTTTCAACAAGCCTTTTAAGTAGACACCTTATCCCAGTCTGTGTCTGTGTTGGAATTACTTTTTAGATGCTTTTAAAGCTTTTTTAAAATATGTTTTAAAAGATGCTTTGTTTTAATATGCTTTAAAGTCTTTTGTTTTTAAGATGTTCGACAGTGTTTTTGTTTGCTGTCCTGGGCTACTTCTAGGAGGAAGGATGGGATATAAATTTAATAAATAGAATAATAAATAGACATTCATCAGAAAGTGATCTCTCTCTAGAGTGTAGTTTAGCTGATGGCCCTTTACTTTAAGGGCCATCCATTATTCTAGAACATCACAGTTCCATAAAGCATAATGCCTTCCATTTTGCCCACATGCTTCCTTTTTTCATAGAACTGGATTCAAAACATCAGAGTTCCAAAGTGGCCTTTACTGGAAACATTACCTAGACTGCTAGATACCTGGGCAAAATTATTTGGTTCTCTGCATAGCATTCCTACAGCTTATCCCCAAAGGAATGCCTGGAATCAGACCAAGCATTGTCTCCCCCACATTCTGCACCACTGCTGAAGCATGACAGAAACTCCCTTCCTCACCTCACATCCCATTCTCCAATGACCCGCACACAGAGAGAAGAAGAGAAGACAAGGAGACAGGATGGAAACAGTGAGAAATTACACTTCTTAATTTTACTGGGGATTGCTTTCCCATCCACCCACCCACACATCTAAAAATTCCTCTAACCATTCACTAAGGTGGGCAGCTATAACAGTCAGTCTCCCTTTCAACTTTCCCATGTTGTTTTAACCACTTAGTGTGCATACAACAAGAGAGAGGTGTGATTCCATTACAGTGTCCCCATGATACACCCACACAGAGACACTTAGGCTGCAATCCAAACCCTTTTTGTGCTGGCCTCTGCCTTATAGCGTCTATCAGTGTTATACCTCTTGTTCAGAGCTTCCTGTTCCACCCACCAAACGGGTGGGTGGAAGTTCTGTTGGTGGGATCCATTAGCCTGTGGAAAGCTCCCAAATGGGGCATTATGGTGGTTGCCCAAGATCCCAAGCTGGCTCTACTGCTGTCACTTGACACCCCTTTTGCCTGGCCAGTATGAGAAATGGCACCATGGATGCAGTGGTGGCTCCACAACTTGGTCACACTTTGCCACTGTCTGGCCAGGGTTTGAATTGTGCTGTTATGCATTAGACCAGCTTTCCCCAACCTGCTGCCCTCCCAGTGATTTGGACTATGTCTCCCACTGTCCCAAACTATGGGCTGATGTGAGATGGAGTCCAACAACGTCTGGAGGGCACCAAGTGGGAGAAGGCTATATTAGATGCTTATAACATAATCCTTGCAGTAGGGATGGAAAGATCTGTCAGTCTCTGCTCTTTCTGTTTCTCATTTTTCCAATCTTAAATTCAGTTCTCCTCATTTCTGCAGCAATTTGCAATTTTTTTTAAAAAAAATCCTCATTAAATTTCTCCAGCATTTTAGTGTGAATTTATCCTAATAAACACATTTTTGTAGGCAGTTTTGATTAATGTACACATTTTGCAAGCAATTTCTTGTTATACAATGCATATTTGTATTTTCACTCATATATTCATTTTTATGCACACTTTCCCCTAACATATGCATTTTTGTTAACTTTTGGTTGGTGAACTGCATTGCAAAATTTGAGTAATTGTGAATTTCAAAGGATGGCTATTTTGTTTCAGAAAATGCAAATTTAATAGAAATGCCAACTGAATCAAATTTCTCACCCATCCCTCCCTTGCAATCAGAAACATTTCTCTCATGAGTCCAGCATTTGATGTACTTACCAAGAAAGTTCCATTAAAAGTGCTAACTTCTTTTGAGTAAGCATTTCTCAGTTCAAGCTCCAATGTTGTTGCTCCGTGGTTTGTTTCTAAAAACAGCCAATGCTCAAGGCCACCTAGAATGTAAATTAGGATGTTCTCATGCTTGAGACCCATTGAAGGAAATGGATCCTGCTCAACTTCCCATTGGATTGTGCCATGAGCTGTGAGGTATATGACTAAATTCCATGTTCCTGCCTGCTTTGTTTTAGAAAACAGTTTCCAGGTCTGCTAAGCCCTGGCTCAGATATAAGCATGGAAATAGAAACTTCAATACATGGTTGTTTTCTAGCCCTTTATTGAGACACTGGAAAATAATTACAGTATGGGCATTTATATCAGAAAGAAAAGTGTTCAAATTATAGCAGTTACAATTTTTAAAAAGCAGTGCAGATAAAGGAGAATATTTGTCTCTTATGAGAGAGCAGATTCTTAATATATATAATAATGAAAAGGTCTTAAACCTACAATTTAGGTTGCAATTTGACCAATGCAAGAAAAAGAACCAGAAAACAAAAGATGCTCCTAGTCTCCATAATTTGGCTATAGGGCAAAGACTTGCTGCCTTAAATCTCAGCTAGCAAGGTCTTGATAGGCTGCAAATGACACCGAGCTGGAGACCTCCATCTGTTTTGGTACCTAGGTCCTGCTGACCCATTTAGAAACAGTTATAGTTAGAGGGTCAGACTAAGGCAGTGGTCACTTCGGTCCTAATCACCACTCAGCCATGAAGCTCCCTGGTTGACCATGATCTAGTCACTGTCTGTCAACTTAACCCACTCAATAGGGTTCTCATGAGGAAAAAATTCAGGCCGGTGGCAGTAGTGTAGTGGCAAATTCAAAAGTGCAAGGTCCCTTCATAATAGTCACACCACGCCCCCTCACACCCATGTCTTCTTCTAAGATTATGCAACCTTCTAAGATTGTATTTATTGAATTTATATCCTGCCCTTACTCCCAAAGATGCCCAGGGTGGCAATATAATAAAATTATATTTTATTCAATAAAAATAAGCTTTCAGTCTCTGCGATTAACTGAGTTGCTACTGGGAGGAAGGGCAGGATATAAATCTAATAAATAAAAATAAATAAATGAGTTGTTTGGACACCAGGAATCCCTGTGCTCCTAAAGAGCTGCTGTTTTCCCCGTCCCTGCACTTAGCTAGTAATAATAATAATAATAAAAAAATTATTTCTCAGTCCCCTATCTGGCCGAATTAACGGCCACTCTAGGCGACGTACAGAAAATTATAATATAACATATAAATACAAATACAACATCAGACTCTACTTAATCTAAACCCTCCCACATCTTTACAGAATAAAACTAAATTACCCAAAAGTCCCGTAGGCCCGCCTAAACAGCCAGGTTTTCAATTCTCAGTGGAAACCTACCAGGGAGGGGGCATGGCAAAGGTCACATGGCAGAGAGTTCCAGAGGGTGGGGGCCACAATCGAAAATGCCCTCTCTCTGGTCCGCACCAGCCTAGCTGTTTTAACTGGCGGGACCGAGAGAAGGTCTTGTGAGGCTGATCTTGTCAGGCGGCATATTTGATGATGCTGGAGGCGCTCCTTTAGATAAACTGGACCGAAACAGTATAGGGCTTTAAAGGTTAACACCAACACCTTGAATTGGGCCCGGTAAACAACTGGTAACTGGTAGTGGCTTCTGTCGCCTTGTAATCTCCATTTGACATCAGGTACACCTTATAAGTTATTTTCTGCAGATCCTACTACATAGTACGTGTGCATGGATGTTAAAAAATCCCATGGCATACATGTTTACTCAGAGAAACAAGTCTGTGTTTGATGGGGCTTACTCCCAGATAAGTGAGTACAGGATTATAGCCTAGGCTTTCTTGTGAGGAGGGGTTAGAGAAGGTGAAAAGACCCCTTGTATGCACCAACCTGGGAGTAAGCACACTTGAATACAACTGGGACTTATGTGTGCATCTAAACTAGGGTTGCCGGGCTCAGGGCCTGAGAATGATTCTGTATCTTTAAGAGAAGAGACAATTCAGCCAAGTGCAGGTTTTCTTGCAACACTGTAATGTGAAAAACCACAAGTTGGAATTCTCCCTTTCCCCTGCATGCACTCGCTGGCAGACAACAGCATCTTCAAGACCCATATACTGCTCCATACTTTTCTGCACAAACTTTTTAAAAAGCAAGCCCCAATCACTCCCCCCAAAGCTTGCTGCTAGTTGGCAGCCTGAGCTTGCAGTGATCATAAAAAAGTAAGTACCTGGGCTTGGCAGTCCACCCTCCTCTCCATGTAAACGTCTATCTCCCCGGTCCTTGTGACTCTCTCTTTCCCAAGGCAACCAGGAAAGGCGCACTCTGCAGTTGGGAACTGAGCAATCTGATTGGCTGTATTGACAGAGGGACTCTAGGAGGGGTCCAGGAGAGAGCTGTCTGCAAAAAAAGTAATGGGATTGTGTCCCAAAGCATCCCGTTACAAAAACACACTTGGCTGTGGGGCAACCATTTATATAATAGAAGGTTCCTTTGCTGCTGAGGCAGGGTGGCCAACTTTTTAGCCAACTTCTGGAATTATTTATTTAATAACAGCTTGATTTATGGATATGAACAGGTAATGATGTTGTAAAGAGCTTAGCCCATTCATATATTCAAATGAAACTGCTGACAAAGGCACAAATCCATGTCGCCAGGTGTGTGGGACCATTACCTGCTGAAGTTTGGGCCAATAGCAGCAATTCTCCTCTGTAAGGGTGTTGGGCCCGTTCAGATAGCCTGCCCTCAGAACCTGATGGAACCTGATGTGTTCCTGAATGCTGAGAGGGATTTTCCAGCAAAGAAAGCTGACAATCCTGTTGAAGCCCTGGTCTAGCAGTGGAATGGCAAAATGAAATGGGCAGTTGACATTATCATTCCCAAGCATCCTCTCCAATGTTGTGAAGCCCAAGTGGCTCCTTGGTATTCAAAGGAGCTTCAGGCTATGAAGCAAACCAGATGAAGACTAGAGAGCAAGTGGTGGAAATCTCTTTCCAAAGCTGATCGAACACTGGCTGGTGCACACAATCGTGTTTGCCATGTGGCAGTGCAGGCTGCAAAGAAGGCTCACTTTGCAAATTGCATTGCATCCTCCAATAGCTGACCAGTGGAGTTATTTTGAATATTCTGGAGGTTACTGACTCCCACTATGGGGGAGGGGCCTCTGAAGCATTCAAGGGCACACTATGACCAACTAGCTACACACTTTGAGGATAAAGTTGCTCAACTTCAGAGTGACCTTAACTGTGGTGTTGATGCAGTGTCAGTGATGTGTTGTGGGATCAGTTTCAGCTTATGCAGTCAGCTGATGTGGCCAAGGTGCTGGCAGCTGCACATACAAACATGTGCCTTCTTGACCCCTGTCCCTCCTGTCTTATCAAATCTAGCAGAGGGGGTTTGACTGGTTAGGTCCAGAGTGTAGTTAATGCTTCATTGTGTGAGATGGTGGTCCATGTTACCTTGAAAGAGGCAGTCGTGAGGCCACTCCTAAAGAAACTGGCCCTGGACCCCTTGGAATGGAATGACTATTGAATAGTTGCAAATACCCCTTTTGGGGGGAAGGTGGCGGAGAGAGTAGTGGTGGGGCAGGTAAAAGCATTCTTGGATGACACAGATTATTTGGATCCATTCTAATCTAGATTCAGGCCTCGACATGGGACTCAGTCAACCTTGGTTGCTCTGATGGATGACCTTTACAGAGAGCAGGACAGGGAGAGTGCAACATTGCTCCTGCTTCTCGATCTCTTGGCGGCTTTTGATAGCATTGACCACAGTCAGCATTGACCTCCATGGTCAGTGGTATCCAGCCCTTCCTACAGGATTGAGTCCAGAGAATAACATTGGATTATTGTATTTCAGCTTCCTGGCACTTATGCTATGGGGTGTCACAGAGTACCATCTTATTTCCAATGCTATTTGATATCAATATGAAGCTGCTTGGAGAGGTCATTAGAAGTTTCGGGGCAAGGTATCATCAGTATGCTGATGACACTTAGCCCTACTTCTCTATAACATCTAAATCAGGAGAGGCTGTGTGGGCCCTGGATGCAGTGGTGGGATGAATATAGGAAAATAAGCTAAGCTTGAATCCTCGCCAGATGGAGACACTGTGTGCGAATAGTTCCCATGTCTGAGAATTTAGTCAATTGCCTGTCCTGGATGGGGTTGCATTTTCCCCCTGAAGGAGCAGGTATGCAGTCTGGGAATGCTTCTGGATCTAGTTCTGTCACTGGAGGCCCAGACAAAAGTGTCTTTTAACAGCTGTGTCTTGGATAACAACTGTTCTTGGACTGAGAGAACTTGACCACAGTAGTTCAAGCACTGAGACTTCAAGACTGGATTACTGCAATGCACTCTGTGTAGCACTTCCATTGCACTTGACAAGGAAACTGCAGTTAGTGCAGTATGCTGCAGCCAGATTGCTTACAGAAGTGAGACGCTGTCAGCATATAACAGCTCTACTCAGGGATCTGCACTGGTTGCCAATTTGTTATCAGTCCAAGTTCCAGGTGTTACTGTTGGTAAATAAAGCTCTTAGTAGCTTGGGACCAGTTTACTTGCGAGGCTGCCTGATCCCATATGTGCCCACTTTTGCACTTCGATCTGTGGAACAGGCATTGTTACAGGTGCCGCATAATACCCTATGCTTTATAGATTACAGCAAAGCCTTTGACTGTGTAGATCATGAAAAACTATGGAATGCTTTAAAAGAAATGGGAATGTCACAGAATCTGATTGTCCTGATGCTCAACCTATACTCTGGACAAGAGGCTACTGTAAGGACAGAATATGGAGAAACCAATTAGTTCCGCATCGGAAAGGGTGTGAGACAGGGGTTTATTTTATCACCCTATTTGTTTAATCTATATGCAGAACATATCATATGAAAAGCGGGATTGGACCGAGATGAAGGAGGTGTGAAAATTGGAGGGAGAAATATCAGTAATTTAAGATATGCAGACGATACCATACTACTAGCAGAAACCGGTAATGATTTGAAACGAATGCTGATGAAAGTTCAAGGGGAAAGCACAAAAGCAGGACTACAGCTGAATGTCAAGAAGACTAAAGTAATGACAACAGAAGATTTATGTAACTTTAAAGTTGACGAGGACATTGAACTTGTCAAGGATTACCAATACCTTACAATAGTCAAGAAATCAGAAGAAGCCTAGGACTAGGGAGGGCAGCTATGAGATAATTTGAGAAGGTCCTCAAATGGAAGGATGTATTATCACTGAACACTAAAGTCAGGATCATTTAGATCATTGTATTCTCAGTCTCTATGTATGGATGTGAAATTTGGACAGTGAAAAAAGCAGACAAGAGAAAAATGAACTCATTTGAAATGTTGTGTTGGAAGAGAGCTTTGTGGACACCATGGACTGCAAAAAAGACAAGTAATAAGTTGTTAGAACAAATTAAACCAGAACTATCACTAGAAGCTAAAATGATGGAACGGACATTATCATACTTTGGACACATAAGGAGAAGACATGATTCACTAGAGAAGACAATAATGGTGGGAAAGACAGAAAGGAGGAGAAAAAGAGGAAGACCAAACAAGAGATGGATTGATTCCATAAAGGAAGCCACAGACCTGAACTTACAAGATCTGAACAGGGTGGTTTATAACAGATACTATTGGAGGTCGCTGATTCATAGGGTCATCATAAGTCGTAATCGACTTGAAGGCATATAACAACAACAAACATTAATAAGTAAAAAGAACTTAGTTCTAAAGCCAAGTAAGCCAGCCACTGCAATGTTATCCCACTGGGCCAGCTATGTAGTTGTTGTCTGAAGGGCAGTAGAAATCAATAGTGATAGGCCTGTCTTTGGACGGCCTCTTGCTTTTCCAGGCTCAGCAGACATATCATTTATCAAATACCCATTCAGATCATTTTTTTTAATAGACCATGTTTCCTGAAGAAAAATCACATCATGAGTTCTTAAAAAGTCCAGAACTCCAGGATCTCTTTGCCTGGAGGCCCAACCTGTTGTGTTCTATATAAGGTTTTTAAGCTAGTAATCATCCATGTCCAATTCTTTCTGTTTATCCTGAGACCAAATATCAAGATATTTAAAGTTCTAAAAAACTGTCTGTCAGTCCAGTTCTAGAATCTGATTCAACTCACCCTTTCAGCCAACTCCCCCCCCCAAAGAACAAATAAGACCCAATTTCTTTTGGAGGCTTAACAAGCTCCTTCTTAATTGTTATGTTTTGGCGCCTCAACGGGGATTCATGTTGACCCAGTTCTTCCGGGGTGAGGTATCTTCTTTGCATCCATTCTACACTAGTTATTGGGTACCCCAAAGGCAGACTTCGAGAGAGGGTGGGCAGGATATTTCTATCCAGAGCTATTGCCTTTGTTTATGTGAAAATTGTGCTCCTCTCTTTTCCACTGTTCTTCTCTTGCTTGACTGTACATTGTAACTTTATCTAAAGCCCAAGAATGAATAAGCATGTCCCACAAAGATGATATTCTGTCAGTTATTTCATCCTGTGACTGATGAGTTAAGACTACAGAGTTTAAAAGGTTCTTTTCTTCTGAGACAAAGCAGTCTCTAGAATATTTTCCCAATTGGGGTGCTTCTTGTGTTTCACTGTGTGGTTTTATTTTATTGCAATGGTCATATCTGGGTATCCTTCAAACTAATATGTTTACCAGTTCCATTATTGCTGCTCCACGAGCTAGAGGGAGCCCCAGCTGACGAAGCGTCAAGTCCCCAGCTGACAAAGCGTCAAGGTGAGTTAAGCAGCAGAGCGAAAAGAGGGTAAGTAGCTCCCATTTATTCCATTATTTAATTGAAGTAAAACAGCTCAGAGCAATAACTAATAAGGGCAGCCCAAGGTCACCCTGAGCTAGGAGCCAAATCCTGAAAGAACCTATATCTTAGGAGACAGATCCTAGGAGAAGGAAGCGTATAGAAAGCTAGTTTTCAACACCACCCTAGCAGGAAAGCTTCAGGGGACACTGTAAACAAGGCTAAATTCCAGTCGGAGAGAAGGGGGAAAAGGAAACTCCACCGATACATACAGGGAGAGAGTCAGCTCAGTCCTTGCTAAAAAGGGCAGCTTCAGCCTTCCTGAAACAAAACCACAAGCTCTGTTTCCCTAGGTTAAAGAAAGGTCAGGCTGTTCTAGGTGGGAAAACAACAAACACAAAAGACTTGCCTGGAAGGCGCAGCCCCTTGCTGAGATTAAAAGCAGCCAAAAGCGTAAACAGCCCCACCCCTCGCTCAGGAAGGAAGCCTGAGAGAATACTAAAGAGTTAAGCCCCAGCTGATAGCCATCAGCCTCAAGTAACACATCATTGGCTGGCAGCAGTAGCTGGGAGGAACCAGCCACACATATAAAGTCAGAGCACCCTAGCGAGGGAGCCTGCTCCACGAGCTAGAGGGAGCCCCAGCTGACAAAGCGTCAAGGCGAGTTAAGCAGCAGAGCGAGTTCGGCAGCAGGGCGAGGAGGCCAGGGCCCCCCACTCTGCCCGTCTGTTCCCTGACCTCAACTAAACCGCAGTCTCCAATCCATTGACGTAATAAACCTTAAACAAAACTATGCAGGTAAGAAGCCAGCAGGGGTGTGGGGGCTTTCCAGTGTTTTGCACCACCTGCAGCATGTACGACTATCTGCCTGTTGGACAGAAGTCGTGGGTATGCTCTCGGTGCAATGAGCTCCTGGCTGTCCGGGAACGACTTCATTTCCTTGAGGCCAAGGTGGCGGACCTGGAAAAGCTGAGAGAGGCAGAGAGGTGTGTGGAGGAGGCCTTCAGGGACGTTATAGTTGTGTCCCACTCCAACGATGATAGCTGTCCTGCTATCATGGACAACGATGGTCTCGGGGAAGGAGAGCATCCAGCTGAGGAAGAGGGAAACGATCCCTTAGAAGGGACCCATTCCTTGGGGGAATGCCGAGGATATATCTCCAGGGGGTGGAGGGATCCTTGTAGTGGGTGATTCGATCATTAGGAACATAGACAGTGGGGTGTGTGATGGGCATGTGGACCGCAAGGTGTTTTGCCTGCCTGGTGCGAAGGTTGTGGATATCGCCCGTCGTTTAGATAATTTGGTAGACAGTGCTGGGAAGGAGTCAGTGGTCGTGGTGCACGTTGGCACCAACGACATGGGGAAATGCAGCCGTGAGGTCCTGGAAGCAAAATTTAGGTTGCTAGGTAGGATGCTGAAAGCCAGGACCTCCAAGGTGGCTTTCTCTGAAATGCTACCGGTTCCACGCGCAGGACCAGCCAGACAGGCCCAGCTTCGCAGTCTCAATGCGTGGATGA
Source organism: Rhineura floridana (assembly GCF_030035675.1). NCBI lineage: Eukaryota > Metazoa > Chordata > Lepidosauria > Squamata > Rhineuridae > Rhineura > Rhineura floridana. The sequence continues at coordinate 141,030,319 of NC_084481.1, read as the reverse complement.
GACGATGGTGTCGGGTGGAAGGGTTTGGATTTGTTAGGCACTGGGGAACATTTTGGGACAAGCCGGGCCTGTACAAAAGGGACGGGCTCCACTTGAACCAGAATGGAACCAGACTGCTGGCACTTAAAATTAAAAAGGTGGCAGAGCAGCTTTTAAACTGACTGAGGGGGGAAACCCGACAGGAGCTGAGAAAGGTCCGGTTCGGAATAAACCTCCCCCCTGGGATAAAAACCAAAGAAATGATGAAATTTTAAAAGGGGTAGGCCTAGAAGTAGGCATTGTGAGAGCAGGGGCACAGGATATAAATTCAGAAGAGCAAAATTACCACAGGCCTAACCACAAGTACCAAAGACACTTGAAGAGAGACACTGCTTACAAGTGCCTGTACGCTAATGCTAGGAGCCTGCGAACCAAGATGGGAGAACTGGAGTGCTTGGTCTTAGAGGAGAGCATTGATATAGTGAGCATAACGGAGACCTGGTGGAATGGAGAAAACCAGTGGGATACGGTTATCCCTGGATATAAACTATATCGGAAGGACAGGGAAGGACGTATTGGTGGCGGAGTCGCTCTATACGTGAAAGAAGGCATTGAATCCAGCAAGCTCGAAACCCCAAAAGAGGCAGACTCCTCCACAGAATCGTTGTGGGTGGTGATACCATGCCCCAGGAGGGACTTAATACTGGGAACGATCTATCATCCCCCTGATCAAAATGCTCAGGGAGACCTTGAGATGAGATATGAAATTGAGGAAGCATCCAAACTAGGAAATGTGGTAGTAATGGGTGACTTCAACTACCCGGACATAGACTGGCTGCATATGTGTTCCAGTCATGACAAAGAAGCAAAGTTTCTAGATATTCTAAATGACTATTCCCTAGACCAGTTGGTCATGGAACCGACCAGAGGGACGGCAACCCTGGACTTAATCCTCAGTGGGGACCAGGACCTGGTGCAAGATGTAAGTGTTGTTGAACCGATTGGGAGCAGTGACCACAGTGCTATTAAATTAAACATACATGTAACTGGCCAATTGCCAAGAAAATCCAACACGGTCACATTTGACTTCAAAAGAGGAAACTTCACAAAAATGAGGGGATTGGTAAAAAGAAAGCTGAAAAACAAAGTCCAGAGGGTCACATCACTCGAAAATGCTTGGAAGTTGTTTAAAAACACTATATTAGAAGCTCAACTGGAGTGCATACCGCAGATCAGAAAAGGTACCGCCAGGGCCAAGAAGATGCCAGCATGGTTAACGAGCAAAGTCAAGGAAGCTCTTAGAGGCAAAAAGTCTTCCTTCAAAAAATGGAAGTCTTGTCCAAATGAAGAAAATAAAAAAGAACACAAACTCTGGCAAAAAAAATGCAAGAAGACAATAAGGGATGCTAAAAAAGAATTTGAGGAGCACATTGCTAAGAACATAAAAACCAACAACAAAAAATTCTATAAATACATTCAAAGCAGGAGACCATCTAGGGAGACAATTGGACCCTTGGATGATAAGGGAGTCAAAGGTGTACTAAAGAACGATAAGGAGATTGCAGAGAAGCTAAATGAATTCTTTGCATCTGTCTTCACAGTGGAAGATACAGGGCAGATCCCTGAACCTGAACTAACATTTGCAGGAAGGGATTCTGAGGAACTGAGACAAATAGTGGTAACGAGAGAGGAAGTTCTAAGCTTAATGGACAATATAAAAACTGACAAATCACCAGGCCCGGATGGCATCCACCCGAGAGTTCTCAAAGAACTCAAATGTGAAATTGCTGATCTGCTAACTAAAATATGTAACTTGTCCATTGGGTCCTCCTCCATGCCTGAGGACTGGAAAGTGGCAAATGTAACACCAATCTTCAAAAAGGGATCCAGAGGGGATCCCGGAAATTACAGGCCAGTTAGCTTAACTTCTGTCCCTGGAAAACTGGTAGAAAGTATTATTAAAGCTAGATTAACTAAGCACATAGAAGAACAAGCCTTGCTGAAGCAGAGCCAGCATGGCTTCTGCAAGGGAAAGTCCTGTCTCAGTAACCTATTAGAATTCTTTGAGAGTGTCAACAAGCATATAGATAGAGGTGATCCAGTGGACATAGTGTACTTAGACTTTCAAAAAGCGTTTGACAAGGTACCTCACCAAAGGCTTCTGAGGAAGCTTAGCAGTCATGGAATAAGAGGAGAGGTCCTCTTGTGGATAAGAAATTGGTTAAGAAGCAGAAAGCAGAGAGTAGGAATAAACGGACAGTTCTCCCAATGGAGGGCTGTAGAAAGTGGAGTCCCTCAAGGATCGGTATTGGGACCTGTACTTTTCAACTTGTTCATTAATGGCCTAGAATTAGGAGTGAGCAGTGAAGTGGCCAAGTTTGCTGACGACACTAAATTGTTCAGTGTTGTTAAAACAAAAAGGGATTGCGAAGAGCTCCAAAAAGACCTCTCCAAACTGAGTGAATGGGCAGAAAAATGGCAAATGCAATTCAATATAAACAAGTGTAAAATTATGCATATTGGAGCAAAAAATCTGAATTTCACATATACGCTCATGGGGTCTGAACTGGCGGTGACCGACCAGGAGAGAGACCTCGGGGTTGTAGTGGACAGCACGATGAAAATGTCGACCCAGTGTGCGGCAGCTGTGAAAAAGGCAAATCCCATGCTAGCGATAATTAGGAAAGGTATTGAAAATAAAACAGCCGATATCATAATGCCGTTGTATAAATCTATGGTGCGACCGCATTTGGAATACTGTGTACAGTTCTGGTCGCCTCATCTCCAAAAGGATATTATAGAGTTGGAAAAGGTTCAGAAGAGGGCAACCAGAATGATCAAGGGGATGGAGCGACTCCCTTACGAGGAAAGGTTGCAGCATTTGGGGCTTTTTAGTTTAGAGAAAAGGCGGGTCAGAGGAGACATGATAGAAGTGTATAAAATTATGCATGGCATTGAGAAAGTGGATAGAGAAAAGTTCTTCTCCCTCTCTCATAATACTAGAACTCGTGGACATTCAAAGAAGCTGAATGTTGGAAGATTCAGGACAGACAAAAGGAAGTACTTCTTTACTCAGCACATAGTTAAACTATGGAATTTGCTCCCACAAGATGCAGTAATGGCCACCAGCTTGGATGGCTTTAAAAGAAGATTAGACAAATTCATGGAGGACAGGGCTATCAATGGCTACTAGCCATGATGGCTGTGCTCTGCCACCGTAGTCAGAGGCAGCATGCTTCTGAAAACCAGTTGCCGGAAGCCTCAGGAGGGGAGAGTGTTCTTGCACTCGGGTCCTGCTTGCGGGCTTCCCCCAGGCACCTGGTTGGCCACTGTGAGAACAGGATGCTGGACTAGATGGGCCATTGGCCTGATCCAGCAGGCTCTTCTTATGTTCTTATGTTCTTATTATCTTTTTGATTGCTCTCCATCTAGAAACCACCAGGCCCATATTTAGAAATTTAGCCTTTTTATCATATACTTCCTTAATTATCTGCCAGTTCCCAAATGTCACCACAGGGTGTGTGTGATAGTAATCATAGAATAGATGCTCATCTATTCTATATCATCAGTATTAAGAGTCCATGGAATTACTTCAACAACTAAATTTAGGAAATGAATTTTATGTTGTAACTGGGAGACTGTGTCTTTGGGTTTTGGAAAATTTATGAGTGCTAGCTTTTGATGGTTTAAAACCAATTCCTGTTTCTGAGATGTGATTGGCCTTATTACTTCTTGTTCTGGATTTTGTTTCTTGATTGTTGGACCTGACCCCTCACCGAGGACATGTTGCCATGGGTCTTGTATTACATCTGCAGTAACCGTTAATTCAGGTGTCCTGTTTGGAGGTACACGTAGCTCTAGATCACCTTGGGTTGCAATCTTAAACTGCTGAGCTGCAATACCTCACATTTCTTGCATTTCTGCTGGGTTGATTTTGGTGATTTCTTTGATGGATCCCCCAGCAGTTTAAAAGGTTTGTGGAAGTTCATTTCTTATATCATTGAATTTTTCCCTTACTATTCCAAGCTGTTTTATGTTTTTATTCTGTTAACTCTTTCTGTGACTGATTTTCTTTTCCTTCCTAGATTTTTAAAGTAGCATGCCCTTTTTATGATCATCATTTACACATTTCTCACTTCTCATATCTTCACTTCTGTTAGAATATGCTGGCCCCCCTTTCTCTTACATAAGTCAGCCACAGTGGTTAACAATCTGACAGAAATTTCTTGACTAACTCCAATTCTTTAATCATTAAATCAATAGACTTCATTTAAGCTAAGTTGCCCTGCACAGGAGTCATATCTCGTCTATCCATTTTAAGATAAAGAACTGGATTATATCCTCAGGGGAAACTCATCTCTTTCTAGTCCCTGATTCATTCAATATATTCAGATTTTCCTCAGGAATGATTTCTCCAAAACTGCCAGCATAGGAGATTTCTAATTCCAGCTCAAGCACTCTTCCTTTAGTTAATGAGTCAGATCTTCTCCAAATCCCAAGGGTTAATCCTTCTGAGCTTTTAGCTTGGTCAATTTCAGTTGCTAAATCTGTTCCCTGCTCTTTAGCTAATTTTTCGGGTCTATTCCATGAATAATCCACAGTCCATTCAAGGGTGCTGGTATGTATGAGTGCTACGTGCTTCTTTTTTGTCCTCTTTTTTTTGGGGGGGAAGGATTTTTGTTTGCCTTTTTCTTTGTGGAAACTCAAACACTAAAGGAGAGGAGATCCCCAGGGTCTTATAGCCCTGTCTTGTGAGGACTATTCTCAAGGTCCTAGTTTCACAGTTTCACAGGTTAAACTAACAGTTAAAACAGTTTAGGTCTCTTCCTGAAGGGCTGCTCAATAATAAACACAACTTAGTACTTCCCAGCCTCTGCAGCATTTATCCAAGCATCAATTCAAAATAGGGATGCTCATGCTGAGAGGTTTAATCACTTTATCACGAGGAGCTGAATGCACTTTAAAATAGAATTGGAAATCTTTTTCCTGGCCTCATAAAGATATTGATTGATTGATTGATTGATTGATTACATTTGTATACCGTCCCATAGCCGAAGCTCTCTGGGTGGTTTACAACAAATCTTGATGTATTTCTTACCTCTACCAATTGGTCTGTAAGTAATTGGAGTGATTATTTTAGGAATTTCAAGAGTTTTCTGTAAATACGGCAGAAAGCTGTCTTCTTACACATCTACCTTCACCCAAGGTAAAGCAGTAAGAGGTCTCCCACATATCCTGAACTTTTTCAGGAAGGGAGTCTGAAGAACTGAGGTACATGATGGTGATAAGAGGCAAACTTCTAGCCCTTATTAAAAAATTAATAACTGACAAATCACTGAGTCCAGACTGCATCCAGCTAGGAGTTCTTAAAGAACTCATACGTGAAAATGTTGATCTTCACACAAAAATATATAGCTTGCTCCTAAGATCAGCCTCTCAAGTGTCCAACACTAGTTTTTAAAACACTGGTTTTTAGAAAGGAATCCAGAGAGGATCCAGGAAATTATAGGCTGGTGTCATAAACATCTATTCTGTGAAAACTGGTAGAAAGCAAAATTAAATATAAAATTACCGAGTATATAGAAGAATAAGAGTTGCTAAACAGAACCAGCATGGCTTTCTGAAATGGTAATTACTGTCCAAAACCATTTGGACTTTGATAAATAATAATAATAATAAAATTTTATTTGTTAGTCGCCTATCTGTCCGAGCTAACGGACACTCTAGGCGACTTACAGCAATGCAAAATACAATATATAAATCAATATACAATCAACAAACCATAACATCAATTCATCTAAAACCATCCTTCAATTAATACACCATAAAAACTAGTCCACCCCAGAAATCCCATAGGCCTGCCTGAATAGCCAGGTCTTTAAGGCTCGGCGAAAACCCATCAGGGATGGCTGCTTTCAGACATGGGCCTTATTCCATCAGTTTAACGCATTAAAATGGTAGTGTTTCTGTCCCAATTTCTAAAATTCCTTTCACACTGCAGTACCTGTTGAGTTAAGGAACAACACCCCTGTGTGGGAAATGCTGCTGCTATCTGCACCTACACCGGAATACTAGTACAATTTTCATCAGGCAAAAAACCCCAGTGCACTTAAAGGGCAGGAATTCACTGCATGCTGGGATGCCTGTCAGAGGCTGCAGCTAGTGAAATACAGTTCAATGTAAGCAAATACAATTCAATGTAAACAAGTGTAGAGTGGTGCGAATTGGAGCAAAATATCTTAATTTCTCATTTATGCTAATAGGTTCTGAACATGACTGACAGGAATGAGATCTTAGTGTCATAGTGGACAGTTTGATGATGATGTTGACCCAGTGTGCAGCAGCTGTGAAAAAGGCAAATTCCATTTTAGGGATCATGAGAAAAGGGATTAAAAATAAAACTTGCAATATTATAATGTCATTATACAAATTTATTGTGTGACCACATTTGGGATACAGTGTAAAATTGTGGCCGTATTACCTAAAAAGGATATTGTAGAGCTGTGACTTAGAAAAGTTCAGCCAAAATGATCAAGCAGCAGAAGCAGCTTCCCTATGACAAAAGGTTGCAACATTTGGGGCTTTTTAGTTTAGAAATAAGGCAGGTAAGGGGGATACATGATAGACGTGTTTAATGCTTTGCATGGTGTGCAGAAAGTGGGCAGAGAAAAGTTTTTCTCCCTCTGTCAGGACCATCCAATGAAGCTGAATATTGCAAGATTCAGAATAGGCAAAAAAAAAAGTGCTTTTTCACACAACACATCATTAAACTATGGAAAACAGTCTCAGAAGATGCAGTGATGGCTACTCTGCAATCTGCAAAACTTCTTTTTGAGTCTAGTGACTGTTAGTGGCTAGAGTGTTGGACATAGAATACAGCGTGCTGCATTTAAATTGCAACTTACTGTAGCTTACTGGCTGGTTGTTTCTCAGTCCAACCAAGCTCACATATTGTTATTAGGATAAACATGAGACAAACCCATGTCCGCCATGCTATGCTTTCTGGAGCAAGTGAAATACAAATTTGACAAATAATAACTGGGGGGGGGTATCTGACCCCAGAATGTACCACCTTCAGATAATATACTAGAGGTGGAAATATGTCCCTCTGCTCCAATACTGATGAAGATAAAACAATAAGATCAGAAGTTTAAGTTCAGGGGAATGATTGCCTGAACAGGTGTGTCTTCAGAAGCCAAAAGGTGGAATGCCAATACTGATGGGGCCTGTCGTATTTCAAGCAGGAAGGACATTCCACAACACTTGTCCCACCAATGAAAAAGCCCACCTCCATGTGACCAACTAGGTTCCATTGGTTGAACATAATTCCCTTGCTGGGCAATGGAGTGAAAGACGGTTTTTCTGGTAACCTGCCCCAGAGTCATTTAGGGCTTTGTATGTGAGTACCAGAACCTTAAAGCTTGCTCAGTGGCTAATAGGCAGCCAGTGCAGATTCCTCAGCACTGGCATGATATGTGCCTGATAAGAAGCACCACTAACCACCTGGGCTGCACTATTCTGCACCAACTGCAGCCTCAGCACCAGCTACAATAGAAGCCCCACATAATGCACATTACAATAGGCCTAAAGTGAGGATACCAACTAATGTATCACAATGACCAAATTATCTCTGCCCAGGAAAGGGTGCAGTTGATGCACCAACCAAAGCTGGTGATAGGCACTCTTTGCCACAGAGGCCATCCAGACCTCCATTGATGCTGCTTATTGAATGGAGGATAACAGTATCAAAGGCTACTAGCCACAGTGGCTATGGTCTGCCTCCACAGTTGGGGTCAGCATGCTTCTGAATACCAGTTGCTGGAAACCACAGAGGGGAAAAAGTGCTCTTGTGCTCAGATCCTGCTTGCAGGCTTCCCATGGGCGTTGGTCACTGTGAGAACAGGATGATGGACTAATTGGGCCACTGGTCAGATCCAGCAGGCTCTTCTTATATATATATATGTTGGCATTAGGCCGTACTGCCTAAGGATGTTTTCATCAGGTCTGGAAAGTTACAAGCATGTGTTTTGAGAAGCAGTCTTATCTGCCATGCCTGGCCTGAGAGAGCAGACTTGAAGGTCAGACAGGTTGTCATGGTAACAGGAGATAACAGCTGGGAAAGTTGTAACAGCCTGCTGTTGGTTCTTCTGTTCTTCTGCATCATGCCTCTGAGCTGAGAGGCTGTCTTTACCTTTGCTTTTGGAGAGAGATGTGCTGTAGAGCTAGAGGGGGGGGGAACTGCTGAAAAGCCTTAATGTCTTAATAAAGACTCTTACATGATTTAAATGCTCTGAAGAAGTTTCTTGCTCAACTTAACTCCAACGTAATGTATGCTGTTTCACGCAACAATGCACACACGCCAACAGGGGTTATGGGCCCAGATCCACAGCACATTACACAGGAGTAAGTTGCTGGTCTGAACGGCAGACGGAGTTCCAGAGAGGGCAGCTTGATTTATTGAACCAGACGGAGGTGAGCAACATGGCTGTAAACCTGTCTGGGGGAGGCTTGCCGATGGAACGGCTTAATGAAAAGAATTATGGCAGCTGGAATCCGAGAATGCGGGCTTTGCTGATAACAGAGGATTTATGGGACATTATAGATGAACCACCCCCGGCGGTACTGACCGCGGCCTGGAAGCGTCGAGACCAGAGGGCGCAGGCGTTTATAATCTTGGCTCTATCGGATTCTCAACTGATGTGTGTGAGAGATGAGCCGTCGGCTAAACAGATGTGGGACGCGTTGCAGGATTTGTCCCAAGAATGGCAGCGGAGACAGGAGGAGAAAAGAGCCGAGTCGATGGAAGCTGTCAGAAGCAAGGAGGAGAAAAGTGCCGAACCGGAGCAGGCTGTCGAAAGCAGACAGGAAAACAAGCGGGAGCAGCAGCGGCTGAAGTCTTGTTTTGCCTGTGGGGGTCATGGGCATCTCCGTAAAGACTGTGCAATCAAGCGAAACTCCAGGGACGGAGGCTTGAAGCAGGGCAGTGTGAACTTTGTTTGTAAACAGAAGTCTCAAGATTTAGGTTCTATTAACTGGATTCTTGACAGTGGAGCAAGCCATATATTAATTAAAGACAGACGTTTGTTTTACGCTTCAGAAGAAGTGAAAGACTTTGTTTTACTTGCTGATGGATCGCGTAAGAATGTAGAAGCTCGAGGTCTGGTGAAGTTTGACAAGCTTGGAATACTGTCAGATTGTTTATTTGTTCCTGAATTGGCTCATAATATTTTGTCAGTGAGCAAACTGGTGAGTTGTAATTATTCAATTTTGTTTCACAAAGACCAATGTTTTATAATGAGGGGAGATAAAGTGTGTTTGCAGGGAAGCCTTAATGATTCACAGTTTGTAATAAAGAGCAGTCAAGCAGGGTGTGCTGTGTTAAATGCTGAGGCACAGGTACATCAGGGCTGCGTCCATGAATGGCATCAAAGGCTGGGGCATGCAAACCTTGACACGATTAAGAAAACCCCTTTGCACAGTGAAAACATGCGTTTAAGAGACTGTGGACAGATAATGGATTGTGATTCTTGTAATCAAGCTAAAATGACTATTGCACCAATAAACTGGGAGGCTGAGAGAACCACAACAGCTCCCTACCAGCTAGTTCATGTTGATTTATCAGGGCCAATAAATGCTTCACGAGGAGGTGCGAAATTCTTCATGGTACTGGTAGATGATTTTTCAAGATTTTGTCATGTTTTTCTGTTAAAGCATAAAAGTGAAGCTGAGCAGAAGCTGAAACTGTTCATTAAGAGAATTGAAACTCAACATGACGTCACTGTGAAAGCGATTCACTCAGATCAAGGTGGGGAATTTACGAGTAAAGCATTGAGTGACTTCCTGGAGAGTAAGGGAATAAACCAGAATTTCACTGCTCCATTTAGCCCGTTTTCCAATGGAACTGCTGAGAGAAAAAATAGGGTGCTTGGGGAAGCAATGAGAGCCATGCTGATGGATTGCAGTTTAGGGAATTCTTTCTGGGCAGAAGCAATTCTTTATGCGAATTATATTCACAACAGGGTGTTACACAGTGCAATTGGAATGTCTCCTTATGAGAAACTTACTGGCAGAAAGCCTAAAATAGAACACATTCAAAAATTCGGGGCAAGGTGCTGGATCCACATTCCACAGGGAAAAAGGAGGGGCAAGCTTGCGCCCAGAGCACAGCAAGGTTTTGTTTTGGGATTTCAGAATGCATATTACAGAGTTTGGTGTCCAGAAACACAGCAGTTAATTCTGAGCAGAAGTATTAAAGTCTCAGAAAAGCCTTGGGATCAAAGGCAGACAGTTATTCTTACAGGAACAGGTGGCACACAAACACGAACACAATCACAGACATTTAAGCCAGATCTTGAAATTAAAGTGGAAGGTACAGAAATACCTCTCAGAGATGCTTTGAATGAGCTCATTTGTGGGAAACGCAGATCGAAGAAACGAAAAGCTGAGGAAATGGAAGATCCTGGGCACGCGGTGCCAAGTACAAGCACAAATGGGGGGGCAGAGAGAGCCGAAGCTCTGGTTCCTTTAAGACGCTCTACAAGAGCAAATTTAGGCAAACCGCCTGACAGATTTACCGTGGGATTAATAACAAGTCCTGGCATGAATAAAGTTGTAGACATGGATCCTGATACACTTTATTTGACATGTGTTCAACCAAAGTTTGAGTGAATAAAGTTTTGAACTGTACTGAGATGTAATTTTGAACTGTACTGAACTGAACTGAAAATGTATGATGCAATGTACTGAAATGTATTGCAAGAGGTATTGTAGAAATGTATTACTGTATGACGATGTATTGTAGAAATGTGTTATTGTTGTAATGGATTTACAGACATGATGAAAAAGGGGGACTGTTGGCATTAGGCCGTACTGCCTAAGGATGTTTTCATCAGGTCTGGAAAGTTACAAGCATGTGTTTTGAGAAGCAGTCTTATCTGCCATGCCTGGCCTGAGAGAGCAGACTTGAAGGTCAGACAGGTTGTCATGGTAACGGGAGATAACAGCTGGGAAAGTTGTAACAGCCTGCTGTTGGTTCTTCTGTTCTTCTGCATCATGCCTCTGAGCTGAGAGGCTGTCTTTACCTTTGCTTTTGGAGAGAGATGTGCTGTAGAGCTAGAGGGGGGGAAAACTGCTGAAAAGCCTTAATGTCTTAATAAAGACTCTTACATGATTTAAATGCTCTGAAGAAGTTTCTTGCTCAACTTAACTCCAACGTAATGTATGCTGTTTCACACAACAACGCACACACGCCAATAATATATCCCTTTTCTGGATGTCCTTCTTACCATTGAAAACAACAAAATAGCCACTGATCTCTACAGCAAACCCACACCTATTTAAACTGGAATTCCTGCCATCCTAGGCATATAAAGAACAACATTGTGTATAGCTTAGCTCTGAGAATCAAACTTATTTGCAACACTGAAGATAAATACCAGAGAAGGATCAGTGAACTTAAAGAACACCTTCTTCGAAGAGGATATTCTCCACATATTATGAATTGCAACATCCACCAAGCCTCCATTCTGTCCAGAGAAAACCTCCTCCATCATACTGAGGTGTCAAAGAGCAGAGAGCAACGGATTCCATTTGTGGTAGATTTCCATCCAGAATCTCCTAACTATCACCGAGCAATCAAGGAGAGCTACCCATTGCTGGCAAACTCCGAACATCTTACCAGAGCCATCAGCAGGCCTCCTGTTATAGCATTTCGCCAACCTCCTAATTTGCGCAGACTTGTTGGTGAGAGCTGTGCTTAAGCCACCTATCACCAATCCAGGGTCTCATCCTTGTCACTCCAAACGCTGTATCACCTGTGTGTACCTCAGGGAGACAGCCACTTTTACAAGCACTAGGACAGGCAGGACATATTACATTAAACAGAACATCACCTGCAGGTCCTGCAATATAGTTTACATCATCGAGTGCAAAAGACCAGGATGTCATATCCAACACATAGGAAAGACCACAACTGACCTACGCATACGCTTCAGGAACCACAAGTCAGCAATTTTGACAAAAAAAGTGGAGCAACCAGTTGCAAAGCATTTTAACATCGAGGGTCACAGCCTGTTGGACTTTTCCATTACAGCGAAAGAGATGCCAGCAGATCCAGCAGCATTGACTAAAAGGGAAAACTTTTGGATTTACTCTCTCGACACATTGGCACCACATGGCCTGAACCTGGAGGACAGTACCAGCACTACTTAGCTTCTGCAAATGAAGCCCCTTTGAGCATTCCATCCTCAAAGCTCTATAACTGCCACCTTGGTAACAGCATTTGTATGTTGGCAGCTGATGAAGGCGGAAGCTGAAAGGTTTTGTTAATATAATAAAAACCTCTGTTTGGTTAATCACAATTACGTTCATATATATATATATATATATATATATATATATATATATAATGTGTACAAAAATGTGTATATTAGGGAAAAGTGTATGTAAACACACATACAATATATGAGTGAATATAGCATACTAAGGTTAGTTTATTCCAAAAGGTTAGTTTATTCCAAAATGTGTATGTTACACAAAATGGCATACAAAATGTATACAGTATATTAGGAGACATGCACAGTAAAATGCTGATGAATTTCTGTCAGGACTTTTTTTTTTTAATGCAAAATGATTAGGAAATGTAGCGAAGTGAACTTAAATGAGAAGCCAAAATGAGCACATCAGTCTATCCCTATTCACCACTGAATGTAAAATTTACGTTAATCTTCAGGGGAAGTGTTTTGCTTTCCTCAGCAGTCCCTCTGATCAAATGTCCACAGAACCAATGGAAATCCTCCAGGCAAACTCCACTAGGCTTTGATTTTTGCTCCTCAGAACACTGTAAATAAACACTCAATTGGGCCTGCATTCTATTACAGGACAAGGATCCATATGTCATATTACTGAAGAGTAACTGATGGGCTTCAAGCAGTCAAAACCCTGGGACGCCATGGTATTTTTCTCATGGCTCTCCTTGCATTTAGAATTCAAGAAGCAAAACAAAACAGTTCAGGGTCAGATGTTTCAGGCTGCCCTTAATAACAGTGGCCCTTTTGAACACTTTTCCTTCTGCTCGCTGCAAAGGTTAAAGGGTAGGAAATGCCTGTTTTGTTTGACCTTGTGGTCACAGAAACTGACAGGAATCATATTTAAGGCTCGAATGTATGGTTATTTTTAGTCTCTGTAACTATTCTGAAGTCAGCATCGAAGTAAATAGAAAGCAGCAACATTAGCAAAAGGAGTCGAGGTAAAATGGAAGCCATTGTTTCCTCTCTCTTTTGGGGGCCTGACTTGACTATTTACATCAACATCATGAGTTTAGCTGATACTTCCCCTCAGAAAGCTGAACAGCTTCCAGCCTGCTTACATAAGTGCCTGACTGTATTTTTACTTTCCTGTGTGACCACTTGGCTGGGATGCATATGAACCCTTTGTGTCCCTCAGCGCTTCCCATTTCCTAAGGATGCATCCTGCCTGGAAAATAGCAAAGGAAGGGAGACCGTTTCTAGCATTATTTCCTCATTAAATGGTTTGCATTATGATGGACTTGATTAATAAAAGTTCCTTCCGTTCCTTCTTTCCTTTGTCTTGTTTATTGAAACAGGAGATCCAAACAACAACAAAAGATATATAATGGACATACAAGTTCGGGAAGTTGGGGAAGTAGAGGCAGAGCTTTGTACGGTCAATGTGGAATGTGATTCCACACAGACAGGTATGTCATCTCACTTTGTTGACTCAGTTTTGAATATGACCTTTGAGGTGATGTCATCTTAGAGATCAGCACACCTAAAATCAAAATGATTACAAAAACCTCTTCCTGATATCTGGACAGGGAGCTCTTTTTTAAAAAACAAAATAAAATAAATGAAACAAAGAGATTCCCAAACTGCGGTCCGTGGACTACTAGTGGTTCCCAAGCTTCATTCCACAGCATGTCTGCATTGAATTCATATTGATTTTTAATTTTATTTTTATTGGTTCTTTTATTTCTTGTATTACCATTTGAACTGCAATGCCCTAAAAATGCCCATTGTAATACAATAAAATGGGATATAATAAAATGACCAATAAAATGCAATTAAAAAAACGTACAGCATTTAGTACAGCACATTACAATTGCTAAAACAGGTGGAAAAATCTTTTAAGGGGTCCACCAAGTTCATCTGCAATTTTCAAGTGGTCCATAGGAAAAAAAGTTTGGGAACTGTTTGTTTTATGAAATTTACAGATATTAAAATGGCATTCCTACTTCAATCAAATGTCAAGTTGGGCTGCTCCAAGTGGGAATTGGAGACCAAACTATCTGGAGGGCACCAGGTTGGAGAAATCTAGATTATACTGAATTATCTGGGAGATGGTGAGCATATTGGAATCAAGTATTCTTGCATTATGTTGACTTATACACTACTACAACTACTGCTACTTTATTGAGGGAGTGGGCAGGATAGTGCAGTAGGTCCCTCCAATATCTTGGCCCCAAGCCTTTTAAGGCTTTAAAATTAATCACCAACGCTGTGAATTGTGCCTGGAAACTAACTGGTAACCAGACCTGCTGTTGCAGGATAGGTGTAATATGAAAGCATGATCAAGTGCCTATAATAGCCTTCCTGCCACATTCTGAAGTTTCCAGAGAGTTTTCAAAAGTAGCCCATGTTTCAGTAATCCAACCTGGATTTAACTAAGGCATGTGTTACAATCTCCTGGTCTGGCACCAAGGAAAGGGTGCAGCCAGCACATCAACCTAACTGGGCAAAGTTCATTAAAAGTTATAAACCCACTATAAATTTAAAACCAGCTGAATAAAACACATCGTGATTCAGGATTACTCCACCAAAGGATTTCCTAAAAAGAAAGGTCTTTGATAAGCTTTCAGTGGCTGCATTAGCTGATGGTAATGCTTTGATTTCTACCCTTTTGTGAGCCGCCTTGGAAACACCTATGCATTGAAGGGCAGGATAGAATCTACCAAAGAAAGAAATAATGCCATAAGTGAACTTGTTTTGCAAGCAACTCTAGCGAGAAAGTTTCACAGTAGAGGGGCCAAAAAGGTATTGTTCCCTGTCAGTATCTGGAACAGGGACTTCTCTGGAGACCGTAAGAAGCAAGAACTGTCACATGGTATTGTTTCCCCATAGTTATGTAGCTCTTTGAGACAGTAGGTGAGGACTGTGAAAGGAATGCTGTTCCCACTCTATGTGGGAGTTCCCTTGCCTCCACCCCTTCTTCCTGGCACAAAGAAGGCTTGGGTGGTTTGACCTGAGGGACAAGAGAGGTCACATGGGGGCCTTCAGGCAAATGGGGCTGGGGCAGGGAGATTGGGTCTTAAGTTGTCCCTGCTTCCAGCTCTCCTTCTATGTTTGCTGTGCCCGTCCTCCCACCCTTTCAGTGTGAGTTTGGCTAGTCATCATTTAGGAGCTGAGTAGGTTTTTTTTGGGGGGGGGAGTGCACTTAGCCTACCCTTTGGTTTGCCTACTCCATACTGCAGGGCTCAATTCAATTGGCTTTTCAGATGCTTGCCACGTGGCCTGGGATTCTGGCAGGTGAGGAGGTTGGGGGGTTATCATGAGGCATACTGAGGCAGTTACGGGATATGGGGCACCCTTTGGGGATCTCCCAGTGTTTCATGCCTGTCATGCACCTGGAGGGTGCACCTAGAGCCTATCTTGTGCATTCAGGTGAACGCTGGGATGGCGGGGCCTGGGTGTGCAGGGTCCCAAGGCTTGCATAGCAAAGAGGGAGGTATTTTATTCCTATCCTTGACTGGGGGCCACAGCCTTTGGCTGGAGACATGCCCTGGGATCTGGGGGGGATGTTTCCCTGCCAGAGGTAGGTTGAACCTCACTTGCCCAATCAGAGTTTAATTTGGTTAATTCGGTTGATTTGGTCTGCAGGTTCTCTAAGTTCAATGGTATATTTTAAGAAATATAACATTTTCCCAATCTCTGTGTCTCAAGTCTTCTTTGGTGGTGTGGGGGTAAAGAGTAAATGTAGGTCATGATGTGAAATCCTAATATGACTCCTACAGTGAAATCCTATGCATGTCTATTCAGACATAACTCTCTTTCAGTAATAGGACTTTACTGGGTGTACATATAATAGGGTGGCTACTTACACATCACTAACAAAGAGGAAATGGATTATCACAAAATATGACACAGATTGACATAAAATGTGCATTTGCTAATGTATATGTATTTATGCAATTTTAAAACAACAGCCATAATTTAAATAGAATACATTACATTTGATGCTGGTTGCTGCCCGTGCAGTTATTGCAATGAAACGGAAAACTCTGTATCATCTCCTTCGACAAGTGGTATGACCATGTATGGCACCTTGGTCTTTTGGAGAAACTGACACATAAGCTACAAGTGGCCTGAGGTCAGACTAAATGAGACACCTTTTTCATCACATGGTTTGCCTTTATTGACTATGCTAATCATCTGGAGCACAGTTGCTTCCTGCCATCTATATATGCATGGCAGTGGATTCTGTGATGTCATTCATCCATCCATCCCCTCCCCTTCTTTTCTGTTTTGTTAGCCAGATCCTCGCTACCACCCTTGTATTACTTGGAAGTTGTTTAACAGATGTTAGAATGTGCCTTTTTTTCTACTCACTTACCTTGTATGCTGACTTGCCCACACTGTGCTTTCTGTTTCTTCCATCTTTTTTAACGCTTTTCATCTTTTTTGTTCTTATGCATACTTTGGAAAATGTTCAATAAAAGCTATTTTTTAAAAAAAGAATACATTACATCTCACCATTGTGGGAATATGTGACCAGTTGGCCTGTCTGCTGTCCAGGTACTAACTGTTGATGGCCAATGTCGACATCCCTGCTCTCTCTTCTGATGGACACAACTGTTCAAATAGAGGATACCTTCAAATCGAGGGCTATCCTTTGAAGTAGGACACATGGATGCAATGTATAGGTTTGCAGCCTTAATGTAATTTTTAAATAATAATGTTAAGTGTATCACATCCTATTAGCACAATTTCTCAGAGAAGCCAACAAGATGACAGGGGAACAGGGATATACCTAATATACCTATATCCCTAGTTAAAGGAGAATCTTTATTAGGTGTTAAAATAAAGATATCTTTGATTGATTTTTGTTCTGTCCAATAGATGGCAGTCATATACACTCAGGCCTAAGCTGGGAAATTGGAGCGCAGCTACAAGCAGGAACAGATTCCAAGATAGAACAGTAAAAGCCAAAACCAGGGATCTGGGGTCCAGGAATCAGCAAGCAAGGAGGCCAGCATCAAATGCCTTCAGATATATGCAATAAGAGATGATAGCACAGACATGCAAGTAGATAAGTGTTAATGGTTTGGATAAGGTCCTCAGAAACCTCTTCTATAACACTGCTATAGTTGTTATCAGTGGAGGCTGATCCATAAAGGTGAAGGGAGTTCTGCCCTAACAGCCTCAGTCTGCCTTCAGTCAGCCCCCACCTGCCTCCCTTCTTACAACCAGTCGAGGGATTGGCGTTGTATGTCAGCTTCCTCCTCCTTGGTGTTGCTTTTGTAGAACTTAGCAGAGAGGAGGATGGGGACAAAGCTAGAGTTAGGGTAGAGACACACTCACTGTTCTGCCAGTTCCAGTGGATCTCCATTTTCTTTTCTGAAAACCGGCACACTATGCTAGTCCCACCCCTTTTTCCTGTAAAACCTGGTGGGAACAGTTCAAGTGCATTTTTTAAAACATTACGTTTCAAACAGATTTTGCAACTGACTGGCAGATCAACCCTTTGCCCCTCCAGGTCTGGCCATAGGTGACTACTGTGCTCACAGCCTTAGTTGACTCAACCTGTCATTGGCTCTGGCTCCACTTAGTGTTGGTCTCCCTGCCTTCCACCCTACCAGTTCCCATGGACACCAGCCACCACTGGATGCTGGTGAAGTGTTTAGCACACTGTTTCCGCAAGCAGTCTCTGAACTCCGATCTTACTTTATGCAGGAAACTTGGGATTAGCTCCAAATGACCTGACTGGGTAGAAATCATTACATAGATTCCAAACATGGTCCAGTATATGGTGTGTGTGTGTGTGTGTGTGTTCGTTTATGTGTGCACATTGCATGGAATCTGGAATCTGTAATGATTTTCACCCAGTCTGGGCCAACTGCAACTTCCCATAAGTGAACCCCCTGCAAACAGGAAGGTGGGAGTCCAAAGGCAGCTTGCAAGGAGCGTGTGCTAAGGCCACTGCAGTTTAGGAACAACTATAGCAGCTTTGTAAGAGAAGGTTCTGAGGACCTTGACCAAATTTTACTTAAGATTATCTATTCACATGCCTGTACTGACTGCTCTTATTGCACATATCTTAATGGTATTTGTTGAGGGTCTTCCTCCTACCTCCTTAAACCTGAAGGGACAAGCTAAGAGTCAACACAAAAATATATCCATTCCCCAACAGTATGCCTTTCTCCCAGAGTCCTTGAAAATGTAGTTTGGTGAGGGTCCAGAGTATAACTAGGCCCCTTATACAGAACTATGATTCCTAAGATTCCTTGGGCAGAGGAAATGGCTAAAACAATTTATACCTGCTGTGTAGATACAGTACATTCTTTGATTTTACTATGCTGAGCCAATAAAGTGCCTCATATGCATAATTTTTGCCTCCTTCTTACCACTATCATCAGCATAGGGCTGCCAGATGTCTGGTGTTCAGCTGGATACTCTGGTTTTGGGGGGTCCTCTCTGGGTCTCCAGGTGACTCACCTTAATCTCCGGACTCTCACCTTTCATTAAAGAAAATTAAGTTTCTATGTGGTCTGGTTTCCAAAACGCCCACACACACACACACAACTTCAGTTAAATCACTCATGACTGGCTGCTTTAATTCTACCCTTTCAGGTTTGTAGCCAATAAGTGAAGTTAAGGTTGCGATTGACAAGGCAGTAGCTAGAGCCCTTTGCAATTCAGAAAACTTGCTTTTTCCTGCTTTTCTGAAAATCTCACAAATTGAGTAAGTATATAGTTTTCAGTCTTTTTCTCTCTTGTATGCAGGAGTCAGACAAATTTAAATTTTGAACAGGGCAGTGTTTTGAAAACCTTCCTAATATGAAACTTTAATCCAGTACTTGCTTTTCTGGGAGTAAAGCTGCAATGCTAATCCCACCTACTCAGAGTAAACCTCACTGAATTAAATAGGATTTACTTTTGAGTAGCCATGGTTAGGCTTGTGCTGTAAATTGAAGGGACTTTTGAGTGAATATAGCAAAGAATTGTGTTTGTGTTGTATCTTTCTCTCCTCCTCCAATCCTATTTTTAAAGCAATTAGGCAGGGTTTATTTAGTTGTCACTGCTTTTATTATTTAGGAAACTAATACTGATTTTTTTAAAAAAATGTTCTGCAATGATCAGCTAGTTTTGACAATGAACTATTATACGGGCTGTATGTATTTTTACATCTCCAGTGTGTGTGTGTGTATGGGAATCTTTCCAACAACACTGTGAGGTGGGACTTCAGTCTGGAAACCAAGGCAGCTCACAATAAGAAATAAATATCTTTAAAATCCAATAACCATAAAAACAAGTATGAACAGTTGCAAAACAGCTTAAAGTGGCATGATTCTGAATTTTGGGTTACATTAATGAAGTTCCTTATCACTTGAGGTTGTAGTCCCTGTTTGAGTAAGCCTCATTGAAAACATTGGGACTTACTTCTGAGTAAATAAACATAGGATTGTGCTATAAATATCTTTACAGTTTGTGTAAATAATAAACATATTTGATAGTCATCCTTATATAAATATTTCTTCATGCTGTGTCCCGATAAGTATCTGATTTCACACTAAGGTTGTACAATACTTCCTCTACATTTTAAGTATGCCCTTCTTTCTTGGGGTGTTCATAGTTCCCCTCTATTGTTTTCATCCTGAAGGGCAGATTAAGCTGAGAGATGGTAAGTAGCCCATGGCCACCCAGTAAACTTTATTGGCTCATTTCCATTAAAAAAAATAATTAAAACAATTTACATGCAGGCAAAATTGATCAAGTAGATCCACACAACATGTTTAAAGCACATCCAACTTGTATTTAAAGCACATGACCCCCTAAAGAATCCTGGGAAGTATAGTTTCCTCCTCACAGTTATAGTTCCCACCACCATTAACAAACTACAGTTCCCATCATGCTGTGGTGATTCATGTGCTTCCAATATGTGTTGAATGTGCTTTAAATGAATGGTGTGGATCTGCACTAGGTATGCTATGCATTCATTAGGGAATAGAAAATAACAATTTTAAAAGATTTTTTTAAAGCGGGAAGGGTTGCAGCTCAGTGGTAGGGCATATGCCTTGCATGCAAAAGTCCAAAATTCAATATCTGGAAAAAGACTATTGCCTGGAATCCTGGAGAGCCAATGCAGGTCCATGTCATCAGTATTGAGCTAGATGGCACCAAATGGCCTGAGGGGTATAAGGCAGATTCCTTTGTTCCTAACAGCGGAAAGAGGCCCAAGGGCCACAGTGACTCTGAACTTTATGTATTTTAATTACAACATTTATATACCACTATATTGTAAAAATATCTCAAAGCAGTTTACAGAAAGAATTAAAACAAAAAAAATATTGGCAAACCAGTTAATAATAAAATCAACAATGAGTTAAAAACAGATAAAAAGTGTAATAGTTTCTACATGCCTGGGCAGGCTTGCCTAATAAAAAACTGTTTTTAGCAGGTGCTGAAAATGGTACAATTAAGGCATCTGCCTAATGTCAATAGGTAGAGAGTTCCAAAGTGTAGGTACTGCTACGCTAAAGGATCAATTTCTTACAAAAGCAGAACAAGTACTATGTGGCACCCATAAAATGGAAAGCACACCTTGAATTTGGCCTGGTAGCAAATCGACAGCCAGTGCTGATTTCAGAGCAGTGACTTCAAAATTTATTTATGTATTTTATTTACAACATTTCTATACTATTATATTGGGGAAAAAAACCCTCAAAGTGTTTTATAGAAGGAATTAAAACAATAAAATCATTGGCAAAAACAGTTAAAGACAGGTATTTAAAACATTCCAAATATTAAAACTAACAATGAGTTAAAAACAAATATAATAGCTTCTACATGCCTGGGAAGACTTGCCTAAACAACAATGATTTTAGCAGGTGTCAGAATGAATACAATGAAGTGCCTGCCTAATGTAAATAGGCAAGGAGTTCCAAAGCATAGGTACTGCCACACTAAAGGATCAATTTCTTACAAGAGCAGAATCAGCACTATGTGGAACCTGTAACATGGAAAGCACACCTTGAATTTGGCCTGGTAGCAAATCGACAACCAGTGCTGATTTCAGAGCAGAGGTATTATGTGCTGAGAAGGTCTCACTCATGTCAGCAATCGTGCCACAGCATTCTGCACTAACTGCAGTCCCCGGGTCAGGTTGTGCTGCATGGGGATTTCTGTGACCTTGACTAACTGGCTGCCAGGATTCTTTTAGTTTTTGTTTTTGGTTAGGAATCCTGACTGGAGGGATGCTGAGTTTTCTGCCTGACTCGTAGGAATCTTGTTGTGGTTGGTATGGTATTGCATTGAAAAAATCATCACCGTCTTTTGTTTTCTTTTTTTCCTATTTGCATTACATTTACCTCTGACCTCACTCCCTTACATCCATAGACGTAACAGTGGTTCCCTGCACTCTACTCAACCCTCTTAAACCCACTGATGATGCACCTTGTAGTTTGTCTCTTGCCCAATAGTGGTAAAAGAGAATTCACATACTGGGCAACATGGCTGCAATTGTTGTTCCCAAGCTGCTGCCTATGAAGGTAGACCAAATCATGTGTGCTTTCTCTCTGTCAATTATATTCACTGCAATTGGGTTGGCTGACAAAGTGAGTTTATAGCAGCCCACAGGGGAGACAGAAAAGGGTAGAGAATCTTCTTACTCATTTCTCAGACCTCTTTCTGAAGTGAAGGGTCAAATCTGTAAAGAAATTTGGATGTTAAAAGGTAGGAGCAGGGCATTCCAACCCTACTTGGATATAGATATCTTTGCAGAGGATCCCTAGTCAAGCTTTACCAACAACACAATCCAAATCATATCTACTGAGAAGTAAGTCCTATTGAGTTCTATAGGGCTTAGTCCCTTAGTGTGTTTAGAATTGCAGCCTTCAGGAGTATCCATCTTTACTCCTGAGTGCTCCTATCTAACACTTCCACAACACTAGGCTCCTTTCTTCCTACAATGGCCATCTGGTGACTCACCTGGCCTGAGGGCACTTAGACCCTTTTTGCCAGAAGCAAGTTTGCTAGATTCAATGTTCCCTACCCAGGCTCCATCTTTTAGCTAAGATTTCTATCTTAGTTTCCAATCAGAGAAATGTTTTTGTTTGAATTGTATGCGCCAAGCAATGGTGGTTGATGCTTAATGTATTATGCTTAGTGACATCACTCGGGCCCGCCCCATGACATCACTCAGACCCACCCCATGATGTCACTCAGAGCCACCCCATGATGTCACTCAGACCTGCCCCATGACATCACTTGGGCCTGCCCCATGACATCACTCAGGCACACCCCTATGACATCACTAGGGCCCGCCCCCAAAATCTCAGGGTTTGGGATGCTTCTGACCTGGCAACCCTACACCTGCATGATCTCCCGTTTGCTTTCACTTTTCACCACAGTTTTTTTTAACATGCAAAAGCATTGTTACTGCAGAAGAGGCAAGGAACTTTCAGCAGCCAAGCACAGAGAAACTCATCATTTCCTTGTATTTCATTATAATGAGGTAAAGGTGGTGGGGAAGGTACCTGCATATGCAGCTGTCAGTCATACGTTGGCTATGCAACTGATGTAAGAGAAGGAGGGTTATGCTCTGTTTGATACAGAGCTACAGCTACAAGAATCTTGGCAAGGACAAGGGTGTTATCATTTAGATTACAATAAAATGAACTGGTATTCAGCCAAAGGTAAATTAACAAAGAGATTCAGAACAAGTGCTTTTAAAAATGGCAATTTGTAAATTGAAAGGCAGAACTTTGGGTGTGAATGCAAATGTTAGTTTTTTAACATCTGTATTTGTTAACGTGCAATATGTAAACCCAGTTATCTGGGCTTAGGTTTCAGACAGAAATTGTGTGGGTGGGGTGATCATTGAAATTGGCTTTGGTTAACACTCATTACATTCAGGGGCTGGGAACAGTCTCTGCCTGCAATCCTGAAAAGACGCCTACTGCCATTGGAGTAGACTATTCACTAATAGGCAAAAAACCCTTGTGGTTTGAGAACGTAGCTATAGCCAACAGATATTTCTATCAAACTTTAAAAAGCAGGGAAATTGGGCAGCTGTAATGAATGCACCAGGGGAGCAGGAGACCTGACTTCCTCTCTGAGATATTGTACTGCGCTCCAAATTTGAAAAGAATGGGGACTTTTATCCAGAGATAAACACCGCTGACTCAAGCAATTCCCTGCTCCCACTGCTGTCTCATATCTCATCAAGTAATGGTGTGGTGACCACCTCCCTATTGTAAAATTTGATTACCTATTGGTGTTTGGTCTTATTGGTGAGTGACACAATGAAGATTCTCAATCATCCCAGAGTGCAGGGCACGGAATAATAGGCTCAAGTTACAGGAAGCCAACCCACAATATTCTATCCAAATAGAAAGGTCAGACTTAATCCTGTGAAAGATTATCCAGGGCTTTCTCTCTAGGTTTTTTTTTTTCCAAACCGGAGTAGACATTCCTTGATACAACATCAATGTAAGTGCTGGTATTACCTTTTAGGTTAATATGCAGTTAGTAAGTGTCTCTTAGTTATTAGCAATACATATTTTAGACAGGCAACACCCCCCCTCCAGATGAGAGTTACATTAGTGATGTTGGAGGAATTAAGACCTTATTTTTTTATTATTATTTGATTTATATCCCACCCTTCCTCCCAGCAAGAGCCCAGGGCAGCAAACAGGAGCACTAAAAACACTTTAAAACATCATAAAAAGACCTCAAAATACATTAAAACAAAACAACGCTAAAAACATTTTTAAAAAAGCTTTAAAAAGATATTTTTTTAAAAAAAGGGTTAAAACATATTGTGAAAGAAAACATATTAAAAGCAATTCTAACACAGACACAGACTGGGAGAGGTCTCAACTTAAAAGGCTTGTTGAAAGAGGAAAGTCTTCAAAAGGCGCCGAAAAGATAGCAGAGGTGGTGCCTGCCTAATATTTAAGGGGAGGGAATTCCACAGGGTAGGTGCTGTCACACTAAAGGTCCGTTTCCTATATTGTGCAGAACGAACATCCTCATAAGATGGTATTTGCAGGAGGCCCTCACCTGCAGAGCGCAGTGACTGACTGGGTATGTAAGGGGTAAGATGGTCTTTCAGGTATCCTGGTCCTGAGCTGTATAGAGCTTTGTACACCAAAACTAGAACCTTGAACTTGGCCCTGTAGCAAATGGGCAGCCAGTGCAATTCTTTCAGCAGCAGGGTGACATGTTGGCGATACCCTGCCCCAGTGAGCAGTCTCGCAGCTGCATTTTGCACCAGCTGCAGCTTCTGAACCAACCGAAGGGCAGCCCCACATAGAGCGCATTACAGTAATCCAGCCTGGAGGTTACCAGTGCGAGGACAAAAGTGGTCAGGCTATCCCAGTCCAAAAATGGCCACAGCTGTCTTATTAGCCGAAGCTGGTAAAAGGCACTCCTAGCCACAGAGGTCACCTGGGCCTCTAGCAACAAAGATGGATCCAGGAGCATCCCCCAGACTGTGGACCTGCTCTTTCAGAGGGAGTACGACCCCATCCAAAGCAGGCAACTGACCAATTATCCGCCTCCGTCTTGCTAGGATTCAGACTCAGTTTATTGGCCCTCATCCAGCCCACTACCGAGTCCAGGCAGTGGTCCAGGGTTTGCATGGCCTCTCCTGATTCAGATGTTATGGAGAAATAGAGCTGGGTATCGTCAGCACACTGCTGACACCTCGCCCCAAATCTCCTGATGACTGCTTCCAAGGGCTTCATATAGATGTTAAACAGCATGGGGGACAAGATGGTACCCTGCAGCACCCCACAGCACAACTGCCAGGAGGACGAAAGACAGTCACCCAATGCTATTCTCTGAGAGCAACCTTGGAGATAGGATCAGAACCACTGTAAAACAGTGCCTCCAATACCCATCTCACCAAGTCGGCCCAGAAGGATACCATGGCCAATGGTATCAAAAGCCGCTGAGAGATCAAGTAAGAATAACAGGGTCGCACTCCCCCTGTCCTTCTCCCGATAAAGGTCATCCATCAGGGCGACCAAGGCCGATTCATTCTTGACACAGATTCCCTGCACCTTTAAGATTCATCAATAATGAAAAGACACAAGAAGAGAAATACTTGTGCAACTCAGCCTCTAGACCTTCAGCAACACATCAGTGGACCCGTGGGAAAGTATTTATTTTACCTGTAGGTATAATTATAAGCAATCAAAAAACTGTTTAGACCTTGCCAGGAAGAGTGTGAATACCTAAAAAGACGGTAAAACTCTAAATTCCATTACCTGAGCAAACAAGTTAGTATAATAGAGAAAAAAGTAAATGAAATAGCACTGCCAAAACAATGAGGTTATGATCCATCAGCAGCTGGATTGAACTTTCATTTTTAACATTGGTGATGACTCTCTCACTTCTGAACATAGTTTATAACAAGCCAAATATACTAGGTGGGGCTCAGTAAGTTTAATAATGAATCTTTCCAAACCAAACCCATCTCCTTTTCACATCTTGGAAGCCATTTCTCCAATTTGGCAGTTGTAAGCAATTTCTTCATTTTTTAAAAAAGGCTATCTTTCATTTCCTGAAATCTTCTTCACTCAGCTAAAACAACTTTCTGCAATGCAAGCTTAGTTTCTCTGTTTGGAAAGGGAACTGGATGCTGAAGAGCAGGATTTTATTGTATAATTATAATATATCCACTTGTGATAACTGCATTTTTTTCTCGAACTCCTACTCACAAGAGCAGTGCTCTCCCCTTACCATCGCTTAATGCAAAGTAGTCTTATTGAGGTAACTGTAATTATTCTAGGGGTAAGCAGGCTGAGAACTGTAATGTTAGTAATAGATACATTTCTCAACGTGCCAGGTGTCTGTTTACATGCTGAATGTTCTCCTGTTGTTACTTTTGCTTTGGAAATGTGGCCAGTTAACAGGTTTTTGTGTGAGATTTCTAGGACTTCCTTCTTCCTTATGCAACATAAATGCCACAGTGGCTCTCAAAAGATATTCGGCAACTTTGATGTAAAGCCCTACATAAAGACAACAAATGTGCTAAAGGAAATTTTACATCACTTCTTACTTAAGTCGAAAAGAACATCCATTCTCATCTTTTGATTTTATTACTAGTGAGACAGAAGATGCAGTGGCTGACAATTGCCCTACTTCCCCCAATTTGTGTAGAAGAGAAGCATAAGACTGAAATTCAGGGGATATAAATTTAACTACTAACACATTGTCAGGATACCAGTCTAGATCCTGAAAATAAAGCAACAGATTCTTATTATTGTGGATACTACTATTTATACTACAGTCCATCCCCAGAGAACCTTTTCAAAGCATTACAAGGCCACCTTGTTTGACCTGGCATCTGGGGCTCAAATATATACCCAGTCTATCACTACGCTCTACAGGTGAGAACCTCCTGCAGATACCAACTTATCAGGAGTTCTATTCTGCACAACATAGGAAGTGGACCTTTAGTGTAGTGGTAACAACCCTTTGGAATTCCTTCCCCTTAAATATTAGACAGGCACCATCTTCATTATCTTTTCAACACCTACTGAAGACCTTCCTCTTTCAACAAGCCTTTTAAGTAGAGACCTTATCCCAGTCTGCATCTGTGTAGGAATTGCTTTTTAAGATGTTTTTAAAATAATAAATAAATAAATAAATATTTTTTTAAAAAAAAGATGTTTTGTTTTAATATGTTTTTAAGGATGTTTTGTTATAATATATTTTAAAGTCTGTTTTTATGATGTTTTAGAGTGTTTTTAGTGCTTTTGTTTGCTGCCCTGGGCTCCTATTGGGAGGAAGGGCAGGATATAAATCTAATAATAAATAAATAAAAAATCAGGAAAGGTAATTTTCATGGAAGAGTAATCTTATTCTGGTCTGCTGATTTTCCTATTGTTATCTATAGTCTTTGGGCTATAAATCTTTTTTTTAAAAGTAGCATTACTAATACCCATGGTTTATGACATTAAGAATAGAAAAGAAAATCGAGTCTCTGTCCCAAGAAGTTTGCTAATCTTTAAAAGACACAATTCAGAAAATCTTCCTAAAGCATGTCATAAATTCATGATTTGTAATGGCTGACCCTTGTTCATTCTAATACAACTACCAACCCAGAAGGCCACTGTGGCTGTAAAAGGTCTGTTGGAACAGTTCTCACAGGGTAGATCACTGAAAATGTGTAAGTGTCAATAAGAATGAGTTTCAAGTTTAAGTTTATTGTTTATATCATCAGAAGATTAAGATAAAAGAAGATTAAGATAAAAGAAAAGTGCCATTAAGAATTTCAAGTTCAGATTTATTGTTTATAATCATCAAAAGATTTAAGATAAAAGAAAGTGCAAATAAATGGTTAAGATAAAAATATAAGATCATTTGGGTGTAATTATTACACATGGCACATGGCATGTCTACCTAAGAGTAAGTCCCATTGGGTTCCATTGGTTTCAATGGGACTTATTCCCCAGTAAGTATGTATGGAGTTGTAATTTCAATGAGCAAAAAGTGTCCACCAACGCAATTAAGAAACAAATCAAATCAGATGCTCACTAGTACAGGAAACAGCAGTTGAACAAATTTTATAGAAATTTACAAGCAAATAAAGATGTTCTGCGGATAACATGTTTTTCTTGATATTATATTTAGTTAGTTAGTTAGCTTTTTCTGATTTTAAATGCATATCACCAGGGTGGTTTACAAGGGAGAAACAACAGTCAGTAAAATAGTGACACAAAAAAACCGGCAACATGATGTTAAAGCTTACCAGATGTTTAAAAGCATGGGAAAATAAAAGTCTTCAACTCATGCCAGAAATGGGTTGATGTAGGTGCCATGCAATCCTCCTTGGGGAGAATGATCCACATTCAGGTCACAACAATCAATAAGTCTTCTTTGAATTCACCATGTTCATCACCCATGATTGCAGAGGTACCTGAAGAAGGACTTCCAGAGATGATCTTGGTGAATGGTAGGTGGCTGTGGAAGTAGATGTCCCTGCAGGTATCCACATCCCAAGTCATGCAGGGCTTTAAAGGTAAGCATCAGCTGAGAAATGGACCAGAAGCCACTGGAGCTCTTTAGGAATTAGTGGGATATTTCTCCAAAGATATAGTTCAAAGACAGCACAATGGACAAAGTAGTTCTGTAGTCTAGCCTGAATGTTACCAGAGCATAACAGCAGGAAGCAAACCTTAGCTTGTTAATATTTTTAACCCTTTTTTTCTAAACAATATGATTTTAACCCTTTTTATTTAAGATGTTCTTAAAGCTTTTAAAATGTTTTTAAAGTTGTTTGGTTTTAATGTATTTTAAGGTCTGTTTTTATGATATTTTAAAGTGTTTTTAGTGCTTTTGTTTGCCGCCATGGGCTCCTGCTGGACGAAGGGCGGGATATAAACCAAATAATAAATAAATCAAATAAATAAATAATAAATCAAATAAATAAATCTTGAAACTCAGAAAAGGCTATAACAACTTCAAGACAAAATTAATTCAGATTATTATATAATAGGTAGTATATAATAAGTAAGGTCAGCATAGTCTGTTATCCCTTGACTATATAGACATAAATGTTGCTATAGGGTTTGTTTGTTGAAAATTTGTACTCAAGAAAAGCAGATGGCATAGTTTGGAAGCATAGCCATCCACAGAGGATGAAATATGAGATACAAATGTTCCTATTGGACATGGTTTTACTTATGTACTTATTATTTGATTTATATCCTGCCCTTCCTCCCTACAGGAGTCCAGGGTGGCAAACAAAAGCACTAAAAACACTTCAAAACATCATAAAAACAGACTACAGAACTATTTTTTAAAAAAAGGTTAAAAACATTTTTTTAAAAAAGAAGGTTTAAAAACATATTAAAAAGCAATTCCAACACAGACACAGACTGGAATAAGGTCTCAACTTAAAAGGCTTGTTGAAAGAGGAAGGTCTTCAATAGGTGCTGAAAAGATAACAGAGATGGTGCCTGTGTAATATTTAAGGGGAGGGAATTCCAGAGGCCCTCACCTGCAGAGCGCAGTGATCGACTGGGTATATAAGGGATAAGACAGTCTTTCAGGTATCCTGGTCCCAGGATGCGGCTGAATAACACCATAGCATTGGGGGATGAGATTTCGGACCCTTGGCCTCTCACTTGTGGAGTGCCACAGGGTTCTATCCTCTCCCTCATGCTATTCAACATCTATGTAAAGCCGCTGGGGGCCATCATCAGGAGGTTTGGGCTGCAGTGCCACCAATATGCGGATGACACTCAGCTCTATCTCTCGTTTAAGTCCTCACCGGAGTTGGCTGTGGACACCATGTCCAAGTGCCTGGAATCCGTAAGTGGATGGATGGGGAGGAATAGGCTGAAACTAAACCCCGACAAGACCGAGGTGTTGCTCATGGGAGACAGGAGAAGATTGGGAGATATAGACCTAGTGTTCAAGGGGGTAAGATTGCTCCTGAAAGACCAGGTCCGCAGCCTCGGGGTCATTCTTGACTCCCAGCTGTCCATGGAGGCTCAGATTTCAGCAGTGAGCTGGGCAGCTTGGTATCAATTACATCTGATACGAAGGCTGCAACCCTACCTTCCTGCCCATCTGTTCCCAAGGGTGATACATGCCCTGGTCTCCTCCCGCTTAGACTACTGTAAGGCGCTCTACGTGGGGTTACCCTTGAAAACGGTCCGGAAATTACAACTGATACAGAATGCGGCGGCACGATTGATCAAGAATGGCCGTCACCGTGATCATATCACTCCAGTGTTAGTAGGCCTACACTGGCTACCAGTTGTTTACCGGGCCCAATTCAAGGTGTTGGTGCTGACCTTTAAAGCCCTATATGGTTTCGGCCCAGTTTATCTGAAGGAGCGCCTCCAGCATCACCAATTATGCCGCCTGACAAGATCAGCCATACAAGACCTCTCAGTCCCACCAGTCAAAACAGCGAGGCTGGTGCAGACTAGAGAGAGGGCATTTTCGATTGTGGCCCCCACCCTCTGGAATTCCCTTCCTTTCGATCTTCGCCATGCCCCCTCCCTGATAGGTTTCCGCCGGGCCTTGAAGACCTGGCTGTTCAGGCAGGCCTATGGGATTTCTGGGATGGATTAGTTTTTAATGCTGCTTCAATTTGGAAGAGTGGTGCTGAGACGAATTGTGGTTTTATTGATTTATTATATTGTATGGTTGTATTATTGTACGTCGCCTAGAGTGGCCATTAACTCGGTCAGATAGGTGACTCAGAAATAAAATTTTATTATTATTATTTATTATAGAGGAAATAGAGTTAGACATTATTTTGATTACAGATTGTGAGCTGTCCCCGACATCTTCATCCTTAATTATCATGTTCTAGAATATCTGAGAACCTCCAATGGGAAGCCAAAATATGAGCAAGAGATTCATATTTATTACCCCATTTACAAAGTACTGGCTGGAGTAATTTGATCCACAGATGCTTCCTACTCACTGAATCAAAAGCTGCGGACAAGATGACAAAGCCACAAAATGTTTTGCTTGAATTTTAATATTTTTTTGTATTTTTGATAAGATGGTATGAACTTTGAAGAGAGTTATCAGTGGTACTCTTCCTTTTAAAAAACAACAACAAGAAGACAAGCTAATTTACCAAAAAGAAATCTGGCATAAATTTCAGAGGCCACATCAAGCCAGCTGGTTGGCCCATAGTTTTTTGGTCAGCTTTGCTATCATCTTTATGTACGGAGATTAGTTCCAACCAATGAGCAATTTATCCACTGTGTGACACTTGGGGATATGAATAGTGTGCAAAAAAACAGAAATGGAATTTTAAGACTTTAGGTGGCATAATGTCTTTCCCTTGAGCTGTGACTCTTGACAAATCTCCAGTACTTGAAAATATGAATCTTGGTGGCTCATAATGCTCAGTAAAATATTAGGCAAATGTTGTTGCCCCAAAGATTTTAATCTAAGTGAGAGAAGAATTTTATTCCCTCCCTAACTGCTCCTACCTACACAGTAGTCTCAAAGTCTCTTACACTTCCTCCCACCCCAACTTACCTTTCTTGCTGCTCTGGTGGTGGTGGAATGGAGAAAGATACATTTCTGTCTCCTCTTTGATGTCTGGCATCAAAGCTGCAGCTGTGTACTAGGCATCAGGAGGACTGTGAAGCGTTTGGGAGTCTCATTGGGGTCTCAAAAACAGATACCCAACTCTTTGCAATCTCTACCTTATGATTTATTTCCTGAGTAAGATTTTCAACTGTGTCAAGGATCTAATCGTAGCAAATCTTCTGCTTAATTTATATGCATTCAGTATCAAACCAGTCCCTACAATGCCTCTGGTGTAGCTTCAGTTTGTTGTTGTTATGTGCCTTCAAGTTGATTATAACTTATAGCAACCCTATGAATCAGCGACCTTCAACAGCATCTGTCTTGAACCACCCTGTTCAGATCTTGTAAATTCAGATCTGTGGCTTCCTTTATGGAATCAAGCCATCTCTTGTTTGGCCTTCCTCTTTTTCTACTCTCTTCTGTTTTCCCCAGCATTATTCTATTATTTTGTGAATCATGTCTTCTCATGATGTGTCCAAAGTATGACAACTGCAGTTTTATCATTTTAGCTTCTAATGGTACTGCTGGTTTAATTTGTTCGAACACCCAATTATTTGTCTTTTTCGCAGTCCATGGTATGCGCAAAGCTCTCCTCCAACACCGCATTTCAAATGAGTTGATTTTTCTCTTATCCGCTTTTTTCACTGTCCAACTTTCAGATCCATACATACAGATTGGGAATACCATGGTCTGAATGATCCTGACTTCAGTGTTCAGTGATACATCTTTGCATTTGAGGACCTTTTCTAGTTCTCTCATAGCTGCCCTCCCCAGTCCTAGCCTTCTGATTTCTTGAGTATTGTCTCCATTTTGGTTAATGACTGTGCTGAGGTATTGATAATCCTTGACAAGTTCAATGTCCTCATTGTCAACTTTAAAGTTACATAAATCTTCTGTTGTCATTACTTTAGTCTTTTTGACGTTCAGCTGTAGTCCTGCTTTTGTGCTTTCCTCTTTAACTTTCATCAGCATTCATTTCAAATCGTTACCGGTTTCTGCTAGTAGTATGGTATCATCTGCATATCTTAAATTATTGATGTTTCTCCCTCCAGTTTTCACACCTCCTTCATCTTGGTCCAATCCCACTTTCCGTATTATATGTTCTGCGTATAGGTTAAACAAAAAGGGTGATAAAATACACCCCTGTCTCACACCCTTTCCAATGGGGAACCAATCGATTTCTCCATATTCTGTCCTTACAGTAGCCTCTTGTCCAGTGTATAGGTTGCACATTAGGACAATCAGATGCTGTGGCACCCCCATTTCTTTTAAAGCATTCCATAGTTTTTCATGATCTACACAGGGCCTGTTACATGCCCAAAAAATGTGCATCCGCTGCTTTTTGCAGATCCTTTTAATTTGGACCGTTTACTTGACATTTTACCAACCTGCGTGCATACTACTGCTTTTGCCTTTAACTCTGGATTAAATGGATGCGACAAAAACCAGCATTTGCTTTTAAAATCTGCACCTACTTCTACTGTGTATTACCTTTTAAGCGCCTTTTCTGGCTGCACAGTTTCTTCGCCATTAGATCCTCCCTTTTCTCCGCCCCTTTCACTGTCTCGGGCCGTCATTTTGTTTCCTGCAGTTGACGAAGCAACTTCCGGTTGCTCTCGCCTTCCTTTCTCCCATTTACTCTCACTTCCCCCCCAATACATTTCCTCTCCCGCTCCTTTAAACAAAATCACACACCCCACCCCTTCATCGAGGGTAGCAGGGCTGGAGCTCATAAAATTCCTTCCTCGGAGCTGTGATTTTGGCACTGTTGTTTACGTCTAGCGTGTGTGTGTGCGAGAGAGAGTGTGAGAAAGTGTGTGTGTGGAGGACCTCTTCTGCCTCGTAGCATCCCTCTGCTCCCCCCCAGCTGGATCTCTCCCCCCCCGCTTGGGCTGATACATGTTCCCTTTTCGCAGCCACGGCGAGAGTAGGCTGGCGAAGGCACCGCTGGGGTAAGGGGAAAGGGGAGCTGCCTTGGTGTCTCATCCCAGCATCTGCTCCACTCATGGAGAGCGATAATATAAAACAGTCAATGCTTCCTTTAGTAGCTGCTTTTAATGTCTCTCTAAAGATAATTGTTTTGGGGGTTTTTTGTTTCCCAGAACGCATGCTGAGGCTTGTCCCAGGGTGCCAAAGGCACACCGACCTCACGCAGGGACAGCCTAACAGACACAGGTGGGAGTGATTCCCTTTCTTTCAAGCGCCTATTCCTTCGTTTAGGGAAACACTGCCCCTTCCTCGCCTCCTCAGTTAACATGCTAATGTGTGGGCACGGCAACAACAAAATGCTGATAGCAATAAATGAGCATGCGTGTGAATGCTACAAAGAAAAACAGCCACTTTATTCGTAGTGAGGGCAGAAGTATGTGAACTGTCAAAATCGATCACGATGGAAAAAGCAGCATGTTTAACATGGATCTGGGGTCCCATGTAAACAGCCCCACAGTCAAAGGCTTTGCTGTAGTCTATAAAGCACAGGGTGATTTTCTTCTGAAATTCCTTGGTCCATTCCATTATCCAACATATGTTTGCTACATGATCTCTGGTGCCTCTTCCCTTTCTAAATCCAGCTTGGACATCTGGCATTTCTTGCTCCATATATGGTAAGAGCATGGGATATTAATGCAATAGTTCGATAATTACTGCATTCCCTGGGATCCCCTTTCTTTGGAATTGGCATGTATATTGAACGCTTCCAGTCTGTGGGCCATTGTTTATTTTCCACATTTGATGACAAATTTTAGTCAAAAATTGGACAGATTCAGTCTTAGTAGCTTGTAGCAACTCTATTGGTATGTCATCTATTCCTGGTGATTTGTTTCTTCCAAGTATTTTAAGAGCAGCTTTCACCTCACATTCTAAAATTTCTGGTTCTTCATCATGCGGGTCCTCCTTGAATGAATCTGTCATCCTTGCATCTCTTTTATAGAGTTCTTCAGTGTATTGCTTCCATCTTCCTTTTATTTCATCTCGGTCAGTCAGTGTGTTCCCCTGTTGATTATTCAACATCCCTTTAATTTCCCTTTAATTTCTCTAATCTTTTGGAATAGGCCTCTTGTTCTACCCTTTTTGTTGTCCTCTTCTATTTCTATACAATAACGATTGTAATAGTTCTCTTTGTCTCCATGTACTAGTCGCTGTATAGTTGCATTTAGGGTTCTAACCTTGTTTCTTTCTCCTTTTTCTTTTGCTTTCCTTCTCTCTTTAATCATTTTAAGAGTTTTTTCAGTCATCCATTGAAGTCTTTCTCTCTTTTTAACAAGAGGTATTGTCTTTTTGCATTCCTCCATGATAATGTCTCTGACTTCACTCCATAGTTCTTCTGATTCTCTGTCAACTAAGTTGAAAGCCTCAAATCTGTTCCTTATTTGATCTTTATATTCTTCTGGGATGTTACTTAAATTGTATTTTGGAATTATGATTGCTTTGTTCTTCTTTAGCTCTACTCTGATTTTCAATATTGCCAGTTCATGATCTGTACCGCATTCTGCTCCTGGTCTTGATTTTGCAGAAAGTATGGAACTTCTCCATCTTCTGCTATCAATTATGTAATTAATTTGATTCCTATATTGACCATTTAGTGATGTCCTGTACTTCTGCGTAAAGTCTCTCCAATTTCTCTTCTTCTGCATTTGCCGTTAGAGCATAGACTTGGATTATGGTTATGTTAATAGATTTCCCGTTAAATCTCATTGATATCACTCGCTCAGACCTTGCATCATAGCTCTTAATTGTTTTTGCAACATCACTTCTCACTATTAAAGCAATCCCATTTCTTCTTAATTTATATTTTGTAGTTGCCTGATTGGAAATGTCCCATTCCCATCCATTTTAATTCGCTCACACCAAGTATTGTAATGTTGATATGTTCCAGTTTTTGCTTGACAATTTCTGATTTTCCCTGGTTCATACTTTTCCCATTCCATGTTGCTATTGTGTGCGTCATACAACTCCGGACTATCCTTTTGCATCTGTGTGCATCAGCCTTCATTTCGGTTTTGACCCAGCTGTGTCATTAGTCACAGCGCTACCCGTACTTGTCCTTTGTTCTTCCCAGTAGTTTGTTGAGTGCCTTCTGACCTGGGAGTCTCATCCTTGAGCACTATCTCGTTGCATTTTGGATACTCTGTTCATAGGTTTTTCATGGTAAGAGGTATTCAGAGGTGGTTTCCCATTGCCTTCCTCTGAGTTTGGATGCATCTTAGTCTGGTGTCTCAGTTTTGACCATTCTGCCTTGGGTGACCCTGCCAGGAGTCTAGCCTCTTGGTCGAGACTCCTGATGGCATTGCCCTCAGCTTCTTCAACACTCTCAAACCCTCTCACCACATTCAGGTATGCATCCTAGAGGGGGTTAGCTTCAGTAGTTTAGTATATAGAGTGTAGTTCTAATTTCCAGGGAGAGCCAGTGTGGTGTAGTGGTTAAAGTGTTGGACTACAACCTGGGAGACCAGGGTTCGAATCCCCACATGAAGCTCACTGGCTGACCTTGGGCCACTCACTGCCTCTCAGCCTCATGAAAACTCTGTTGATAGGGTCACCATGTCAGAACCAACCTGAAGGCAGTACATTTACATTTCTAATTTACAATTTTGTCATAGCATGTAAATGGTTATCCAAGGGGAGAGAACGTATCACTGGTCAGCAATTCAAGAGACATTAGAAATTGTCTCCATTTTATCTTGCAAATTAGAATTTCATTTAATATGCTTGGATCTTTGAATAAAATAACCCACCATTCAACTTGCTGGTGCTACTTGAGCAAGACCGTTAATCACTATTTTAAGAGGTTGTTAAGCACTACCTGGCTTATCTCAGTCTCAAACTGCTGGGTAATAAAGCTGAGGTCAAAGTATCATCAATTACAATTTCCTTCTGCTGAAACCAAAGTATACTGACATTCCAGATCACAGGTAATATTTGTATTCCAAATTCTAAATTGATATTTAAAGACTAAAGTGTGACCTTATGCATGTAAATTCTCTGTTAAGTGGGACTTACTCCAACATAAGTACACATTGGATTATGATCCAGTTTGTAAAAATAAATGCCTAGCTTATTGATCATAACATTATTGCACAATACTCAAAAACATCTGAAAAAAACCCCAACATTTTACAAATGTCATAATCAAATGAACCAATTTGTCCATTAAAGTTCCCCTAAAAGAGAATATGAGGATCTGGGGTAAATTAGTGGTGTTATCTAACTCATACAAATATCTAAAAAACCTTCTTGCTTCTCTAGTAATAATATAAATATCGATCAAATACAAACAAATCAGAAATTTCCATTCTGATTTGAACTTTAATCATCATCCATTTAGCACCATCTTTAATGGAAGTCATGATAGCTGGTGCACCCCTATCATGACTCCCTCTTACCAGTTCTGATAGAAGGCACTAACCATGAAGTAACAATCCTGAACAATCCAGCTCATTTGGATAAAAAAAACCAGGCAAATAAAGGTTTAATCTAAATGTTTGTAAAATCTCTGACAATGACTTCATTTAGCCTGGTTTCAGTATTCCAAGGAAATACCGTAAATTATATACCGAAGTTGCACAATAGTCAGGGTAGAGACACACTTGCGATTGCACTGGTTTTAGTGCATCTCCAGCTCTGTTTCCTGAAGCTAGACACAATATTAGTCAAACTCCACCCCTTTTTACTCCAAAACATGGGAAAATGCAGCTCCAAAGGGTTCTCCATAAAAACAGCTTTGAAGATGAAATCAAAACTGTTTGGTAGATCAACACTCATTGCCACTCTGTGGGATGTCCAACAGCTTTGCTGTCGGTTGGGCAGAGACAGTGATTGACCAATGCTTTGCTGTGGGTGGTCCCAAAAGGTTGGAGATCAGCAGCGGGGAAGGGAGATGTGTCCAGGCATGGGTAAATGCATTTTAAACCAGAGCCAGAGAAAATGGTTTGCCTGCTTTTGAAGCAGCTAGTATGTCTGCAGCCTAATATAAGGAAATTATTCATCAAAACCTATATTCTCCCCCATATAAATGCTGTCTGGAGGAAATCTGGGGCAGCATGTTTTCAGAAGTACCCACTATTGTTCTAAGATTGCTTGATGAAGAAAATGAGGGATCACCTGTCAAGAAACATTAACAGAGCCAAATGCTCAATTTATTTCTTCCAGAGTCCTCTGAAGTAGACTGACTTTCTCAGCTTGGAAACTTCATGTCCAACACAAGGGGGGGGGAAACAGGTGACACCAAATGTGGCAACAAAGCCCTTACCAAGAACCCCTAATACAATGAAGTTGCTAGCAATCTTAGCATATCACACAGTCTCCCAGTACCAAAGGAACTCCAAATGCAGTTGCTGCTTTGCCTGACTTAACTTGAGGCCAACCTAGAGAAATAGATGTGCCAGGGAGGAAGCAGGATATAATAGCTGTCTCCTAGTGTCCTGATCCATGGGGATGCCCACCACAAGTGATGGTCCAGGCAAGAGAGAGGTCAATAGTCCAAAGCAGACAGGAAGGCAAGGCAAATGAGGATCAGCGCCTTGGAGAATGACTAAGGTGTGTGTTTCAGGACCACAGTTAATATTCCTGCAACTAAGGCAAAACATACAAGTTGTCTTAGCACAGACCTGAACCATGGCAGATCTTGATAGCCTGGGCTAGG
Source organism: Rhineura floridana (assembly GCF_030035675.1). Lineage (NCBI taxonomy): Eukaryota > Metazoa > Chordata > Lepidosauria > Squamata > Rhineuridae > Rhineura > Rhineura floridana. Next base: position 140,992,387 of record NC_084481.1, on the reverse strand, counting down.
TACTCATTGACTAGAGACCCCACTCCCCTGCATGGTGCATGTGGCCAGGTAAAGCCACAGTGCCTTCTGTTGGATGTTGTATCTGGCGCAAGCAGATGCCCAGGATGCAGAACAGTATAGTGACAGGCTAGATGCCAGTTGAAGCAATGAGCCGGACAAGCAATAAGTTTTAAGAGTCACTTTACTGACAATATATCACAAGCTCTCTCTGTACAAACTCCTCGACCCCCACACTCACAAGTGTCTGCTGGCCCTCTATATAGATAAGGCCAGCTGCCCGAGCCTAGGTTTCTTAGCAACGTGTCCTTGAAGATGGCTTGAGCTCTGCCAACTTTCGCTGCTAAGTCACGTAGCTCACTTGTGGAAATTTAACCTCTGCTTTCTCGGTTTAATAGCCAACACCTTCCTCTGCAGCTATTGGTTTTCTCTAAGCTCTAGGGTTTCAAACTGTGAGGATATCTCCTCAGGGCTCTCTTGTTCCTCCAAGGAGTCTGTGAACCAATTACTGGAACCTCAGGGTTCATTGAAGGAGAGGTAGATGACCATGGCTCCAGATTGTATGGACTAGGAAGTGGATCCATCTCCTCCTCGGGGCTGCTGTTGGAGGACTCTGCCTCCTTGGATTCCTAGTCTAGAACCATGACACCTAGAAAGGCATTTCAGTAGATAATGGTAAAAGAAAACATAGGCAGATGGTTGATACCTATCTCAGGTAAGAGATAGGGCCCTCAGTGTCACACACAGTCTCTTACCCAAGCATTTCCTTGAAGGCATCTGCCTCTTCAAGGGGCAGGGCAGAACATATGGAAAAACTCAACCCTTTATTTATTTTAGGAATTGATACCCCACCTTTCACATATGATTCAGTCTCTTACCTCTGGCTGTCCTTGAAGGTAGCAGCTTTTTAATAAAGGTTCTAGGGTAAGGGGATGGAGCAGAGCAGGTGGGAAAGTTAAGCCCCTGATGTCACATATAGTCCATCTTTCTTTCCAAGAAAAGGTTTAAATAGCTGAAATATGGATAAGACTCCACATGAAACTGGTTAGTGACCTTCTGAGGACTCCTGTTATGCCTGTTCCACAACTTTTCTCTGAAGGCTTTCACTGCGCATGTGTAACTGCTTCTGCACTCCAACATAGTTGCAAGTGGCACATCTGAATAGCAGATTAGCTGTGGTTTTGATTAGCATAGAAGCTGTATATCCTTTGTTTCTCAATCCTGGCCAAAACCTAAACATCTTCTGCAGAACCAAGTCTCCGTAATATTTTATCATGGGATCCTCCATATGTATACTGACATGCTACATTAAAGAAAACTTGGTATGGTGGATTTGAACAGAGTAACGTTCTGTGGGTGGGGAAATCTACCCTCAGATGTAACCATTTTACCATGAAGATTAATGTGGTGTCCATGGAGTCAGCCACATGTTCATTCTTGTTCCTTTGGCTCCATTGTATCATCATGATTTGTAGTTACAGATGCTGAGAAACCAAAGGATTTCAAGTTTAACATGAGTCCTATTCAGTATTTTTGTATAACTTTAAAAATAAAGTACTGTTGTAGTGTCACTGTTTGAAAACACCTTGCTTACTTATGAATTGGAGATGGCTTGTAATCATTCCTTTCAGTGTTGCTCACTGACAGAACTCTAAATTTTTCAACTCTTCAATCTCCATACTTTTGGGGTTTGTGCTATTTGACATATGTTTGAGCTTAACAATCGGATCTCTCTGTCTCTCTATGTGTGCGCGCGCACGTGTGTGCGTGTGTTTGTGGTGCAGTAGCTAGATTGGTGGACTAGGACCTGGGAGGCCAGGGTTCAAATCTCCACTCTATGTGACACTGGGCACTCACAGGTGTAACCTGTTACAGGGTTGTTATGTAGATAAAATGGAGAGGAAGAGAATCATGGAAGATAAAATGGAGAGGAATAAAAACCACCTTGATGAAACATGGGATATAAATGCAATAATAATGATTATTCTCCTTTAAAAGAAAAAATGATACTGAATCAAATAAGGGAGATCTAGTGCATGGCATGTAAAAGAATGCCTAAAATTCCTAAACTACAGATGAGACGACACAGAAAGAATGGACACCTAGCTCCTTGCTCTGAAGGCTTTCATGAGAAAATGTCTGAATATGTAGTGACAACTTCACAATCTTCATCATTCACTCTAAAGAGCAAAGTCAGTGCCCCCATTTCAATAGACATGGAGCCAAAATTGGCCCATTGAGAAACAAAAGGGAGGTATCTGCATGTTCAGGGGAAACCCAAGGTTTTTCAGAAGACCTAGATGATGTTGAAATGAATTTTTTTTAATACAGCATTAAAAACAATTAGAAACAACCTAAAATCACAAAATAGGATGGATCCTAAAAATACATGCCTCAGGTATCAAAGGCCAGGGTGCTTCTTCAACTTCGCTTCTTAAGTACAGCGAACTTGCCAGACGTACCTCAGGGAGGATGGAGTTCCACAACTTAGGGGCTGTCACAGAGAATGCCCTCTCCCAGGCCACCACCCCTTGAACTTCTGAGGGCTGTGAAACTTCCAAAAGGGCCCTCTCTGTTGATCTCAACACCTGAGAGTGTCTGCAGGGAAGGAGACAGGCTTTCAGATATTTGGGACCTAAGTTATTTATGGCTTTAAAAACTAATATGAGCACCTTAAATTGGGCCCGGAAATGGAATGGCAATCAATGCAGCTGTTTTAAAACAGAGGTCATATGAGATCTAAAGCGAACCCCAGCCAGTAATCTGTGTGCTGCATTTTAGACCAGTTGAAGTTTCAGAGTTGTCTTCAAGGGCCACCCAAAGTAGAACACATTGCAATAATCCAATCAGGAAGTTACCAGAGCATGGAGTACTGTGGCCAATTCATCTCTGTCCAAACAGGGCCAAAGCTGGCAATCCATCGGGAGCTGGAAAAAGGCACTCCAAGCCACTGAGGCCACCTGAGCCTCCAGTGACAATGTTAAGAAGTGCTGAATCTAGATTTTTCACTACTTTTTACTGAAAACAATTATTCCTCTAACACCACTGCCCATCTATCCCCACTCTTCATACTGTTGCCGGTTTTCATTCCATTCCATTATTTGAACTCACACACACAGAGATCCAAATGAACTTGGAATAAATTGGAAATGTAATAAATTATGGATAATGAGCAAATAAAATGCCAAACCTGAGATTGTGCTTTCTTTTCTTATTTGGAAAGATCACAATACTTTCATAAGGAAAACACACACACATACACAAATTATTTACACATTTTACATTTTATTTGCCCATTATGCATAATTTATTCTGCTTCCAGTATAAAGTTCATTTGATTTTTTGGGTTTTGGCAAAGATTGGGGAAGCACAATACAGAGATTACTCTGAGCCCTATAATTGCAACCTGTCACACCAGAGATTAATCTGCAAGACCCATAGCTTCCAACTTGCACAACTTTGCATGAATTTGCTTGTTCCAATCAACTTTGAGTCTTATTTCTCACAGTCACTGATGGCCCATCTTTGCCAAAAAAGAAATATATATTTTCCAAAACATTGCTCTCCAGATTTCATTGCTTAGCATCTATTTTTATCCAATGCTGTACAGAAGTTATACATGAGTGACTTCAGATGTCCACTAAGAGTTGTTAACATTTATTTTTGCAGTCAACTCAACAGTGGCTGTTCCTGTGAAACTACACAATGTCAAGAGGGTCTCTCACACTGAAATCAAGCACCTTCCTTTGAGCAATCTGCAAACATTTACTGAGACCAAGGTGACTATAGAGTAGGACTCGGTTAAAGTCCAATGGCTTGGATCCAGACTTGGCTAGTTATGTTTGACTCCCATTGAAATCAATTGGAGCTGTTTGTCATGACTGAAGTATTACTTTCTTAGCCTGGAACCAACTCAATATATCCTACTACATACTGTAGTTACTACAAAAGTCAGAGTGTATTGGGAAGAAAAACCTGGTCATTTGGACATATTCAAACCACTATCCAGAAGTCCTGCTTTGCAAGTGGATTTCTATTGTGCAAGCAGACAGACATCATTGGATGTCACCTAGTAAATTTAAATCCTGCATTTTCGTTTCATTTTGGTTTTCAGAAACTAGAGGAAATTGAACATTACAGATGTTTCAGAAGTCAATCTAAATTTATGAAGAACAGAAAATGTTCATTCCATGTGGACTGTTGAAGTGAAGTCAATATTTTGTTTCCTCATTCTAATATTTACTTCCATTCCCACTCCCCACCCTCAGCTGATGAAACCAGTTGCAAGACTTCTGGGTATTTTGTAGGGAGACAATGAAATCTATATGGGATACCCCTCCCAACAATAACAGATGTAATTAATACATTGATTGACATGCCTGAGCTGTAGTATCCAAGGCTTTGCTAGCTGGTTAGACAAGAGATGGATATTCAGTTAGTTACTCTGAAATGATGTGACCGAAAAGCTATATTTATGTTTTATGCTGTTTCTCAAATACACATAAGGTAATTTTGTATTTATTTACTTTATGTTGACAGGTTCTCCAGTGTCTCAGACAAGCCATAAAGTTCACTGGGTGACCTTGGGCTGGTCACTGTCTCTCAGCCTAACCTATTTGGTTGGGTTGTTGTGAGGATAAAATGAGGAGGGAGCGAATCAGTATATGTCATCTGGAGCTCCTTGGAGGAAAGGTGGGATGTATATATAACAATAAATAATATAATAAATAAATAAATAAGTGGAAACAGCAATCAAGGAGGGCAGACCAAACAAACAAACAAACCCTGCATTCCTGGATGAAAAAGAAGTAAATAGTGAAGGTGAAGCAGATGATGACTTTTTAAAACTTTAATGGAAATCAACGGAGATCAAAAATCAGCTGTCCAGGGGCCAAGAAGTTGAGACTTGCTTATCTGAGATGTTATCACCTATGAAAAAAGTATTTATCCCTATGACATAAGCATTTCCTCATCTGCCCATGTAGAGCAATTGTTCAGTGACGCAGCTTAATTCTGCAAGACAGAAAAGGAAAATTGGCAGATGCATATTTTGAAATGCAGCTTTTGCTGGTTTGCATTTTTGTTTTTTACCATTCTCGATCACTTAATGAGAAGAAAATTTTATTAAAAATTATCAAAGGGGAGAAAAATGTAGTGAAATGTGATGTTGTGCTTACTTTACTTTTCAGGTGGCCAAGAGGTGTTTGTATCTTTTCTTCCATTCTGCACATTATCTCAGTAGTGGTCTGCACTTTGCTGCCTTCCTGGGTGCCTACACTTCAATCAAAGCCTAGGGGAGGACATCATGAGGTAACTCCTCCTGTGGTGCTTCTTCACATCATGGGCAGCCAGGGAGGCTGCAGAGTGCTGGAGAAATGTTTACTGGAAAGAAACCCCCATCACTTTTGGCCACCTCACATGATAAAGCTCAAAACCCCACATCTTTCAAAATTCTAATGGAGTTCTAAAGTGCCCTGAGAATGAGAGAGAAAAATGGAAGCTGTTTTTGCAGAGGAAGAAAACCTTTGAGAAACTGGATGGCAAATTTCAGCATTGCACTAGTGGAAATAGCTTTCATTTGTCACCTGGCTATGAATATCTCTTTTCTGGTTATTTATTTATTTATTTTATTTGTTAGTCGCTTTTCTTCATAAAAAGAATCCAAATCAACATACAATAAAAAGATTAAAACCAATATAAAACCAACACACATAAAAGTTAAAAAACACAGTACATGGATAGTGGAACAAACGTGCTCCAAAGCCCTCCAAAAACTCCAAAAATGGAGAAGAGGAATGTTTTTACATGGCATCTAAAGATAGATAATGATGGTGCTAGAAGTGCCTCTCTGGGGAGAGTGTTTCATAAGTGGGGGGCCACCACTGAGAAGACCACCACTGTTGCCATCCTCCTCTCCTTCCTCAGAGAAGGCACACAAAGAAGGGCCTCAGATGCTGAATATATGCTGTACCTATGATATATTTATTTTAACAAGTATTTCTCTTGGAGAGGGGGGTAAATTGTTATTTTGAAAACTTGAGGAGGGCAAGTTCTGAGTAAATTTGTGGGCTTAGGAAAAGAAATCCATTCTTTGAATTTGAAAATGAAAAGTAATGCTAATAAGCAATTCACTATGTTGCATGCATTTCTCACAAATCAACAGTTACTTCTCTTGTTAACTTACCTTTTAACTAGTTGAAAAGGTGGAAATATTTAACTTTTAACTTAACTCAAGTTAATTTTAAAGGCTGCTAACTTTTAAGCTTAACTAGTTAACATTTTCATTAACTTTTCCCATGACTGCAATTCAGGGACCATGTTCCTGAAGTTCTTATCCACTTGCAGACTTTATATGGTGACACACCAGAAACATTTCATCCTAACAGGTCCCAAACTTGTTTAAATCCAAACTAAACATTTTAAACCAAATCACTCTTCTTGCATATTTGTCCAATTCATGCTCTAGCTACTTTGGAGCGGGGTGACATGAGGGGAACCTTTTGTTTGCTGGCTGAAGAGAGACCAGATGGAAGAACAAAACTCAGGTACAACGCAGTTGTCTACATTCGGTCTATTGGTACTAATATGGATAATAATTTTGAAGAAGGGATGGATAGATTTCGTCCTCACAGAGACCCATACAGTATATTACTTAGGAATATATGTCACAAATTTCAATGAGGTTTACTCCTGAGTAAGTGGGTGGAGGATGTCAGCCTTAGTTACCACAAGGCAAGCCTACCCAGACATGTCATTTTATTATGTAGAATTTTATTTATTTATTGTGTTTATATACCGTCCCATAGCCAAAGCTCTCTGGGCGGTTTACAGTAACTAAAAACATTAAAAACAAATATACAAATTTAAAACACATCTTCTAAAATCAAGTTAAAACACAATTTAAAAAATTTAAAACAATTTAAAAACACATGCTAAAATGCCTGGGAGAAGAGGAAAGTCTTGACCTGGCACCCAAAAGATAACAGTGATGGTGCCAGGCACACCTCGTCAAGAAGATCATTCCATAATTTGGGGGCCACCACTGAGAAGGCCCTCTCCCTTGTTGCCACCCTCCCAGCTTCCCTCGGAGTAGGCACCCAGAGGAGAGCCTTAGATGGTGAGCATAGTGTATGGGTGGGTTCGTATCGGGAGAGGCGTTCCATAAGGTATTGTGTCCCAAGCCGTGTAAGGCTTTATAGGTTAAAACCAGCACCTTGAATCGAGCTCGGAAACATACAGGCAGCCAATGCAAGTGGGCCAGAATTGGTTTTATATGTTCGGACCGTCTGGTCCCTGTTACCAATCTGGCCGCTGCATTTTGCACAAGCTCCAGTTTCCGAGCCATCTTCAAAGGCAGCCCCATGTAGAGTGCATTGCAGTAATCTAACTTGGAGGTTACCAGAGCATGGACAACTGAAGCCATGTTATCCCTCAATCAATCAATCAATCTTTATTTTTACCCCGCCCTTTTTCCAAAACTGGAACTCAGGGCGGCTTACAAATAAAAACTACACATAGGTAAAAAAACATACAAAAATATACAATTAAAATAGAATTAAACTATTCGTAACATTAAAACCATAAACATACACTTAAAATACTAAGACAATTTAAAACTTTAAGAATAGGACCATAGAACAATACAACAGACCTTATGAGGCCCTATCCAGACCTTATGAGGACATCCCTGTCCAGATAGGGGCGCAGCTGGGCCACCAACTGAACTTGGTAGAAGGCACTCCGTGCCACCTAGGCTACCTGAGCCTCAAGTGACAGAGATGGTTCTAGGAGAACCCCCAAGCTATGAACCTGCTCCTTCAGGGGGAGTGCAACCCCATCCAGGACAGGTTGGACATCTCCCATCCGGTCAGAAGAACCACCCACTAGCAGCATCTCAGTCTTGTCTGGATTGAGCCTCAGTTTATTAGCCCTCATCCAGTCCATTGTCGCAGCCAGGCACCAGTTCAGTACCTGAAGAAGATGAAAAGGAGAAATACTGATGGCAACATGCTCCAAAGCTCCGGATGACCGAACCCAATGGTTTAATGTAGATGTTGAACATCATGGGGGACAGAACTGACCCCTGTGGAACTCCATACTGGAGAGTCCAGGGTGCCAAGCAATGTTCCCCAAGCACCACCTTCTGGAGCCGACCTGCCAGGTAGGAGCGGAACCACTGCCATGCAGTACTTTCCGCTCCCAACTCAGCCAGTCTTCCCAGAAGGATACCATGGTCCATGGTATCGAAAGCCGCTGAGAGATCAAGAAGAATCAACAGAGTCACACTCCCCTTGTCTCTCTCCCAACAAAGGTCATCATACAGGGTGACCAAGGCTGTTTCCGTGCCAAAACCAGGCCTGAAACCCGACTGAAATGGATCCAGATAATCGGTCTCACCCAAGAGTGTCTGGAGCTGGCCTGCAACCACTCATTCAAGGACCTTGCCCAGGAATGGAACATTTTGCCCAGGAATAGAACAGTTTTTTGTTTTTAAATGGTTGATTTTATCTATGTTTGGGGATTTTTATCAGAGCTTGGAAAAGTTACTTTTTTGAACTACAACTCCCATCAGCCCAATCCAGTGGCCGTGCTGGCTGGGGCTGATGGGAGCTGTAGTTCAAAAAAGTAACTTTTCCAAGCTCTGATTTTTATTATGCTTACTTGTTTTAAAAGTCTGCTGATTTTATCAGCATTATGACTGTTTCACATTATTTTATGTAAACGGCTTAGAGATTTTTGTTTTTGTTTTGGATTAAATAGTATATAAATCTTGTGAAATAAATAAGTTCAATCCATAAATTCTGGATGTAGTAGCAAAATAGGTGCCACTGACAGATGTTGAGAAGGCACTTTGGGTTCATGTAGTCTGTAGTCTGATCATTCTATCATATGATGTATTATTCATCAATACCTGTAATGGGTGAGAAAGAATACTCTGTTCTGGAATGTGCTATTCTGGAGGGCAGAATTAATTGTTTTTCATTGTTGTTATGCAGTATTGCTGAAAACCCTAGTTGTTGAACCAAATATCCTATGACCATTGTTGTCAGGCCCAGGATGTGACTCAGGAACCAGACCAACGGCTGTAGTTAATTCGTGTTTTGTTAGGGTAATGTCCAAACAAAGACTGCGTTTTCTCATGAAGCAATACAGGGATACAGGTCCTGCGGCATTGGGAGAAAGTTGACAGAGCAAGGGACTTCTTCCCGCCTGTTCTTTAAGAAGGGGCCAAACGGGCACGCAATCTTTCGCTCCTCCTTAACTGCCCCTCAGGTACTGCCCGCCTTCCCCCCCTTCTCTCCTGTCTTTTCAGCTGTCTGCGTGTGCGCGGTGAGGGGGGAAGCATCACCCCCTCCTCTTCTGAAGTTTCCGATTCCAGGATGGGGGATAGGGGAGGGGCTGATGGTAAACTGCCTCCCCGCTTTTCGGCTGTGAGCAGCCCTCCCTCTTTCCCCTCTTGCTCTGAGCCTGAAAGAGGGGGAGGCGTGAGAATGTCCAGGGAGGGCTCAGGCTCCCCGTCGCTAAGCGACCTTATCACTGGCAGTTCCTCTGTTTCGTCTTCGCTCCAAAGGGGGGAAGTTCCTCCCCCTTCCCTCTGCCATCCATCCGAATACTCTTCTCCCAACTCTCCGGGATCCAGCTCCCCAGGATTGGGACCCCAGCTCTGCCTTCCGACAATTGTTTTCTTTCCAAACAGCATGTTAGGCTGCATGAGACTATTGGAGCCTTTGGAGAGACATGTAATTATTGGTAGCTCCACTATGAGAACACAGGAGTGGACCTGGCAGTCATCAGGGAGCTATCATTGCCTGTGCCACCAGCACTGAGTAGACCACCAGGGTGGTGTAGATAAACATGGCAGGACTCAGGAGGGATTTCTGGATACAGGACCAAAAGGAGGGCTGTGATATATCTTATTTATCTTGAAATCGGGACTGAACTTTCTTACCGACTGCTACTGATTGCGGAAGTAAGCTACAGAGATAAGGTTACAATTCAATTAAAGATTGCCTGTAGATATTTAGAACACACATGTCTGTAAGAAGGTGAAGGAAACACTCATTGCTCAGGGTTGTCAAATTCACTGGAAATAGATGGATTCCAGTTTTAATCCTAGCCTGTGGGCTGTGTATGTGTTTGTAAGTTTGCGTGCACGCAGAATTTTCTTCTTTTATTGCCATTGTTGCACTCAGTTTAGATTAGGCTGGAGACAGATAATAGTTTTTAATAGTTGCAAATGGCTAAAGAGAGCTTTCACTTCCCAAGGTGCAAACATGTATTTATTGTGTCTAGTTCTGTCTTTCCTTTCTCACCCAGTTTGCAGGGTTTTGCATTATTTTGCATTTTTTTAAAAAAAAAACCTTTATCAGAAGTGAAAGCAATTAAGAGTACACAGCATACAGAAACAATCCATCTTTCAAACTTGCCAACGTTTCTGAAAGAAACATTGTCTTTCTGCAACCTTAGATGGCTTTCAGATACCATCAAATGACAAAACCCAATCCAAGGAGCCATACTTAATCCAGACAAACCAGGGATAAATTTGGTCAGTAGGAAATCCAACCTGAGATAATTCTGTTATTCCACATGTTCTGGATAGGGTAGATTATAGGGTAGATCAGTTTTGCAGTCTGGGACCACTTCTGGACCTAGTCTTCCTCCTGGAATTGCAGCTTGCATCAGTGGCCAGAAAAGCATTCACACAGTTTGTCTCTTTCACAAGAAGGCAAAACTTGTCACCAAATTTGGTGACTTCCAGGTTGAGCTATTGCAATATGCTCTATCTTGAGTAACCAGAAACTGCATTTGATTCAGAATGCTGTTGCCAGAATCTTAATGGGACATGTTATTAGGGTAATTCAGATGACCCCCTCACTCATTCACTCATGCCATTGTTACACTCACTGGAGACAGATAATAGTTTTTAAGAGTTGCAAATGGCTGAAGATAGTAGGGTTGTGGAGCTTATGGCTAGCTACATCCTTGCCATCCCATAGCCAACATGTGAAAGGTTCTACATGTGTACCATGTGTACTGCACATAGACCTCTTCCATGCAAGGGAGGACCTGTGTGGTGTAGTGGATCAAGCATTGGACTAGGAGCTGGGAAACCAGGGTTCAAATCTCCACTCTGTCATGAAGCTCACTGGGTGACCTTGGGCTAGTCACTGTCTAGGTTGCTTTTAGGTTAAAATCAGGAGGGAGAGAACTATGTTCATATACCACCTTGAGCTCCTTGGAGGAAAAATGGGAGATGATGATGATTGGGCCTCACATATCCCATATGCATAGGGGATGGAGCGGGCAGGATTAACCTATGCTGCCCTGTGGTCCTCAGACATTCATTTGAACTGTCCTATTCAGAACATGGGGCTTCCACTGCTATTTAATCTTCATTGACTCCTAGTGAATTTCCAGTCCCAATTCAAATTGCTGGTTGTTACATTTAAAGCCATATATCAGGGGTGTGGAAACATTTTGAACCCAAGCGCCACATTTCCTTCTGGGCAACCTTCTGAGGGACTCATGCCAGTGGTAGGCAGGGCCAGAGGTAAAAATTGGGTGGATCAAGAAGTGTGAATTCTACCTTTGTACAGTAGGCTAGTTTCTACACACCTCCTCTTTACCCTCCATCCAGAGAAGCAAGAGGCAGTGTCACAGCTCAGGGCTACATCCCAGCCAGGCAAACACATGTGGGGTACCAGTGAGGGATGTGGCCTGAAGAGAGTTCCAAAGGCCAAATAGAAAGACCTCCAGGGCTGCATTTGGCCCCCAGGCCTGAGGTTATCCATCCCTGCCATATATAGCTTAGGATCCAGGGTACCTGAAATACCACCCACTCTCACATGATTCTCCATGTTTCTTAAGATATTTTACTTCACATCCCACAAGCATTTGAGGTGCATAGGAGAGAGTTTCTTGTTAATTATACAGCCACGAGAGTGGCTGTATACTATAGCCAGCATGGATTTTTCACATTCCGCAATGTTAAATGGAAAATACCCCCGCATGCCATTCTGATGCTTCCCATAAGCTCATTTCAAAACAAAACCTTACAAAACTTATAGTTCTGAACTCAGAAACACTTGCTTAACAACCCTGTCAGTTTTCATGGCAATACACAAAACAGTCAGAGAGAATTGAGAGTTCAAAGTCTAAAAAGAGAGAGAAAAACCTCAGAGCCCTTTTGGTCTTTTTTCTGCCAGAGTTCTCATAATATGTTGAAATTCATTAAAAATCAACCATGTTCACAGAGTACCTGTAATCCTAATACTGACCTTGCCCCATACTCTGACCTTCATCTACTGCTGTTTAAAAGTTAAAAAAATGCCTGGTTGATTTTTAATTAATTTAAGAAATTTTGGCTGGAAGCCTACTATAACACGGGGCATGCTCAGTAAGGACCAACTGTCAGTTTTCTAAAAGCCTCACAGACTTGATTTCACTTGAGACAGTTATGGCTTCCCTCAAAGAATCCTGGGAAGTGTAGTTTGTGAAGGGTGCTGAAAGGAGACTCCTATTCCCCTGAGAGAATGGTTAAAAGTCAGCCACTCTGATTGAAGGTCTGTGAGAGGAACAGGGTGTCTCCTAGCAACTCTCAGCACCCTTCACTAACTACACTTCCCAGGATTCTTTGAGAGAAGCCATGATTGGCTTTGAGCCATGGCTCTGAGAGAAGCCATGATAAATTATTTTAAATTGTTTTTAAAAGGTGTATTTTTAAATTTGTATATTTCTTTTTATTGTTTTTAGTTATTGTAAACCGCCCAGAGAGCTTCGGCTATGGGGCGGTATATAAATACACTAAATAAATAGATAAATAAATAATGATTGTCCAAAGTGTAATAGAGGCCTGGTGTGGATGTGGCCAGGGACAGCTTTGTTTTAAATTTGGGTGGGAGGTAGGGTTGCCAGGTTCAGGGCCTGAGACTGATCCTGTATCTTTAGTAGAAGAGAAAGTCAGCCAAGTGCAGGTGTTCTTGCAACAATGTAATGGGAAAAACCACAAGGTAGAATTCTGCCTTCCCCCTGCCCAGCTTTGAAAGATACAGAAGACATCTTGGTTGCCAGGCCCAGCCTGGTCAGTTTTACCTATCCTAATCATGATTGCATAGGAGTATATCCGATTCAACTCAATAATCATACAAATGATCAGACCTACCTTTTCCCTCCTTCCCCTTTCATCTCCCTTTCTCCTCCCCTCCCCTCTTCCTTCTTCCGCCTCCCCTGCCCACTCCATCCCTCCATCCCTCCCCCCTGGTCAGTTTTACCTATCCTAAGCATGATTGCACGGGAGTAAATCCCACTGAACTCAATAAACATGCAAATGACCACATCTGTCCTTCTTCTCCCCTTCCCCTCCTGCCTGCTCCCATCCCAGTCCTCCACTCTGCCTTTCCTTTAACAAGTAAGAAGAACACCAACAAACATACAAAAATATAATTCTCCATCTTTGGAGATGGCAGGTGTTGCCACCACTCACCATATGCTCAGAGGCACATGTTACCAAATTCTTCCAAGCTATATAGGAAGTGGATTGGTCTGTGAAAGACCAACCCAAATGGTGTTTGCATTTTGACCAATTTGGAGGGCAGTCCAATATCTCAGAGAGGAGGTCAGGTCTCCTGCTCCCCCAGTGCATTCACTATAGCTGCCCAATTTCCCTGCTTTTTAAAGTTTGCTAGAAATATATGTTGGGTATAGGTACATTCTTAAACTGCAAGGTTTTTTGCGTATTAGTGAATTTCTCTGTTTTTTAATCCAGGAGGTAAGAAATGGGATCCTGTGCAAGTTTGCTGAGAATGGATTGATCATTTGCATGTTTATTGAGTTCAGTGGTATTTACTCCAGTTCAGTCATGCTTAGGAGAGAGGGTTGGAGTGGGTAGGGGAGGAGGAACAAGGAAGAGGGGAGGTAGGAAGAAGGGAGGAGGAAGGGAGAGGAAAAGGGAAGGAGGGGAAAGGCAGGTCTGATAATTAGTATGCTTATTGAATTCAGTGGGATTTACTCCGGCGTAATCATGCTTATGATAGGTAAAACTGACCATGGGGAGGAGGAGGGGGAAGGGAGAGGAAAGGAAGAGGGAGGGAGGAGCGGGTTGGAAGGGGGAGAGGTGAGGGAAGGGGGAGGGAAGATGCAAAAGGAAGGTGATAGGAGGGAGGCGTAGGGGATGGCAGGTTTGATCATTTGCATACTTTTTGAATTCAGTAGGATTTACTCTTCTGCAATCATGCTTAGGATAGGTGAAACTGTCCTGGGGGAGGGGCAGGGAGGGGAGGAGGAGGGATAGGTCAGGGAGGGGAAGGGGAGAGGATGGAGGAAGGGGGAGGGGAGGGGAGGGGAGGGGAGGAAAGCAGATTGAAGATGGAGGAAGGGGAGGGGAGAGGAGGGGAGGGTAAGGGGAGGAGATTGGGTGGGTAGGCACTGGGCACAGGGGAAGCCCCTTTCCTTTTCAAAAGGAAAACACTAAGAACAATATCATTATTTTTCAGCATTTTCCCCACCTTTTTATTCTACAGCAGGCACATGTAGTCTCCCATCCAAATTTAAACCAAAGCTGTCACTGGCCACATCCACATCAGACCTTTATTCCATTTTCGACAGTCATGGCGTCTCTCAAAGAATCCTGGGAAGTGTAGTTAGTGAAGGGTGCTGAGAGTTGCTAGGATATGTCCTGTTCCCATCACAGAGTTTCAATCAGAGTGGCTGACTGTGAAACCAGTCTGGCCACTGGAGCTCTGTCAGAGGAATAGGGGTCTTCTCTCAGCACCCTTCACAAACCACACTTCCCAGGATTCTTTGGGGGAATCCATGACTGTCTAAAGTGAAATAAAGGTCTGTTGTGGGTGTGGGCCCTTGATTAGCCAAGCCCAGCAGCTGTGAGTCTGGCTTTTAGAACACTGACAGTTGCTTCTTACTGAGTATGTCCAGGCTTATCATTGACTCCAATGCTAAATTTCTTAAATTAATAGAAATTGGCTAGGCATTTTTTAAACATTTAAACTGCAGAAGATGAAGGTCAGAGTATGGGGTAAGGACAGTAATAGGATTACAGGTACCCTGTGAACATGGCTGATTTTTAATGAATTTCAACAAATTATGAGAACTCTGACAGAAAAAAGTCCAACAGAGGTCTAGGTTTCCCCCCCTCTCTTTTTACATTTTGAACTCTCGATTCTCTCTGACTGTTTTGTGTATCACCATGAAAATTTAGAGGGTTGTTAAGCAAGCGTTTCTGAGTTCAGGACTATACATTTTGTAAGATTTTGTATTGAAATGAGCTTGTGGGAAGCATCAGAATGGCATGGGGAGTATTTTCAATTTAACATTGCGGAATGCAAAAAATCCATGCTGGCTATAATATACAGCCACTCTTGTGGCTCTGAGCCCCTTTCAGGCCTTCTTCCAAATGCATGGCAATCAGGAAGGTGGATCCACAAGGAACAGTGACATTGGAGTTGGGACCAAAAGGCATTCTGTCACTCCCTCCATGCATTCATGGAAAGAGAATCTGTGAAGAGAGCTTTGGACACAGTCAGTGCCATACCATCTACTATATGGCTGCTTCCTTTTCTCTTCTCCTCTCTGGTATCCCACTGGGCTTTTGAATAGTATGGAACTTTCTTAAAATCTTGCTGTTGAACATATCCACACAGATTTTTCTAATTCCTGTCTTGCTCCTTAATTGCAAAGAGAAACTAGGGGCTTTTTTAATCAGTCCTGCTAAAAATAGGAGCAATTCTCGTATATTATATGCATTGTCATAAGGATTATTACATGCATTATTATACACATACACAGTCCAGATTTTCTAAAGTAACCAGCATATAAACAGATCAGACAACAATGCATATATATATATCCACATATACAACATCCACATAAACAACAACACAACAACCAACAACACACAAGTGGCTTGAACATAAGCAGGTGTTGATACAAGAGGCAGTCTGATGAGAGCGAAGCTCAGTCGGGTCAGAACTGCCAAATTCCATATATAAATCCATTTAAAATGAATTTCCCTTCCAGCCCTACTTTAAATTATCCATATTGGTGGTGGTGGTGAATTTGTTTCTTGTGCCTACGCTAACACTTCCTTGTTCCCAGATGACTTCAGTAGTATGCTATTTAGTTGTTGGGTCAAAATTCAAATAGCCATATTTGACTCTTTTCTGATGTCAAATGCACAAAAAGATACCACTGTATCTAAGCCTGCCAACTCTCCCACTTTGGATAGAAGGCTCTGCATTTTAACTCTGATCTCTTTCAAACCTAATCTGATTTGTCTTGGCTCTAGACCAGGTCTCTGAAATGATGTTTTCTTAAGTGCTCGTATTGTCAGTTAGGATAGATTGCTCCAAAACCTAGATAAGCTTGGTAGATCAAAATAAAATATTTTGAAACACAGCTCAGCTTCTCTAAAAAGTCTGTAAGTAAATTTCATAACTAAATGTTAGCTGCCATGCAGTACAAATCTAAAGTCAGGCAAAATGAGCTTTCAAGATTTGAGCTACCTGGCTATTCATGTTTAGAAGCACTTTTTAATAAACTAGTATGTTGCTTTTTAATTAGCTGATTGTCCAGAAACCTGAGCAAGAGATTTTAGAACAGAAAACATGATAAGAGAACATTATTCTCTGTCTACAGCTGATCCTTAAAATGTGGCAATATATAGGTTCTTAAATGTTGTGATATTCACAAACATTTAGAAAAAGGATCTGAACAAATGTAAATATTAACAGATCTTCCTTTGTTTTCTCTTTATTTCCATTATGGGTGAAGTAGTGAGTACAAGAGATTGGAAGAGACTTCAGGGTCAGGGGAAAGTTCTCCCTCGCTGGGATTTTGGAAAACTGGCACATTTATAGTTTCATCTTTGGTTCACATATGGGAGTATTTTTTTTAATAGCTGGAAGAATCTTGCTGATCTATCTTTAATACCAGCCTAGATTCTGATTAGGCCATGCAGGATGCATTAGTGATTTGCCAATGCAGTCTGTGAGCTGAATGTTACGGCTGATTGTTTAATCTGTATGTTGTATTGTAATAAAATAAAATATGTGCCCAGTGAGAATTCTTAACATAACCATATGTTACAATTCATAAATTGAACTGCAAATGGCAACCCTGTGAATGTTGACAATGGCCTCATTCTGGAAGCAAGCAGCTGTATCACCAGTTGATTGACCACCTCATTTTTCTAGGACACAAGCTCATTTGGAATAGGTATTGACATCCCAATTTTAAGATGCATTTTTAGTTCCAGTGAAGACTATAGTTCAAAATAGGGAGGAGGGAGAAATATATTTGGTCCACATTTTTATGCAAATTTACCTAATTTGCCAAACCAATATGGAAATTGAAATGCAGCTATCCTTCAATATTCATACTTCTCTGAATTTTGTTAACGCAGTTGTCCAACAAAAAACTAAATACAAAAAAGAGCATATATTAGGGGAAAGTGCATACAAAAATGACTATATTAGTGAAAATAAAAATTCATTTTATTAGCAGATAGTATAATAGGCATATTATAGAAAATTGCAAACAATAATATGTAAATCTGAAGAAATTTTCTTGTGGATTTTTTTTAAAAAATGCAAATTGCTGCAGAAATGGCGCAAAATGATCTTAAGATTGGAAAAATGAAGAACAGACAAACTGAAATTACATATTCATCCATCCCTAGTTCAAAGTCCTATTAAAAAGCAGTAAGTGTTGAATAAATAGGCAAGAATCAAGGTCACAGCAGTCTGGGGTCAGAAGCCAAGCAATCTATAAGTCGCACAAGTAAGGGTGCACAGACAGTCTTTAGCCAGGTGAGGTACAGAGCTGAAATATAGTTTTTCCAGTGCTGCTTCTAGCCTAGCAGTAGGTTTTGTATGCTGGAGCAGCTGAACCACACCCCAAACCTTATCTAACTCCCATACATCATCTGCAGTCAGTCCTTTACTCCCGAGGAGTCCTTTACTCCCATGGAGTCTGGACCTATGGTCAGGCACTCCTCTGGATCGGCTGTCTCTCCATCTGGCATTGGAGGCAATGCCTATTCCTTGGGCTCAGGGTCTGTTCAGCCTTGATGTCAAAGGCCGAATTGCCTTGGTGCAGACGGTCTGTTCTGGATCTCATCATAGGACCCTGGCCCCTCACCTTCAGATGGAGCCAGGGCTGGGTCTAAGACTGGAGCCTCCTGGTCTTCCTCTGATAAGAACTTCTCTGGGTGGGACCTGACATGATCAACACGCTGTGTCCAGTATGCAACCATTAACAGTGCCAAATATTTCAAATCAAGCAGTTTTTCCTGGTGCTTCATGATACCCCTAGGGATCAAGTGAAAGTAAACTCAACAGATTCAAGATCTGTTCATCTACTGAATGACAGATCGGGAGAAAACAAACTACACAACAGTATCCCAGATACAGAAGATGCTGAATGAAGCGAGGACTCCACTGTGGAAGAACAAATTTCCACAGGACTGTTCCAGGTTGCACTCTTTATGCCATTGCTCATGAAAGCCATGGCCACACTGGAACTTAAAGGAACAGAGTCTGAATCCACACCAGCCATATCATCAAGGGTAGCAACAGTCACAACACAACTCAAATCTACCAAAAGGGTAGTGAGGGTGCCAAACTTGTTAAAGAAACTGTTCAAGGCAGAATGGCAATCACCACTACAATCAAAGAAATAATTGTCCTACGCCAGCAAATATTACATGCTGGAACTAGAAATAATGGAGCAACTGAAGGTTCCAGCCATGGAAGCACCTATCTCAGTACTGCTGTTGAAGAATTTCCTTTTTAAAGATAGGGAAATGCAAAGGTCTTGGATTAATGGGTAAAGGAAACAATATGTTATGGGTACAAAATAGAATTTCAGTCTTTACCTCCAAACAGATTTCAGTCTTTACCTCCAAACACATCCCCACTCCATGAGAATCAAGAAAAGTGGAAGCTGATTTCAGCAGCGATAGAACACTTGTTGGAGATAGCATCAATAGACAGAAAGCAAAGTAGACCTCATGCTAAAGAAAGTACACAAAGCATCAGCAATTGGCTTTGCAAGCATTGTGCACAGCATCGTTTTACCAAGAACAACCAAACTGGACAGATTACATTCTAGTGGATCCCAATCAAGATCCAGACTGACTTAGAAACATCTCCCTCAAAATCACAAGGGTAATTGCATTTATGGTAGATGCACTATGGATGTGACACAGTTTGCCTCCAGAGCCATAGCAGTGGAAATAGTGGCAAGAATAATGGGCTGAAGTTACAGGAAGCCAGATTTCAACTGAACATCAGAAAAAACTTCCGAACTGTTAGAGCAGTGCGACAATGGAACCAATGACTTAGAGAGGTGGTGGTCTCTCGAGCACTGGAAGCCTTCAAGAATTAACTGGACAGCCATCTGTCAGATATGTTTTTACCATTATCTCCCCATATTTGTAGTCATATATATACATGTAGGTTTCTCGGTTTGTTTGTGTATATATGCTTATTGTGTTTTATTGTATTTTATGTATTATAAATATTTGTATTTTATGTATTTTAACTTACTGTTTTGTCTTGTGTTTTTTATTCTGTATAATTTTATTATGTGTGTGTGATTTTATTGTAAGCCACCCTGAGTGCCCCATTGTGGGGTAGAGGGGCGGGATAGAAATATTTTAAATAAAAAAAAATAAAATAGATCAGAGAATTTTTGACAGATGGGAGATGGAGGATTAAATCTGCAATCTTAAATGCACTTACCAGGAAGTAAGCCCCACTGAACACAGGGTGACTTACTTCTGAATTAAACATGTATAAGAGTGCATTGTAACAGTGCAATCCTGATCATGTTTATGCAGAAGTAAGTCCCATTGAGTGCAATAGGGATTACTCCCTCTTTAAGTGTGCTCAGGGTTGCATCCTAGGCATATAATTCTAACCAGACTTACTAGGAAGAAACGTACTTTGAACATAGTGGAACTTCTGAATAAATGTGCATTGGATTGCACTACATAATTAAAGAACATAAGAACATAAGAACATAAGAAGAGCCTGCTGGATCAGGCCAGTGGCCCATCTAGTCCAGCATCCTGTTCTCACAGTGGCCAACCAGGTGCCTGGGGGAAGCCCGCAAGCAGGACCCGAGTGCAAGAACACTCTCCCCTCCTGAGGCTTCCGGCAACTGGTTTTCAGAGCATGCTGCCTCTGACTAGGGTGGCAGAGCACAGCCATCATGGCTAGTAGCCATTGATAGCCCTGTCCTCCATGAATTTGTCTAATCTTCTTTTAAAGCCGTCCAAGCTGGTGGCCATTACTGCATCTTGTGGGAGCAAATTCCATAGTTTAACTATGCGCTGAGTAAAGAAGTACTTCCTTTTGTCTGTCCTGAATCTTCCAACATTCAGCTTCTTTGAATGTCCACGAGTTCTAGTATTATGAGAGAGGGAGAAGAACTTTTCTCTATCCACTTTCTCAATGTCATGCATAATTTTATACACTTCTATCATGTCTCCTCTGACCCGCCTTTTCTCTAAACTAAAAAACCCCAAATGCTGCAACCTTTCCTCGTAAGGGAGTTGCTCCATCCCCTTGATCATTCTGGTTGCCCTCTTCTGAACCTTTTCCAACTCTATAATATCCTTTTTGAGATGAGGTGACCAGAACTGTACACAGTATTCCAAATGCAGCCGCACCATAGATTTATACAACGGCATTATGATATCGGCTGTTTTATTTTCAATACCTTTCCTAATTATCGCTAGCATGGAATTTGCCTTTTTCACAGCTGCCGCACACTGGGTCGACATTTTCATTGTGCTGTCCACTACAACCCCGAGGTCTCTCTCCTGGTTGGTCACCGCCAGTTCAGACCCCATGAGCGTATATGTGAAATTAAGATTTTTTGCTCCAATATGCATGATTTTACACTTGTTTATATTGAATTGCATTTGCCATTTTTCTGCCCATTCACTCAGTTTGGAGAGGTCTTTTTGGAGCTCTTCGCAATCCCTTTTTGTTTTAACAACCCTGAACAATTTAGTGTCATCAGCAAACTTGGCCACTTCACTGCTCACTCCTAATTCTAGGTCATTAATGAACAAGTTGAAAAGTACAGGTCCCAATACCGATCCTTGAGGGACTCCACTTTCTACAGCCCTCCATTGGGTTACCAGTCTAGATGATGATCAGGGCTGATCATTACTGCTTTTGTTATATGTGGACATCTGAAAAGTAACAATAGACTTCAGCCTCAGTAAACAGTAATAATAACCATGTGTGTGATTCTTTGCTGCTGTTTGATATGGTCTCAGGCCATGTGAATTTACAATAGTAGAGCATTTAACAGGGCTCCTTGGTCCTAGAAGATATGTCATATCACAAACACACACACACAGAGACCAAGCTGAGCTAGTGTGGCGCAATAGTGACATTACATCCAGAACCCAGGCAATCTGCCTGAGCCAGAGTGTAAAAGCTGCTTTGCTGCCAGACATAAAGTAAGCTGACTCACTTCTCTGTTTCTAGCTGTCCTTCAATAGCCTTTTCCCAAGGAGGCTTGTCAAGGCTGGCCAAGAAAGATCTATGAAAGAAGAAAAGGTGGCTTTGAGTTTGGAAGCATTGCCGGCTAAGTCAGGGGATACTCATGATGTGGCTTGGGGTCACAGATGGCCTGCAGACATGAACTGCAGAAACAGAGGGGACTAGAACCCCATCCCAGATTGATTCCAGACTGGAACTTCCAGGAATGATCACATACAAAGCAACAGCTGTTGTGGTAAATGCTGGTTGATGTTCTAGAACAGTGTGATCCTATGCACGTCTACCCAGAAGTAAGTCACACTGAATTCTGTGGCACATACTCCCAGCTAAGTTTGTATAGGATTGCAGTCTGTGTTCTATAATTTTTATTTTGATCAATTGCTACTTCTATTTCTTTCCTACTTTATTCAAGTGTTGTACATATTATTGTGATAACCTCATTTCAACAACTATGTATTGTTTATGACTATATTATTTGGCCACTAAATAAAACAGAAATGGACTGCCTTCAAGTCGATTCAGAGTTATGGTGACCCTATGAATATGGTTTTCATGGTAAGCAGTATTCAGAGATGGTTTACCATTTCCTCCCTCTGAGGCTGAGAGGCAGTGACTGGCCCAAGGTCACCCAGTGAGCTTCATGGCTGTGTGGGGATTCGAACCCTGGTCTCCCAGGTCGTAGTCCAGCACTCTAACCACTTCACCACACTGGCTCTTGCCACTAAATAAGCAGATGTTAAAATGTGCCTAACAAGCAGTCAACATTCACCATGTCCTGGCAGCCTTGAGCTGCCCAGCTCACCTTTAAAACACTCCTGGGATCCATGAGTGCAGATGACAGTAAGGGAGCACTCATACACAGGTAGGAAGCATGTTCATGCATTTGCCTACATGTATGGGCTAGAACTGGGGTGTGGAGAGGAGGCAAGGCATGCACACAAGACCCAATGTCCCATTTGCAGCCCCACCTGTTCAGTTTCTGACCTTCCCCATGTTGAATGTGTATTTGCTTGAGTGCAAGTAGAACATCTCGTGTGATCAGACTTGTCACTCACATGGAGGATTCCATTTGTGTTCAAGTGAATGCATGGAAAAGCCCCTCTGCAGGCCTCAACATGGGGAAGGCTGGGGAAAAGCAGGCAGGGCCATGCACATAGGACTAAATCCAATAACGGATTCCCAGTCACAATCAGTCACCAAGCAGCACTAGGTGAAGTAATTTATTAATTGAAGTATTTATAAGATATAAGGTGATTTTGGACAAAGTATTCCTGAATACAACAGTGTCTACACTTGTGCTTATTGTGCATCTCCCACTAGGTGGAGTCATCAAGTCCAGTCTATATTTCTTCACTGTGACATTTGGGTTGCTGTGGCTTATTTTTTCTCTTTTGCGTTACAGTGTGGGGTGCTCCTAGGGGATGGGTGAATCTGTCAGACTCAGTTTCTCTCAATATCTCATTTTTCCTGTCTTAAATTCAGTTCTCCACATTTCCACATCAGTTTGCAATTTTTTTTAAAAAGTTCTCATGAAAACTCTTCAGCATTTTAGTGCAAAGGGTTCCTAAAACACAAGTTTGTATTCAGTTTTGCTCAAGAACTGCAAAATTCAGAAAGGTGAGAATTGCGAAGGGTGACTGTTCTTATATTGTTTTGGAAAATGGAAATTAGTTTGGTTTGCCTTTTAGTGCAAACTCAGTTATAATAATAATAACTTTAATTTATAGGCCGCCTATCTGGCCGATGGCCACTCTAGGTGGCATACAATAAAACATGATAAAATACAATAAATAAGATATAGTCAGTACAGTACAATACAGAATTACAATATAATAAATTATCAACATTTCAGTACAGTGGCTAGTTCACCTTAGAGGTCTCAGAGGCTGTAAAAGCCAGATTGAAGAACCAAGTCTTCAAGCCCCGGCGAAATATTTCCAGGGAAGGGGCATGTCGAAGATCTATTGGGAGGGAGTTCCAGATCGAGGGGGCCGCCACAGAGAAAGCCCTCTCCCGAGTCCTCACCAACCTAGCTACTTTAGTTGGTGGGACTGAGAGAAGGCCCTGTGTGGCAGATCTCATAGGGCAGCACAATTTATGACAGTGGAGGCGCTCCATCAGATATACAGGGCCCAAACCGTATAGGGCTTTAAAGGTTAATACCGACACCTTGAATTGAGCCCGGAAAATGACAGGAAGCCACTGGAGCACTGGAGTAATATGATCGTACCGGCGGCTATTTGTAAGTAAACGAGCCGCCGTATTTTGTACCAGCTGTAATTTCCGGACTGTTTTCAAGGGTAGCCCCACGTAGAGCGCATTGCAGTAGTCTAAACGAGAGGTGACCAGAGCATGCACTACGAGTGGGAGCAGGTGAGCAGGAAGATAGGGTTGCGGCCTTCGAATGAGATGCAATTGACCCCAAGCTGCTCGGCACACCGATGAAACTTGGGCCTCCATAGATAGCTCGGAATCAAGGATCACTCCGAGACTGCGGACCTGATCCTTCAGGGGCAATTTTACCCCATTAAATGTCAGGTCGATGTTTCCTAGTCTTCCCTTGTCTCCCACAAGCAGTACTTCAGTTTTATCAGGATTCAGCTTTAGCCTGTTTCTTCCCATCCATCCACTCACAGATTCCAGGCACTTGGACATGGTTTCCACAGCCAACTCTGGTGAGGACTTAAAAGAGAGGTAGAGCTGAGTGTCATCCGCATATTGGTGGCACTGCAGCCCAAACCTCCTGATGATGGTTCCCAGCGGTTTTACATAAATGTTAAATAGCATGGGAGAAAGGATAGAACCCTGTGGCACACCGCAGTTGAGGGGCCAAGGGTCTGAAACCTCGTCTCCCAATGCCACTTGCTGTTGTCTACCGGAGAGAAAGGAACGGAACCAGTTTAATACTGTACCTCCTATTCCTAATCCCTCCAGACGATCCAGCAAGATACCGTGGTCGACGGTATCAAAAGCCGCTATTTCCTCCCCCTCCCTAGGTAAACCCCCTTTGTCTCCCACCCCAACTACAGCAAGAAAGATAGCATAAACACCTAAAATATTATAATTACTTTCTGAAGCAAGAAAACTACCCCCAATTGTGGTTGAATTCTACATGCCTACCCACCTGGAATCTGGTCCATTTCTTAAACAAAGGCTGGTGCTTCAGTTGCCATGATGCACACACATTGCTTGTACCAAGGCAGGTAAAGGCAGTCCATGGGGGCTGGACCTATAGTTTCACTTGGTACAAAGAGGCAGATTGCCACATCTAATTATTCTCTTTTTAATAAAAACTTCCACTGCAATTATTTTTAAGAGGAACATGAGGCTCTTTCCTGTTACTTTTGCCATCAAAATAACCTTTAGTCATTGGAGCTGGAATTGACTTGTGTGGGTGTAGTTTGGTATGAGAATTGAAGGCTTTCATAATTATCAAACACACCTACATTGCTTTAAAATAAAAGGATAAGAAAAGTAAATCCTGATGTAAATAGCACACTTCCTTGAGTACATAAGTGAGGCAGGGCTGGAATTACTGTGGGTTTATTTTTAAGATGGAAGATGAGTTAGTTATAAGGTACAAGCAATTCATTTGTATCTAAAAATGTATCGTATGATTAAATTAAGTTCAGGGTCACCTTTGGCAGCCTTCTATAACAACTTTGGGAGGCACTTTAAGGATAAAATGACTCTTGATTCCATCTGACCTGGATCATTTTCCATTATTACAGCCTGAGGATGTGGACCAGCTGCTTGAAGAAGTGAAGCTGACCACCTGCCCTCTTGATCCTTGCCCACCTTGGCTTGTTAGAGCTAGCCACAGGGGATGGGTCCAAGGAATTATTTATGCTTCACTGGAGGAGGGGGAAGGGCCATTTGCTTTGAAGGAAGCAGTGGTGCATCCTCTCCTTAAGAAGACCTCCCTGGACCCAGAACTGTGAAACAACTGTCGTCCAATGGCGAATATCCTCTTTTGGGGCAAGGAGGGGGTGCTGTTCCAGCTTCAGATATACTTGGAGGTGATTGAATATCTAGAACAGTCTGGTTTCAGGCCTGATCATGGCACTGAAACCACCTTGTTAGCCCTGGTAGATGACATTTGTTGGGAGAGAGATGAGGGGGGAGTGTATTCCTGCTCATTCTCCTTGACCTCTTGGCGGCTTTCAGTACCACTGACCATGGTATCCTTCTGGAGTGGTTCAGGGTGATAGGGGTTGGGGACACTGTACTTCAGTGGTTCTGCTCTTACCTCCAGGGACATTTCCAGAAAGTAGTTATGGGAGGCTACTGTTCAGTTCCATGAGAGCTTTCCTGCGGTGTATGGCAAGGTTCTGTCTTGTCTCCCATGCTATTTAACATCTATATGAAGCTGCTGGGAGCTGTCATCAGGAGTTTCAGAGTGAAATGTCAACAATATGCAGATGACACCCAGCTTGATCTCTTTCTTCCATCTGAATCAGGAGAGGGGTTTGAGGTGATAGGCAGGTGTTTGAAGGCAGTGATGGGCTGGATGTGGATCAAGAAACTGAATCCTGAAAAGACAGAGGTGTTATGTGTTCTAAGTTTTTTAGTCCAGGAGATGGAAAGACATCCTGTTCTGGATGGGATTGCACTCTACTTGAAGGAGCAGGTTTGTAGCTTGGGGGTACTCCTGGGTCCAACATTGTTACTTTAGGTCCAGGTGCCTCAGTGGCTTGGAGTGCCTTTTGCCAGTTATTAATAATAACAATAATAATATTAATATTATTAATAAAATAAAATAAAAATAATAATATTTATTTATTTATTTATTTATTTATTTGATTTATTAATTGCCCATCTGGCTGGTTACCCAGCCACTCTGAGTGACGTACAAAGCAAAAACATATAAAACATCAAAACATCAAAGGGCTAAACAGTAAAAACTAACCAATAAGGACCAAGTAAGAACTATGCAATATGCATAAAGCCTATTATTATTATTATTATTATTATTATTAATAATAATAATAATAATAAACTCCTGCTTAAGTAAATGGAAAAGAGCTAGTTTAATACATTATACATTAAACATTATACATTATGTAGTGGAGTTGTCAAAAATTCAGGATTTGGGAAGAAAGTAATAGTAATTATCAGAAATATATTGTCATGGGATGATATTCCATGCTAGTCCTACTCGGAGTACACCCACTGAATTTAATAGACATTACTAACTTAGGTCCATTAATTTCAATGGGTCTACTCTGAGTAGGTCTGAGTTGAATGCAACCCTTATTTATTTATTAAAATATTTGTATACCAGTATTCATAAAAAATCAAAGCAGTTTACAACAATCATTCTCATATACACTTGCACACATGTGTGTGTGTGTGCATGGAAGGGAATGTAAGTTGAGCAGGTAATGTGCATAATAACTGGCCACTGTGCACATTCAGCAGGCCTCATAGAGAATATGTACATTAATCTTTCATGAAGAGGATATTGTACACATTTCCCAGTCAATGTACATAATCTCCAACAGGCCTTGGGAAATGTGCATTTATCAACTGCTTGATCAGCTCTGGAACAAAATTTATGCCACTTATGTTCCAGCCCTCAACTGATCCATTTCATCAACCACAGCTCCTCAGTATACCAAGGGCCCTCAGTATATCACCCATATGACCCAACTGAATTCAATGGGACTTAATTCTGAGTAAATATGTATAGGATTGCACATATGATTTAACACAAAATTATTAAGTACATCTAATTAATTTACTGATTGTGATAAGAATAAATACTTAGTAAGACTATAGCATATACACTTGCTGAAATAGGTATGGAATAACTTAAGTATCATAAAATACATTAGGTTAGGTTTCCGGAAGACTGATAACGCACTTACGAATTTCTACTTAAATTTGAAGGTTTATGTGCCACTTGGCTTATTGTTTTTGTCATATACCCCCTAGACTATTTTTTTTAATGGGGGGAGTATTTTGAAGTTATCTGAAAGTAAAATTACTGTCAAAGTATTCTGAAGTATTATGAAGACTATGAACTGAGGACTTTTATCTAATATGGATAAGCTTTATTTTATTTTTATAGGATAAACAATTTGGCAGATGTGTAATGTTACAAATTGTTTTATATTCTAGTATAATGATTAGCAATTCTTTTTAGCAATAACCTTTTTAATGGTTGCCAACATTTATGACATATGCAAGGCATGGACATTAGCTGTCCTCTCTGATACAAGTGGACCAAATAACTCTGAGCACAAGTAACTTGTAGGCTGGGGCCCTGAGGAGGAAAGCAACAGCTGGATGATGCATTCATAGCTATTCACTGCTGGTGTATGTACATACCATGTGGAAATGTGTGTGCGTATGTGAGTGTGTTTGCAAAGGCAATCTGGAATAAGTCTCCAAGGCAGATATCAACCATGTCTTACTCTTTCCAGTTCTTCCTTTTATGAGAGAAGCTTCAATGCAACTTTCAAATCTGGGTTGACAGTAGTTTTTTTTTAATGCTTCAAATATATTTTTTTTAGACTGTTAGAGAAAAGGAAGAGATTTTATGTACATTGCTGACATGGTGTGGCCAGGTGAAAAAGAGAGTTTCTGCTCCTTTAATAGCTGCGTAGAAAAGGAGATTTCAGCAATTGTACCTTGTCATGCAAGCTTCACCTACTCAAATTCCTTCTTCTACACAGCTATTAAGGCTGCAGGAGCCTTGTTCTCTTTTTCATCTGGCCACTCCACACTAGATATGAGTCCAAATGAATCTGAATCAAAACTCCAGAAAGGTTAAGAATGCAAGCCAGTTTTCCTATTGCTTAGGCAGGCCAGCTCACAACCACTGATTCTACTTTCCTTAATAATGCTGTTTTATACTTGTTTCTTTTTTTAAAAAGTGAACTTTTTTTCCTTAGAAAGCAATGATATACTTCACCAAACAAATATTTACTTATCAATCAATCAATAAATGGGCAAATACTTTTGTTTCCCATCCTTCTGAAATGGTGTTCCTGCAGGCAGTCCACCTCTTTTCTGCCTTCTCTCCAAGAACAGTTCCTTGTTACCATGCACCGAAGAATCCAAGTATGCCACACAAGGCAATTGTTGCACATTCCTCCACCATTTAGGGTACTATCATAGCTACGGATGCGATCTGTGAACTCTTTCTGATATCCCTAGGCATAAAGGGCACAATCCAGCAAAAGTAATTTATGGCTAAATGCCATGGAATTCACTGAGATTACATTAGTCATGACTGACACATTCCATTCGATTCTTCTGAAAGGGTCAGGTGTCATTAACGTGTATGTATTTATTTAAGACATTTATGTACCATTTAATCATTCACATTTTGAAGGGGTGTACATAAAAACAAACCATACATAAAATGAGACTGGATTGGGTTCCCAGTTTGGATTATGTTGCCCCAAAGGGGTACCCAAAGGGTTCCTGCATTGAGCAGGGCGTTGGACTTGATGGTCTTATAGGCCCCTTCCGACTTTACTATTCTGTGATTCTATGATATTCATATAGCGGAAACAAATATTTGCAAATAGAATAAAACGGAATATAAATATAAGACTATATTTTTGAATCAGTATCCTCCTGGTCATAGAAGGGCGGAGGCAATATTTCCTGTTTCCTGTTCCTTGTGTGCTCTCCAAAAATCTTTGACAGAGGTGGAGGAACCTCCAGTACAACATGGCAAGTGGTACAGGAAGAAGGGAGAATTGCCTCTCTGTCCCCTTCCATGAGTGGTATCCTCTTCTGTGAATGGAAGGAGATCTTTCATTCACAAAAGGGCTACTCAGGATCAAAGACAATGTTCTTTTCTTTCATTTATGATTATTGTAATTGCCATAAACGATTGTGATGAGCTTAAAAAGTGCCATATGAACTTTGCAACCTTATTCAGTTTAAGACATAATGCCCATAAATGTAATATCCAAGAGATATTGCCTTCGAAATTATATTCTTCCACCCTATCTTGGGATCCGAAAAGACTGACTAACACAAGCAGACATGTACCTGGCCTCAGGCTATATAAAGTGCAAGTAGCTACAAGACAACCTTTGTCATCCTGTAAACTGCAGTAATAACTGAAGGTGTGGCTTTAAGCAAAAGAATGTTACAGGTACTTCATAAATGCTCATTAATAAACAGGAACTAGACTGAACCACCTGTCTGCCCTGTACTCATTCACAAAACAGTTGTATAGGCAGTGAGAGAGCTCCTTGCCTTATCATGAAGAATATACTGAATTAGCCTCCCTGCAATCCTAACATTCCTGATGATTTCATGAAAAAAAGGCAGTTTGGTCTGGAAGGAATCATCTTACTTGTTGCTGCTGTTAGTCGTCCTATCAGCACACTAAGGAGGTTAAACCAAAGCTGGAAATTACTATTTTTACCTTCTTTATCTGGAGCAATATCAAACATTTGTATATATTTAGCATCAAAGCATTGTTGAAAAGAATGGGCAATCTTTTTGGCTCACACAGTAAAAGTGCAGGGAGGGGACTGAAGAGGATGTTCTGAAAGAGGGGAAAAAACATATCTTTTTTCTGATCCAGCTCAATAGACTAATAGTGTCTATTCTATTCCATCAAGCATATGGGTAACTATAACTATAACTGTGCAGAACACATGTTTTATGCAAACGGCTGTCTTAGGAATCAATCTGATTTTTCTCTTCTGCACAGTACAGGTTTTTTTTTACTACTATCGAGTAATAATAATAATAATAAAATTTAATTTATGTGTCGCCTATCTGGCCGGTGGCCACTCTAGGCGACGTGCATATAGTAAAATGCAGCATATCTTAGACATATAGTAAAATGTCTAAGAAATGTCCATAGGTATTCCTATGTAGTTCTGCAACCACACTTTATTCTTTTCTTATTTTGCTTCTATTGCTAGAGAGCTGCCTTGTCTCTTTTGGGAATTCTGGGAGTTGTTACTTGATTTGACTACAAGCAAAACTGATTAATAAGCCTTTAACTGCTTCAAGAAATCATTATAATCTCTTTGTTCCCAGGCACTTCACGTGCATAGAAGGAAAACTTTCTGTGTTGGGATTATACAGCCACAGGAGTGGCTGTATACTATAGCCAGCGGGGATTTTTCACATTCCGCAATGTTAAATTGAAAATACCCCCATGCCATTCTGATGCTTCCCATAAGCTCATTTCAAAATAAAACCTTACATAACTTATAGTCCTGAACTCAGAAACACCTGCTTAACAACCCTCTCAATTTTCATGACGATACACAAAACAGTCAGAGAGAATAGAGAGTTCAAAGTCTAAAAAGAGAGAAAAAAACCCCAGAGCCTTTTTGGACTATTTTCTCTGAGAGTTCTCGTAATCTGTTGAAATTCATTAAAAATCAGCCACGTTCACAGAGTACCTGTAATCCTAATACTGACGTTGCCCCATACTCTGACCTGTACCTTCTGCAGTTTAAAAGTTAAGAAAATGCCTGGCTGATTTTTAATTAATTTAAGAAATTTTGGCTTGAAGCCAATGATAAGGGCGGTCATGCTCAGTGAGAACCAACCAACCAGGCTGAAAACATGCATCCTCTTTTTTCCAACAGCTAGCACCATTGCTGAAGTAGCAACATATTGTATTCAGTTTGATTTTACATCAAACTGCAGTTTCAGATTCAACTTTTAATGCACCCATAATAGAAATAGAACATAACCTCCAATTTGAAACACAAAAGGCTGTCTTCACCATCATATGACATTGACCAATAAAAAGACTTTGAAATTAATGAAAATAAATTTGACACAGATTTCTAGGATGAATAATGAGGGAAATAAAATTTTCTGGTTTAGATTCTCTGTAGTAACATTAGTAACACAGGAAAGAAGCAAAGTAAGAAGAACACCAACAAACATACAAAAATATAATTCTCCATCTTTGGAGATGGCAGGTGTTGCCACCACTCACCATATGCTCAGAGGCACAAGTTACCAAATTCTTCCAAGGTACACAGGGAGTGGACTGGACAGTGAAAGACCAACCCAAATGGTGTTTGCATTTTGACCAATTTGTAGGGCAGTCCAATATCTCAGAGAGGAGGTCAGGTCTCCTGCTCCCCTGGTGCATTTACTATAAGTGCCTAATTTCCCTGCTTTTTAAAGTTTGATAGAAATATCTGTGGGCTATAGGTACATTCTTAAACCGCAAGTTTTTTTTGCCTATTAGCGAATTTACCTTAGATACAGATTATGATTTTGGTAGAGTAGTAGTAGTATTGGGACCTGTGCTTTTTAACTTGTTCACAAATGAGTTAGGGGTGACCAGTGAGGTGGCCAAGTTTGCTGATGATACTAAATTGTTTAGGGTCATAAAACAAAAAGGGATTGTGAAGAGCTCCAAGAACTCCTCTTCAAATTGAATGAATGAGCAGTAAAATGGCAAATGCAATTCAGTGTAAACAAATGTAAAGTAATGCATGGGGCAAAAAAAATCTTAGTTTCACATATACTGTCATGGGGTCTGAACTGCTAGTGACTTATCAGGAATGAAACCTTGGGCTCAATGAAGATTTTGAACCAGTGTGTGGCAGCTGTGAAAAAGGCAAACTCCATGCTAGGAATCATTAGGAAAGGTTTTGAAAATAAAATTGCCAATATCATAATGCCATTATACAAATCTACAGTATTGCAGAACTGGAAAACGTTCAGAAAAGGGCAATCAAAATGATCAAGGGGATGGAGCAACTTCCCTGTGAGGAAAGGTTACAGCATTTAGTGCTCTTTAGTTGAGAGAAAAGGAAGGAAGTGGTGACATGACAGAAGTGTATAAAATTATGCATGGCATGGAGAAAGTGGATAGAAAAAAAGTTTTTTCCCCTCATAATATACTACAACTCATGGATATCCAACAAAGATGTAAGTAAAATTTTATTTTAGTCACAGACCGATACATAGACATCATAAATAATCAGAACCATATAAAATACATAAAATCATGGTTGAATAAAAGATTACAATCAATACAGATTTCCTATATAAAATCATATATATCACTGTTTTCTGACATGCAATGGCAGCAACACAGAAACTAGCCACTCATTCTGTAACCTGTGAATTAATGTCTGCCAATAAATGTGTTAGATAAAACTCACTGGATTTATCCAAAATGCATTGCAAAATTGGAGTGATAAAAGAACAACAAAGATCCCTATAAAAAGTACAATACAATAAAACATGACCCACAGTTTCCACTTCTTCCATTCCACATGGGCAGACCCGTTCATGGTGTGGTGCCCTTTTATACCTTCCATTCAGGAGGGCAGATGGCAGAACATTGGACCTAGCTGCTGTGAAAGCTCTGTATTTAGGGATATTCAGATTTGTCAAGTAATGCATGGGCACTAGTGCTCTCCCACTGTCCCTGAGCAAGACTCAAATGATTTTGTAATTCTGTATCCCAGATTTGCTGTTGGATAGTAGTTTTTGGTTTTACATATCCAAGGGCAGGAAGAACATAGGGAGTAAATCCAAGATTTTGCCATTTCTCAAACAGTGAGCTTTTCCATCTTCACTGGTATGCATCAATTAATGTCACTGGGGCCAGACCCACAGGGTGAAAAATCAGCATCAACCAATAGTGAAGCCTGTGAATCCATGTGCGGACTTCGATAGAAATTAGCCCCGCTTCGAAACGAAGCAACACATTGGGCACACAGCTTGGAACTCCAAGCACAGCTCTCAGAAACTTCATCTGTGTGACTTCAAAAGGGCATAATTATCATATGCACATAACTGGGCGCCATATAGCATCTTTGATATAGCTGTTGCTATGAATACCTGGAAGGCTGAAGGAGCATGTTGGCCCCCCTTCGTGTAAAAAACCCAAAGCAGAGCCTTGCGCTCCTCTGAGCATTCCCAGTAGCATTTTTTAATTGTGTTGTCCAGGAGCCCAATGAAGCTGAATGTTGGAAGATTCAGGAAAGACAAAAGAAAGTACTTTTTCATAGAGCATGTAGTCAATCTATGGGATTTACTCCCACAAGAGGCAGTGATGGGCACCAATTTGCATGGCTTTAAAAGACGATTATACAAATACATGGAGGATAAGGCTATCAATGGCTATGAGCCATGACAACTATGCTCTGCCTCTACAGTCAGAAGCAGCATGCATCTAAATACCAGTTGCTGGAAACAGGAGGGGAGAGTGCTGTTGTGTTCAGGTCCTGCTTGCGGGCCTCCTATTGGCATCTGGTTGGCTACAGTGAGAACAGGATGCTGGACTAAATGGGCTATTAGACTGATCGAGCAGGCTCTTCTTATGTTCTTAGGAGTGACTTTTCCCTTTCTGTTATGGTGGCATGAGTGCTGATCCATCAATGGTAGGTTGATAGTGGTACAAACATAAAATGAAGTGGAATTATAATTGCAGTCATTTTACCATGTTTCACGTAAGTGAGAGGATAGATGGCAAGTGTCTCTGGTCTACTGAATTTTGCTCCTAAGAGAGAAAATGTAAAAAGTAGGACTGCAACATTTACTCAACTTTACAATTAAGTAAAAACCTTTCGATTGATTAAAAAGATGTACCCAATGAACTGAGCAGTAGATCTTTTAAAAATACTTTAAATATAAGAACTTTAAATAATGTAAAAAATGGGCAGCAGGCATCATGTTTGAAGAGGCATATTATTTCGAGCACAGAATCGCTCTTCAAAAATTGGTGTCTGTAGTGATATGTGCATGCATAATCTAAAAAAAGGAATGGATTTTTATGCAGAACTATTTTTATTTATATGCATGGGCAGTTAGATGGAGCCATCCTAAAACTGAGCATCATTGGACTGTCACAAAGGAATGTCACTTATGCTCTCTCAAGAGTCCCCAATATGTCAGTGGAAAGCTCTGCCATTTAGGGATGGAGGAACCTGTCAGTTTTGGTTTTCTCAGTGTCTCATTTTTCCATTCTTAAATTCAGTTCTCCACATTTCTGCAGTAATTTGCAATTTGTTTTTTTTAAATCCTCATGAAAATTCATCAGCATTTTCATGTGAATTTTTTTTGCAAGCAATTTTCCCTAACATTGTGCATTTTTGAATGTCATTTTTACTAATAAATCCATTTTATACACACTTTAGTATATGCATTTTTGTAAACATTGTTGGAGAACTGCATCGCAAAATGTGGATAAGTGCAAACTTTGAAGGATGGCTTTGTTTCAGTTCTCATGTTGCTTCAGAAAGTGCAAATTTGACAGATTCACCTAATGAGAATTAAATCAAATTTCCTCCCCATCCCTACTGGCAGTGTAGATGTAACACCAGAGGGGTTCTGATGGCTCTGGGGCCTAAAAATATGCCATTCTCTGGGTGCATCAGGCGTGTGTCAGGAAGATACAGGTGAAAACAATTCAGAGGTAGTTTGGCTGTCTGTAT
This sequence comes from Rhineura floridana, assembly GCF_030035675.1. Lineage (NCBI taxonomy): Eukaryota > Metazoa > Chordata > Lepidosauria > Squamata > Rhineuridae > Rhineura > Rhineura floridana. The sequence continues at coordinate 140,957,451 of NC_084481.1, read as the reverse complement.
AGGCCCTCTATCACTGTCTATATTAGGACAAATATTCTACCCATTCTACACAAATGGGTGCATTCCATATACACCACTGGAGTAATTGCAAGACTCACATTGATTAGTAGCTGAGATACACCCATATCATTCCTAGGTGTGATAATGGCTAAAATACAAGAAATAAAGGAAAGGAAAATGACAATAAACTCACTGCTTAGATTTTTATATCTTCCTGGCTGTCAAATTCAGGCTCGGCATAAAAGATTTAGTCACATCTGTAAAGCTTAATCCATGCTTCTGTGGAAACAGGATACAGTTGCAATCTTGCCCCATTTCTTCCATTTCAACATCTTTATGTGTATTTCAGTCTAGAGAAAGAATCAGAGTAAACCTCATAAAAAAATTAAAAAGTAAAATCTTTGAACACTTCTCCTGGATAGCCAATGTAGTCTGTGGCAAAGCTAAGCCATTGTAAATTAAACTCCATTTACTAACATGCAGTGCTAATTTGATTACCCCAGATAAAGCTCTTATTGCAACCCTTTGGCACTTACTGTAGTGTGAAACTAGATAGATAATTTACTAAGAAAAAAAAGTGCAAGCTTGCTTTGGCACCTTCCATTGGTTTTGTGCTTTTGCATTTGAGCGAGACTTGCAGCATAAATTGGACACAATTAGCAGCACATTTTAAAAAATACAGCTCAGTTCTGGTGCTAATTTGTCTTTGCAATAACACCAATTTCCCTTTTATTTACACTCACTAAGCGTACAGAGGCTAACAGTGAAGAAAGCTTTTGACAATCCTCACTTGTATAGCGTAAAGCAAAGAACTCATTGTGTGCTATGTGAAATGAATTGGGTATCTCAGTCTCCTTTCCAATGAACATGTGTCCAAATCACAGAATCTACCACCACAGTTGGCACTAATTGGCGGGCTCATCAGAGTGGCCAAGAAATGAATGGACCATGGATACCAAGCTAACATTTTACCCTACAGGTGGTCCTTTCAGATCAAGATTGAGGTAGACAGGAGAAATCTGTTGGGGTGGTACCTGTAACACAGCACTTTCATAAGCAATGAATATGCATTATTAAAACTTGTATACAACAAAAGAAAATTGTGGACCATGAAAATATCCCCAGCTTCCCAGTCTCAGATATGGTCAAATAGATAGCGTTGCCTTATGCTTAAAATCAGTATCCTTTTATACTCAAATGCCATGAAAGAGCTATTTGAATTCTCATTTCTAAAAGGTAGACAGTACACCACATCCTCTGCTAATTATAATGGGAGTTTCACCTTGCCCCACTTTTGAACCAACGTTGGTACTTCATTCCCAATAATTTTTTTCAGGTTATTTTCTCAACCCTCTCAGAAGTACCATGGCAAAAATATAGAGAGAGTGTTTTTAAAAATATGCATTTAATTATTTGTGATGAGGAAACACGTTAAATCAGTCTCCCCCAACATAATGCCCTCCAGATGTTTTGGACGATACCTCTCATCATATCTGACCATTGGGTGGGACTGATGGGAGCTGGAGAAAGCTGATCTGGTTGGCCAGGAGAAGGCTAATTTAGAGTGGACAGAGGAAGTAAGTTAGGAAGTGTGGTCAAATATTTTAGCTTAAGCAAAATGAAAAGAATGAGAGCCAGAGTCAGAGCCCAGGTCTACATCCAAAGCAAAACTTGAGGATGACTCTTGTTTCCTGTTAGGAGAGGTTCCTAGATCCAGCACTGCCTAATGTATCCCTGTCTAGAAATGTTTCCCAAGATTCCTCTAAACTCCCACCCTGGCCAACATGTGGATGGAAATCTATGACCATGATAGCAGGCAATATACTGAATACCAATTCCCAGGGAAGGGTGTTGCAAAAGAGGGGTGTCATCTTTATGCCCTGCTGATGGGCTACCTAGAAACATCTGGCTGGTCACTGCAGGAAACAGGATATTAGATGAGGGGCCTTTGGACTTACCTAGCAGGGGTTTCCTTATGTAAATTCCTCTTGTAAAAGTATGTATAAACTCCTTGAACTGGACTGTTAGTGTCCTGCCTCACCCACCACATGAAGAAACCAGCAGAAGTCTCACAATTGATTGAAAGAAATATTGTGATCATGGATCACCATTTTGAGATATTTGAAATGTTAATATTAACTTAAATTCATCAAAACCTACAGTGCAATTCTGTGCATGCCTACTCAGAAGTAAACCCCACTGAGTTCAATGTTGCTTACTCCAAGATAAGTGGATACAGAGGACTGCAGCCTAAATAAGAATCCTCACCTTAATTGAAATGGATTTGCATGGGTAGGAAACTTTATTCAAGGAATTATTTTCATATAAACCCACAATTTGTGCCATTTTTAAATACTTACAGATCAAATAAGAACATAAAGGAGCCCTGATGAATCAGGCCAAAGGTCCATCTCATCCAACACCCTGTTCACACAGTGTCCAATCAGTTGCCTATGGGGAGTTAGAAAATGTTATATGATTTCCAAATTATGGAGAAGTTAGCAATTCCAGCAACTAACAGATTTTTAAAATCTACTAATATTATTGAAATCACCACCAAATGATGTTAAACAACCTTTGCTATGAAGTGTGGTTATAGTTGAGTATGTATGTTGCTCACCTCTGTATGACTCTTAATCATTCATTTCCAGACATGTTAAGCATTGCGTTCTTTGCTCTTTTTCTTCTGTTGATTGCTAGTAGGGATGGTGTAGAACAGCCCTTCCCAACTAGTGGGCCACCAGATGTTGTTGGACCACAATTCCCATCTTTCCTGACCATTGGCAATGCTGGCTGAGGCTGATGGGAGTTGTGGTCCAACAACATCTGGTGGCCCACTAGTTGGGAAAGCCTGGTGTAGAATATTCATGAAATTGGATTTGGTATTGAATTCTGGGATAATCCACAAGTTTGTCTCATTGTTGAACAGGTTCTCACTCTTTGCATGCATTCGAGGCTGTTGGCGACACCATAATTTTTTTAAAAAAATCATGGCAAGATTTGTAATCTGCTGATGCTGTACACATTATATAAATATACAGCAGCATGAGGAATAATGGAGAAAATTACATAATTTTTCAGAAAAAATACAAAAAAAGGGAGAACTGAGACTTGTGATAACTAGCGGGACATAATTTATAGCAGATAGGAACTGGCAGCCCATTTGACGAATTGAAAAATGGAACAGAATCAGATAGTGAAGCCCATCCCTAATTGCTAAGCATGCAAACAGATCTGGTGGTGATTGGTACAATGGCTGCTGATGTTGCAAAGGCACAGGTGGCTTCCCAAATTAAGAGAAACTATTAACCAGTTGATATTGGCTAGTGCAGTTCATGGAGCGGGGGAGGAACACTTCAGGTGAAATGCTGTCTATCGCCTTTTCCTCCCTCTCAGCTTTCCTTTCAATATGCCAGCAAAGCAGATAAGGAAGAGAAGATGATGCATTGACAATTCAGTGGTTAGATTCAGGTGTGAGACACTGTTGAAGATGCTAATTAAGGACAGAGTATTAAGAGTAAAATTTTATTATGCTTTGTATTTTGTTAAATTTGAAATGCAATAGGGAGGTTCAGGAGAAAGTGCAGGTATGGTCCTCTATACTTAGTCATGTTAACCCTGGACTATACAACTTAAGAGAATGAAAGTGAAAAATCACATAAGCAATGGTCCTCATAACTTCTTCAATACAACTCACTGACTAGCCTTCTCCTAGACATGTACAGAAATTTATTTTTCATTTTCATTTTTTCCCCAAACATGAATTCAAGCATGCATCCTGCTTTCCCCTTCCCACAGTCTGAGCTGGCCACATCGAGGAATGGTATTGTGCTCTGAACTGCTGTTTGTGTAGACTGTCCCATCCAGCTGCATCAGGAGGAGGGACTGGAGTAACGAAAAAGTGGGTCTTGTGAACAAACCCAAATTCCATGAGTAGCAGGGTCAGCTCTACCATTAGGCAGAGTGAGGCAGCTGCCTCAGGCAGTAGATGCTGGAAGTGGAAGACAGCAGCAAGAAGTTGGGCAGAGCTGTATGCTACCCAGTTGGCCCTCAGGGCACTGCCCTGTGAGTAATGTTGAAATAAGACTGCCAGTGCGATCGACTTCTGTATGTGGAATGGTGGGGCATCTTTGTCCCTTCACCAGAAAAATATCTTGGGTCAGCCCTGATCCCAAGTGAAAAAAGAACATCAGGATCATGGCCATTTTCTAGGAAATGGCTTTGAACCTTAAACATCCTTGAGAAAGTTCTAAGAAATGAATAAAGAGTTCAACCCTAGAAAAAACATAGTTAATTAGTGCAAAAAAATGTTGCACAGAGTACAAAATTACTGGAAACAATTCTTTTAAAAAACCTCAAGCTATAGCATGAAAACCAAGGTAATGAATAGTGAATTGAACATACATAATCTTGCAATATCATTATTGTCAGTGAAAGCAAAGTGACTTCTGTGTTGCACAGGCAGAGGCATATCATCACTAATCCAGGAAGTTCTAATCGCTTCCTGAGATGGAAGAAGAATTAATGAGAGAAACCCAATGAATGGTAGCAGGATGGCCTAGAACAAAGACCATTTAGACTGAATAGCAACTATGCACAAAGCTTATTGGACTATAGCACCATCTCCCAAAGAAAGAATTGGAAGCTTCATGTGGTTAATGTCAAATTAGAGAACTGCAAGGATCATTTGATATTCTTGTGGAAATTATTTGAATTGGCTCTTACTTGAGTTTTTACCCTCTGTACATATAGTTTCACAATATAAAGCAAAGTAAGATACATTCAGCTGCACTGGAATATAAAATATACTCCCGTGTTTCAAAAGTAATTATTAGAGCACACCAGAATATGATTTAGTTATCATAGCAGGTATATATGCTGCAGCTATTAAACCAAGTTATAGGGGGACCTCTCAAACTGTCTCCAAGCAAAGCGACGCTTGTCAGAAAGGAATCAGGTTGTTCTCAAAACTTTGGAACTGCTTTGGAGGTTGATTAGTTTCAGTTTTGATACTTACAAAATTTTGAACCTCCTAGAGATGAGCTCTCCATAAAAGGGCAATGTCATACAAGGGGAAGGGCAGAGAAAGAGGACAGGTATAGTGTTGTGGCTGGCAGCTGTAGTTTCCAGCCAGGTCTCTCCTTTTTATTTCCAATCACAGCGATTTTGGGGGAACCACAGAAGGGACTTACCGGAAGTTTTAGTGTCTTTCACTGGTTTTTGTGAATATGTTTGTAGCAGCAGCCAAAAGCAGCAGCAGCAGCAGCAGCAGCACTCGGTGCTTTCACAAACGGCTTGAGAATCACCACTAACTAGGAGGTGACTAACTGGTATAGCAATGCTACTTGTACAGTGGGTGGCTAGTGTATGTGACTTTCCACTGAATCCCCACAGCCTGATTCAAGGTCCACCAGCACTTTCGCCCTAGCTGCTCTTACAGGGTAGGCAGGGCCCAACCTTTGTGCTAAAAGTGGCACCACCAGCAAGGTATAATAGGGGCCCATTCGCTCCAGGCAACCAGGAGAAATAGCAGGGGGGTGGGAGAAAGAGAAGTGGTCTTGTTGTGTCTTTGGGGTTTTATAGTTGCACCAGCACTACTCTCTCCCTGTGTGTGTATGACCAGTAGTGGCAAGAGTGGCAGAGCCATGGAGCCACCTTCCTTACCAGCAGAGGCCAGTCTATTAAGGCAAATAGGGCATTGTTTCACCAACCTCAGTTTGCCCTCAGCCAGCTCCCACCTTCCAGCCTTCTTACTTACAACCAGCCCATGGGGTGGTCCTCCCTGTCAGCTTCCTTCTTCTTAGTCTCACTGTTGTCCTTGTAGAACTGAGCAGGGAGGAGGAGGATGGAAACAAAACTAAAACTACTTGGCTCTGCCTGTCATTGCCTCTGGCTTTACCTGCTGTTGGCCTCTCTGTTTTCTGCCCTACCAGTCCCAATGGGAACCAGCTACCACTGCTCCCGACACTGGCATTGCCAAAGATTTATCAGGATGGGGTAGGGCAGCAGCGTTGTTGGGTCTCTGTGGATGTACTGGTGGTAGGGCCAGACTGGTTCCGCTGGTGTGTCCACACCACCCTAACCTCACTGCTGCCCTGCCTCACCACAGTACTGTCCAGCCAAGCTGTTGTGAATCTGGTGTCAGAAGGGTGGTTCTGTGGCATTGCTCCATCACATCAGTTCCTTCTGCGTGTCACACGGTTACACACAACAAAGAATACACAAACTGCTCACAGAAGGGGGTTCCTTTTAAAAACACCCCAAACTTAGAGGCTCCTTCATCAATATATATATATTAGTGGGAACAAGCGTTACAGAGTGAACACTTTCATGTATTTCCTCAGTGAATTGTCATCTTCTACTCCTTCAAGGATCAAGTATTATCCTAAGGCAGCAGAGTTTTCCGTTCCACTCTGTATTCATCACATGCAGTACTGTTTCTGTTCCACTCTAGTCTATTATGCATCTCACTTACTCATTATTGCTGTGGCAAAATTACATAACTCATGTCAATTACGTTGCCATTATGTTGTTCCACCCCATTCATTTCAATGCAAAGGAAATACAATGCATATGGGAAGAAAAATGTAATCAATTACGTATCATTTGCAGACTGAAAGCAGTAACAGTGAATACTAATCATATTCACTGGATTGATTTCCATTCCAGACATGGATGAATAAGTGAACATCAGCAATTTTCGCTCCCATTTCCATTTTTGTTGGAATTGTCTGACATCCCTAAATAGTATGTATGACTTTGGTGTTAACAAGCCTCAAAGTGTTTTTCATTCATCGTAACTCCTTACCTCCTGTACCTATTCTTCTAAAATTTGTCAAGTGACCAACTACTACTCCAACACTGTGTGTAAGTCATACAATGAAGCACACAAATTGCCCACAGGAGGGGTGTGATGTTCCTATATATTAGTGTATATATGGTAAGTGCTGGTTGTTTAGAGTATACATGGTAAGTAGTGAAAGAGGAGGGGGAGTGAATGGGCAATAGAATGCTTGATGATTGGCTGAATGTTTAAAATGGCTGACAGTATAAATGAAAGCATGACAGGTAAATCTGGGTGAATGTGAGGTGGTAAATTGTGGAATCTGGGGGGAGAAGAGAAAGAGTGGATTGCTTGGTGGGGTTTGAGAGAGTTGTTTGCCAGGAGAGAGTGAAGAAGGAGGGAGGTGGAGTTCGGATTAGTATTGAGTAAAACCATATGCTTATGTGCCTTAAGAAGAAATCTTGTTAATCTTGTTAGCTTTGTTATCTGTAATAAATACTTAATTTGGTTTACCAAAGGCCTGATCCTTGGCTGGGGTTTCACAGACCAGAAGGGAGGGTAAGGTAATGACCAAGGCTGAAGGGGAACTGTAACAAATGGTGGCAGCGGTGAAGAGAATAACAATACCAGTATTCAGAGTCTCTGGGAATACTAGTATTGGGACGTTACTGGTGGTTGCCTAGCAGGGGGATCTGTTGAGATCTGTGCTAGAGCGGGGAGAGAAATCATAAGAGAGAGCGGTCCGGACTGGTGGAGTCCCTGGTGGTGCCTAGAGACAGGCAGTAACCACGAGCAGGTAGGAACCTGACAGGGAGAGCCAGGGAAGGACGCATCACATGTGGTGTCAGTAGCGGTGGGATACGAACAACAGAGAATCCAGATACGAACCAAAGAGAGTCCCAAAGACACGTGGTGACAAAGGAGACTATGTCACAGGTGTTGGCTGTAGCAGTGAGATACGAATACTAGACAATGCCTAATAGTTGTGTGGCAAACAGAAATAACAAAACAAGATTTCTTGTGAGAGTGACTGGCAAAGAGTGTGTGGCAAAGAGTGAGTGAACTCAAACACCATGGCTGAATACATAAAAATGAAAAGAGAGGAGCTGGTGGAGAAGTGCATAACATTCAATTTACCTCATGAGGGTAAAGGGGTAGATGAATTGAGGGTCGCACTTATAGGATTTGCAACTGCCCAGCAAAAACAACCTGTCAGAGAAGAGACCCCAGAAGGATATTTAAGCAATCCCGCTTATATAGAGTACTTGAGAGAGAAGTTGAGGATGGAAGGTGCAGAGAAGGAAAAACAGAGAGAGTTGGAAGCTGAGAGATTGAGGATGGAGGCTGAGGAAAAAGACAAGCAGAGAGAGTTGGAAGCTGAGAGATTGAGGATGGAGGCTGAGGAAAAAGATAAACAGCGGGAGTTGGAAGCTGAGAGATTGAGGATGGAAGGTGCAGAGAAGGAAAAACAGAGGGAGTTGGAAATTGAGAGAATGAGATTGGGGTTTGAGGAGAGGGAGAAGCAACGAGCATTGGATGCTGAATTACAAGTAGAAAAGTTAAAATTTGATAGAGAGAAATTTCACTCTGAGGAGACAAGGAAAGAGAGAGATGGAGCAAAAATAAAAATTACTCCAAAGGACTTTGTTGTCTATGAGCCTGGTCAAGATCCTCAAATTTACCTCAGCACCTTTGAAAAAGCAGCTCAGTTGTGGGGGCTACCTGAAGATAAATACATGCAGTATTTATCAAACCTGATTAAAGGGGAATTGGCTGAGGTATACCAATATTTCCCCTCAGACAAGCCCGTCACCTATGCTGAATTCAAAGAAGCAGTGTTTAAAAGATTCAGACTGGGGCCTGATTATTTTAGAAAGCTTTTCAGAAATTGCCAGATACAGACAGGGAGGTCTTTTGTGGAACTGGGAGCAAAGTTGATGGATATATTTGGAAAGTGGATGAGTAGTGCCAAAGCTCAGTCAGTGGAAGAGGTGAAAAGCCTCATGATACTGGATCAATTATACCATCAGTTACCACCAGAAATAAGGCTCCTGGTCAAAGACCGTTCCCCTACATCTGTGCAGGAGGCCGCAGAGATGGCGGATCACTTTGCCTCCAATAGAACTGGCTGGGTGGGGAAAACATCAAGAGAGTTTAAACCCAGACCATATAGTGCTGGCAGAAGGGATGTGGTACCACAGCGAGTGAGTCCTCCAGTAAAATCTGAAGGGCACAGGACACCCCAGAGTGGATCTGTGTACCCTAAAAGTGAGGAGAAATTATGCTACAAATGTGGTAGACCGGGGCACCTACGTTTTCAATGTGAGGTTGCCAACCCCATTAGTAATCCTGCTCAGACAAAGGCAGTGAAAACAGAGCCCAAGGCTTTAGAAACAGCGAAAAAGGTTCAGTTTTGCCAGATAAACTGGACAGAAGTAACAGACCTTGATTCAAGTCTGAGAGAGGAAGTGAGAGTACAAGGGGCAAATTATTGGGCATTGCTTGATACTGGTGCCGCTCAGACATTACTGAGGCCAGATTTAATAAAATCTGAGGTAATATTACCTCAGGAAACTGTGACTATTCAAGGAGTGAGGGGTCAACCAGAAAGTTTGCCTGTGGCCCTGGTGGAAATGACTTGGAGAGGCCGAGAGGGCCGATATAAAGTAGGCATTAATGCCCAGCAACAAGAACCAGTAATACTGGGAAGAGATGTAATGGGCACCCAAGGAAAGATCTATGTAGTGACCAGACAGCAAATTGGCAGAGAAAAAGAAGCCATATTAAGGGGGGCTGAAACAAACAGGGTGGAATCTGTTAACCAGCCTCAGGTCACCATAGCAACCACTAGCAGGCCTGCTGAAGAAGACAAACTGTATCAAGTGGTCTCTGGGGAAGAAGCAGATCAATTCAGGGAAGAGCTGCATAAAGATATAAGTCTGAAGCAGATAAAGGAACAAGCGCTGACCCAACAGATTCCTTTCACTGACAAACTGAGGAATCAAGTTGTGTGTGAGAATGGGATTTTATATAGACTGTGGATGCCTGCTGAGAGAAAGGATGAATGTGAACCAGTGAAGCAATTGATAGTACCTAGCAAATACAGAACCAGATTTAATGGAGTTTTGAAGGGCATGATAAGAAGCTATGTTCAAGATCACCCACAAGACTGGGATGAACGGTTGGGATGCTTCTTATTTGCATACAGAGAAGTCCCTCAGGAGTCAACAGGCTTCTCACCCTTTGAACTAATGTTTACTAGAAAAGTGAGGGGACCTTTGGAACTGCTTAAAAATTCATGGGAAGGAACTCTGGGAGAGTACAAAACTTCTGTAGTAGATTTTGTATTGGAATTCCGCAATAAATTAACATCAATGATGGAAGTAGTGAAAGAGAAGTTGAGTCATGCACAGGAGAAGCAAAGTTACTGGTATGACAGAACAGCCAGAGAACATGTGTATGATGTGGGAGATATGGTTATGGCATTCATACCCAGGAAACATGACAAATTACAGGCTAACTGGGAAGGACCATATACCATCAGAGAAAGGCTTGACACAGTGACATATGTAATCACCACAGACCAATTAAACAAAAGCAAAGTGGTTCATGTAAATATGTTGAAGCCTTACCATACCAGGGATGCACAGGTGTTGCAAGTTACCTTATTCCCTGAGGGAAGTGGGCCTGAACTTCCAGATTTGGTACAGGAAAGCAAAGACAAAGGAGGGATAGATCAAGTGGAATGGTCAGAGGAGGTGAAGGAGGAAGTAAAAGAGGAGATTCTGAGAGTTTTGAAAACCTATAGGAATCTCTTTAGCAACAAACCTGGCCGAACCAGTATAGTTATACATTCCATTGATACTGGAGATCATGCCCCAATCAGATCTGTTCCGTACCGTGTGAATGGGAAAGTTTTGAATGAGATCAAAAAGGAGGTGGAAGATATGCTGGAATTAGGAGTGATCAGGGAATCCATCAGTCCCTGGGCCTCAAGTATTGTCCTGGTTTCGAAAAAAGATGGAACGACAAGGTTTTGCATTGATTATCGGCTAATCAATAAAATTACTGTCCCAGATGCGTATCCTATGCCTAGGGTAGATGCAATGTTAGAGTTATTGGGGGCAGCAACCATTATCTCTAAACTAGATCTCTGTAAAGGATTTTGGCAAATGGAACTAGACGAGCAATCCAGAGCCAAAACTGCCTTCAGTACACCAGATGGGTTATATGAGTTTGTGACCTTACCCATGGGAGTAAGGAACTCACCAAGTTCATTTCAGAGGCTAATCAATACTGTGTTGCGAGGCATGTCAGATTTTGCAGTGGCCTATATCGATGATGTGGCCATTTTTAGCAAGTCGGTGCCTGAGCATGTCCAACACCTGACAACAGTATTGGAGGCCTTAAGAAAAGCAGGCCTCACAATAAAAGCTAAGAAATGCCAGTTTGGACTAAAGGAAGTAATCTATTTAGGACATAAGGTGGGGAGTGGGAAAATCTGGAACTCCCTTCCTAGGGAGGCACGAATGGCCCCCTCCTTGCCATCCTTCCGTTGGCAAGTAAAGACTTTTTTATTCCGACAGGCTTTTGGGATAGAAGGTGTTTAGGATTGGGCTTTACAAGGCTTGTCTTATTGTTTTATATTATTATTTGTATTATTTTAAATTGTTTTTAGATTTTTAAGTGCCTTTTAAGGTTTGAAGGTTTTGCATAGTTTAATTGTATTTTAATTGTATGTTTTTCTATGTTTTTAACTACATGTAGTTTTATTTGTAAGCCGCTCTGAGTTCCAGTTTGGAAAAAGGGCGGGGTAAAAATAAAGTTTCAATCAATCAATCAATCAATCTCTGAGATATTGTACTGCCCTACAAATTGGTCAAAATGCAAACATCATTTGGGTTGGTCTTTCACAGTCCAATCCACTTGCTATGTAGAATTGGAAGAACATGTGCCTCTGAGCATATGGTGCCTGGAATGACCTGCCTACCTTTTAATGTGGTTGCTCCAAACTTCTTTACAGACTTGACTCTTCACTATAGAGCAAGGTTTGAGAATGAGTCTTCACGGCAGAGACAGGTTTGAGAAATGAGTAAGAGTTAAGAAGATTCTCTACTCTTTTCTGCCTACTTTTTTGCCTATAAACTCACTTTGACAGCCAACCCAATTCCAGTGAGTAATAACTGACAGAGAGAAAACACACAGAGAAAGCCACACTTCCCATTATGTGAATTCTCTTTTACCACTATTGGGCAAAAAACAAAACATCATGCAAATAACAAGGTGCACCATCAGTGGGTTTAAGGGGATTGAACTGACCACATGGAACCACTGTTGTTGCTTCTGTGGATGTAAGGTAGTAAGGTCAGAGGTAAATGAAATGCAAATAGAAAAACAAAAACAAAAGACAGTGATGATTTCCTGAATGCAATACCATACCAACCAAATGTAAGATTCCTATGAGTAAGACAGAAAACTCAGTATCCCACAAACAGTCAGGGCTCCTAACCAAAACTAAAAAAATTCTGGCAGCCAGTAAGCCAAGGTCACAGAAATCCCCATGTGGCACATCCTGGCCCAGGGGCTGCAGTTAGTGCAGAATGCTGACCTGAGTCAGACATAGCACATAATAGCTCTGCTCTGAAATCTGCACTGGTTTCCAATTTGCTACCAGGCCAAATTCAAAGTGTGCTTTCCATGTTACAGGTTCCACATAGTGCTTGTTCTGCTCTTGTAAGAAATCGATCCTTTAGTGTGGCAGTACCTACGCTTTGGAACTCCTTGCCTATTTACATTAGGCAGGCACTTCATTGTATCTGCAATGCAGGAAGAGGAACATTGCACTACCAGGGAGGGAGAGCCCCGTGTCATCTGCTGCTGCTGTGCTGCTTCCCCTGGCTGTCACCACCACCACCCTTCCTGATGGACTGCTGCTATTAACAGCTGCCACGCCCTGCAGGACCAGGTCCCAGGTACTCAGCCAGCTGTGGCTAACCTTTTCCACCTGTCCCTCCTTGGAGGGATATACAGGCTGGCTGGCTGAGAGGCCTGGGAGACCTTGTGCCTGCAGGAAGAGGAACATTGCGCTGCCAGGGAAGGAGAGCCCCTCGTCATCTGCTGCTGCTGTGCTGCTTCCCCTGGCTGTCACCACCACCACCCTTCCTGCTGGACTGCTGCTATTAACAGCTGCCATGCCCTGCAGGACCAGGTCCCAGCTTATTTCATCGTTGCCGCTGCACTGCGTGAGGAGAGTCTTCGGCGTGGGACATTGTCGCCGGATGTATGCTGTGTGGTGTGAATGAGATTGGTGTGTGTATGTATGTGAGTCGTTGCTTGTATTAACTACACTTTAATTGTATTTTATTGTATTTTAATGCTATTTAATTATTTGTTCTGTTGAGTTTGCTATTTATTTCTATGTTTTTGTATTTTATGTTGCTGTTTTACTCTTATGTACACCGCCCAGAGAGCCTTTTGGCTTTGGGCGGTATAGAAATTAAAATAAATAAATAAATAAATAAATTAAATAAATAAATAAATTTTGGCACCTGCTAAAATCATTGTTGTTTAGGCAATTCTTCCCAGTCATATAGAAGCTATTATATTTGTTTTTAACTCATTGTTAGTTTTAATATTTGGAATGTTTTGAAATACCTGTCTTTAACTGTTTTTGCCAATGATTTTATTGTTTTAATTCCTTCTATAAAACACTTTGAGGGTTTTTTTTGCAATAAAATAGTATATAAATGTTGTAAATAAAATACATAAATAAATTTTGAAGTCACTGTGGCCCTTGGGTCTCTTTCCTCTTTTAGACCTTATACCGAGTCAAGCCATTTGATACAATCTAGCTGAGAACTGCAGACATGGACTAGCATTGGCTGTCCAGGATGCCAGGCAATAGTTTTTTTTCCAGAAATTGAATTTTCGATCTTTGCATGCAAACCATAGGCTCTACCACTGAGCACAGCCCTGTTTAAAAAACTATTTTTTAAAATTGTTCTTTTCAGTTCACTAATGAATGCACAGCATACTAGGGCACATCCACACCATGAATTTAAAGCACATTCAACATACATTTGAAGCACATGAATGCCACCACAGAATCATGGGAATTGTGAATAAATGAATGAATGAATCATTTATTACAGTCACAGACTAAAAGATTAAAATCAGTATAAAAAACCACAAAAAATAAAATACATATAAAACACAACTGCTGAAAATTGCTACAAACCAGATTTAAGTAGTTCCTTTGTCAGAAGACTGGCAGCATTTTTTCCTAATTTGCATTGTGATTAAAAAAAAACTTTGTGACACTTTTGGCAACAGAAGATGACACATCCCTTAAACAGATCAATACCAAATTTGCAGAGATACTCCTAGGCAAAGCAGTTAATAGAGGGAAAATTAGCTTCTTTCTGCATTCACTGTACAAATTACAAGACAGTAGAACATGTTCAATAGATTCCATTACACCAGCTGCGCAAAGACAGGTCCGTTCACTGACTGGGATCTTATTAAATTGGCCTTTCAACAGTGCCGATGGCAACACATTAAAGCAGGCAAGAATAAATTCTCTCCTGTGCTTTGGACTGGTCAATGAATACAAATGCAGCATGGGAATTATAGTTTGTTAAGGGTGATGGCAACTATAACTGTGAGGGGAAAACTACACTTCCCAGGATTCTTTGGGGGAAGTCATGCACTTTAAATGTGAGTTGGATGTGCTTTAAATGTATTATGTGGATCTGCATTACTTCATAAACTTTGCCTGCATATAAATCATTTTAATTAAATCTTAAAATGGAAATAAGCTACAAAGTTTACTGGGTGACCATGGGCTATGCACAATATCTCAGTCTAATCTGCCCCTCAGGGTGAAAACAACAGAGGACACCATGACCACCCCAAGGAAAAGGGCACACTTAAAATTATTTAGTTATTTAATATTTATTTAATAAATATTATTTATTTATGTATTTATTAGAAGAAATAATTTACAACCATAGTGTGAAATCAGATACATATCAAGACATAGTATATAGAAATATTTATATAAGCATGAATGTCAAAGATGTTTATTATTTACACAACCTGTAAAGATATTTATAGTGCAATCTGTGATGCCCCTGTATTTTGATAACTGTAAATATGGTAAGTGCAGGTTTATTAAAGTATAGATGGTAAGTGGATTGAGTGAGAGGGGAGAGTACATGGGCTAGAATGCTGGAGAATGCTGTATGATGATTGGCTGAGCGTTTTGAGTAGCTGAAGGTATAAATGAGAGGATGACAGTTGAGAGAGTGTCGGTTGTTGTGGGTTGGATTATATTTGGCTGGTATTGAGGTAGATTATATTTGACTAGAAACATAAAGAGTAACACAATGTATGAAACCATACGCTTGTTAAATATACCAAAAGTAATATTGTTATTTCCTGGTGTTTATAAATAAATATTCTTGGTTTACCAAAAGCCTGATCCTTGGCTGTGGCTTTCACAGACCAGAAGGGTGGGCAGGGTAATTACCAAGGTGCAGAAACAGTATCAAATGGTGGCAGCGGTGAAGAGATAGTGTATCATCAAGTATCCAGGGCAACCCAGGGCTGTATGCTTTATAGGCACAAAGATACAAGGGGGTTGTGGCCTGCAAGTGCACCCAGACACAAAGTAACAATAAACCAGAAGGGGACTAAGGCAAAGTCCTAAGGCAATATTGTGAAACGGAGTGGCTGGTGGTGCTGCCTAGCAGTGGTATCTTGCGAGATCTGTGCTAGAGCCGGTGAGAGAACAAATAAAACCCGGGATCCTCAAAGGAGATGGCAGCAGGTGGGATCCTCACACAATCCTATGCATGTTTACTCAGAAGCAAGTCCCAGTGTATTCAATGGGGCTTACTCAGACAGCGAAGCATGCACAGGACTGCAATTCAGTGATAAGGAACTTCACTCACCCAATCCAAAATTCAGAATCATGACACTTTAAGCTGTTTTGCAACTGTTATATACTTGTTTTACGGTTATTGGATTTTAAATGGCTTTATTTCTTGTTGTGAGGTGCCTTGGTTTCCTACCCTACTTCACAGTGTTGTTAGAAATATTCCATATACACATACAGTGGTACGGTTGCCAGGCTCAGGGCCTGAGACTGATCCTGTATCTTTAGGATCTTTAGGAGAAGAGAAAGTTAGCCAAGTGCAGGTGTTCTTGCAACCCTGTAATGGGAAAAACCACAAGGTGGAATTCTTCCTTCCCACTGTACAACTTTTAAAGATATTGAAGATCTCTTGGTTGCCATGCTGGCCTCCAAGAGGTCTTCTGTATCTTTAAAAGTTGTGCAGGGGGAAGGTAGAATTCCACCTTGTGGTTTTTCCCATTACAATGTTGCAAGACTACCTGCACTTGGCTGACTTTCTCTTCTCCTAAAAATACAGGATCAGTCTCAGGCCAAGAACCTGGCAACCCTATGTGACACCTAAGTAAGCCCTGTCTAACTGCTTTTTTAAAAAAAAAAAGGATTGGAGAGGGAGAGAAAGATTTACAACAAAATCCTTTTCTATGATCACTTAAAACTCCCATTGATTTTCAGCACAAGCCTAACCATGTCTACTCAAAAGTAAGTCCTACTGAATTCAATGGGGTTAACTCCCAGTATGTGGAATTAGCATTGCAGCTTTACTGCCAGAAAAACTTCATAGAGGGAAGGTTTTCAAAATAGGCTATGAATAAGACAAATAAACTACCCTCTTCAACAGTCCAGTAAAATTTAAATTTGTTTGATTCCTTAATTAGAAAAATATAACACTGCAGCATATACATTTTTAACACTTCTGTTCAAAAATTAATTGAAAGATAAAATGTATAATATACAAATATTGCAAGTAATTAAAAAACCCTGCATGCACACTTTTATTATAACTAAAATTGTTTGCTGTGTATGCCCACCAAGATCCTGCTGTGATCTTCTGTTGTTGTATAATCCTATGCATGTTTACTCAGAAGCAAGTCCCAATCCTGTACACAGAAAGTACTCTTTATGCTGCTGAAAGCTATATATTTACTGAATTCCTGATGTGAGACAAGCAGGAAAAGGAAACTGTTCTCAGAACTTGAAACTGAGTTTAGGTATTGCCTGGGGGTCAACAAATCTTATCAATCACAACCCTGACTTCACTTATTTGCTAAAAACCTGAAAGGGCAGGAATTAGAGCAGCTGGTACTAACAAAAGTTGTGGGGGGCAGCATACATTCTGGTTTATATCATTTGAACCAGACTGCCTAGGAACTTTTTTTTAAAAAATGAAAGCTAAGAGTCCAGAGACTGAGGTGACTCACCCAGAGAGGATCCCTAAAAACCAGAGTCTCTGGCCAAAACCCAGAGACCTGGCAACCCTAGTGCAAAGTCTCTGCATTTAATGGAGCATATTTCTAGGTAAGTGAGTAGAGAATGGCAGCCGAGGGTTGGCACTGGGGGAAAATAGGCTTCTTGTGCCTTTAACAGCTGTATGGCAGGCAGAAATTCAATAGGTAAAGCATTTTCTAGTACAGAAATACAATTATTGGAGGCCAAGAGGTCTTCTGTATCTTTAAAAGTTGTGCAGGGGCAGGGAAGAATTCCACCTTGTGTTTTTTCTCATTATAGTGTTGCAAGAACACCTGCACTTGGCTGACTTTCTCTTCTCCTAAAGATACAGGATCAGTCTCAGGCCCTGAACCTGGCAACCCTAGTCCAGATTGTTGTGGTAAATGTTTTCAAGCAACAGTGCCCTTTTGCCATTGTGGCCTACTTTGAATTTAATAGTGCATTGTGTTTACTTAGAATTGCCATTGTATTTCTCCATAATCTGGGCAGACCCAAGGTTAGTCTTAGCAGGTCACTATCTTAGCAATGTGCTATATGTGATGGAAAAACTTTTGGAGACCTCCCCACCCCAGTGGAGCAGGGACAACGGGCCACCCCAGGTTCAGACAATAAAGGGGTGCCACTACAGCTGCCACTCACTCCACTATATTGCCACCCCCTGCCTGCGGTAGCTGCCAGAATGCAGGAGAGGAGGGTCCCCTGGGCTGAACAACTGGAGCGGAGGACTCAGCAACAGCCTCCCCAAGCAGGGCCAGATCACAGAAGAGGAAGGGGAGGACCATACTGTGGGGAAAGAGACAGGCTGCAGACTGGGATGTGCAAAACACTGGGGAGGTCTGGAATTAAGTGGGTATTTGCCCAGCCAAGCAGGTAGCCTGTGTCTTGCCCCACTGTGTGGTGCCTCCTCTTCCTGTTCCTCTTTCTCCTCAACAGTACAGCCCTGTTGGGGAAGCTATTGCCGAGGCTTCTGCTCTATTGTTGGTTGGGGGGGCTCCTCTCCTGCCTCCTTCTTCTCTATGGTGGTGGTGGCAGATTGGCAGCAAATCCATAGCGGCTGCCGATCTCATCCCTACAATCCCCTTGCATGCTGATTGGCTCCCACCATCTGTTGTGGGAAGGAGAGAGTCGGGAAGGAGAGAGTCATGAGCAGTTGAGAGTAAGAGGTTTAAAGAGAGGCAAGGAGGGCGGACAGTGTATAATAGTGTAACAATTAGAGTGTTGGACTTGGACCTAGGAGACCAGGGTTGAATCTCCACTTGGCCGTAAAGCTCACTAAACCTTGGACCATCCATAAGAACATAAGAAGAGCCTGCTGTATCAGGCCAGTGGCCCATCTAGTCCAGCATCCTGTTCTCACAGCGGCCAACCAGGTGCCTGGGGGAAGACCACAAGCAGGACCCAAGTGCAAGAACACTCTCCCCTCCTGAGGCTTCCGGCAACTGGTTTTCAGAAGCATGCTGCCTCGGACTAGGGTGGCAGAGCACAGCCATCATGGCTAGTAGCCATTGATAGCCCTGTCCTCCATGAATTTGTCTAATCTTCTTTTAAAGCCATCCAAGCTGGTGGCCATTACTGCATCTTGTGGGAGCAAATTCCATAGTTTAACTATGCGCTGAGTAAAGAAGTACTTCCTTTTGTCTGTCCTGAATCTTCCAACATTCAGCTTCTTTGAATGTCCACGAGTTCTAGTATTATGAGAGAGGGAGAAGAACTTTTCTCTATCCACTTTCTCAATGCCATACATAATTTTATACACTTCTATCATGTCTCCTCTGACCCGCCTTTTCTCTAAACTAAAAAGCCCCAAATGCTGCAACCTTTTCTCATAAGGGAGTCGCTCCATCCCCTTGATCATTCTGGTTGCCCTCTTCTGAACCTTTTCCAACTCTATAATATCCTTTTTGACATGAGGCGACCAGAACTGTACACAGTATTCCAAATGCGGCCGCACCATAGATTTATACAACGGCATTATGATATCGGCTGTTTTATTTTCAATACCTTTCCTAATTATCCCTAGCATGGAATTTGCCTTTTTCACAGCTGCCGCACACTGGGTCGACATTTTCATCGTGCTGTCCACTACAACCCTGAGGTCTCTCTCCTGGTCGGTCACTGCCAGTTCAGACCCCATGAGCGCCACTCAGCCAGATTTACAACTGACTGGGGATCGGAACATAGTAGTCACCAGATCAAAAATTTTCCATTCTCCACACCTGAAGGGGGAAAAGATTGATCTGCTGATCAGCTGCAAAATCTCTTTGAAGCTAATTAAAAAAAAAACATGCTCAGGCTGCTCCCAGGAGGTTTAACAGTAAAAAGGGGCAGTGTCTGACTCGCATTGTGTGCCCCCATTTTCAGAGAAGAGAGGTGGAGACACACTGGAACCGGCAGAACAGGGAGTGTGTTTCTGAATGTTCCCAAAATGGCTGTTTTAGAACTGCAACTCCCTTGCAAAAGCAAAAAATCTTCTACATCTGGATCCCAACCAAGGCCAGTGGAAGTGAATCCTACTTATTTTCAAGCTAACATGTTTAGGATTACATCCTAGCAATCCAATCCCAACCAGGTTTACTCAAAAAGTAACTTCTGTCAGTAGTGCCTTTAATCTTAAAGGGGTTCTTACTGTTTGTATTGGTTCAGCTCTCCCTCTTTCCTCCACTTTTTTTACCTCAGCTTCTCCCTCCATTAAGCCACTTTCTCTTCCACTTTTTACTTCAGCCTATTGCCCCATTAAGCCACTCTCCTCACTTTTTTACCTCAGCCTCTCTCCCATTAAGCCACTCTCTCCTCCACTTTTTACCTGTCTCCACCCATTTATACACCCTTGCTTGCCTTCTCCCCCATTATTTATCTCAGCCTCCCCTCATCTCCCCCCATTTTGCATCTCCCCTCACTTTTCTCCCTCAGCCTCTTTTCTCTCCACACCTATTTGCCCAATTCCATTTTACCTCTATGTCCCCTCCCCCACCTTAATTAAAAAAAACCCTCAAGCCCCACTGACTTGGTGGGCTGCACCATTGGCATAAGGCAGCTCTGCTTGGTTCCCTCTCAGCCTGAGAGTGCGCAGTGCAGAGCCCAGGGGGAGAGGGGCCAACCTCCCTCAGCAGCCCCTTTTCCCCTCCTTCCCCTCACTGCTTACCTCACTCATGCCAAGAAAGACGGTCAAGCAGCAGATCCTACTCATCCACCGAGGCTCTTTCTCTCTGCCGTCCACCTTCTTAGTAGAGGTGGCGGAGGTGGTAGATCGGACTGTTGTGACTGTGAGGGGATTATACAACGCACAGGGTTTTGTTTTTGCTTTTTTGGGTGCCCCGCCCACCTGCCAGAGAGACAGAGACAAGTTCCCATTTCCCCCCATTGACACAGCAGCTGCCACACGAGAAGACATGGAGGCAAAAGATGTCTATAGAAAGCAGGTGGTCCCACCTCACTAGGGGCCCATGCAAGGTCGTACAGAAGAGGGGGGTGTTAAAAAATGATCCACTCTGGGTGTCAAATACGCTAGGTATGCCACTGCCCCACCCCACTCCTACTGAGCAGCTGCTATCTTCAGCATTCCCACAATTTTTTCTGACACAGATTGAGGAATAAAATTATCTAAAAGCACAGGAGCTGAAGTAATAACACTAATACCTCCTAGTAGGTTTCCTTCCTTTCTACTCTCCTCTCTACCCCTTTGAACAACTTTGTATATTTAAATTCACAAGGCACTTTTGGAAGGGGGGGGTACCACAATAATGTCTAATCCTATTACTAGTGCTTATTTTAGAATCTACTTGTCTATAAAGGCATGATAGGGATCTTAATTACCATCACCGACATGTATTTGCCTGAAATAATTATTCTACTTCATTCCTACAGAGACAATGAGATAAAAATCTAATTTGGTTTTATTGGCCTTCTCTCCTTCAAGAAATGAGCTGCTTCAGACGGCTTTGAAGTAGGTCCCCTTCACAGATTAAACCCCTTGAAAGTACATGAACAGAGAGAGGGAGTGGGGGACTGGAGTAATTTACATCCCAGCAGACATCGAATGGAAATCAACGATGCAATGAGACCTACATGATGGTTGAGAGGAAAATGTTGAGACACGCTGTTCATGGGGGGGGGAGAGATTGCTTAGCTGCAACTTTTTGCTCAGAAAACAGCCAAAGGCTGCACAAAGTCAGAGGAAATAAGGAGTAAAAAAGCTTCCCTAATCATATTTTCCAAATACAAAAACAATACACTTCATTGGGTAAAAGATTATCAGATGCTTAACTGTCAGTTGGCTAAAAGCCAAGCTGCAACCAGGATTAGAGCGAATGGTAAAGAGTGGTGAAAGACTATATAGACTTTGTTTCCCCTTCAGCATCTCCCCATCTCTCTCTCTCCCCCCTTCTCTGGAGCATTGATTTGATACAACAAAGCAGAATATCACCTGAGGTTTCATAGAATCAAAATACTTGCAACAATTTTTGGGAGTTTTCCACATATTTTCTACAAAACCTCAAAACCGCCATTCCACATCAATATTAGTAGAAGTATTTCATAGCTAGCATGGTATAGTAGGGAGAGTGTTGGACTAGGGCTAGGAATGGTCAAATTGTTCAGTTACAGTTTCTCTCAGTTTCTCATTTTTCCAATCTTAAATTCAGTTCACATTTCTGCAGCAATTTAAGGGTTTTTTAAATTTTAAAAAACATGAAAATTTGTCAGCATTTTAGTGCAAATTTCTCCTAATAAACACATTTTTACATACAGTGTTGATTAATACACGTTTTTGCAATCAGTTATCCCTAATGTAATAGATTTTTCTATGTTATTTTCACTAATATATGTATTTTTATGCACACTTTCCCCTAATATGTGCTTTTTTTGTACACATTGTTTAGTTGGAGAATTGCATTGCAAAATTTGGAGTGCAAAGTTTGAAGAACAGCTTTGTTTGCATATTGGATCAAGAAGTGCAAATTAATCTCTCATTAAAATGCAAACAAAGTCAAACTACTCCCCCATCCAGTCACTGTCTCTCCGACTAGCTTACCTCACAAGGTTGTTGTGAGGATAAAATAGGAGGGTAGGAATAACCATGTACTCCACCTTAAGATCCTTGGAGGAAAGGTAGGATATAAATATAATAATTAAACATATCAATCAATCAATCAATCCTGGTATCTGAAAGCATCATTTGGTTTAGGATGTTGCTCTGATATTGGATACACAGAATAGGGACAAAATAACTCCTTTTATACTTTATCACAGGCTGGCTAATCTATGGCCCACAGGCTATATTAAGGCCCACCAAGAACTTTTCTGTGGTCCCTAAAGACCCTCCAAATCTTGGTAGTAGTGGCTGTGGCAGCAGAAATTTATTGAAAGGCTTAGCAGATCATGTTTTTGTGTGGATAAGAAAACTAATCCCTCACAAAACTCTCCTTCCAAGTAAAATAATCACTCAGAAGAAAAATTGACAAAATGTTCTAGCATAATTTCAAATGCCACGGACTAATTAGCAGTGGAGACTGGCCCTTTGGGACAAGCTAGGGCATTGCCCTACGAAAGGGAATTGCAAGCAAAAACAAATTAAAAGTTTTTCCCCAATTCACAACAATATCAAAGCCACAATCTTTTCTATCTCCCACACACTCATTATGCTTCCATTTGAACGTAGAGGGACTCCTCTAAGGGCACAATCCAACTGCTATTTATGCTGGGCTGAGGTGAGTTGGATATGGCAGATATGGAGGTCTGCCAGGGAAGCCCAGCCCAACATAAGGGGAGCTGGCAAAAGCCAGTGGAAGGCCTGCAAAAGGGGCATTCTGGGCCATGTTGGAGGAAGGACAGAGGCGGGGACTTACACAATATCCAGGTCCCATTCAGATCCCTCCCACAGCCCTCTGTTGTGGCAGCTGGTACACCAGGAAAAAGTTTGGTGGAAGAAAACATGTATTTTCTTTCTTTCTGCCGTGCCTCGCTGGTGCAGCCAGCGTCCTCCCCTCCAAAGGCCTCTGAGCTGCAGCTGTATGTGCGGCCCCTTCCACCAGCTCCACCAGCTTCACTCCCACCATTCTCCATCAAGTTGGATTACTCTGTCCATCATTTATGTCAATCTCTGTATTGCCCAGGCTAAGCTGTAACGCCCAAGGGCAAAATTTTTCTTTACAGATTTGGATACAATAACAACACAAATGGGGTGAAAAGTCACAGGTTTATTAACCACTAAGCAAAGTACAGAGATACAATAGGGCCCCACACATATGGTGGGTTATGTTCCAGACCCCCGCTGTAAAGCAAAAACAGCTGTAAAGCAGAACTCATTAAATAGAATGGCACATGATGCCCAAAAACTGCCGTAAAAGCGGAACAAGTGCCGTATGAGTGGGGCTTTAGTCTAATTGCATCTAATTGAGACCGCTGTATTAGTGAAGCGCCGTAAAGCGGGGCCCTACTGTACAGAAAGTGAAGCAATTAATCTTACATTCCTTCTGCTGTCGAGGAACCCTTCAGAATGACAACAAACAGATCCCTGTAGGAACTTTGGTATGCAGCATGCCATCCTAGGATCTTGGCTCTCTGCTGAATTCCAACATGGGACAGTTTTGCAGGGTTTTTATACTCTTAAATGCTAATGAGCCACACCTGCTGTTTTTGGGGTTATTGTGACAATGTTTATATTTTCTACAAGGCTTAAACAACAAATAGTAGACAGCAGGAGCAGATAACTCATGGAAAGTAGCTAAGATCTGTAGCTGACTAGTGTGTTTCCCCAGTTCTAAGCTACAGGTGCAGAGCATGAGATAATGAGCTCATCTCATGTGAAAGTCTACATCAAAGGCAGATGTCCCTTAGTTGTATACTTCATAGTCGCACGCTTTCAAACTGCCATAGTCATATGGTGATAAGACATCTGCTAGCCAGCGCAATCTCTCATGCTGAGTGCTAAGCTTGCAGCTTATAGCCTAGCACTGTGAGAACTGCAAGAAAGATAATGTAGCTCCTTAAGGAAGGCATTCGACTTTCTAGCACTAGTTAACAATATAAGCCTCATATAATAAATTCTAATAAGCATGGATTCAAGCCCCTAAATACACTAAACTAGGCATGTTATAGGGAACATTGCATATGTATGGCAATACAACCAGTTGGAGAATATTCTAAAATAATAAGTATTATAGGCAGACATTAACCAATTATATGCATTCTGGACCAGAAAAGATCTCTAGACATGGATAGAGCAAGTGCACCAACCTAAATCTCCTTCAAATACAGTCATCTTGTAGATTTATGGCACTGCAGCCTCCCCTCTCTGGACAATTAGCTTCTGCACTGCTTACCCTATCCCAATCCAAAACTATGCCCAGGAGATCCCTTCTATCTGTCTCTAGGCAGAAGAACCATATGAAAAAATTTTCCAGGGTCTGCCCTAATAGCTCCACAGGTTCTTACCCCCTTCTACTGTCATGAGGGCAATTCAGCCAATCAGGACACAGGAATTAGCATATAGCCATAGCATATGCATACAAATATTAGTAGGTTTGCCGCAGCGTAGATCCACTAGCCTAGTAGATCTATCTGAATTTGAGATATGTGTTCTGAGCATGCTCAGAGCTGTTTCCTTGAAGGACACACACAGCCAGACCTTAGGAACAGGTTCAGAGGAGGGCAACAGAGATGATCAGGAGACTGGAAATGTGGGGTTTTTTTGTATTTATTGATGTATATTTGTGGGTTTATAGTTTTTACTGATTTTATTTTATACTCCACCTTGGTATATTCTTATGAAGTATGGATTATCAATGAGTAAGTGAGTAACTAAATAAATTGTATTGTATTAGGTATATTACCCTGGTACACTTTTAAACAAAGGGGCAGCCAGGTAGCTATCCTTGCAGCAGAAATGAAACAATAGGTCAGTAGTACTTTAAAGGCTAGCAAATGTATTATTACATAAAATTTCATAGATTACTAAGAATGACGCATCTAATGAAGTGGACAGTAGCCCAAAAAAGCTTATGCCATAATGAATGTGTTACTCTTTAAGGTGCTAGTATTGTTCTTTTTGTTGTTTTGCTAAAAATATACTGTGATGCTGTGATTACAGGGTTGTTGTGAGGATAAATAACTATCAGACACTTTGGTAAATTTAGAATGCTATTACAAAAAGTAACATGGTGCAGTGGATAATTAAGATGGAAACTCAGTGTGCAGAGCCTATATTCAATACAGGGGCATGGATTGCACCCCATCCGCACACCCCATCCAGGCAAGCCTGTCCCAGCAAGCAGCCACACATCGGATTTGTTGGGGATCTTCATGTAAAGCCCAATATTTGTAGACCTCATTATGATGATGATGTAAACTTATTAGTAGCTTGTTACCTAAGGTAACTAAGCAACTTACATTTAAAAACATAATCATAAATACATTATACTATATAAAAAAAGAAAAATTCATATAAAACATTGACATTTTAATACACCATTACCCCCAACAGTCATAAGAAGCTTTGGTGGCACAATAACAATAAAACAGAATCAGTTCACTCCATCAAAGGCCTGGCAAAAAAGACAAGTTTTATCTGGTGCTAAAAAGATGTCAGTGAAGGCACCTGGCAGCCCTCACTGGGGAAAGCATTCCACAGTTGGGGAGTGTGACGCCCTTCCCTGGCTCTCCCTGTCAGGTTCCTACCTGCGCGTGGCTACTGCCTGTCACTAGGCACCACCAGGGACTCCACCAGTCCGGACTGTCCTTTTTTATTGTTTCTCTCCCCGCTCTAGCACAGATCTCAACAGATCCCCCTGCTAGGCAACCACCAGTCACGTCCTAATACTAGTATTCCCAGAGACTCTGAATACTGGTATTGTTATTCTCTTCACTGCTGCCACCATTTGTTACAGTTTCCCTTCAGCCTTGGTCATTACCTTACCCTCCCTTCTGGTCTGTGAAACCCCAGCCAAGGATCAGGCCTTTGGTAAACCAAATTAAATATTTATTAAAGATAACAAAGCTAACAAGATTAACAAGATTTCTTCTTAAGGCACATAAGCATATGGTTTTACTCAATACTAATCCAAACTCCACCCCTCTCCTTCTCCACGCTCTCCTGACAAACAATTCTCTCAAAAACCCACCAAAGCAACCCACTCACTTTTATCACCTCTCCCCAGATTCCACTCTCACTCTTCCTTTTATACGTTCAGCCATTTTAAACACTCAGCCAATCATCTAGCATTCTGCTGCCCATTCACTCCCCCTCCTCTTTCACTCCACTTACCATGTATCTTCTAAACAACCAACACTTACCATATATACATTAATATAGGAACATCACAGGGAGCCACAACTGAAAAGGCCCACTCCTTTGTCATCAACCTCCAAGCCTTCCTCCGAGAAGGGACCTAGAGAATCCTAGTTGTGTCACAAATTATTTCTTCTTTCATTTTTAGGGTGTTTTTTTCTTGATTCCAATCCTGGCAGCACATGCTCCTCCATGCACTCATGCACACACATACGTACACGCCTTCCCCAATTCTAAATCAGGGACAGGCAGGTTGGAGATAATTTTTTATTATCATCATTCTTCATTTATCAATATTACATTATTATCCATATCACCTTACCTCCATGGAGCTCAAGGTGGCATTCATAGTTCTCCTGTTCCCCTTATTATCCTCACAACAACCCTGTGAGGTAGGTTAGGCTGGTCCAAGGTCACACAGTGACCTTTGTGTCTGAGTGGTAATCACAACCCTCATCTCCCAGGTCGTCTTTCAATTACTAGGACCTGGAAAAAAGACAGATAAGGGAATAAGATGGGGAAGAGGAGTAATCTTTTCCCATTGGGCCCTTGTTAACAATCCTGTGTGGCACCTTTAACCAAACCAGGCTGCAATTCCTGTACATGCTTATCAGGGAGCAATTCCCAACAAATTCAGTGGGGCCTTACTTCTGAGTAACGTGTGGTTATTCTGGCATGAACCCAAACTAAAAATTGTCATAGCAATTCTGAACCAAAGTAAAACACTTAGGTGTTAAGTATTTATACAACTGCATCAGAGTGCGTGGGGGGGGGACACATCTTTTCTCCCAGCAAACAACTATGACAGCAGGGATCCCTTCTAAACCAAAGCAGGATATTTTTCTGTTTAGTTAGGTGCTAAATATTTGTACAACTGCAATGCTTAAGTATACACAGTATCTTTTCAAGGGAGGAGGATGGGAGAAAACCAGGGGAACTGGGCACATCCTTATGATCTCATTCGCCATGCCCCTATGACTTTGTAGCAACTCTGGTGGCTCACAGAGCTACAGTTCCCAGCTCCCTTCACAAACTACAGTTCCCCGGATTCTCTGGAGGAAAGTCATGTCCTTTAAATGTATGGTGTGTACGCAGCCTTAGAGCTTTAAGCCCTAACAATTAGGCGATATGGTCCCTTGATAGCTGTACTCCTGTACTATAAATAATGATAATTAATTCAATTTCAATTTTTTTAAAAAGTAGCATAATTATGAAATACATCTCATTGGTTAATTTTTTAAAAACTATAATTTGTTTGCTGCCTATTTGAACCCAAAATCTGATGAGGAGTGCTGTTACCAAGTTTAGGAGTGTTTTAAAAAAGGCAGGAAGGAAAGAAGGAAAAGGGCTTTAATTTAGTAGACAATGGTCAGAAGAATGTCCAGGATAAGATACATTCCAAGGTACTAATTGTGGGAAGCTATGTACCTTTTCAACATGTTTACAGCACTCCAGATGTTTAACCAGTTTAAACCCACTTTAAATTTAATGGGCATGTTCAAAGAATTCTGGGAAATGCTGTTTTGAGATAGGTTTGAGATCTTTATTAAAGACTAAGTTGGTAGCACTTTCATTAGTTCCCAAGAATTTCTTGGTTGAGAACCATGACAGTTAATCAGGCTTAAATATGTAGCATGTGTATCATTGCTGTTTATGCAAAGAAACAGTGATAAGGCATTGAGTAAAGTTGCAACAGCACCAGATTCTTATCCCTTTTTGTTGTCAGATCATGCAATAAGAAGTACATGCAGACACTTTTTACTGTGCATCTGCCCTCTGCTTGACACTATTGTCAGGCTAGTATGGGCTCATATTTGGGTAGTGGTGAATAGACAGTGGGCCACCAGATATTGTTGGACCACAATTCCCATCTTTCCTGACCATTGGCAATGCTGGCTGAGGCTGATGGGAGTTGTGGTCCAACAACATCTGGTGGCCCACTAGTTGGGAAAGGCTAGTAACTAGGACTTAAAGTGACTTGCTATCCTTCTCAGATGTATCATTCTATGATACTTCATTTGCCTGCACAGGCCATTACAAACTTACAATCCAGCCAAAATAAAAGAAATGGCTTGACAGCATTTCTAATAGATGCAACTAATTTGTATTAAAAGCCTCTTAACTTCATGATTCATCTGTTATGGTATTCCAGTGGCTTACAGCCCACAGATGTGACATTTGTCATCTGCCAGCTTATAAACACATAAGGCAATCAGCAGGATTTCTCATCTACTTATGGAAGCAAGGGCTTTCACTTTCCAAGAATACAAAGATCATGCAATGGTCGCATAAACTAGATTATCACAGCCAGGAACAAATCACCTTGCAGAAAAGGCACGAAGCAAGCATAAGACCAGCAGTGGTTTGTATAAAGCTGTATGAAATAAAATGTACAGCCCATGCAACTGAACGGTGCCTCCAAAATAAGACAACCTTGGGAGAGGAGAACAGTTGTTAAAGTGAACAGACTTATGATCTGGCATTTCCAAAGCATGAGTGTGTGCAGTACCATATTATGTAACATGGGAAATGAGTGTGTCTCACTGCTGTAGAATTCAGCCACATCCTTTATGGGTAAACCATTAACAACTACTAGAATTAAGCTTTGATGACAGAACGCCTGCAAATACAAACCATTTGTTAAATAGTATCTTTAGTCTGAAGTCTTATGCAGACTTTCCTGAGAGTAACAGTGAAATCCTATACATGCCTTTTCAGAAATAAGACTCATTGTTTGTAATGAAGCTTATTCCACCTGAGGCCCTCAGGATGTTTTGGACTACAACTCCCATCAGCCCAGCCAGCATAGGAGCTGTAGCCCACAATATCTGATGGGCACAAGTTGGGTAAGTCTGATATACACTATATAGGACTGCAGCCTGACTTCTAAATAAATGTCCCTAGTATTGTTCTGAAAAACACTTATTTCTGTGCAAAATACTCATTGCAAAAGGAGGAGCTGGTTTATTTTTTAGAACTTATGGGAGGATTGGGAACGTTTTTTAATCCAAGGGCCACATTCCCTCCTGGGGAACCTGGGGGGGGGGACATGCCAGTGGTAAGTGGAGCCTGAGGAAAAACAGGCAGAGAAACAAATATAAATTAGATGTTTATATAGCAGGCAACTTTCTACACACACTCACACACACCTTGTACTCTATCCAGGCTAGCAAAAGGCATGCTCAGAATTCAAGGACACATTCCAGCCAGGCAAAACCCCAGAAGGAGTTGATGAAGCAGGGCCGGTGATGGGTGTGAGCTGGGAGAGGGGTGTGGGTGGGGAGGGGGTGAGGTGTGGAGAGAATCCTGAGGGCCAAACAGAGAAGCTTAGAGGGCTGTATTTGACCCCTGGGCTTAAAGTACCCCACCCCTCATTTATAGGAAGGAGACAAAATTCATAACACAATAGTCTACATAGTCACTCAGAAGTAAGTCCCATTGAGTTGGCTTCCTGTCAGGTTAATGAGAAGAGTGTTTGCAGCTTGAGAGAGAGGGGTATTTGTTAAAGCATACAACCTACTTTGTTTTCAGTTCAGTCTTTGATGTAGGATGGGTACCTGAAAAATGGAAATGGACTGTCTTCAAGTCAATCCCAATTTATGGTGACCCTATGAATAGGGTTTTCATGATAACTGGTATTCAAAGGAGGTTTACCATTGCCTCCCTCTGAGGCTGAGAGGCAGTGACTGACCCAAGGTCACCCAGTGAGCTTCATGGCTGTGGGGATTCGAACCCTGGTCTCCCAGGTCGTAGTCCAGCACCTTAACCACTACACCACACTGGCTCTCAGGATGGGCACCTACCAATATCAAAATATTTCAGACAATGCAGTAACTTACGTGGTTATATCACACTTCAGTATAGATTTACTTCACCTCTCTAACTTCAGAGCTAAACTATATGGAGGAACTAACTACACCTGAACAACAACAACAAAACCCTTCTTAAGTAAGGAATGTTCCTGATTACCAATTCCCTTCCCCTCATCTCTCCAAGCCATTACTTCATATTATTTCCATCCCAAAATAATTAAATACTTTTGAGCAGAGGATGCACTGCTGATATGAAAGGAAGAGATGACCAGTTAGCAGCAAGGTGACTTGCACATAAGATCTTTCTTCTATGGAACCAAAAACTCTATTGTAGATATTCTGCCATTTTATAGTAAGTATACATAAACATAATATGAAAAGTCAACATAGCATTCAGATGACCCTTCAGCATACACAGAGGGATAGCACAAAAGCCAATCAGGCACTTTGTTGTTGTTATGTGCCTTCAAGTCGATCACAACTTATGGCTACCTTATGAATCAGTGACCTCCAAAAGCATCTGTCATGAACCACCCTGTTCCAAACTTGTAAGTTCAAATCATGCACTAGGGATGGGCAATTTTGATTTCCCTCAATTTCTCATTTTTTTCTATTCTTAAGTCCACATCAATTTGCAATTTTAAAAAAAGTCTTCATGAAAATTTCTCCTGGCATTTTTGTATACAATTTTGTCTTATATACACATTTTTGCAAAGTACATTTTCCCTTATAATACATTTTGTATGTTATTTTCAATAATATATGCATTTCATGCACACTTTACCTTAGTATATACATTTCTGTACACATTATTTGGCTGGAGAACTACATTGCAAAATTCATAGAAGTGTGACTTTTGAAGGATGGCTGTGTGTGGTTTAGCATATTGTTTCAGAAAATGTGAATTAGGTAGATTTGCCTTTAAATACAAACTGGATCTAATTTCTCCCCCTTCCCTATCAGGCACTATTAGTGAGGCTATGCTCTGCAGATATGGATGGAAAAATGGTTGTACACAAGTGGTGTGTGTGTGTGCGTGCACATGCACCTGCATAAGTCCCCCACCACCCAAAACTACAGAGATAAGCATGTTCAGACTGACTGTGCAGACTGGCCCTAGTAATTTCAATTTCCTCCCTTTTCACTAATTAGCCATTAAGAATGATGGATGTCCACTCTAAAATCATTGCTCCTCATAGTCATTAGTCTTGGAAGGTGGTAGAGTAGAAGAAACCTTGAGTTCTACTTTTATGCTCCCAAAGCAACCCATCAGTGACATCTGATTGAGCTCTCTTTGGAGATTCAGGGCACTCCACACACCAGGGGGAAGAACATGACAGAAAAGAGCAAGCATAAATAATACCATTCTGCTGCTGCTTGTCTGCCAAAGCAAAGGGTGTCTGTCTCAGTGCTCTTGAATAAATTCCAACTCTGGATCTTATCTATTCCACCTTGTGTTGGGTCAAAGATACAGACTGGGAATTTTGTTGGTGTACCGTCCACCCTGCTACCCAACAGCTTCCCTAACTGAGCTGTCAGAGATAGTCTCGGAGGTACTGTTGAGGTCCTCCAGACTATTAGTACTGGGAGACTTCAACATTCATGCCGAGGCTGCCTTATCTGGGGTGGCTCAGGACTTCATGGCCTCCATGGCAACCATGGGGCTGTCTCAATTTGCTACTGGCCCAACGCATGTGTCGGGGCACACTCTTGATTTGATCTTTGCCACTGGACGTGGAGATGGTGATCTGGAGGTGGGGAGTTTTTTCTCGACCCCATTGTCATGGACAGATCACCGCTTGCTTAAGTTTAGGCTTACAGCCGCCCTTTCCTTCTGCAAGGGTGGAGGACCTATTAAGCGGGTCCGACCTCGGAGACTAATGGATCCTTTGGGTTTCCAAAGGGCTCTGGGGGATTTTCCGGCTGATAAGACAGGCGCTCCTGTCGAAGCCCTGGTCGAACTGTGGAACACGGAAATGACCAGGGCCGTGGACACGATCGCTTCTGCGCGCCCTATCCCATGCAGAGCTCATGCAGCCCCGTGGTATACCCCGGAGCTGAGAGCGATGAAGCAAGAGAGGAGAAGGCTTGAGTGCAGATGGAGGTGTACTCCTGACGGATGCAATTACGCCTTGGTAAGTGCCTCCACTAAACTGTATACAGAAGCGGTGAGGGCAGCGAAAAAGCGGTATTTCGCTGCTACTATTAAATCATCCCTCAACCGCCCAGCGGAGCTCTTTAAAATTGTCCGAGGGCTCTTACATCCTAGCCCTCAGGAAATTATAGAACCTTCAGTCACCCACTGTAACGAGTTCGCTGGGCACTTCCAAGATAAAATCTCATGCATCCGCCGGGACTTAGACTCCAGTATTATGGCAGTTGAACCTAATGAGGTATCTAGAGCACGGTCTTGTCCTTATTTATTGGATGAGTTTCAGTTGGTACAGCTTGAGGACGTTGACAAGGTGCTTGGACTGGTGCATGCAACCACCTCTGTGCTGGATCCTTGCCCCTCTTGGCTAGTGAAAGCTGGCAGGGCTGGAACAGCCGGCTGGGCCAGGGAAGTGACAAATGCCTCCTTGAGAGACGGAGTGGTCCCTAGTTGCTTAAAAGAGGCAGTAGTGAGACCACTCCTGAAGAAACCTTCCCTGGACCCAGATAAATTGAACAACTATAGACCGGTAGCGAATGTTCCATTCCTGGGCAAGGTCTTAGAACGGGTGGTCGCTAGCCAGCTCCAGGTGCTCTTGGATGAAACCAATTATCTAGATCCGTTTCAATCCGGTTTTAGGCCCAGTTTTGGCACTGAAACAGCTTTGGTCGCCCTGTATGATGACCTGTGTCGGGAGAGGGACAGAGGGAGTGTTACTCTGTTGATTCTCCTTGATCTCTCAGCGGCTTTTGATACCATCGACCATGGTATCCTTCTGTGGAGACTCATGGAGTTGGGAGTTGGAGGTACTGCTTGGCAGTGGTTCCGCTCCTACTTGGTGGATCGTCTCCAGAAGGTAGGGCTTGGGGAACATTGTTCGACAGCCTGGACTCTCCATTGTGGAGTCCCGCAGGGATCGGTCCTGTCCCCTATGCTTTTTAACATCTACATGAAGCCGTTGGGTGCGGTCATCAGGAGCTTTGGAGTGCGTTGTCACCAGTATGCTGATGACACGCAACTCTATTTCTCCTTTTCATCTTCTTCAGGTGAGGCTGTTAATGTGCTGAACCGCTGCCTGGCCGCGATAATGGACTGGATGAGAGCTAATAAACTGAGGCTCAATCCTGACAAGACCGAGACGCTGTTGGTGAGCGCCTTCTCTGACCAGATGGTGGATGTTCAACCTGTTCTAGATGGGGTTACACTCCCCCTGAAGGAACAGGTTCGTAGCTTGGGGGTTCTTTTCGATCCACTCCTGTCTCTCGAGGCGCAGGTGGCCTCGGTGGCACGGAATGCGTTCTATCACCTTCGGTTGGTAGCCCAGCTACGTCCCTATCTGGAAAGCGACGACCTCGCTTCAGTTGTGCATGCTCTGGTAACCTCTAGATTGGATTACTGCAATGCGCTCTACGTGGGGCTGCCTTTGAAGACAATTCGGAAACTACAGCTAGTGCAAAACGCAGCTGCTAGACTGCTGACGAGGACTAGGCGGTCTGCACATATAACACCTGTTCTGGCTCGTTTGCACTGGCTACCTATTTGTTTCCGGGCCAAATTCAAAGTGCTAGTTTTGACTTATAAAGCCTTACACGGTGCGGGACCACAATACCTGGTGGAACGCCTCTCCCGATATGAACCTACCCGCTCACTACGTTCAACATCTAAGGCCCTCCTCCGAGCTCCGACTCACAGGGAAGCTCGGAGGGTAGTAACAAGATCTAGGGCCTTTTCAGTGGTTGCCCCTGAATTATGGAACAGTTTCTCCGATGAGGTGCGCCTGGCGCCTACACTTTTATCTTTTAGGCGCCAGGTTAAAACCTTTTTATTCTCCCAGGCATTTTAACCTATTTGTGTTTTTAATCTATCTTGGTTATTTACTTGTTTAATACCGTATATTTTACTGTTTTTGTGATTTTATTGTATTTTATCCATGTTGTGCACCGCCCTGAGAGCCCTTGGGCTGTGGGCGGTATATAAATCGAACAAAACAAAACAAACAAACAAACAAAGATGAGTGTTTTTTCAATATGTGTTACACCTAGGGACTCACAATTCATTCTATTTCTGACCCATGTGTCATGGCCCCTTTGGAGGACTCCTCAGAGGAGGAGGAGGAGGACTCGGGGGCAGCAACAGCAGATCCAGGAGAAGGAACAAGCAGAATCCCTGAGGACGCAGCTCCAGCTCTCCCTCAGCTGAGAGAGTGTCCAGGACATGGCTGAAGCCCCTCAGTCAGATTCAGGGAATGAACAGGAGAATCCCCTCCCACCTGCAGAGCAAAGATGCCAGTGAGTATTGCAACAACGCCATCGGTCTGGCAGTTTAAGACACGCAAGCTCTTGAAAGCCGGGAGGCTGATTACCTGCGCCTGACTTAGGGAGTGGGTTTAAAAGGCAGTTTGTGACTGCAGCAGGCTGCTGACTGCAACATCGGTTGTGACCTCCACGCGAGACCCAGTTTCCAGAACCCAGACCCTCGGACTGAACTCTTGGCTCACTGAACCCAGATTTCCCCTTGACTGCACTTTTGGACACTGGCTTGGTACATTTGCTTGGAAACACTCCTCTGGCCTTCCCTCATCCCATTCCTGTTATCTGCCTAGCCTTGGCAGATTTACGACCTAGCTAGCTGCCAGCTAATGAGTTTACAGCCCAACTATCACCCCTCCGAAGCTGACACCAAGTTACTTTTTCATTTGTTCACTCATAAATCTGTTATGACCTGTTTGTGCATTAATCTGCATTTAAAAAACAAACAAATTGTTTTTAAATCTGCATTTAGATATAAACTTTTGAACAAATTTTGTCTAAATATATTCATTTCTAAATGTATTAATTTGGAAATAGGATGTTTTAGATTGGAACTGATGTGTTTTTCAAGATGACAACTATGTTGCAGCTTTCAAAGAAGTGCAATAATTTGATGGACAGCTGTGTTCTGATCCTCACATTAGCCTGGGAGGTGTGGATCGGGCCAGTTTATACTGGAACTCACAAAGATCAAGGGTGATATCCAACATTAGTCATACTTAGAGTATACTAATCGAAATTAATGAACTCAGTGAGTATAACTAATGCTAGTAGATATCACCCCAAATTCCTCAAGCATCCCTACTTATAACTTGGATGGGGATGGGGAAGTTAGATAAGCAATCCCATTCTTTGAACTCATAGCAATAATTCTGAAGTTTGCTTTATTTACTTTTTTCTTCCTGACTCTTTTCCTCCAGTCTAACCCCGACTGATTTTTCAGATAGGATTTTCCTTTAAAGAATACATTCTTCAATGACTAAACTCTTTATCACAAGATTTGTTGCACAATTTGTACCAAGACAATATTACATGAATTGTACCTCTATCATAGACCATGACTCTCTACTACACAAACTGCAACTCCTTGGGATCAGAACACAGCTCATAAATTGTCAGCTCAATACCCACCTGTTTAAAATGACTTCTAATTGTTGTTGTGTGACTGGACATGCTACCATTAAACTGTTTTTCTGCCATGGCTGGAAATAGTTTTATATATTAAATGTATTATATTGTAATACTTTTGTTGTGTTTGTAATTTTTTTGGTATTTTTTTTTTAATGTTTGATTAAAGGTTTTATGTTACAGTGTATTGTACTTGATGGTTACATCGTTCTTTTCCACATTGGGTGGACTTGGCCCAAAAAGTAGGCATATCAATATTTAAAATAAATATCTTATCTAAATAAAAATGCAAGTGTCATGTTGCAGTTTGCAGTACCACAGATAGGTGGTGTGCAAACTGTAGCATGAATGCTTCCCCTCCACCTGCACACCACTCGCACTCACAGGTAAGGCGGTGGCAGCACCATTTGTCCAGGTGAAGTGGTAGTGTGGGGCAGCAGCAGCATCCTGGGCAGGTAGAAGGCCAGTCTCTAGCCTAGCTGCACTGTTTGACGCAGTGGTGGAGGAACAGGTGAGGCAAGTGGGTTGGCAAGGCGACTAAGGCTGCCTGAGGGGTAGGGGCTGGCAAGTGGGTGGAGGTGCCTGGGGGTAGCAGGGGAATTGTGAATAGGGATTGGCAGCGATGGGGGGTTGGTGAGCGGAGCCAGCAGGGGGGGGAAGAGTCCCCCTAGTAATATACAGTAATAGTTATATAATATATTCCTTCAAAACCTAGCACATTTGCAACTTAGGCAACTGTGAACCACAACAGCCTTGTCTTAGAGCATTCTTCAATGCATAGCAGTGCTTTCTCAATTTACTATCTACATAGATTTTTCAGTAATGGATATTTAAATTATTAAACAATGACACTAGATTTTGAACTATAGTGAAAAGGGGAAACATAAAGTGCTGCATGGATTTCATCTCATGCTTATGTAAGATGAAGGAGCCATAGTGCTCCTCCACAAGGAAGACGAGCCATAACTCAGTGGAAGATCATCTGCTATGTATGCAGAAGGTCCCAGGTGCAACCCTAGCATCATCTGGTGGAGCTGGAAGAGACCCCTGTTTTAATCCTGGACAGCTGCTGCCAGGAAATGTAGACAATACTGAGCTAGATTGACTCAATATAAGATAGTGTCCTAGATTCCTGTGTTCTTCCAGGAAAAGCATCCCCAGGTGTCTGGTCTCTCAGGGTGTTGCTGTTGTTCCCTTGCAGAGGAAGAAGGTCAAGTCTCTCACAGGCCTGGAGAAACAACATGAGCCCAATTCTATAAGATGGAAAGAACAGAAAACAGGATCTTTCATATATGAATGTTTATGCTGTAAACTGCCCAGAGAGCTTCGGCTATGCGACAGAATAGAAATGTAATAAATAAATAAATAATTTCATTCATTTCATTTATTTCATTTTATTTGTATATAGCCATAGGCTGTTACAAAAGAGCAGTACAATCGTAACATTTAGCACAGATACATTTCATGATTAAAATGTGAAAAATTTAATTTTTAACTATTTGTCTTAATAAAACTGGTTCTGAGTTTCTTAGCGGCCAAGGCAAAATTAGCCGTAGAAATTACTACGTCCGGCTGGGGCGAAGATAAAAGAAAAATTACTTTCTGAAAACTATTAAAATTAGTTAACGTATCGAGAATTGAAAATAAAAATTTTGCCCTTGGATAATCAAACAATTGGCAGTCTAAGATATAATGAAATACATCGTCAGGGACAGAACAACCGGCTATACATATCCTTTGGTCGTATGGAATACCAAGATATCTACCTTGCAAATAAGACGAGGGCATCACTTGAAAGCGGAGTTCAGTATAGGCTCTACGCAGTGAGGCCCTCGTCAGGATATCTAGGTAATTGGGCCACTCGCAATTAGGTTTGATATACTGAAAACATTTGGAGAAGTGAGAGTTTGCAATTATTACTGTGTCTTGGTGTCTATCCTGGGCGTAAACCTGATTGCGAAGAGTGGTGGGATTGAGATTTGAAAGGAGAGAAGGGGTTAGAAGATACTGTACACCTAGGGCTGGAAAGTTTTTTGCCCAGCCACCCTTGGCCAGCTGGTCCTCCCAACATGATTTAACCAGAGAGGGAGGATCAATAACCAAGAGTTTCTTCCAGTAGCGTAAAAACGCTAAGTCAATTCTGGCCATTAAAGAAGGGGAATTGAGTTCGCATCTCAAGAAAGCTGCCGGAGTGCCTTTAGGGAGGCCTAAAATGTGTTTGAAGAAGGTATTTTGGAGAGGTTCTAAAGTAAGACGTAAAGAGGGACCCCAAATCTCGCTCCCATACATAATTGCCGGCAGAATTTTCGTTGAATAGAGTTTAACCATGGGTCTCACTAGTTGGCCACCCTTGGTATAGAAAAATTTCTTCAGGAGGCCGAAGGCCCTTAATGATTGGAGCTTAATATGGGCCAGTTGGTGGGACCAAGACAGATTATTATTGATATAGATGCCCAGATATTTGAAGGTGTGGACCTGTTCCAAGCTATGGCCGTTTAATCGCCAGGTGATGGTGGTTTTACTACCTTTCCCACAGACCATTATTTTAGATTTTGAGTAATTTATTTTAAGAGATTGTGAATTACAATAGTCTTGTAGGTGTAGTAGCATTCGTTTGAGACCTATCTTGTTCTGTGAGAGAAGGAGAAGATCGTCGGCATAGAGTAGAACAGGGATCTTCTTTTGATTAATTGAGGGTGGAAAGAATGATGGGGAGGCCATGGCTGAAACAATATCATTGATAAAGAAATTGAATAAAAAGGGGGCCAATATACAACCCTGTCTGACACCCTTTCTCATGTGTATTTCTTGGGATAAGACACCATTAAAGCCAAGTCTAATTTTTATATTGGTGTCATGGTGTAAAATTTGGAGGAGATATAGTAATCTTTTGTCTAGGCCAGCCTTATCTAATTTCCTCCAAAGGAGAGAACGGTCAATTGAGTCAAAGGCGGCAGCAAAGTCGATAAATGCTAGATAAAGCGAATTTAAGGCTCTCATTTTAACTTTCATGATGAAGTGGTGGAGGACATACAGTTGGTCTATTGTGGAAGCTCCTTCTCTAAACCCAGCTTGGGCGTCTGATATCACTGTGTGTTCCCTGTCCCAATCACTAAGTTTATTTAGAAGATATCGCCCATAGAGCTTTGCCACCACATCCAGCAGACTAATGGGGCGATAGTTAGAAGGATTGGCAGGATCGCCTTTTTTAAAAATGGGAATTATCAGGCTCGTTTTCCAACCAGGGGGGGTATGTCCAGTTTCGTTTATTTTTGTAAATAACCTTGCTAAGATCGGACTCCACCAGGAAGGAAAGGTTTGGTATAGGTCAGGAGGGATCATGTCCTGGCCAGGGGCTTTCCCCGGACGGAGTGAAGCAATTAGACTGGCAATTTCATCTTCAGTCACCGGGGGCCAGGTTGGACAGTCCATGGGAAAAAGTGGTGGGGCGAGGCACCGGGGGATAATTCTCGGAAAACCTTTTGGAAATGGAGAGTCCATGTTTCGGGGAGAATTGGAGGGGTTGTAATGCATGGTTTATCGTATAAGGAGCCTTGTACTAGACTCCAGAACTCTCTCTGGTTTCCCTGGAGGGCTGCCAAGCCAAGGCGTTGCCAAAGAGTGGTAGTATAGGTTATTCGT
This sequence comes from Rhineura floridana, assembly GCF_030035675.1. Taxonomy (NCBI): domain Eukaryota; kingdom Metazoa; phylum Chordata; class Lepidosauria; order Squamata; family Rhineuridae; genus Rhineura; species Rhineura floridana. The sequence continues at coordinate 140,917,978 of NC_084481.1, read as the reverse complement.
TTATATTTTAGTAAGTTGTTATAATCTTTTTTTAGTTTTGGAAGTTTGGTTATAGCCGTTGCTGAATAGTGATTTCTGGTAAAGCGTATATGGAAGGTAAGTTGCTTCTTTTGGGCTAGGCAATATTTATCAAACCACGGTTTTCTAGTGGAACGTGCGTTAGCCTGAAAAACGTTTGATGTGGTCACTGCCGAATAGAGATGGTCAAGAATTTGTCCAAATGTCTCCATAATATCGTTTGACGGTATGGAGGTTTTTGTACGGAGGTCCATCATAAAGGGGGAGGATAAAATTGTTTTAACCTGTTCCTCCATTAATGGCGACCACCTTCGGCGTTTTGGGCCCTGGAATGCCTCTGGGTCAGGGAATGTCTGTGGGTGAGTCAATTGACCAATTGAGAATGAGAATTTTATTGCTAATGGGAGATGGTCACTTTCAGGTCTATCTTCTATGGCAAACTCCTTTACCCAGTCTAACAAGGGAGGGGAGATCAAAATGTAATCAACCACGCTGGCCCCTCTTTTAGTTAGGAAGGTGAAGAAACCCTTAGACGCATCAAATTTTGTCCCATTAAGGCAGAAAAGATGGGCACTGAGTAGTAGTCTGTATAGAGCATGGCCATTTTTGTTTATCACCTTATTGTCAGGCTCTCATTATATTTTCTACACCTTTGTCCTCCCCAACAAAATCTTTGTACCCCCCCCTTTGATAATTATTAATGTGTATTTCCCTCCACATGGTCCTTCCCTTCTGTCTCAAGCGTGGCATGATTTCTCTGAATTTATTACATTAATCCAACAAAAATATCCCTTGCACAGTTTAATAATTGGTGGAGACTTCAACGCCAGGATGGGCCCCAGTTTCCCCTCTCGTTTGACGCCTTCTGCCCTGTGTTTGGGCGACATGGTAGTACTGCCCCGCGCCTCGCGAGAAATAATGGGTATAGTATCTGAGTATCCATCAGGATACCAAAAGTGGTTGAGCTTCCTGTATTGTGAACAGCATCTAAAAAAACCCCACACCCCGTCAAATGGCATACAATTAATCTTCTCCAGGATACCTCATCTATACCCCGAGTTTGCTGCTTTATGTTTCAGAAGTGCCTAAAAGGGGGAAAGTTCACCAGATGTGTTTTTTCTGTTTTCCCCATTGCTACCAATAAAGACACTTCTGGACAGAAAGAATATCAACAGATTGGGTTGCATCCAACTATGCTGTACTCACAGTAGACCAATTGAAATTAATGGACCTAAATTAATTATGTTCATTACTAACATTGGATGCAATCCGTTGATTTTAGCCTAGTGTGCATTCCAGTTTGTGGGAAGAAGGCAAAAGAAGAAAATTGGATCCCTCTTAGGATCTTACAATGAGAGTTGGCGAGCATGGTAGTGTAGTGTAGTTGTGGTTGGAGTGTTATGCTAGGGGAGCTTATAGACTGCCATTATTTTTGGATGGGATTCTATGACATACTGGCAAATTCAGGTTGCACAATTCAAGTTGATTAATGTTTTCACACAACAATCCTGCTTTCCCCCCACCCCCAAAATTGGACCATTTGCAATAAGGAAAGTAACAGGAAGGAGTGGCAGAAAATCTTAAATAAGATCTTAAATAAATAAGATCCCGGAAGGAGGACACGTAGGTTTGTGTTCAGGACAAGGGCACAGAGGCTTAGCGAGGACTTGAAAGCTTTTTTCCCCCCTTCTCCCTCCACTCCCTTTTTCCTTTTGTGCCATTCCTTTTGGATTATGTTCTTTGTAAGCGGCACTTCAAGTCTTGTTCAGCTGAAGCATTACATTTTAAAAAAATGCTCTAAATAAGTAAATATTATTTATTAATTTTTTTACTTTAACATTTTTCCATTGGGCCTGTTTCTCCAAAAAGACTCAAGGAGGCTAACAAACAGTAATAAAAATAGAATAAATGAATAATGCCAAAAAGAAATGCAGTATGTATTTAAATTAATAAGTTAAGTATTTCCAATCTAATACAAACTATTGTTCACCAATCTCCTAGCGAGAGCCGATGAATACTTACTCAGAAGTAAGTCCTGGTGAGTTAAACAGTACTTACGTAAGTGTGCATAGGAATGCAGGTTTATTCCCATTTCCTTTGCAGATGTTGCTGAGGTACTAGGACCAATCAGCATGTTTATGGCTTATTTTCTGTTTGATCATTTGGTAGCTATGAGGTTTCAGGTAAACTCACTGCACAGTATATTTCACCTGCAGCTCATTGTTTTTACCAAAAGAATTTACCTACATTTTCTTAGGAAATCACCAACACCCACTTACTCATGTTTTGTGCCGTGCCTTAACCACAGCCTCCATGTAAGAGGGCCATAAACTGCATCTTCTCTTCCCCTTAAAATTCTGCAGTAGATTCCATTTGCTAATACTAACAGGAAATCCCATGAATCTGCCTCATGGCCTTTTACTGACTTCACAAATCCAATTGATACAGACAGAGCCAATTTCTGAAACTGCAGCTGTCTACACTTACAAAGCTCTAACTGTTAGATAAGGAAGTGCCAGCTGGAACAAGAAGTTTCCCTTACTACTTTCGATGCCATATTCTTTGCCAAGTGGGCAGCTGTCAGCTTGGGTGGTGGCAAAATGACATAAATGGGAAACCCCCGAGATCTGATCCTGCACACTCATCCCAAAGCAATGTTCTGTTGTTAACTTTTCAACTTGAACCAGTAAGAGAGAATGAAAACTGAGCTCAGCCCAGACTCACAAGACTCAAGGGACACTTATATCTCTGTGCCTCCCATTATCTGCTTGCCATTGTGCTTCCTACAGCAGGAGTGACAAGTCTTTTTCAGTGCAAGGGCCACATTCCCTTCTGGAAAACCCTATGGGCGCCACATGCCAGTGATGAGCAAGGCCAGAGGAAAAAGGGGGAAGAACAATGAATATAAATGTTACATTTGTACAGTAGGCTAGTTTCCACACACACTTACCTTTATCATCCATCCAGACAAGCAAGAAGCATTATCAGAGTTCAAGGACACATTCAAGCCAGGAAAAATACCTCCGGGAAGTTATGCAGAAGGGTTGATGAGGGGTGTGGCCTGGGGTGAGAGGTGTGGCAATGGAGAGGGTGAGCCCTGGAGAGAGTCCCAAGGGCCAGATAGGCTTCTGTTCTGAGCTTCTTTACTCTTGTCCTAAAGACCAAAGGGAGGGACATGTGGAACCCCAGGAGATGAGGATATATAGGTCACAGGCCAACAGAATTGTTCTTTTTGTCCCCTTAGGGAGGCAAAAAGAGGCATTTGGCAAAGCAAGGAATATTTCTATTTGCTTTCACGCAGACACAATTCCTGTGGCTTTAATTTTGCATTTGTTTTATTTCGCCCATCTTTGAAATTCCAAGATGTTTCAGTGACATGACCGGAACAGACAATCTCCTAGTTGGCTAGTAAATTCAGCTGTGTCACTGCAGAAGCAAATGCATAACAATGCATTTTTTAGAGAAACCAAGCAAACAATAAACAGGGTTTTTAAAAGATAAACATACTACACAGGAAATATTGCAAATGCTCATCCCGCCTAACCCTTCCCATTTGTACCTGAGCCTACCCAGCCAGACGTCTGCTCCCAGCCCCCAGCCCCATCTGCCAGGAGATACTTAGGCTCAGGCTTTGGTGAATCTTATTTATTTATTTATTTTATTCGATTTTTATACCGCCCATAGCAAAGCTCTCTGGGCGGTGTACAACCAATGAAAATATATAATTACATTTCAATTTTTAAAAACACCTAATCCTTGAAACAACAGTTAGACAAACAGACAAGACATATAACTAACACAAACAACATTAGATACAAATATTAAAATACTAAAATGCTAAGATATTAAAAATATTAAAATGCCTGGGCAAAGAGGAAGGTTTTCACCTGGCGCCGAAAAGATAATAAAGTAGGCGCCAGGCGTACCTCGTCGGGAAGGGTGTTCCATAGTTCGGGGGCCGCTACCGAGAAGGCCCTCTTTCTTGTAGTCGCCTTCCGGGCGTCTTTCTGAGTAGGCACCCGGAGGAGGGCCTTCGATGTTGAGCGTAGTGCCCGGGTAGGTTCATATCGGGAGAGACGTTCCACCAGGTATTGTGGGTCCATGCCGTGTAAGGCTTTATAGGTCAAAACCAGCACCTTGAATTGGGCCTGGAAACGTATAGGCAGCCAGTGCAAGCCGGCCAGAATTGGTGTCACATGTTCCGACCGCTTGGTCCCGGTTATTAATCTGGCCGCTGCATTCTGCACAAGCTGCAGTTTCCGAACCGAATCTTCAAAGAAAAGGCAATGGCTAAAATTCTCTGCCAATATGCTGTTTTTTGATACACACCATGTGACATGACACATCATGAAGGTGCTATCAGGATATCATAAAGATGATGATGAAACATACAAAAGAAGTAGTTTCTCTCCTTTTCAGTGTATTCTTGGTATTGGAAACACCAGATCAAGGGAGGGAAAAGTGTGGGAAAGCAGTTTTTGGAGGAAAATGTCAAATTGAAGGAGGGTGAATTAATGGAGGCACAAGGAGCTTACATTACAGATTCAATGGATGTATGGATGAGCCCATTCTTTCTCTTTTGAACACTCTTTCTTGAAACAGTAGAACCCTTGCTAGTGGTTGGAGGCCTCCAGTTGCCATTTTCATTCTCTCTTAGTTTTCCTGGAACAATGCTGTGGTGTGACATAGCTTCATTCCAACATCTAGGGGGTAGGGATGAAAAATGGCAGCTGCCATAAGGACCTGCCAGTTTTTCTCCCAGAATCCTCCTCTGAAAGACACTACATCATAATGTAGCATCATTCCAGGGGTGGTCTGGGCAAAGAAAATGGTAACCAGAAGCCTTCATCTACAGAGAAGATCTCTGAGGTCCCAAGACTAAGTTTTCAAAGAAAGAAACAAAAGAAAGAAAATATGAGGAATTGCCACTGCTGTCACCAAAGGTAAATGAGGGACTTAAAACAAATCTCTTCACAAAAAACGCTGACTCAATATTAAACCCTCATAAGTTCATAGACTTGTGTCAGCGAGTTCAAAAGCCAACTCTGTGCATGAGTTGTCATCTAAAAATCAGGGATGGTTCTGTTCTGGAAGATATTCTTTTGAGTCCCAATTTTCGTTCTGATGTATGCCAACACTTCTGCTTTATGAAAAATGGAAATGGACTGCCTTCAAGTCGATCCCGACTTATGGCGACCCTATGAATAGGGTTTTCATGGTAAGCGGTATTCAGAGGTGGTTTACCATTGACTCCCTCTGAGGCTGAGAGGCCCAAGGTCACCCAGTGAGCTTCATGGCTGTGTGGGGATTTGAACCCTGGTCTCCCAGGTCGTAGCCCAACACTCTAACCACTATGCCACACTTCTGCTTTATACTTAGTGTAATGTTTAAAATTGTGTTCCTGTAGACTGAATCTGACTCTATCAAATGTGCTTGGTTTTTTCTCCTGAAGCACTGAATAAATTATTATTATGCATGATGAATATAATACTTTTCTCCAAATTTGATGTCCTTGATGAAATTTACCTTCATACGACCAGGAGGAAGCCAATGCATTGTGTCTCATTTTCCCTTTTTCCCTTCCCCTTTTGATAATATGTTATATGTTTCAGAAAAAGAAATAAAAATACATTTTTTAAAAATGTTTCAGCAGATTCAGGAGGCGGCCATTGGCTCAAAACCCTTCTTCAACTGAGTAAGTCTATATAACGTACATAGAAATTTCTAATGCAATATAATGCTAGAGGCCTCATAATCAGGATTGGTTGGCATGGTGAGGCAGTGCCATACCAATGCACTTGTGTAGCCACAGTCTTGCTGCCACCATACCCCACCCCAACACCATCCAGTACCAAACTGGTCAGGACAGCAATGCCACTGCCAGGAGGTGGAAGCATGCCGAGGTGTTGGGTCTACTTTTATAGTCTTGCATCTTGTTTCCAACAGCAACCAGCCAGATGCTTAAGAAAGGTTCATTTGTGGCTCATGAAAGTAACAGCACTCTCCCTGCATTGTGTCCACAGTATCTGGTATTTAGAGGTATATTGCTGTGGAATATGGAGGTACCATTTAGCTGTTGCGGCTAGGAACCAGGCAGAGTGAGGATCAGTATGTCTCAGAATCTTACAGAACTGGGATGGAACTGCAGCAAGCATCAGCAAGTCCCTGCTCCATGCCATCACTCAGACAGCCTGGTCAGAACAGCAAGTTTGCTGCTGAATTCTTTCTGTGGTGAAAATCGCCTGGCTAAATCTTTTCATAATCTGTACCTTCACTGTTGTAACATGCTGCCTGGGAAAAAAACAGCACTTGAAAGGAATAGTAAACCAGTGGTTGAAAATGAACAGCCAAATCTCAAGCAGTAAATAAAGCATTACATGTGCTTTAATGGAAACTTTATATATGGATCCATACAGGTTGCGTCTATGGAAATTAGCTTGTGGCTTTGTGGGATTCCTTAGATAAATATCGTTGACATAAAAATTACTATCTTAGAAGGCAATGTGGATAGATTGGAAAATACTTTCTTGTATGCAGACCAATGTAAACTATTTAATAACTAGGGCGAGACTTCTACACATTTTCTGAGAGAAGGCCTTCACTCCCCACCCCCACCAGGATTGCCAAGGCTTCTGCCCCATACAAACTTCTCCCTCTTTTTTTTTTTAAACAGAAGTGACCCTTCCAGTAACCAGTTCCATGGCTTGCCTTTGGTTCAGTGCAAACCACCTCCTCTCTCCTAGGTTTTTTTACTTGGATTCTTTTCATAATGCCATAATTGCAGCATTAGAAGAAGAGCTTAAGAGAGACACGTCTGAGTGCCAGGCCCACATAATAACTTAATTAAATAAACAGAAATATAATTAGTATGTAAATATTTCCTTTCTTTAATTCCTAGATATCCTGAGACTGTGTTAAGAGAGATAAAATGATTTGAAGAAACAGTATTCAGCTGTTCTCCCTTTTACTGCATTTCCAACCCTGTCTGCTTCACTGAGGTGAACACGGCCATTTTTCTGTCCAGACAAATGCGTCCTTGAACATGAAAGGCTCTGATAGCTAAATGTGTTTATCATGGGAAAGGAACCTGGAGGAGTAAAATGTTCTGTCATGTATAACTGCTGAGTTCCTTCCTCAAATTATTTGCAACCAACCATTTTCTCTGAGAACATAATACATCGATTTTGTAAAGGAAAAGATGAACAGATTATAGTGTATTGTGACACGTACACAGCAACAGACACCTCACAGAGCAGCCCGAATGAAGCAAATAAAGTTGGGTGTCCTTCATGCTTTGTGACAGGGACCCAGTGCCTTTAAGAGATGCATTAGTAGTAGTAGTAGTAGTAGTAGTAGTAGTCATTCAGTCAACTCTTTTACAAAATTGTCTCAAAGCAACTTACATTGCGTGCTTGTGTTTTGGAAAATCATAAATAACATTTAAAAAAAGAAAAAAGCAACTTACAAATATTAAAAATACTGCCATGAGGTTCTAAAAGTTATAAACCATTTTAAAATCAGATACATAAAACAAAAATCCAATAAAACAAAGAATTTCTGAAGGAGTCCATCCAACAACAAAAATAAATGGAACAAATCCTACTTCACCCCATGAAAAGATGAGCACCAAAACAGGCTGTAAGACATATGCAGTATGATCTAAATTAAGAGCCAGAAACCTGGGCAAACAGGAATGTCTTAACCAGCTGCCTCAAAGCTAACAATGTTGCATTAAGGGTGTTTTTCCATGGGGAGAACATTTCATAATCAGGATTCCACAATTTTGTATGGGAAGCAGAAATTCAATAGGTGCAGCTGACCTTCACTTCACAGAGGGGTGGTGCTTCAAATCACATTTGAAGTTGTAAACATAAAATTAGCAACACCTTGGGTAAGATTATTACTCAAGTCAGACATTCTTGGAGTGTTCGGGTTTTTTTTACTTATGATGGCATGGAAAGATTTGTCCATTCTCTTCCAACGACAAAGTGGTAGCAGGCAATGGCCCTCGCCAACTCAGGGTGACGCAGCAGAGGATCAATCTAGACAATCAGGTTGAAGAGATGGGGATGGAGAAGGCAGAGCCTGAGGCAGAGAAGCAAATGGCATCCCTCCCCACCACTTCATATAAACACACAAGTCAAAGTGCAGGTTGGTTGGTCAAGTTTTGTATTTTGTCACCTGAGGAGAAAATCCCTCCAGTGCCTCTCCCCTTCCCTGGCATTAAATGACAAATAATTTGTTATCCTTTCATGATACCCAAAGTCAGTTGCTTGAGAAGGGCCCCCCCCACCCTGCTGGACCTGAGTGGGACCCTTCCATTAGCGCAATTCTCCTGCTGTTCATGCAGCAGCAAGTAAATATCCAAGCCACAGGTGTCTTCACAATTTTTTGGCATTTCTTCTTCTTGCAACTTCTCTCAGTCCCCTACCATTAAAGCAGGGCTGGCAACTTTTAGGTTCCTATTTATTTATATCCTGCCTTTCAACTTACCGAAGTAGCCCTCGGATCGGCTAACAACACTTCATTTCCATGCCCACACCACTGGCTTACATTTCTGTGTTGATAATTTACACTATTAAAGACAAAAATGGTGAAAACAACTATAATCAAATCTATTTTTAATTTTAGGAAACATACCAGGGTTACAATTCTTGCCCTCTCATCCTTGCTGCTGGTTTCTGCCAATGGGGGCTGTGCCACTGCAGAGGACCCTGATGCAGCAGGGGCCCAAAGCAAAGCATTATGAGAACAAGCTAGGGCTGGCCATGGGTCTGATGGATTCTAAGTTCACCCACTCTCCAGAGAGGGACCCAAATCCATGCCGTTCTGCTGCATCAGCCAGGAGCTGGTGAAGCAAAAAATGGAAGGAAAACTGTCCTCCGCTTTTCACCCTGGCTAATGTGAATAGCAGGGCTTTGAATGCAGTAGTGGTTCTCACTCAGCTGCACTCCACATTTACAACTTTTATTTATTTATGTAACAAAATTCATATACCTCAAAGCAGTGGTGGCTGGTGGCTCCATGTCAGTGAGGCAATGCAATCCACTCTGGGTTTTAGTCCAAACTTTCAAGGAGCTGTCCAAGGCAAATTGGTTTCAGAACCGTGGATAGCTCCTTGAAAGTTCAAACTAAAACCCTGAGCAGATTCCATTGCCTCACTGACATGGAGCCACCAACTGCCATTTCCTCAGAGCAACTTATAATTTTTTCTGCTTCCTTTTATGAACTTTATCTTCAAATAGTGTATGCTATTTGTTTTGATAAAACTGCAAAAAATATTAATTTAAAAGAAAAATTATACCTCACTGTTCCAACGCATTTGCATTGCTCAGGGGTGATTTACAAAAATGAAAAACAATGGCAAAGGAATAAAAAGAAAACAAGATGGGTTTTTTTTTAAGGGAAAAGGCTGGGCAGATGAGAAAAACACCCTAAAATAAAGGCCTGATCACATAATAAATGATGAACCAAATACTTGCTGGAACAATAAAATTTTAACCGATCTACACACAGCAATGAGGGGCACAAAAAGATATCCCAGAATAAAGAAGGCTGACCAATTGTGACATGACACAGAAAAGGGCTTCCCTAACACATCTTATGGAGCAGGCAAGCAGGTGTGGGAGGAGACGGTGTTTTGGGTAACCTGAATCCAAGGCATCTAGGGCAGTGTAAAGGCAATCACCAGCACTCTGAACTGTGCCACTCAGCTGAAGAGGAAAGAGCCACTGCAAGACATGGTGCCTAAATGAGCAACTTTTTGATTAAGGCGTGATCCCAGAACTCAACGCAAAGAGGTGGAAGTGGAGCAAAGGAACGAGGGCCATTCTTGTGACTTCAACATCGGCTGGAGCTGCAGAAGTCACTTGATGAAGTTTGGACATGGAGATAAGCATATTATCTGCTATGTCTGCTTCAGCCTACCCACATCCTTGAACAATTTCTGTTAGGCTTGTCACCTTTTTCTGTCAGCCCCGTCTCCTGTCCCTTTAACAGCAGTATAAAGGGGCAGGAGCAGGGCAGGGGCTTATAGAGCTGATAACCCCTAACTGGAACTGTTCAAAGAATGGGGATGTGGTGGAGCAGCTAGGAAATTATCATCATAAGATATTTACTGAAGGAAGACACTGTTCTGATATGAAGACCACAGGGTAACCTTGAGCCAATCACTGTCTCCCAGCCTAACAGGATTATTATGAGGGTAAAATGGACAACCAGGTACACCGCCTTGAGGTCCTTGGGAGAAAAAGGAAAAACAGCAACAAATTATAAAGATGTTGTAATTGGCCAGAAAATTGAAATGAGGAAGACCAAAGTTAGCATTAGTTCTAGCATGTGAAAAGTTATAAATACTAGTTAAAGGAAGTAAAATAAGCTAAAGAGCTAAAATCACTTTACAATCATTGCTATGTCTATTTGACTAATTTAATTAATATTTACTTTGATTAATTAAATTAGAAGGTTGTCCCAATTATTCTGGCAAAAGAGTCTTTTAAAATTGAAAATCTTCATGAATTTGCATATGAATATTTCTTTTTTTATTTATTTATTTTTATTTATTGCACTTTTAGACCGCCCTTTAGCGACAAGCTCTCAGGGCGGTGTACAACAAGATAAAAACAGATTAAAATACAGGTGTGGGTACAATACAATATGAAAACATATTTAAAAACAAAATTAAGACAAAAAATTAAAATTAAAATAGATTAAATTTAGAATTTAAAATTTAACATTTAAAATGCCTGGGCAAAGAGGTAGGTCTTTACCTGGCGCCAAAAAGATAATAAGGAAGGCGTCAGGCGTATCTCGTCAGGGAGGGCGTTCCATAATTCGGGGGCCACCACTGAGAAGGCCCTAGCTCTAGTTATTGCTCTCCGGGTCTCTCTATGCGTTGGAACCCGGAGAAGGGCCTTCGACGTCGAGCGCAGTGACCGGGTAGGTTCATAGCGGGAGAGGCGTTCCGTCAGGGATTGCGGTCCGATGCCGTTAAGGGCTTTATAGGTAAGAACCAACACTTTGAATCTGGCCCGGAAACATATTGGTAGCCAGTGCAGCTGGGCCAGGACAGGTGTTATATGGTCAGATTTTTTAGACCAAGTAAGAACTCTGGCCGCAGCATTCTGCACCAGCTGAAGTTTCCAAACCGTCTTCAAAGGTAGCCCTACGTAGAGTGCATTACAGTAGTCCAATCTAGAGGTTACCAGAGCATGGATAACTGTGGCGAGGTTCTCCCTGTCCAGATAGGGTCGTAGTTGGGCTACCAGCCAAAGCTGGTAGAACGCATTCCGTGCCACCGAGGCTACTTGCACCTCCAGTGACAGGAGCGGATCTAATAAGACCCATACTACAGACCTGCTCCTTTAGGGGGAGTGTAACCCCATCTAGGGCAGGTCGGACATCAACCATCCGGGCAGAGAGCCCCTCCACCAACAGCATCTCAGTCTTGTCAGGATTGAGTCTCAGTTTATTAGCTCTCATCCAGTCCATTATCGCGGCCAGGCAGCGGTCTAGTACATTAACAGCCTCACCTGAAGAAGATGAAAAGGAGAAGTAGAGCTGCGTATCATCAGCATATTGCTGGAAACGCACTCCAAATCTCCTAATGACCCCACCCAGCGGCTTCATATAGATATTAAACAGCATGGGGGACAGAACTGAACCCTGCGGGACCCCATATTGCAGTACCCAGGGACTCGAGTAATGCTCCCCAAGCATCAACTTCTGGAGACGATTCTCGAGGTAGGAGCACAGCCACTGCCAAGCAGTGCCTCCAACTCCTAAATCCGCAAGTCGCCCCAGAAGGATACCATGGTCGATGGTATCAAAAGCCGCTGAGAGATCAAGGAGAACCAACAGAGTTACACTCCCTCTGTCTTTCTCCCGACAGAGGTCATCATACAGGGCGACCAAGGCTGTTTCTGTACCAAACCCCGGCCGAAAGCCTGATTGAAATGGGTCCAGATAATCAGTTTCATCCAAGAGCGCCTGGAGCTGGCTAGCGACCACACACTCTAGAACCTTGCCCAGGAATGGAACATTTGCTACCGGTCTATAGTTGTCAAGGTTTTCAGGGTCCAAGGAGGGTTTTTTTAGGAGCGGTCTCACCACCGCCTGTTTCAGGCAGGGTGGTACCACTCCCTCTCGTAAAGAGGCATTGATCACCTCCTTGGCCCATCCGGCTGTTCCATTCCTGCTAGCTTTTATTAGCCACGAGGGGCAAGGATCCAGAGCAGAAGTGGTCGCCCGCACCTGTCCAAGCACCTTGTCCACATCCTCGAGCTGTACCAACTGAAATTCATCCAATAAAACAGGACAGGACTGTGCTCCGGACACCTCATTAGGTTCAACTGCTACAATGTTGGAGTCAAGGTCCCGGTGGATGTTCGTGATCTTAACTTGGAAGTGTCTCGCAAACTCATTACAGCGGGCTGTTGATGGTGTTATTGCGTTCTGAGGACCAGAGTGTAAAAGTCCCCGAACAACTTTATAAAGTTCCGCTGGGCGGTTAGAAGATGACTGAATAGAGGCAGCAAAGTACTGCTTCTTCGCTGCCCTCACTGCCTTCACATAGAGCTTAGTAGAGACCTTCACAAGTGCAAGATTACAGCCGTTGGGAGTTCGCCTCCATTTGCACTCAAGCCGTCTCCTTTCTTGCTTCATCACTCTTAGCTCTGGGGTAAACCACGGAGCCACTTGAGCTCTGCACAGGAGAGGGCGCACCGGGGCGATCGTGTCAACTGCCTGGGTCATTTCCGTATTCCACAGATTGACCAGGGTTTCGACAGGAGCATCAGTTTTATCAGCCGGAAAACTCCCCAGAGCCTTCTGAAAACCCTCAGGATTCATTAGTCTCCGGGGACGGACCATCTTAATTGGTCCTCCACCCTTGCAGAGAAAACATTGTGAGTCTAAACCTCAATAGGCGATGATCTGTCCATGACAAAGGAATAGATGTAAAATCCCTCACTCCCAGATCACCATCCCCTAATCCAGTGGCAAAAATTAAGTCTAGAGTGTGCCCCGAAATATGCGTAGGGCCAGTAACAAATTGAGACAGCCCCATGGCTGTCATGGAGGCCATGAAGTCCTGAGCCGCCCCAGACAAAGTGGTCTCGGCATGAATGTTGAGATCCCCCAATACCAAAAATTTGGGGGATCGCAACACCAACCCCGCGACCACCTCCGTCAGCTCAGTTAGGGAGGCTGTTGGGCAGCAGGGTGGACGGTACACCAACAGTATTCCCAGTCTGTCTCGCTGACCCAACACAATGTGAAGGCACTCCAGACCATTAGCCACCTGGATAGGGTGCCTAACAAGAGGGATAGAACTTCTATAGACCATAGCGATTCCCCCACCCCGACCCTTGGATCTACCCAGATGCTGAACCGAGTACCCAGGTGGGCACAGCTGGGAGAGATTAATGCCTCCCAGATCGCTCACCCAGGTCTCGGTAATAAACGCCAGATCGGCCGCCTCATCCACAATTAAATCATGGATGAGGGAGGTTTTATTGTTTACCGATCTGGCATTAAGAAGCAGCAACTGGAGATCCGAGAGTTGGCTGATAGAACTACCAGCAATCCTGTGGATGTGGGGAGGACCGGAACACGGCACAGCCACCAGTTGTCTGGGCTGAGTTCCCCTCAACTGGCATGTCCTCCTCACAACACCATACCTCCCATTACCCGTCACCACGCTAACAGGGGCCCCCTCTGGTCCTCCCTCCCAATACCCTATCCTCCCGCCCAGGCACATAATAAAAATGAAATGAAATGAAAAATAAAAACAACAAAACTCACAATCTGTACACAATCACACCCTCATACATACAAACCACTCACTCATCCAGACATACACTCATATAAACACCCACTCATCCACTTCAAACCCACACAGTAGACACAGTCCCGCACTCTGTGCGCCCAAACGCCAGCTCTAAAACCGTTCTTCTTCCCGCGAAGAACGCCACCTTCGAAAGTCCAGATGATAATGAGGTAGAGGCGAGGGTCGCTTAGGCAAAGCGCAACCCGCAGCGGCAGAGATGGAAGACACGCCAGCAGCAGGAGAGTGCCAGCCACAGCTAGATGAAACATAAGCCTCAATAGGAAAGAGGCGCAGCAGCAGCAGCGGTAGAGGGCATGACCACGCCCACGATGGAAGCACAAGCCGCAACAACGACCGCGGGAAGGAAAACCCCGTCCCGACGACAGCCAGCCACGACCCCCGCAAGCAGTAGGCGACCCAATCCACGCCAAGCAGAAGGCAGAGCGGCACACACAGCGAGGTCACAGCAGCATGACGAAGACAGCGCCAGAAGCACAGCGACAGCGAGGCCAGCAAAAAGCGCCGCGACGGCAGAAACAAAGATCGCAGGAGAGAGCACAGCACCGGAGAAACAGAGCAAGCGACACCGCCAGACAACCGCAGGCAGAACCCACACAAGCCACAACAAAAACCAGCGGCGGCAACAGCAGGGAGCGCTGCACGGCGCCGCATGGCCCAGCCAGAGGTAGGAGGCCTTTCTCATCCCGACTCGCCCCGGCTTCGATTTTACCTCTCCCCTTCAAGTCTAGCCATCCACAGCATCAATAGTATAAACGCTGTTCCACTGTTCCACTGTTCTCATGGCAAGGAGAAGAGGGTAGCACCAAAACATTTACCCATTCACTTACTCCCACATAAGCGCGGATGGTATTAAGATATTAGAGGTGTTAAAGGTGTTAAAAAAGATAAACGGCAGGAGCTTCAAATGCAAGCTCCTCTGCCTAAGCCGCCATCTTAACAGGGTTTTGTAATTTTATATTCAAAGTTTTATAATTCAGTAACCTAAGAATAATATCAGAGATTGGACAAAAACCATATTACCTTAACAAAGACTATAATACTGGGATGGGGGAGGAGAGGAGAGTGAGAAAAGAAAGGGAAAAACACAACATTTATATGTTGATAGATTGTTATATCAAAGTACCTGAGTTAAAAAGAGGTACTTCATCTGTTACTTTATCTTTCCAAATTGTATAAACAAGGCCCATCTCTCAAAGAATTTGGATGGTTACAATGAACCGCATTCCTATTGCATGCCAATTTTATCATTAATACCGTCTTCCAGATTTTCTTCCACCATTCAGTCACTACTGGATTAATTTTATTTTTCCATTGCTGGGCAATACAATTTTTTTGCTACTGTGAGAAGAGCTCCCATTAGTTGGAGAACCATGTTTGTGATTTCTAGTCAGAGCATGCACATAATAATTATTTTGGGATTTCTTGATATTGATCGGCCAGTCATTTCCCATATTGAATTCTAAATTGTGTTCCAAAATTATTTTATTTTAACACAGTTTCAAAAAGCCTGTGTTATTTCTTTTACATCTCCAGCAATACATATTTTTATTCAATATTTTACCCAACCTATGTGGAGTAAGGCACCATTGAAATACTACTTTAGACATTTTCTTTTGAATTGTTGTGTCCTCTTCTCCCCAGGCATTTTAGCATGTGTTTTAAAATTGTTTTATAAAAAAATTGTTTTTAAATTTGTATATTTGTATATTTGTTTTTAATGCTTTTTATTGTTTTTAATGTTTAATATTAATAAACCAAAACCTAAACAAAAATAACCATCTGCGTCAGAACTGCTGATAGACTAACCCTAGGAATCTAGCTGATAATCAATTAATTGAACAGAATCTGCATAAACGTGCTTATGAACAAATATTTCTGAAGAAAAACCCTCTTGGCTTTTGGATGATGCATACATGTGTTACAGCAGGTGCCATCTTAGAAGAAGCCATAAATGGAATGCTTCTTTTCAGATAACACCTGCCACCTGAAGAGTGTACAAAAGTGTGTTTGTGAAAAATAATGCTGACTGTCTGGACTCTCAGAAATATTTGTATGCGTTTAAAATATATAAAAGGATCAGGACTTAGTGAAATTCAGTTTAACAATATCAGAACCTGCCTGTTTAAAAACATTCCAACAACTAACTTTCTTTCTTTCTTTCTTTCTTTCTTTCTTTCTTTCTTTCTTTCTTTCTTTCTTTCCTTATTTATTTTTATTTATTTATTTATTTATTCCATTTGTATACCGCCCCATAGCCGAAGCTCTCTGGGTGGTTTACAACAATTAAAAGGTTGCTTTTCCTTCCTGTACACTCACAAATCACTTGGAAATGGGTGCGGATACTGAAATAATAAAAAGTAACAGAAAATACACAGGTAACATGAGCACCATCCACTTGGAAGGTGATTACTCCAGTCAATGAAGACAAGCTCCTATTTAAAAATGCCATTATGGATTAACATTAGTGTGTGTCTGTGAAGGCAGGTCAATATTGATCTGCAATAGACATAAGTCGAACAGACTTCCCACACTTGGGCATGTGGACATGAGTTCCTTTTATTACTCCACCATTCCCATAATTTCCGTGCAACCATTCAAACCACATTTGGGCAGCTTTGTAGTGCTGCACTAATATTGGTGGAGATGCATCCCACTGCTTCACCAGGCGTTGAACTCCTAATCTGAATCCATTCCTAAAATGGTAATAATGAATTGCTGTGCCAATTATACACATATAATTTCCACTAAGTATCCACAAAACAAATATAAAACATCACTGTGGTGTAGGTGTTTAGCGAAAGCTAAACAAAAATTTTGTTCAAATGGGCTCTTCACGGGCTTGTTCTTGTTTAACATAGTCTGGGGTGTGGAGGAGTTTCTAGGGGAACAGTAGCAACAGGTGCTTACTTGGACACTCAGAACAGTCTTCTTGAGCAACAAAAGAATCAGGACTAGCAAGTTATAGAACACCAATTATAGTCAAACACTTCTTGGAGCTTCTGGCAATAGCTTCCTTCATTTCACAGTCTAATCCCATTACTTACAGCTGACAGCAGACTCACTCTCTCTCTCACACACACACACACACCACATACATTGCAAATGCCAAAATCCTTAACAGCACTTTTCAACTTCCTATATCAAGATGCCTCACAATTTTCCCGAGGACCCCACGCAAGGTATACTAAATTAATCCTAAAACAGAGTAAATGCCTCCTCCTTATTGACTCTCTTTAGACTGTAGATAGATTCAGCTCCCCCCCCCTTCATAAGATGGAGTGCATTTTTCCTCCTGGTGTTTTTAAAGAATCCGCTGATGAAATATGTCACATCATTGTAGGGGAAGCAGTGATATAATCAGGCACAGAGCTTAAAAATAGATGTAGGGAAGCAGCAGCTTTGTTCCTCAAAGGGAAGGAAGATCATGTGTTATTGCTGAAATTCACATGACCTGTTTGATAAAGCAGCAGTGTGTCCACATTCCTATAGCAGCAGCACTCTCTCACACATGGATGGAGGGGGGAGAGAAAAGGCATCAGACAAAACTGTCAGCTTGCACAAATTCCAGCTGTCTCTTGCACTCAATGCTTCCTCAAAAGGCTTTTGGTTCTTTCCCTCCTAACATAAACCTGTCAGTTTTCCTTCAAACAAGTTACATTTCCTAAAAAGATCAACAAAAAAATGTCTCTCTTTCTTGTTTTACAATTTATACTATGGAGGGACCTGATGGCTCCAGACAGGATCGGAATACTCTTTGTTTTTTGTGCTGTTCCAAAAATTATAATGATACAATAATTTTTCAGTGTTGTTGCTCCCACCTTCCACGGCAGTAAAATGGACATGTAGAGAAGACACTATTCTTACACGGGTTTGTAATCTGCACTTTTTGACTATTCACCAGCAGTTTAATCTTGCAAATCACCATAATACCCCCTTGATTGAATCCAAATATACAAGCTGCCAAATGAAAATATGTGAGATGCCCATTGCCCTGCTTGGATAGCTTCTTCTCCTTCAGTATGTACTGAACCCTCCCCATATGATTGATTGATGATTGGCGATCACTCATGGCCGAGTAAGATTGTCTTCCAGGGTAAGGTCTTTAACAGTGGGTCTGTAAGTGACTGTGGAGACCAATTCTGGATCCACACAGCCTCCCAGTGAGGACATAGGTTCCAGATGGAAGATGGTCACGCTGAGGATTTGCTTGACGTGCCTTCCGCTTAGCTCGTTTGTCCCCTTCGCCCTGTACTTGTGCTTCTTCAAAGTCCATAGCACCTTTGATAATGGCTGACCTCCAATTGGGATGCTCATGGGCCAAGGCTTCCCAGTTCTCAATGCTTATGTTACATTTTTTTAGATTAGCTTTGAGAACATCTTTAAACCTCTTTTGCTGTCCACCGATATTCCTTTTTCCATCCTTAAGTTGGGAGTAAAGTAGCTGCTTTGGAAGACGGTGATCAGGCATTCGAATAACATGGCCAGTCCAGTGAAGTTGATGTTGGAGGATCATTGTTTCAACACTGGTGGTATTTGCTTTTTCCAATACACTAACATTAGTCCACCTATCTTCCCAAGTAATTTGCAGAATTTTCCGGAGGCAGCGTTGGTGGAATCTTTCAAGAAGTTGGGAGTGGCGTTTATAGATGGTCCATGTTTCACAGGCGTACAGTAAGGTCGGTAGTACAATGGCTTTGTAAATAAGCATTTTGGTCTCCCTGCGAATATCCCGATCCTCGAACACTCTACGCTTCATTCGGAAGAATGCAGCACTCACAGAGCTCAGACGATGGTGAATTTCAGCATCGATGTCAGCTTTTACAGAGAGATGGCTGCCAAGATAAGAAAAGTGATCGACATTCTCCAGCGTCGCACCATTAAGCTAGATTGATGATGCTACAGAGGGATTGGTTCGCACTTGCTGATGAAGCACTTTGGTTTTTTTGATGTTAAGCGAGAGGCCAAGCTTTTCATATGCTTCTGCAAAGACATTTAGGATAGTTTGAAGATCTTCCTCTGAATGTGCAGAGACTACATTATCATCGGCATATTGAAGTTCTATGAAAGAGGTTGTAATTACCTTACTTTTTGCTTTCAGCCTACTGAGATTAAAAAGCTTTCCATCTCTTCGATGTGTGATTTCCACTCCAGTAGGAAGTTTCTTCTCAACAAGGTGTAGAATCACGGCGACAAAAATAGCAAATAAGGTCAGAGCAATGACACACCCTTGTTTGACACCTGATCCCACTTTGAATGGATCACTTTGAGAGCCGTTGTTATCCAAAATTGTTACCGTAGTGTTGCCATGGAGGAGTCGCAAAACATTCACAATATTTATCAGGGCATCCAATTTTCAGAAGGATGGTCCAGAGAGCAGTTCGATTTACAGTATCAAAGGCCTTAGTCAGATCAATAAACGCCATATACAGAAGTCGGTTTTTCTCCTTGCATTTTTCTTGAAGCTGTTGTGCAGTGAAGATCATGTCCACTGTCCCCCTGGAAGGGCAGAAACCATTTTGGGATTCAGGGAGGATGTCTTCTGAGATAGGTAGGAGGCAATTTGCAAGGATCCTTGTAAGGATTTTACCTGCGGTAGCAAGAAAAGAGATGCCTCGGTAGTTCCCACAATCTGTTCTATCACCCTTCTTGAAAAGAGTGATAATTATGGCATCCCTAAAGTCTTCCGGGATCTCCTCCCTCATCCAGATTTTTTTGATGAGCTTATGAAGTTGTTGTGTACGTTCAGGCCCACCCTCCTCATATAAGTTTAGGTGGGAAAGTAGCCAACAATATAATCTCTGCTCCCACAGAAATTTCAGCCTGTGCACATTTTTTCTTTCAAGAGGTTTAGAATTAATAGGCAATTTGAATTTTTCTCCACTATTTTCTGCGGCCTATTAGGCAAGGAGCTTTTGAGGTGTTTAGCCATATTTGTGTTCCCATCTACAAAGATTACATACCTGGGGGTGTGGAAGCTGCACTGCAATGCACAAAAGCAACAACTGATTTGTCCTAGACGGATCCCATCTGGAAACACCCTAAGTATTCAGAATGGTACAGATAAACATCGGCAAAACTTATAGAAACAATATCATGAGGGATTAGCAACTACACAATCCAGACTTCTTCCTCCAACTGAAAAAAGCAACACCCTCATTATGCTCAAGCCCACTACAAGTTAGACAGAGCAGCTCTGCAACTATCTTCAGAGCGCTTCTCTCCCACTGTTCTGGGAAACCTTTAATATTGATTAATTTATTTTTACTGTATAAGATAAAGATGTACATCGAATTCAGATTAGTGCCAACAGTCAAGATACAGCAGGGTAGCTCAGAGGGATTTTCAGTTTGTAACAGGTGAAACAGGATCTCTGTGAGGTGGTGCAAGTCAAAACAGGGACCCCTGAAGCACTTTGTAGTGCACTTGCAATCCAGGCTTCAAAAACAAAAGCCAAGCATCTGCAGAAAGTAAAACAATGCTTCTAAGCTTACTACAACACCATAATGCCATGGAGGGGCGATGGGGGAAGGCAAAAGGGTGAGGGAGAGTAAGGAGAGGGGAAAGGGAGGGCTCTGTTGTGATGGTAGGTCAAGCTTGTAATCAGAGGGAATGATTTTATCTGGAAACTTATGCCCTTTTAGTTCTTCCCAGCCCAAAATCAACTTTCAATGTATATAGCATAAAAGGTCCTATACCTACTTGTTTTCAGTTTGGCAGGTTCTTTACCCAGGGACACCACTGCAATGTCTGCAATTTTCAAACCAATTGCTCACAAACACTATAGGAGATTAAGGGTACAATCCAACTTGCATTTATGCCAGGCTGAGGGGAGTTGGATGAGGTGGATCTCTAGCTGAGCCGGCTGGGTCTCAGCTCAGCTGTGCTATGCAGGTGTAAGTCCCTCAGCCCAGCTCAGCTGGGGCTCAGCCAGCTCAGCTCATACTGGTGTAAGTGAAGCTGGCATAAGCCAGTGTAAGTCCTGAAAAGGGGGCATTCCAGGGGCATGTCAAGAGAGAGACTGAGGTGCGAGACTTAGGCCACATCCAGCTCATGTTCGGAGGGCAAAAATTATACCGTGGAAAAGGTCAGTGTAAGAAAATTAATACAATAGAAGTCAATGGAGAGGGCTTATTCCCCAGTAGGGTATTTGGGAGAACATGCTTATACTTTCTGGTCCTTCCATGCAGCTCCTGGCTGAGCTAGTGTTCAGCCAACCCAGAGGCTTCTGAATGGCAATTGGATGTGGCATAACTTTACACTGGCTTCTCTTCAGCTTCTCGCTGGCACCACTTATGCCAGCTTCCCCTGAGTTGGACTGCTCTGTAAGTGATTCATTTTTCCTCACCCAAAAACACTAGCAACTGGCCTTGCAGGAAAATCACTGCAGCTATCCTGCTGATGCATGCACTCTGAGATTAAGTGATTCCTTTTTTATCCATCCCAAAACTGTAATGGTTAGCTTTGTGGTAAAACTACTGAAGCTGTTCTGAAATTTGGTGGATTTATTACCTCAAAAGGGGTGCCATTTCCAGCAAATTTAATCTAATTTTGTCCTTCAAAATTTAAAAGTTACAGATAGTTCCTTGGGGGTGGGGGGAATTAACATTTTAGAGGTGTGCAGCACAAGAGCCCCTGGACCTATTTGCCTGTAATTTACCAGTCTTTATCCACTTTGGAGGAGGTAGTATATCTGCCAATTTTATCCACTTCTGTCAAAAGGGGAAAAAAGTTACAGCCATTTCTTGATTTCCCAATAATGAAATAGACTTGGCTGGATCCCAGACTAAATTAGGAGCCCTGCAAAGTGCCTCATATTAACATGGGCTGTTTCCTAAAGCACCAAATCAGAGTCTGAACTTAGTTTTGTGGTTGGTGCACACCCCAAGTTCAAAGTTCACTGTACCGGAATATTTTGTCAAAAGAATCACCGCAGAGACCACAGATTTAGGATCTAATATCACTGTCACTGACCAGGCTAGTAGATAGCCTGGCAGCCCTGTGTTTGATTTCAAGATCATTGCTTGGCTAGCTGAATACAACAAAGAAATAGCTTTGAGGTTATTCATTCAGCCTTAATGACAGCCAATATTACAGTTACGTCGCTGTTGGAGATAGGATACCACACACTGTTTTACAATTTAAAAAAACTTCCTTTCTGGCAAAATGTGAACTGGGAAGTTATTGAGAGGAGGACACAGGAATATTTAGAGCCAAAAATATTTTTAAGGAATGATTGCACAGATAAAATGAGCTATATAAAAGGAAAGATTTGGGATACAAGGAAAATGCTTGAAGATCAGATAGCTATAAACTGTAACCTGAAAATCAGCGTAGAGTATAACTTCAAGTATCTGAATGGTCTCAGTTGGCAAAAGGCATGGATTAGCATATGCTTTAATATGCAGGAGAGTTATTTACATAGGATTGCAGCCATACGTGCAATTTCAATCATATCTATTGAATTTAGTATTAGGCAGAAATCCTATGCACGCTTATCTGAGAGTAATCCATGAACACATCTGGGACTTACTTCTGAGTAAACATGCATATGATTTCACCCTCAAATGACTGAAGTTGACAGAATGAGGGCTGCACTGAGTTTAAGAGTGCATAGCACATAGTTAAACGATAGAATTCGCTCCCACAAAAGGCAGTGATGGCCACCAACTTGGATGGCTTTAAAAGAGGATTACACAGATACATGGAGGATAAAGCTATCAATGGCTACTAGACATGATGGCTCTGTTCAGTCTCCATACGCAGAAGAGGTATGCTTCCAAATACCAGTTGCTGGAAACCAGAGGAGGGAAAAGAGCTCTTGCACTCAGGCCCTGCTTGCAGGTTTCACAAGGGCAATTGGTTGGCCACTGTGGGAATAGGATGCTGGACTAGATGGGCCATTGGCCTGATTCAGCAGGATCTTCTTATGTTCTTAATGATGAAAACATGAAATCTGAAGACATTGGAAATGCAATGGTGAAAACATACACTGAAGTTAGGAAGTTATTTATCTCTAGGGCTCTAGAGCTGGAGTTGCTATATCAAATCTTTTTTGTACTTTTCTGGAAATCAGATTAATAAGCAAAATTTACCTATGTGATCATAAGCCTGATGAACAGGAGAGTGGACTTTCCAGATGGACATTCAAGTATTAGGTTTTGGTAACTTCCCCACAGATGGATTGGGTTGTGTGTGAGCAAATGAGATCAAGAATATAAAGAACCAGAACTGTAATTTCTTTCAGACTGTAATTAGCTGCATTTCCTTTTGTAATCTCAAAAACCTAAGAAGTGTGCAACCCTGTTATTGCAGCAATAGGATAATTATTATAGTACAAACTGTTAAAAGTAAAAATGCCCTTCATTTTTCTTTGATGTCTAAGGAAGAATAATTAATTCAAAGACATGCAAAAATTAGGGGAATTTAAAATACAAAACAAATGTAGTCTAGTCTTGTCGAGATACAGTGCGCCTTTTATAGACATTTCCTAGCTTGCCTGACCACAATGGAGCCCCTGCAGCTTTTCAGATTTACTCTACAGGGTTGTCAGTTTCTCCTAGAGTATAGCAGCGTAATTAAACTACCCCAATTAAAATGGATCTGACTTTAGATGGGTTCATTGCTGCAGCCCTGTGCTCTCTCTGTGAACTGTTTCACTTCCGGAATATGGAACACTAATGTAACATGAACTTACTCCTTCATAAAATACATCCCACAAGACAGGCTACAGTATAATTCCTTAGTTTTATAGACTATTCATTACTGCATCTCTTAGGAAAAGAGCCCATCATGGTAAGGCTTCTTTTGCATGAAATGCCAGCACAAATGCAAGTTTTCGGTAATGCTTTGCTGCGGGAGCTCTCTAGAAAACAACAACAATAACAATAATAACTGCATATCACCAGGAGAGCATAACATTTCGTTAAATGAAACACAAGGTAAGTTGGTGATCTGGGGTATTGCCAGGTGAAGCTTGTGGCAGTAAAATCTTTTACAAATATGAAAACCCCAAAGCCTCCAGCTCCTGCAAATGATGCTGCCCTTTCCTTCTTGTTGCCTCTTATACCTGGAATGCTTTTCCAGAACTCCTGCAAGCCGTCACCACTCTTTCTCTTGCATCCATTTTTTCTCCATGAAACCTTAGGCTTTGCCTTCAGTCCCAACTAAAACCAAGACTAAGCATGTAGAACTGCTTTGCTCACACCCATCCTTTATTAACCTTACCTCTGTCACTTCTCAACTCTGGGTGGCTTATTATGCCTTGGGCTAAACTCAGAAGCAGCTCACCTCTTGCAGCAGAGCTGCAGTGCTGGCTTCCTGATAGCACTGTTGCTGCCACTTACCAGGAGGGAGAGGGGGAGGTGCAAGGAGGCAGGGAGGTTGATGCCATATGGATGTGCCATTGGGAGTGCTGGACTGGCTTTGCCATTGCACACATACAGGCCCAGCCTTCCTGATGTTATGCTGTCAGGAAGTTAGCATTGTGGCTCCACCCACTAGGAGATCTGCTTGTGGCTAAACTACCATCCTTTCTATTCTCAATCCCACTGCTGATATTTAATGTTATCTCCTTGAGACACAGAGCTTTCTTTTTTGCTTATGTTCTCTCTAAGTGCTATTCAAATTGATGGTGCAATATAACTAATAAATAATAGTAACCAGGACCCTTCAAGGATTGTAGGGCAGTGGTAGAGTATGTGCTTTGCAAGCCAAAGGTCCTGGATTCAATTCCTAGCATCTCCAAATGGGAAAGATCTCTGTGTA
Organism: Rhineura floridana; assembly: GCF_030035675.1. NCBI lineage: Eukaryota > Metazoa > Chordata > Lepidosauria > Squamata > Rhineuridae > Rhineura > Rhineura floridana. Next base: position 140,893,347 of record NC_084481.1, on the reverse strand, counting down.
AGAAACCTCAAACTCCATTGCTAATCAGGCAATACATTTTTGAGCTACATGTAGAGATGGTTTTGGTTTCCTTCGATTTATAATTTTTCCAATCTAAAGTTCGGTTTGTCTCATTTCTGCATCAGTTTGCAATTAAAAAAACAATAATGAAGTCTGCACAAAAATTTGTATGCATTTTCCTGCAGATTTCTCCTATGAAATTTTGCCTAATGCACACTTTTCTCCAAGCAGTTTAATATAATGCTTATCTTCACTAATATATGCATTTCTGTGTGCTCTTTCCCCGATATACACCCTTTGGTTAGCATCGCAAAATTCAGAGCAGGGCGAACTGAAGTCCCATTTCACAGCCCATTATATTAGACTGTGGGATGTAGTTGCAGCCTGTGAGGGAAGAGAGTTGGTGCTGATGCTATTGTGTCATGCGCATGATATGCGCTGTGAGGGGGTGGGCCAGCAGAGTTTATTTAAGCACTGGCCACAGTGGGAAGTGCAAATGATATTCATATTAAAAACAGTTTCTCCTCCTTCCTTAGTCTCGTAGACCAATATTCTGACAACAGAAGGAAACTCCTTATGTTCCTAAGACCACTGCGTCATCCATTCCATGGATATTCCAGAGAACTAGAAATGTAGCATGAGCATATGGAATTCCAAAATGTCATCATTCCACTGCCATATTTCTACACATATTATGTTACTGTTGTTTTGTGGATTGGGAAATACCCTTGTATGAAACTCTTGGTAGCTGCTGCCATTGGAGGAATGCTATACTCGATGGGCCAATGGTCTGATTCAGTATGAGGCAGTTTATTATGTTGCTGTTGTGATTGTTTGCAATGAAATGATTCTTGAAATGAATTAAGCCAAATGCTAACAGATTATATCTACTGTATGAATTATGGTGTGCTGTTTGAATTCTGACTGTGATGTTTAGCAAGTTTCTTCAGTTGTTTAGTCTAATGGTTGTTTCCTGTTGGCTCGCTCTGGGAAAGGATCAATGTACGTATATCTTCAAATCTGGACCCACTTTTTGTTATATGGTTTTAGTATGTTAATCCTGAAGTCCTTTCTTGCAAGACTTACTAAGTCAATCTAAAATAATTGTGATATATACTATGATTTTTCTTATCAATGATTTCCAAGTAGTTTTAACTGAATAGATTCTTGGAAAAGTTTTCTTCACTTTCTGTGTGATTCATAAAATTATGGTACTATATAAGATATATAAGATATCTTATATAGTACCATAATTTTGTGAATCACACAGAAAGTGAAGAAAACATTTCCAAGGCCTCTCTTTTTTAGGATAAATTTAGAATAAATTTCATAGTCATTAGATTCGCTTCAGTATACCATATTTTAAGATGCTCTTAAGATTATTAAACAAAAATAGTTAATGATAATTCTGCTATTTATGATCTTTTTGTTCATATAACCAGAAAAAATAAAACATAGTAAGAGTAAATCTCTTCCCACCCCCCATCTTTCCCTATAATACAAGGAGCAAGTTAACACTCATAAACATTTGTACACATTTTCTTGTGCATTTCATTTAATATACACATTTCTGTATGCAATTTTGCCTAATATACACATTTTACAACAACTTTATTCCTAATATAATGCCTTTTTGTACACTATTTCCACTAATGTAAGGATTTTTGTTTACACTTTCCCCGAATACAAGCTTTTTTGACACACTTTTTTGTTGCGGAAGTGTATCATAAAATTCAGAGATGTGCAAGTTCTGAAGGTACATTGGTGCGATAACTGCAAATTAGATAGGTTCATGTGAACTGAACAAATTTCTCCCTCAAACTAATTAAGAGGACACCAGACTCAAGATACTGTGAAAGCCACACCCATAGGAAGTACAAAGTCATATGCCCAACTCTAACCTTCTGAATTAGTCTACCTGGAACAGTTAACCATGGGTAACTGAGTTGCTACAGAGTAGCCATTCTAGTGGGAATTACTTTAGAATGCTTGATTCCCATGGGCACTGCTGCCATATGAGCAAAGCGGCATTTGACTGGGCAGCCTTTGAAAACTAGATGTTAGTAGCTACTTTTATTTACTTATTTTTTACTTCTGAACTGACAAAGCAGAACTGAAATATAAGGAAGGCATAAGCATAAAGTGTCCAAATTTTATTTTGTCATGAAGAAATATTAATATTTAAATTTCAACTAGTGCAGTCTTGTCAATAATAAATTTTATGTTTAGCATATTGTCCAATTTACACAGAATGTCTTCTACCCTATCAGCTGTAAAATCTAGGTGAGGTGCAGTTTTCTTTGTTTAAAAGACATGGAAGCATGAGTTGAAGTGTAATTTTGAGTTATGAAAGATGTGGTTGTTGTGCCATCAGCATGAAAACCTTTTACAAGAAAACACACAGAAAACCCTACAGAAATTCTCTTGCTAGCTTCCATTATGATCTACACCCATTAATGTATGGGGGTGGGGAAGCTGTGTCCCTTCAGATATTGCTGGACTGGACTCCAACTCCCATCATCGCTAATCATTGGTCATGCCCCAACAGGTTCTGGAGGGCCACAGCTTCCACACCTGCATTAATGAGTTAAGACATTAAGACTGCAATCCTAGCTCCTGGCCAGCAGCACCAGGGCTGAATAGGGCAGTCCACCACCACATCGAAAGTCCTGCCACTTGAACCAGCCAGGCAGAAGGTAGTAGCTGTAAAACAACTGATTTTTGCTGCACCAGGTTGGCACAAAAGAGAAGCCTACATTGGACCCATTGCTGGTAGCTAGAGAGGTTTAGGATCCAGCAGATCCTTGTACGCTCTAGCCTTGACCCTGGAATTCACCGTTTTTGTTATCACTGCAGTAGCTTCTGTGATGTTCCTATATTAATGTATATATGGTAAGTGTTGTTGTTTTAGAAGATACATGGTAAGTGGAGTGAAAGAGGAGGAGTGAATGGGCAGTAGAATGCGAGATGATTGGCTGAGTGTTTAAAATGGCTGAATGTATAAAAGGAAGAGTGAGAGTGGAATCTGGGGGGGAGAAGAGAAAGAGTGGATTGCTTGGTGGGGTTTGAGAGAGTTGTTTGCCAGGAGAGAGTGAAGAAGGAGGGGGGTGGAGTTCGGATTAGTATTGAGTAAAACCATATGCTTATGTGCCTTAAGAAGAAATCTTGTTAATCTTGTTAGCTTTGTTATCTGTAATAAATACTTAATTTGGTTTACCAAAGGCCTGATCCTTGGCTGGGGTTTCACAGACCAGAAGGGAGGGTAAGGTAATGACCAAGGCTGAAGGGGAACTGTAACAAATGGTGGCAGCGGTGAAGAGAATAACAATACCAGTATTCAGAGTCTCTGGGAATACTAGTATTGGGACGTTACTGGTGGTTGCCTAGCAGGGGGATCTGTTGAGATCTGTGCTAGAGCGGGGAGAGAAACCATAAGAGAGAGCGGTCCGGACTGGTGGAGTCCCTGGTGGTGCCTAGTGACAGGCAGTAGCCACGTGCAGGTAGGAAACTGACAGGGAGAGCCAGAGAAGGACGCATCACATGTGGTGTCAGTAGCGGTGGGATACGAACAACAGAGAATCCAGATACGAACCAAAGAGAGTCCCAAAGACACGTGGTGACAAAGGAGACTACGTCACAGGTGTTGGCTGTAGCAGTGAGATACGAATACTAGACAATCCCTAATAGTTGTGTGGCAAACAGAAATAACAAAACAAGATTTCTTGTGAGAGAGACTGGCAAAGAGTGTGTGGCAAAGAGTGAGTGAACTCAAACACCATGGCTGAATACATAAAAATGAAAAGAGAGGAGCTGGTGGAGAAGTGCATAACATTCAATTTACCTCATGAGGGTAAAGGGGTAGATGAATTGAGGGTCGCACTTATAGGATTTGCAACTGCCCAGCAAAAACAACCTGTCAGAGAAGAGACCCCAGAAGGATATTTAAGCAATCCCGCTTATATAGAGTACTTGAGAGAGAAGTTGAGGATGGAAGGTGCAGAGAAGGAAAAACAGAGAGAGTTGGAAGCTGAGAGATTGAGGATGGAGGCTGAGGAAAAAGACAAGCAGAGAGAGTTGGAAGCTGAGAGATTGAGGATGGAGGCTGAGGAAAAAGATAAACAGCGGGAGTTGGAAGCTGAGAGATTGAGGATGGAAGGTGCAGAGAAGGAAAAACAGAGGGAGTTGGAAATTGAGAGAATGAGATTGGGGTTTGAGGAGAGGGAGAAGCAACGAGCATTGGATGCTGAATTACAAGTAGAAAAGTTAAAATTTGATAGAGAGAAATTTCACTCTGAGGAGACAAGGAAAGAGAGAGATGGAGCAAAAATAAAAATTACTCCAAAGGACTTTGCTGTCTATGAGCCTGGTCAAGATCCTCAAATTTACCTCAGCACCTTTGAAAAAGCAGCTCAGTTGTGGGGGCTACCTGAAGATAAATACATGCAGTATTTATCAAACCTGATTAAAGGGGAATTGGCTGAGGTATACCAATATTTCCCCTCAGACAAGCCCGTCACCTATGCCGAATTCAAAGAAGCAGTGTTTAAAAGATTCAGACTGGGGCCTGATTATTTTAGAAAGCTTTTCAGAAATTGCCAGATACAGACAGGGAGGTCTTTTGTGGAACTGGGAGCAAAGTTGATGGATATATTTGGAAAGTGGATGAGTAGTGCCAAAGCTCAGTCAGTGGAAGAGGTGAAAAGCCTCATGATACTGGATCAATTATACCATCAGTTACCACCAGAAATAAGGCTCCTGGTCAAAGACCGTTCCCCTACATCTGTGCAGGAGGCCGCAGAGATGGCGGATCACTTCGCCTCCAATAGAACTGGCTGGGTGGGGAAAACATCAAGAGAGTTTAAACCCAGACCATATAGTGCTGGCAGAAGGGATGTGGTACCACAGCGAGTGAGTCCTCCAGTAAAATCTGAAGGGCACAGGACACCCCAGAGTGGATCTGTGTACCCTAAAAGTGAGGAGAAATTATGCTACAAATGTGGTAGACCGGGGCACCTACGTTTTCAATGTGAGGTTGCCAACCCCATTAGTAATCCTGCTCAGACAAAGGCAGTGAAAACAGAGCCCAAGGCTTTAGAAACAGCGAAAAAGGTTCAGTTTTGCCAGATAAACTGGACAGAAGTAACAGACCTTGATTCAAGTCTGAGAGAGGAAGTGAGAGTACAAGGGGCAAATTATTGGGCATTGCTTGATACTGGTGCCGCTCAGACATTACTGAGGCCAGATTTAATAAAATCTGAGGTAATATTACCTCGGGAAACTGTGACTATCCAAGGAGTGAGGGGTCAACCAGAAAGTTTGCCTGTGGCCCTGGTGGAAATGACTTGGAGAGGCCGAGAGGGCCGATATAAAGTAGGCATTAATGCCCAGCAACAAGAACCAGTAATACTGGGAAGGGATGTAATGGGCACCCAAGGAAAGATCTATGTAGTGACCAGACAGCAAATTGGCAGAGAAAAAGAAGCCATATTAAGGGGGGCTGAAACAAACAGGGTGGAATCTGTTAACCAGCCTCAGGTCACCATAGCAACCACTAGCAGGCCTGCTGAAGAAGACAAACTGTATCAAGTGGTCTCTGGGGAAGAAGCAGATCAATTCAGGGAAGAGCTGCATAAAGATATAAGTCTGAAGCAGATAAAGGAACAAGCGCTGACCCAACAGATTCCTTTCACTGACAAACTGAGGAATCAAGTTGTGTGTGAGAATGGGATTTTATATAGACTGTGGATGCCTGCTGAGAGAAAGGATGAATGTGAACCAGTGAAGCAATTGATAGTACCTAGCAAATACAGAACCAGATTTAATGGAGTTTTGAAGGGCATGATAAGAAGCTATGTTCAAGATCACCCACAAGACTGGGATGAACGGTTGGGATGCTTCTTATTTGCATACAGAGAAGTCCCTCAGGAGTCAACAGGCTTCTCACCCTTTGAACTAATGTTTACTAGAAAAGTGAGGGGACCTTTGGAACTGCTTAAAAATTCATGGGAAGGAACTCTGGGAGAGTACAAAACTTCTGTAGTAGATTTTGTATTGGAATTCCGCAATAAATTAACATCAATGATGGAAGTAGTGAAAGAGAAGTTGAGTCATGCACAGGAGAAGCAAAGTTACTGGTATGACAGAACAGCCAGAGAACGTGTGTATGATGTGGGAGATATGGTTATGGCATTCATACCCAGGAAACATGACAAATTACAGGCTAACTGGGAAGGACCATATACCGTCAGAGAAAGGCTTGACACAGTGATGTATGTAATCACCACAGACCAATTAAACAAAAGCAAAGTGGTTCATGTAAATATGTTGAAGCCTTACCATACCAGGGGTGCACAGGTGTTGCAAGTTACCTTATTCCCTGAGGGAAGTGGGCCTGAACTTCCAGATTTGGTACAGGAAAGCAAAGACAAAGGGGGGGTAGATCAAGTGGAATGGTCAAAGGAGGTAGAGGAGGAAGTAAAAGAAGAGATTCTGAGAGTTTTGAAAACCTATAGGAATCTCTTTAGCAACAAACCTGGCCGAACCAGTATAGTTATACATTCCATTGATACTGGAAATCATGCCCCAATCAGATCTGTTCCGTACCGTGCGAATGGGAAAGTTTTGAATGAGATCAAAAAGGAGGTGGAAGATATGCTGGAATTAGGAGTTATCAGGGAATCCATCAGTCCCTGGGCCTCAAGTATTGTCCTGGTTCCGAAAAAAGATGGAACGACAAGGTTTTGCATTGATTATCGGCTAATCAATAAAATTACTGTCCCAGATGCGTATCCTATGCCTAGGGTAGACGCTATGTTAGAGTTATTGGGGGCAGCAACCATTATCTCTACACTAGATCTCTGTAAAGGATTTTGGCAAATGGAACTAGACGAGCAATCCAGAGCCAAAACTGCCTTCAGTACACCAGATGGGTTATATGAGTTTGTGACCTTACCCATGGGACTAAGGAACTCACCAAGTTCATTTCAGAGGCTAATCAATACTGTGTTGCAAGGCATGTCAGATTTTGCAGTGGCCTATATCGATGACGTGGCCATTTTTAGCAAGTCGGTGCCTGAGCATGTCCAACACCTGACAACAGTATTGGAGGCCTTAAGAAAAGCAGGCCTCACAATAAAAGCTAAGAAATGCCAGTTTGGACTAAAGGAAGTAATCTATTTAGGACATAAGGTGGGGAGTGGGAAAATCACCCCCTTATGGAGCAAGGTGGAGGCAATACAAGTGTGGCCGATCCCCTTAACCAAAAAACAAGTAAGGGCATTTCTGGGTGTGGCTGGATTTTATAGGAAGTTTGTGAGAAATTTTGGGGAAATAGCAACCCCCTTGCATGAATTAACAAAGAAGTGTTCTGAGCGTGTGGTATGGACGGATGAATGTCAGAAGGCTTTTGATCTGCTGAAGCAAACCTTGTGCCAAGGACCCATATTAATAGCACCAGACTATGAGCAACTATTCATCGTGGCTACAGATGCGTCAGACCTCGCGCTGGGAGTCGTCTTGCTACAGGAGAGAGAAGGCACCAGACATCCAGTGGCGTACCTGAGTCGCAAGCTGACGCCGAGGGAGAAAAACTATTCGTCGGTCCAGAAGGAGTGTCTAGCGATCGTGTGGGGACTGAACAAGTTGCGCCCATACGTGTGGGGACGAAGATTCACAGTGACTACGGATCATCGGGCCTTGTTATGGTTGCAGACTATGAAAAACCATAACACTATGCTGCAGAGGTGGTCCTGGGCCCTACAGGACTATCAAGTGGACTTCCAGTTCATAAAAGGTAAGGACAATGTACTGGCCGATGGACTTTCCAGGCAAGTGGCTGGGACTGCAGTGACGTGACCAGATGGAGGAACAAAGAAAGACATTTTCCCCGTAGAGACTTTTATTTGTTAACGCGACGTATAAATCCTGGAACAGGAATAATAAAGGGGGGGGGAATGTGATGTTCCTATATTAATGTATATATGGTAAGTGTTGTTGTTTTAGAAGATACATGGTAAGTGGAGTGAAAGAGGAGGAGTGAATGGGCAGTAGAATGCGAGATGATTGGCTGAGTGTTTAAAATGGCTGAATGTATAAAAGGAAGAGTGAGAGTGGAATCTGGGGGGGAGAAGAGAAAGAGTGGATTGCTTGGTGGGGTTTGAGAGAGTTGTTTGCCAGGAGAGAGTGAAGAAGGAGGGGGGTGGAGTTCGGATTAGTATTGAGTAAAACCATATGCTTATGTGCCTTAAGAAGAAATCTTGTTAATCTTGTTAGCTTTGTTATCTGTAATAAATACTTAATTTGGTTTACCAAAGGCCTGATCCTTGGCTGGGGTTTCACAGACCAGAAGGGAGGGTAAGGTAATGACCAAGGCTGAAGGGGAACTGTAACAAATGGTGGCAGCGGTGAAGAGAATAACAATACCAGTATTCAGAGTCTCTGGGAATACTAGTATTGGGACGTTACTGGTGGTTGCCTAGCAGGGGGATCTGTTGAGATCTGTGCTAGAGCGGGGAGAGAAACCATAAGAGAGAGCGGTCCGGACTGGTGGAGTCCCTGGTGGTGCCTAGTGACAGGCAGTAGCCACGCGCAGGTAGGAACCTGACAGGGAGAGCCAGAGAAGGACGCATCACAGCTTCCACCACCACCCGGTGCTTTGGGCAGATGTAGTGGGGACCTATGCAGCAGCAGAGACTCCCTGCTTGCTGAGCCCATCCAAGCTGAGCTGCCATATCCCAATCCCCTCCAGAGCAGTGGATCAAGGTTAGAATTGGCCTGAAATATTCCTTGAGCTGAGTGGCAGTTGCATTGTGTTCTCTTTCTGAAGGATAATTTCCTAACAAATGCTAATAATGATAGGTATCTGTTAATAATGCCAGAATGCTTGACATCAAATCATAGGGCTGTGCAGAATATTCGGTCGAGTTCCAAACCAAATTGGGCCAATAAGAGGGATCCAGGCTTTGCCAGAACTGGGTGGAGACAGCCCCAGATCACTGCAGGTTGATTCGGGTAGTTCAGAGTGATCCAGGGCTGTCAGGGGGTGGAGCACCAGGCAGGTGTCAGAAGGGGAAGAAGAAGCAACGCCAAGACCTAAGAAAGGAAGAACCTACCTGCCAGCTGCATCTTCCCAGGAGCTGGGGGAGCTTTGGATGCGGGCTGCATGGCAGGATCAGGTGCTTCTTGGCAGCTGGCTTTCCCACCCTCTCCCCCTTCTCTTCCAATGCCTGTCTCTCCTTCCTGTCCAGTGCCTTGCCCCCTGAAGCAGCAGCTTGCAGGATCGAATCCTCCACTCAACAGTTCCCTCAGGGAAATGGCTTGCAAATCAGCACCCAGTAGGTGCTCAGCACCTCACAGACAAGGAGCACTTACATCTTGCGAGATTGACACTTCCTGCTCTCAGTTGAGGAAAGGGGAGAAGGAGACACAGTGTCTTCTTCTTCCCCCTTCCAACCACATGTTTATTTAGGGTTTTAAACTCCATCCCCTAATTGATTTGGAACTGGTTCCAGGGTGGGGCAAATGGTCCCTGGGTCAGCCTGTGGCAGATTGGCCTTGAGGCCTTACCATTTGAGTTCAGTTTCATAGGCTCACTCTGTCATGTGAAATGACCTTTTCAGACATCCAGTCTGACCATACAAAAGCAATCATGGGGAGGGGAGGGGAGGGGAGGGCAAATCTGACCATTTTGGTTTCTCTCATTTTCTCATTTTTCTACTCTTAAGTTCAGTTCTTCACATTTCCACATCAGTATGCAATTTGTTTTTTTAAGTCCTCATGAAAATTCACCAGCAAATTTCTCCTAATACACACATCTTTGTATGATTTTGTATAATATACACATTTGTGCAATGCAATTTTCCCAAATATAATGCATTTTAATGTTATTTTTTCTAATATATGCAGTTTATCCATCCCTAGTATATGCACTTTTTAGTACACTAATACCTCAGTTAACAAAGTAGATGCATTCCTGGACATTATTTCTTTAACAGAAACTTTGGTACCAGTGATAGGAATAACATAGAAAGAATAGGGATAGGTTCCTACACCCACTCACATATGGTGGGGGCAGCTTCAACAGGGGCTTTAAAGGATGCCTATCTGACACCCACCCACTCTTCCTCCTTCCCCCTCCCTTCCTTCTCCTCCTTTGAATCATATTGGATCCTTCCCTCCCCAGTCCTGCCAGAAAGCAAGAGATCTCTTAATGGAAAGCAAACACACAGGCTTGTCAGTTTCACCATAGCAAAGCAAAGGCACAGGCTGATCAGTTTATTGACAGCAAAGACATAGGCTTGTCAGTTTCACCTTCAAGCAAAGGCACAGGCTTGAAAGTATAACCATAGCTAAGCAAATCTGCTTAGCAAATCTCAGCAAAAAAAAAAAGCCTTGGTAAAAAGGAGCTTCCTTCCTGGAGGATTTGTTAACTGAGGTGTTACTGTATATTCATAATTTGGTCAGAGAACTGTACTGTAAAATTCAGTGAAGTGCAAATTTCAAATGATGGCTGTGTTTTGTTCATATATTGTTTCAGAGAGTGTGAATTAGGTACTTTTGCCTTTAAATGAGAACTGAATCCAATTTTTCACCCATCCCTAGTGGAGGGCAAGTGTGGGGCTGTGCTGGCTGGCCCCACTCCACCATCCACATGATGGATGGAATGTCTATGTTTCTGTACATTCTGAAGCTCTGACCATGATTTGGAACCATTGTGCAACTGGGGTTCCCAATTAGAGGAAGAGCCTACACATGAACAAAAGGTTCTCCATTAGAGATGTTTTACCTAAAATGTGAATGCCAAAGGACAAGCCAGCAGGCAGATCCCAGCTCTCCCCTAAGTGTGATTCTTTCTCTCTTTGTCTAAACTTCTTAAAAGGGCAAAATTGAGGAGGAAAATGGCTTTAATATTTCAAAACTGCTTATGTGAATCTGATCTAGTTCAAGCCCAACCTCCTTACCTGTTGAAGTGGCACCTTTAATCGCTGTTTTTAGACTAAAAGGAATGATGATTTGGCTAAAATTGGAAAGTCAAGTGGTGATGTTTATTTCTATCCCTCCCACCCACTCACCCACCCACTCCCATCATTTGAGCACTGCCTCCCTTTTGTTCTACACCTGTGGCTGCAGAGAACAATTGTTCTCCATCTCTTCTTCCACAATTAAGCAAAGACAGCCTACAGTCACTTGTGTAACTCCATGCATACAGAAACAGGTTGTGGATAATATAAATTGCAAAGTGACTGTTAAATGTCAATGACTTAGCTCCGCTCCTTGACTTCCATTAAAATGAAATGGAGCAATGTCCCCTTAAAACAAAAAGAGAAAGGATGTGTTGACATGGCTATCCTCAAGTTGCTTACTCTGGAGTGTAAATACCCTACAAAAATAAATAAAGCATTCCCACTGATTTCAGCTGGGCAATCCCAATGTAAGTAATTTGAGGCTTGCAGCCTGAGTATCATTTGAGTTCAACAAAATTTATTGCTGTGTCAAAGGAAACTGGAATGCACTCCCCTTGGTTTTGTTGCTGCATTGATTTGCAATTAAAGTATGTTGGCCTCCATAAATGAAACAGCATGTCTGTAATGGAGGTACATATGATGTATATTACAAATATACAAAGCACAGCAAATTTTGTTTCATCTGATGGTAACAAGTTGAGCATTTTAGTCATTTCACACAGGAATTTGTAAATTCTCTTGCTAGGCTCTCTCATTTAAATTAAACATCCAATGAGTTATTTTGTGATCTTCATTGTTCTAGGCAAGTATTCCCCAACCCGTTTCCCTCCAAATGTTACTGGACTCCAACTCACATCAGCCCCAGCCAGCATGGCTAATGTCAGGGACGGTGGAGTTGTTCTCCAAAACATCGGGAGAGCACCAGGTTGGGAAAGACTGGTCTACAGAATTGTTTATTGTGTTGTTAGCTAGCAATAGAAGTATGCTTGGAAAAAAATACAGTAATATTCTTTTTTACTACTTAAGTTCTATCCAGGTATGCAAGATGATTTGCAGGACCCTACACCAATTGTCTAGATGTATGTGGGAATGGGGGAGCAGGCTTTCTTAAGCTGTTTTGCAAACACGATGAGGCTTATAAGGATATTATTATTATTATTATTATTATTATTATTATTATTATTATTATTATTAATTGCATTTATATACCACCCCATCACCGAAGCTCTCTGGGCGGTTTACAACAATTAAAAACATTAAAAACAAATATAGATATTTAAAAACACATTTTAAAAAGCAATTTAAAAACATTCTCACTTAGACCTCATAGCTAGCTTTTATTTGTTGGCCTGAGACGGAGCAATGGTACATTTGTGCAAAAGCTGAGCTTAGAATTAGAAGCCTCAACTTTGTTGATATGTATGTATGCGTGCCTGCGTTTATATTTATTTATTTTCCTATAGCAATGCCCAAAGAGACAAGCATAGATAGCCATCCAAGATGCCTTCCTAGCAAAAGTCAACTCACCTAGAAGATGGACCTAATAAATTACCTACTCCTCTTGCAGGGAAAAGTATGTGAGATTCCACTTTTGGAACCTCCTGTAATGCCTCTAGGTTGTGTACTATATATTCACTGCCATGGATAGAAGTCCCATTTTTGTGCCATAGTATAATGGAAGGAAGCACAGGCATTGCTAAAATGTAATGGGTAGGTGACTACTACCACTCCCCAAAGAGGAACCAGAGGGTGTGCAACCATTATTATCCCTAAAGGCATGGGCAACAACTGTTAGGATACTAAAGATGGAAACACCTCTTGTCATTGATCAACCTGTCCTTCCTGAGACTGTCTTCAGACTTACAATTATTTGTTGTTGTTGATTTAACTGCCCTACAATCCAATGATATTTCTGAGCCTTGGTCTGCTTTTGCAACTCTTCACATGTTGGGACCACCTTGTGTCCCACAAATAATATGACAGAGAATCCATTGAAGGAATCTGCGTTCTGTTGTGCTGACAGAGAACATCTGGTTCTGATTCAATCATTTTCATTGAGAAAAAAATGTAGACTAAAAGCAGTGCTGCAGCAAGAATTTTGGAGGCCCCTTATGAGACAGAATTTATGGGGGCCTTTTCAAGACATGAAACCAATTGAGCAATTTATTTGCAGTGATGTCTATATTTATAATTTAGCAATTGTCATATATTATATAATAAACATACATTTCCCAACAGTATTAGCTTATTAGTGTTGTACATATTTACATTATGTATAATGAAAGAGTTTTTAAAAAGGAGACCAAGCTTCCTCCAAGATTCATTCTCCTATTGTCTTGCTCTTTCGCTCCTTGGCAAACTCAATTTCTATGGGATTGGTCTCAGTAAATCTGGGAGAACAGAAAACTAGTTATAAACTTGGAAACTTCATTTTGCCCTCGTGGAGGAGCACAATTTCTTCCCACTACCCTCTTCCCTTACCTGGCCTGATTGGTAGTGGCTGCAGCAACAATGGAGAGGGAGATGTGGAAGTCTGAAATCTGGCTCCCTTCCCATTTCTTTCTCCAGTCACACTGGCACATGGGACAATAATATTTGAACCACAAGGGCGGAGGAAGGGAAGCTTTTGAGACATCCAGGCCTCCTTCTGTGCTGCTGCCTTTGCTTTGGGATGTATGTATGTGTCAACATATCAACCTGCAGTCTGAAGTGGTGTAGCTCAGAGAAGTCAATTTACTACCTCACTGACATTTAACCTTATGATGAAGTGCTCAACTGCCACATTTTACCATCACATTAATAAAATCCTGTGTCCTATAAATGTCATTTCTATAAGCAATATAGCCATTTGGCCTAGCCCCATCCCCAGTGCCACCATCCTGTCCCCAGAGCTTTGCATATTGGGCAGAAAGTCTGACAGAGAAGAACCTAGACACATTCAGCTGAACATGTCAAACTTTCTGCCCGATATGCAGAGCTCTGGGGATGATGTCTGCGGGGTCAGTGACATTGGGCTCAGTACAGACACACACACACACATAATACTGACATTGTTTCTTGGATTTTGCTTAAAATGTAGACTTTTTTTGTACATAGTGCTAAACTATGGTTTGATATTATGCAAACAAGCCAGCATGAACTTCAGGCTCCCATACTCCCCTTCCTCCTTGACCACAAGGAGTTCACAAGCTTTCATTTCTGCTTTTAAACTATCCAGTTATTTGCCCCACATTCTTTCTTTTTTAGAGCTAATTTCAGTTAGTGTTAACCACCCAGAGAGTTTCAGCTATGGGGCGGTATATAAATGTAATAAATAAATAAATAAATCTTTGCACTGGCAATTTTACTAACTACAGTTAGGCTAACCCAAAGACTGTAGATATGAATTTGTAACTATAGCTGCAAACTGTGATTTGGCACTAACTATAAATAGCAGAAGCACCAGGGCAGGCATGATGCTAACCATAATTAGCTCTGAAACTGAAAGAGAGAGAGGAAATACCTGCATGGCAGGGAAGGCTGTAGCAGTCCAAAGCTTATCTTCTGACAATGATTAGGGAGTTGGGCAGCTTGACATGGACACTGAGTCTATTGAGAAAGTGGAGGGGGCAGTTCTCCAGCTCTTAATTGTAGAGAAGCCAATTCACTGTATTTGTCAAGAAGGTAGAAATGAAATGGACCGTGGAATATCCTTTCGTTTAGCTTACATTGCATGTGCAGAAGCACTTTAAAAGGGCATAAATGGCAAATGCCAAATATTCCATAACTGATGTAGTTGGCATCAGTCAAAATAATGGCCAAAGCCCCCTGCAGTCATAGTGTTTACAAAGTAGATTTGTTGCTACAGTCATATCTAAAAGCTATTAAAAAAAACCCTTCCAAACCCCCCCCACTGGTCAACACTAATTTTATTGCCAATGATGTTTGATCGATTTTAGGGTAACTTTGTGTCGCTGATTCCGAATATGGCATCGGTTTTGCTAGATTGGCTCTTTTTGAGATAATGGATGCCCCCATTGAAAAACATAACAAATTCAAAACATTTAATGGTCAGGTATAGCCAACCCACAAATGACATGGAAACTGTCTCAAATCATACAAAAGTAAACACATTAAATACTTAATGGCATTGTATTCAGTACAATAACATTAAAACAAAGTAAGCTGATTCAGATAATCACAATTAATGCATAGAAAGACGCTGTGTGTACGATTTTCTTTTATGTGGGGCATCAGGACAATCACGTTGGAGGCTCCAGCAGTAGTCTGCCATCATGTGTCTGTCCCATCTGCCTTGATACCTTTCCTCCATCACCTTTATATCCTGATGGAACCTCTCCCCTTGTTCCTCACTAAAATCACCAAGATTATCCGGAAATCTGTCTAAGTGGCTATGGGGATAGTGTACTTTTATGCTCATATTAGTACCCAAATGTTTAAAGTTAGCGAGCATGTTTTGCACCAATTCTTCATAATTGTCTGCTTTGTGGTTACCCAAGAAGTTCTTGACAACTGAGACATAACTGCACCAGGCAGAAGCTTCAACATCATTCATAAATTTAGTGAAATTCAAATCATTGATGAGTTTACGAATTTTAGGACCATCAAAGATTCCTGCTTTTAGTTTTTCCATAGTCAGTCCAAGGAACGATCTACAAATGTATTTGAAGCAATCACCATCTTTGTCCAAGGCCTTAACAAATTGCTTCATCAGTCCAAGCTTGATATGGAGTGGTGGGAGAATGATTTTTTCTCTGTCAACCAATGGCTTGTTAATGATGTTCACTGCACCTACAGTCATGTGTTCCCTTGAAGGCCATGTCACTTTTTTCCAATGATCTCGCTTTGCCCTACTATCCCACCAGCAGATGAAACAAGGGTACTTTGTGTATCCACTTTGCTGCGCAAGCAAGAAGTTCACCATCTTTAGATCAACACAAATAGACCACTGGTGCTCATGATAGCAGAGCTTCCGCAAGACCATTTTGATATTTTCATATTCTTCTTTAAGTTTTGTTGAGTGAGCAATTGGAAGAGATGCATAGCGGTTACCATTGTGCAATAAAACACATTTCAAGCTTCTGGTGGAGCTGTCTATAAAAAGCCACCAATCTTCTGGTTGATATTCCGGTAGTCCCATTTGGAGAAGAAGTCCAGGAATGTTATTGCAGTATACAAGTTCTTCATCTTGGCTGAAGTATGGAAGAAGTCCCTCCTCTCTTGTCCGATAAGCTGTTATGTTAGCTTCTGGCTGTAGACAGTTCTTTTCCATTAGCCTGGATGCTAAAAGTTCAGATGCTTGCTTTGACAGACTGAGATCTCCTATCAGATCATTGAGTTCTTTTTGGGAGAACTGCTCAGGTGTTGAAAAGCTTTCTTCATATCCACTTCCAGGGCTACCACCTGTGCTACACTCCATGTCCAGCATTTCTTCAACATCTGACAATGGAAGGTTAGGCAGTGAGGTAAACACTGGTATGGGAACATCTTCGCTGTGTGGCACAGGTCGCCTTGTTGAGTCCAAATCAGGATACCCCCACTTATGTTTCTTGTAGCGATTGAAGCCTTTCACATTCACAACACAAAAATAACAATCATCATGATGGTTTTGCGGCTCTCTCCACACCATAGGCACACCAAAGTTTAAACTTTTCCTTTCTCCATTTTTCCACTGTTGTAGGCACTCTACACAGGTTTTGCAAACCTTATGGGGAGTCCAAGACTTATCTTGATCTCCGAGCTTCACTCCAAAATAAGCAAGATATGCTTGTTTTACAAAGTCAGTGATGTTTTTTCTTTGTTTTTGCAGAGTGTATTCGCCACAAATGTACAGTAGGGCCCCGCTTCCCGGCGCTCCGCTTCCCGGCGTTCCGCTAATGCGGCGGCTTTCATTTTCAATGTTAAAGCCAATTTTGCCGCTTTTGCAGCATTTTGCGGCATTTTCACGCAACGCACCCCATTAAAATCAATGGGGTTCCGCTTTACGGCATTTTCCACTTTATGTTGGGGGTCCGGAACAGAACCCGCCGTATAAGTGGGGCCCTATTGTAGCAGAATGCATTAGGATTGTTTAAGCAGCCTCTTCATGATGAACTCATATTCCTCTTCAAAAAAAAAAAAGTATCAATATGATATTATATGCAATGGATAAACTTGCAAAACAATGTTCAAAAGTAAAAAGACAGACCAAACCCTGCTGCATATGTCAGTAGCTACAGGTCGTATTGGGGTACAATTGTCATTTGAGGGGTATCCATTATCTCAAAAACTAGAGCCAATTCGGCAAAACTAATGTCATTTTTGGATTTAGCACCCCCAAAATACCCTAAAGTCATTCAAACATCCTTGGCAACTAAAAAAATTTTTTTTTTGTTGGGCTGTGTAATGATTCAGTCTCTATATTCCAAAGGTCCAGACAGGGCCAGCTCCAGGAATGCCGGAGCCCTTGGGCATGAGCTTGATATGGGCCCCGGCGTGTGCGCACGCATGTGTTCACATTCATGTGTGCACGCGCAGCCCACCCCACCCCCACCTACCTGTCTCCTGTCTTCTACTATTGCCATTAACCAAGATAGCGGCTGCGGTTTCCCTAAGGGGATGAAGCCTCCGCCGCCATCTTTGTTGATGGCATGCATGCGTGCTACACGTGCACATCTCTGCCATCAACTAAGATGGTGGCAGGGGCTTCAGTACCTTAAGGAAACCGCTGCCGCCATCTTTGTTAAGGGCAACAGTAAAAGACAGCAGACAGGTAAGTAGGGGGACGTGGGGGAGCCGTGGATCATGAAAGGGGAGCGGAGGGGTGGCTGAGGGGGCCCCTGTAGCTCCAAGGGCCATCGGACCGGTGCCGAACCTGGCCGCCCTTTAGAACCGGCCCTGGGTCCAGAGATTCCACTGGGTTTAAGATTTGGTTCTTCTTTCTTAACAAGAGTGAGGGCTGCTGTAGCCTGTACTAAGTACCAAGAAAATATGGCCGATCAAAAGCACATTGATGACAGAGGGGGGCATTTAATCATGTTCATTGGGGTTTGGATCAAATTATCAGCAGTTCAGCATAGACTTTTGAAGAGGCTTTTTGTCTGAACTAGCAAATGCTAGAAGAAGCGAAACTCCAAATTGATGGAGCACAGTTAAAAATCAACTATGACTCAAACAGGCAATCTAAGCATGCTTGAATATTTGTGCTACAATGGCTGTACTCACTCTTTTCACAGAAAGGCAGTTCATGCAGGGTATAGGGCAAAAATGAAGGCTTGAGGCTCCATTTGGGGAAAGTTAGAGTGAAGGGAGGATAGAAACCCCCAAATAAAAAATAAACCATATGGAATCCACACTCAGATGCCTTTAAAACAACCACAAACATTCTTGCTGCCTCAAGCTGCAAATGTCGTGAAACAATTACTGGGCTGGGGGACTTCAAAGGTTCACTGAGAGCAGCAGATTTATTTTTCAATCAAACACAGGAATGGCCTTTTTTCTCAATGAAACTGCAGCCAGGCTTCCTGATTTCAAAAAAACCTGTTCCGCTTCGCTTGACCACTCCATAACCTTAAGAGAAGCTCAGAAACTTCAAAACAAAAACTGTGAATCATTTGAAGAGAAAAAGAGACATTCATGTGTTTCATGAAAGTTTAGAAACTGCCACATTCTTTTTTTGTGAACGTATAGGAGAGGTGCTTAAGGTCTGCAGCTGTTTAGGGCAGTAAGTATATTTCTGGTGTAATTTTAAATTTTAAATTAACTGATGAGTAGAGTACCACATGAAGTTCCACTATTCCATTCGTTAAAGTACTGTGATGTTTCATATATGATGAAATTGTGCTATTTTAATTTTATTTTAAGCAAAAATTGGATTTCATTTTGTTCACTAATATAAATGCGATCCTTGCCCTCGTCAGGTGTTTGGTATGAACACAAGAAGGAGCTTTTGAGAATAAGTGGGCTAGTTTCAATCCTGAGCAGACTTTGAAGTGGGTCTACACACACATATGGATGTATGCACATATGCAGAGCTGGGAAAAGTTACTTTTTGAACTACATCTCCCATCAGCCCAATCCAGTGGCCATGCTGGCTGGTGCTGATGGGAGTTGTAGTTTTAAAAAGTAACTTTTCCAAGCTCTGCACATATGGCTCCAAAACCTTGCTTGATGAGGAACCTGTCCCCATAGAGTTAACCTAGGCCACTTATTTATTTATTTAAAATATTTCTATCACACCCTTTTACAGGGCATTCAGGACAGCTTACAATAAAATTGAACACATACATAATAAAATTGCACACAATAAAGATCACAAAAACATTAAAATAAATTAAAATATATAAAATACAATATATATATATATATACACACACACATACACATATATATACTGGTACTAAAGGGACTAAAGAGGTAAAAATTGAAATAGAAGGCGTAAAATCAGTGTCCTACAGATACTGATCACACAGCAGTCAGAAGGGAGGGTGGCTGGCTGACATATGCATCAATATCTAGGAGGCAGGGTTAGTCCATTCATTTTCAGGGATCCTTCACATCTTTATACTAAATGCTGAAAGAAGATTTCTGAGCTGTTTCAGTCTTATTGGAGATGCTGTCCACATTACAGCTGTAATAGCAAACAACTAGTGGCATTGGATATGGATGTGCAGTGAAAGACACATTGAGAAACAGTGCACTAAGGCTTGGAAAACTCTATGGATGGAGATGTGCACACAGAGACTCATCTGAAACATGGACAAGGCTGGGTAAGGGTCTAGGTCTTCCTTGTGGGATTAGGGCAACATTGTGACCTTCTTCATTCTTTACAGCAAGCTCCGATGCAAGCTCTTACAAGTTTCTTTTGCTATATATCTAGAACTTGAATATATCATCATCATCATTTCCTGCCTTTCCTCCAAGGAAGCCAGGGCAATGACCATGGTCCCCCACTGAGCTTCACGGAGGGCTGCATTTTGGACCTGGATCTCCCCAGTCTCTGAGATGGATCACTATACTGATCACTTCCCTAAGAAAAGGTGTCAAAGAAAAATAGTAACTTATGACTATATGTGGGGAATGAATTAGGGCACAAAAAATAGAATTGAAACCAAAATGAAAATTCAAATATGGAATTGCCAGTGTACAGTATAAACTGTTATTAAAAATAAAAAATAAGAGAATAAACATTTGGGAGAATTTTGACCATGAACTTCAGATTATGAAATGTAGAATGACTCCTAGGTTCAGAATTTTGGGCTCTGCTAGAAGGAAACTGCATTTTCAAATCCCAAATGATAATCTTGCCATTTCAAATATCTGAAATTTTTCAAAATCTGGCATTTCTGCTAATCGCCACACACTCATACACACACCGCAGATCAGAACTCTTGAAAATGCAAGACCATATTTGACACAGCCTTTACAGATGCAGCTTTTTTAAAAAACGCTGCCTTTCCAGGATGCAGGGACTCCACAGCTGGCCATAGCCTTTTCTCTGGCTGGATCCCAAGGGGTTAACATTTGCTCTGACCCCTTTGTATAAAGTCAGGCATACAAGAATCATACTGGAATAACATGCTTCCCACTTCCCCTCCCCCCCTTTGAAGAGAACTGAGTCAGATTGTTAAAAATGAAACTGACTCATTGTACAAGAAGTGGTCACTGGAATGGCATCCCCACAACTGCTGTTGTAAGAGAGGAAGCAGCCCGACCGCAACTGCCTTTGTGCTTGTTCTAGCTGTTTAGGTTCTAAAAGCCACAAAATCCCATTTGAAATTCCACCATTTAGCTGGGTTTGTGTAATGAGGTTACGATTCATAATAGGATCATTGAAAACTGGAAACAGGAGGCAGTAGTATATGTGGACTGCTCTGCAAAGGGATAGCAACAGCTTGATGATGATGATGTCATTTTTAATTAAAAGTCCACCCCTGCCCCTAGCACATTAATAAATAGGATACAAATTAAGGAGCATGCCCAACCCAACCCCTCTCCTGGCTATAGGAGAAGCTTGCTGACAAGCACATAGATATGTCTGCTGCACCTACCCTATATGGCATATGGCATGGCTTTAACGGAACTAATTCACAAGTATTTTGCTTGGGTCATGCGTGTCAGAATTCTGTTCCCACGCTGAGAAGAAATTAGTCAGAAAAGAGCTGAAAGATAATCCAGTGGCAACTTCTTGATCATGCTTGGTGAAACAAATATGCAGACCACAACAGCCATGCAAGCCTTTATGCTGTGTAGTTCTCTGGGAGGCATAACCTGGCACAGTTCCAAGAACTTAAAGAGTGATGACACCTATTTATACCACACAATGATCTATATTTGTTTATATGCCTAATTAGACTATTTTCTTTGATGTATTTCTCTTGATTGATTAAGAGATGTCTACCCCAAGAAGCCCGCTCTTCTCCCTCCCTGATGGTTTTCCGGAGACTTCTGAAAATGATCTTGTTCCGGAGAGCCTTTGGGAGGGACTGAAAGTAGAGCCTGACACTGATTTTATGCCTTCTATGTTAATTTTAACCTCAGTAGTCCCTTCAGTACTGCTCCCTATATATGCATATACATGTCTATGTGTGTGTATATGTATATATATTATTTTATGTATTTTAATTGCATTTTATGTATTTTAATTTATTTTAATGTTTTTGTTATTTTTATTGTGTACAATTTTATTATGTGTGTGCTCATTTTTATTGAAAGCCGCCCTGAGTCCCCTATTATAGGTTAGAAGGGTGGGATATAAATATTTTAAATAAATAAATAATAAATAAATATCTGTGTTGCCTTTCACCAAAAAAATCTTTATTCACTAACAGGCAAAAAAACCTTGCAGTTTAAGAATGTACATATAGCCCACAGGTATTTCTATCTAATTTTAAAAAGCAGGGAAATTGGCCAGCTATAGCGAATGCACCAGGGGAACAGGAGACCCGCCCTCCTCCCTGAGATATTGTACTGCCCTACAAATTTGTCAAAATGCAAACACAATTTGGGTTGGTCTTTCACAGTCCACTTGCTGTGTAGCCTGGAAGAATTTGGTAACATGTGCCTCTGAGCATATGGTGAGAGGTGGCAACACCTGCAATCAGCCCAAATAATAGAAAGAAGGAATGTGCTGTGCTGATCTTGTTTTAGCAGCTTTTCCCTCACACCAGACCTTTATTCCACTTTCGACAGTCATGGCTTTTCTCAAAGAATCCTGGGAAGTGTAGTTAGTGAAGGATGCTGAGAGTTGCTAGGAGATGCTCTGTTCCCATCACAGAGCTTCAATCAGAGCAGCTGACTGTTAAACCACTCTGGACACTGCAGCTGTCAGGAGAATAGGAGTCTCTCAGCACCCTTCACAAACTACACTTCCCAGGATTCTCTGAGGGAAGCCATACTGTCTCATGTGAAATCAAAGTCTGGTGTGGGTGTGGCCCCCTGATTAGGCAAGCCAAACAGCTGTGAGTCTGGCTTTTAGAACACTGACAGTTGGTTCTTACTGAGCATGCCTGACATTATCATTCAGTTCTATGCAAAATATATTAAAGTAATTAAAAATCAGCCAGGCATTTTTTAAACTTTTAAACTGCAGAAGATGAAGGTCAGAGTATGGGGCAAGGCCAGTAATAGGATTACAGGTACTCTGTGAACATGGCTGATTTTTAATGAATTTCAACAGATTATGAGAACTCAGAGAAAAAAGTCCAAAAGGTCTCTGGTTTTTTATATCTCTCTTTAGACTTTGAACTCTCAATTCATTCTGACTGTTTTGTTTATCACCCTGAAAATTGACAGGGTTGTTAAGCAAGCGTTTCTGAGTTCAGGACTATACGTTTTGTGAGGTTTTGTTTTGAAATGAGCTTATGGGAAGCATCAGAATGGCATGGGGGGTATTTTCAATTTAACATTGCGGAATGTGAAAAATCCATGCTGGCTATAGTATACGGCCACTCTTGTGGCTGTACAAATAAGGCAGTTTACAATAAAATAAGATAATATAAAAAACATAATACGTAACAAGCAACAGCATTAAAATAGTTCTCATAAATTTTAAATAAAAACACCATAACATGACTTAACCTATCAGCCACTACAAGTCTGGTAGAAAATATTAGTTTTTACATGGCATTTGGAAGAATACAAGGCTGGGGAAAGATGCACTTCAGTTGAGGAAGTCAATTCACAGATGTGGAGCCACCACCAGGAAATGCTCTTCTGCTGGGACCCACACTTAGCACAGCATGCCTTAGCCCACAGGCCCATGGAAACCCTTTTGTGAAAGAGGTGATACCACAAAGCAAGCAACCACAACAAAAATTCATTTTATACACAAAGATGGTCAAATTTATGTACACAAAGATGGTAAAAGATGGTAGACATTTTATCTTCATCTTATTTTCCCAAATGTTTCTACTTAAGATAATTTCATCTGAAAAAGATTTTCTGAGTTTGCTCCCAGCTTATAATGTTTATGCATGTGCATTGATAGAGCCATGAGTTTAAATATGTTTCTTAAATCCATGACCCTGGAATTGTAGTTTCATTTCATCTGCACTCTCGCGCTCTCGCGCGCTCGCGCACTCGCACTCACTTTCACACAGAGAGAGAAACATGAGCCATGATTAGGCATGTGCTAGAATTGTGCCCAATTTGGATTTGATTACCAATTTTTCATTAATTTGTTTATTTTCTATTGTTGTGGATTGGATTTTTATACAGCAATTTTCTGCAGCTATTTTTGAAAATGTTTTTTTAAAAAAAATCCACCTCTAAAATATCAATATTAAGTATGATAATTTTATCAATATTTCATTTCAAAATATCAATATTTCCTCTCAAACTATTGATAATATGATTTTTTTGTGTAAGGGGGAAAAAACAGATTGGTAAAAACAGCAGCTAGCAGACAAAGATTGAACTCAGCTTGATACTGGCCTGTTAGGTCGACGGAATGCTCTTGAACAGGCACCAGCCAACAGATCCCATCCTCACCAATGGCAAACAGCTCCTTCATAATTCTTGCTACGACCACTGCTCAAACAAACAAGAGAGGGTTTTAGATCTGGACTGGAGACAACATCCACTTAAGCACAACCCCTAAATTGTTTAAGTCAAAGATAACTTCAGGGCTGCCTCCTTCCATATTATTCTGCCTACTCCCTAAGTTCAGAATGAGAAGACTTCTCTGTGTTTTATCTAGGATGGAAGGACATTTGACTGATCAGAAAGAGAACACTGCACCCAGATTTATTGATTTATTTATATTAATTTCTTCTTATAAAACATCTTGAAGTGATTTAACAAAAAAATAATAAAAATAATTTCATATATAAGAACCATTTCAAACCCAATACAGATACAGACCAGAATAAAAATCTCCACTTACAAGGCTTGTTGAAAAAAGGTCTTCAATAGAAGCTGAAAAGACAACAGAGATAGCATCTGCCTTATCTGTAATGGGAAAGAGTTTCAAAGGGTAGGTTCCTCCACACTTAAGACCCGATTCCTACACTGTATAGAATGGACCTCCTTATGAGATGTATCTGCAGGAGGCCCTCTGCTGCAGAATGCAGTGATCAGTTGGGTATATTAACATCTGCAGGGGTATAAGTTGTAATTGCTGTTTTTTAATAGTGTTGTTATTGCTGTTTTTTTATAATGATATTTGTTATTTAATTTTTGTAAATTGTATTGCCTTCATTGATGTATTTTTATGCTTGTGCCTATTTTTTTGTAAGCTGCCTTGAGGACCTTTGGCCAAAAGGCGGGGTAGAAATAAATTTATCATCATCATCACCATCATCATATATTATGGGTGAGATAAGGTTTGGGTATATTATGGAATTCCTTGCCCCAAAAGGTGGGGTTGGCTTTCTCCCTCATCACTTTTTATCAGTCGTTGAACACTAGGGAAGGGACATAGATCCGTGGTAGAGCATCTGTGTATATGGCAGATAGTATTTAATATGTTTTGGTTTTAACTTTTGATTATGTCTTTGGTTAATTGTTTTATATTGCTGTTTTATACGATTATAATTTTTTAAAATGTTTTAAGCCTCCTTGGTGTTATTATTGCACCAGAAGGGCAGGATTTAAATGTATTGATAAAATAAATAATAAAATAAAATCAGTTGAGGGCCAAACTAGATAAGACATCAATCACACAATTAATAGTTGCTTGATTGGCTTTTTGGAAGTAAACTGAAGATTGAGAGAGCTGATCAGGACCTTGATGTGGAGGACAGGGGGCTTTGATTCATTAATTTTCCTCTACCCACCACCCACACACTATAGTCCTGATCCAGATTCACATGCAATTTGTATTGGGGAAAAGTTCCCACTCACTCAATTTGCTGAGCTTGGCCCTGACATAACTGGTTGATTCAGGCAAATACTCATCAAACAAAATGCTGCTTGTTCAGGTGTTGCGGTCTTACTCTTACAATCAAGAGTACGTAGACTTCAGTAAATGTTATATAAATCAGCAAGATTTGTCCATATAAGTTTCACATGAATCAACAGTGAGAGCTTAATATTATTGGTTTCCCAGAGGTGGAGACAACCCTTGTGCATTCAGGTTGTGGGACACTCTGTGGTGCTATTTCAGTTGAAAAAGCAACAGTGGTATTAAAAAAAGTAATTTTTGTCTTGGTTCAGTGTCACTCAGATAATTGCTCTTACTTACCAATGAATACCAGCCCTTTGTAAAAAAGCAGCAACAAATTTGCTGATAAATTAACTACTGCTCAAGTCAAGAACTAAACTGATGTAACATCATAGTTTGCAGTAAGAAGATGTAGGCTTTCTTAAAACTCTGTCTAAAGGTCTCTAGTTACCACTGGTTTCCCATGAAATAATCCCCGTGAGTACCATATTTCTAAGGATGGGTATGCTGGAGGCCATACTGATAACCTGAAGGACAGTGGATCACACCTAATCCAAACCCCTTCAGTATAGTGAATCAGATTGCTCTGCCCTTGCCACTTCAAGTGCCTAACTTTGTCTTGCTGTTCTCCATAAACAGTAGAAAATCCTTGTGCTTTGACATATCCACTCTCTTCCTCTTTCTTGATGGTCACAGGGACAATAGCTCAATGTTAGAGCACATGCTTATGCAAGCGTAAGGTCCCAGGGTCAGACCCTGGCATCTCCTGTTAGCAGATGATAGCAAATACCTCTCCTAGAATGGTGCTGCCAGTTGGAGGAGACAGTAGTGGGCTAGAAGGATTGACAAATAGTCTGATGTAGATTAAGGCAGCTTCCTATGTTCCTTGGGAATCCTGGTCTCCTGCCAAATTCAGATTTTGTGATCATCTTTTTATCTATTGAGGTGTGCAGTCTTTTACTCCCATCCCATCCAGTTTCCCTGAATGTTAAGATACTTGCTGTGCTACAGTAAGCACGATGCATGGGTTTGCTTTGGGAGGACTTTTCTGGAATAGCAGCATCACAGGCCTTTCAGACTGCAGCTTTCAGGTATTTGTTGTGAGGCTGGGGGCAATGCATTGTAGACTTTCAGCCTTCAGTGCCATGGGAGAAGAAAAACGAGACAGCAGAAGTGTGCGGTAACACAAAAAGAATGTTATCTTGAAGGAGGGGGAAATATTTTCAAATGTATAATTGCAAACACATACCTTCAGCAGCTAGTCCAAAGCCCTTTCAGATTGCAAAGTTAAGAGTCTGGAAAGCATCCAAAGTATCAGTTTTATACGACAGATCAAAGCATTAAAGAAAAGAGAACAGAATCGAATGTGATTGATAAAAAATGAGTTCCCTGCGCAGTTGGCTTCTATTCTCTCTCTCTCTCTCTCCGCCCCCCTCCCCAGTTTCTCCTCCCCAAGTCACTAGAAGGAATGTCAGATCTGTGCAATGTCTACTAACACATACTTGAATCGTAAGATGTGCCTACAGAAGAACACCTGCTTACTGCACATACCTGCTGAAAGTCATCATAGCTACACAGCTTGCACTGTCTGTAGGTTTTCATGATGCAGGTCTCTCAACCCTCTTTAAAATTATACAGCCACAAGAGTGGCTGTATACTATAGCCAGCGTGGATTTTTCACATTCCGCAATGTTAAATTGAAAATACCCCCCATGCCATTCTGATGCTTCCCATAAGCTCATTTCAAAATAAAACCTTCCAAAACTTATAGTCCAGAACTGAGAAATGCTTGCTTAACAACCCTGTCAATTTTCATGGCGATTCTGATAGAATCAGAATCTGATAGAGAATAGAGAGGTCAAAGTCTAAAAAGAGAGAGAAAAACCTCAGAGCCCTTTTGGACTTTTTTCTCTCAGAGTTCCCATAATCTGTTGAAATTCATTAAAAATCAGCCATGTTCACAGAGTACCTGTGATCCTGTTACTGACCTTGCCCCAGTTTACAAAATGCCTGGCTGATTTTTAATTAATTTAAGAAAATTTGGCTGGCAGCCTATGATAACGCAGGGCATGCTCAGTAAGGACCAACTGTCAGTGTTCTAAAAGCCTCACAGCTGCTGGGCTTCGCTAATCAGGGGGCCACACCCACACCAGACTTCATTTCACTTGAGACAGTCAGGACTTCCCTCAGAGAATCTTGGGAAGTGTAGTTTGTGAAGGGTGCTGAGAGGAGGCTGCTGTTCCACTGACAGAGCTCCAGTGGCCAGACTGGTTTAACAGTCTGCCACTCTGATTGAAGCTCTGTGAGGGGAATAGGGCAATTCTCAGCACCCTTCACTAACTACACTTCCCAGGATTCTTTGAGAGAAGCCATTACTGTCCAAAGTGAAATAAAGGCCTGGTGTGGATGTGGCCAGGGACAGCTTTGGTTTAAATTTGTGTGGGAGACTACATGTGCCTGCTGTAGAATAAAAAGGTGGGGAAAATGCTGAAAAGCAATGATACTGTTCACAATGTTTTCCTTTTGTTCTCTGCTATCTTTTTGGCGCCTTTTGAAGACTTTTCATCTTTTAACAAGCCTTTTAAGTTGAGACCTATCCCAGTCTGCGTCTGTGTTAGAATTGCTTTTAATATGTTTTCTTTAATCACATTCTAACCCTTTCTTTAAAAAAAAGATTTTTTAAAGCTTTTTAAAAATGTTTTTAATGTTGTTTTGTTTTAATGTATTTTAAGGTATTTTTATGATGTTTTAAAATGTTTTTATCATTTCTGTTTGCCGCCCTAGGCTCCTGCTGGGAGGAAGGGTGGGATATAAATCAAATAATAAATAAATAAAGGAAAGGGGCTTCTCTTCTGCCCAGTACCCACCCACCCAATCTCCTCCCCCTCCCCCTCCCTTCCTTGCCCCTCCCCCAGGTCAGTGTTGGACTATGACCTGGGAGACCAGGGTTCAGCTCCCCACACAGCCATGAAGCTCACTGGGCAACCTTGGGCCAGTCACTGCCTCTCAGCCTCAGAAGAAGGCAATGGTAAACCCACCTCAGAATACCGTTTACAATGAAAACCCTATTCATAAGGTCAACATAAGTCAGGATTGACTTGAAGGCAGTCCATTTCCATTTTCAACCATGATTGCACAGAAATAAATCCCATTGAACTCAAAAAGTATGCAATCAAACCCACCCTCCCTTCTCCTCCTTCCTATTCCCTCCCTCTTGTCTCTTCCCTCCCCTTCCTTTGCCCCTCCCTCCCCATCTCCAACCCCTTCCAATCCCCTCCTTCCCCTTCCCCCTCCTCCCCCTCCCCTTCCTCCTCCCCATGGTCAGTTTTACCTACTTAAGCACAGAGCTTGGAAATGTTACTTTTTTGAACTACAACTCCCATCAGCCCAATCCAGTGGCCATGCTAGCTGGGGCTGATGGGAGTTGTAGTTCAAAAAAGTAACTTTTCCAAGCTCTGCTTAAGCATGATTGCATAGGAGTAAATCCCATTGAACTCAATAAGCATGCAAATGATCAGACCTGCTTTTTTCCCTCCTTCCCCTCTCCTCTACCTTCCTCCTCCCCTCCTTTCCTTCTTCCTCCTCCCCTCCTCCTTTCCTTCTTCCTCCTCCCCTGCCCACTCCAGCCCTCCCCCCTCCCCCCTGGTCAGTTTTACCTATCCTAAGCATGATTGCACGGGAGTAAATCACACTGAATTCAATAAACATGAAAATGATCAAACCTGTCCTTCTCCCCACCCTGTCCTGCCTGCTCCCATCCCAGTCCTCCCCTCTGTGTTTCCTCCCCTCATCCCCTGTGGTCAGTTTCACCTATCCTAAGCATGATTAAAATGTAAATGTACTGCCTTCAAGTCGATTCCGACTTATGGTGACCCTATCAATAGGGTTTTCATGAGGCTGAGAGGCAGTGACTGGCCCCAGGTCACCCAGTGAGCTTCATGGCTATGTGGGGATTCGAACCCTGGTCTCCCAGGTCGTAGTGCAACACCTTAACCACTACACCACACTGGCTCTCCCTAAGCATGATTGCAGGGGAGTAAAACCCACTGAACTCAATAAGCATGCAAGTGATCAATCCATTCTCAGCAAACTTGGACAGGATCCCATTTCTTACCTCCCGGATTAAAAAGCAGGGAAATTCACTAATAGGCAAAAAAAACCCTTGCAGATTAAGAACATACCTATAGCCCACAGCTATTTCTATCAAACTTTAAAAAGCAGGGAAATTGGGCAGCTATAGTGAATGCACCAGGTGAGCAGGAGACCTGACCTCCTCTCTGAGATATTGGACTGCCCTACCAATTTGTCAGAATGCAAGCACAATTTGGGTTGGTCTTTCACAGTCCAATCCACTTGCTGTGTAGCTTGCAAGAATTTGGTAACATGTTCTTAAACCGCAAGGTTTTTTGCCAACTAGTGAATATACCTTTTGGATGAAATTGTGCCATTTATCTTGGTGACTATCACATCTACTCACAAACAAAAATAAAACCCTAGCGTTTTAACACACAGCACAGAGTCTTATTATCAGGGATTCTAGAAATGAGCTAGGTGATCCTTAGGAAGGTGAATCTTAAGTCTAGCACAGCATCCCAGGGGGCTGCTGCCACTGCCCCACCCCTGGCATTGACTACCTGAAGCAGCCATCTTGTTCTGCCTAATAGTGGGGCCAACCATTTGTAGCAGCCTTCTCCAACCATGTGCCCTCCAGATGTTTACGATGTTTACTTCCAAATATGCTGGCTAGGGTTGATGGGAATTGCAGTCCAAAGCATCTGGAGGGCACCCGATTGGCCAAGGTTGTTTTTGAGGATATTACAGTGTGATTAACTGGCTTTTATGCCAGTGAGGAGTCTCCACTTTCAAGAATGCATTAAAGAATCATTCCCCTATCTCCCAATTTGAACCTCCTGTTTTAATTGCTCTTTTAACTGTTTTAATTGTTGAATGGACTTGTTTTATTGTACATTTTGATTGTGGATGTTTATTTTAGTGTTCTGATGAAACTGTTTTATTGTGCATTTTATGTGTGCGTGTCTGTAATTGGTCTTACACTTATAAACCACTTCAAAGCCACCTTGGCAATTAAGATGATGATGATGATGATCATAATAATAATAATAATAATAATAATAATAATAATAATAATACGGGCAGCACTTGGCAGTAACCTTCATTTGTGAATTGGGCTGTGACAATCATTTCCCTATTTTCATGGACAAAATGTTGGAAGGTACCTGGTGGAGCTTGCATTTTTGACCCAAAATGCACATGTGTAAAGCACACATGTGCAAATACATATAAAGGTAGATGACCTCTCCTCTTGTTCTCCTCTCCCAATTGTCCCAAGCAGAAGTGGCTTTCTCTCATCTAAACAGGCTTTTGGGCTTCAGTTACACACATTTCATTTAACATATTGTTGGGCCTTAGCAGATTAGCTACAAATAATATGTGAATCTGGAAAACCAAACCTACTGAGATTTGAAGGAATCAGTCCTCACTCAGGTAAGGAAGCAATTATCCAGTGACCTGGTACAAAGGATATTCTGTGATGAAAACCTAACCTCAGATGTATTGGAGTTCTGGATTTTGTTAAAAGAGGTCTCCTGGAGTTGTTAACCGACCTATAGTGATGATGCACTGTTTTTTAATCCCAAAGAGATAAAACAGTAGCACCTGCAAAGCAAATTAATGTCTACTTATACAATTTACAACATAGTTTCATAAAAGAAGAATTTATACATTATGGTAGCGATTTGGATAACCCAGATCAGAACTGTACATGTAGTCACTGAATAAGAGATAACACCTCACTACAATTAGTAATTAATTGCAGATACATATTC
Source organism: Rhineura floridana (assembly GCF_030035675.1). NCBI lineage: Eukaryota > Metazoa > Chordata > Lepidosauria > Squamata > Rhineuridae > Rhineura > Rhineura floridana. The sequence goes on along the minus strand of NC_084481.1, from coordinate 140,862,178 downwards.
TGGGTGGTATTCAATGCTAGTCCTATTCAGAGGTGACTCACTGAAGTGAACAGACATGGCTAACATAGGTCCATTAATTTCAATGGGTCTACTCTGAGTAGGACTTAATTGACTACAACCCTCTATTAATAAAGCATTCATAGGAAATTGTTATGACAATATTTTATTTATTTTAAAGTTGCAACACAATTCTGATATGGGGAAGGGACCTCTCTCAGTGTAATTCATTCCAGTATGGACACAGCTAAAAGCATGGGAAAGGCTCAGCCGAGAACTCAGTGCAGTAGCTTATGGGCTTTATGAACTTGCAGACCAGTGCACTGGAGAGAGAGAAGCAACAACTAGATGAGTGTAATGAAATGCATGCAGACTTCCCAGTGTTGTCAGTGGTCACTGAACTATGGTACATACCTGCCAAGGACCATCCAGAGAAGGGAATAGAGGTTCAGCCAAACAGTGATTCCTCTCCACAGATTCAGGGGTGAGGCATGCCAAAGGTGTTTTTAATCAGTTGTTTGGCTTCAGGGCTGTTTTCATTGCCAGTAATGGAACAAGCTAAGCTGAGAAAGAGAGAGAATGAACAAAATGTCTTATTATTTAATAAAAACTATTTATATGCTACTTTTTCATATTAATTTCATAAGCAGTTGTTTTGCCAGAGGCAAGAAAGTTCAGGATCTCAAAGACCATGAAACATACTTGTGAAGAAATAAAATTTAGTGCTGTATTGAAGCAAAGCTGTTGTTGGAAGTAGGGTTGCCAGATTCAGGGCCTGAGACTGATCCTGTATCTTTAGGAGAAGAGAAAGTCAGCCAAGTGCTGGTGTTCTTGCAACACTGTAATGGGAAAAAACACAAGGTGGAATTCTCCCTTCCCCCTGCACAACTTTTAAAGATGCAGAAGACACAATATTAGAAGCTCAGCTGAAGTGTATACTGCAAATCAAGACAGGTACCACAGGTACCACAAGGGCCAAGATGATGCCAGCAAGGTTAACAGGCAGAGTCAAATATGTTATTAGAGGCAAGAAAGTTTTCTTCAAAAAACAGAAGTCTTGTCCAAATGAGAACAAAAATGAACACAAACGTTGGCGAAAGAAATGAAAGCAGACAATAAGGGATGCTTAAAACAGGATGTGAGGAACACATTACTAAAAACATAAAGACCAACAACAACAAAAATCTTTAAATGCATTAGTAGCAGGAGACTGGGTAGGGCAGCGGTTGAACCCTTGGATGACAAGGGAGTCAAAGGTGTGCTAAAAAAAGATGAGATTGCAGAGAAGCAAATTATTTTTGCATTTGTTTTCACAGCAGAAGATATAGGGCAGATCTCCGTGCCTGAACTAACTATTTTAGGAAGAGTCTGAGGAACTAAGGCAGATAGTGGTGATGAGAGACAAAGTTCTAGATCTAACAGACAAAATAAAAACTGGCAAATTGCCAGGTGTGGATAGCATCCACCTGAGAGTTCTCAAAGAACTCAAACGTGAGATTGCTGATCTTCTAATAAAAATATGTAACTTGTCCCTCAAATCAGCCTCCATACCTGAGAACTGGAAAGTGGCCAATGTAACACCAATTTTTAAAAAGGGACCCTGGGTAGGGCGATGGATCCTAGAAATTACAGGCAAGTTACTTCATGTCTGTTCCAAGAAAACTGGTGGAAAACAATGTTAAAGATAAAATAACCAAGCCTTGCTGAAGCAGAGCCAACATTGCTTCTACAAGGGTAAGTCCGGTCTCACCAACCTATTAGAATTTGTTATTTTTATTATTCATTCATTCACTCCATTTATTAGTTGCTTGCTACCTGAAGGTCTCCAAGTGACTTACAACATAATTAAAAGCCAAAATAATATATCATACATAAAACAAAACAATAACTACCCCCCTACAACCACAGAAAGCTTTGACAGCACACTAATCCTGGCTGCCAAAAAAAAATTCTTTACCCACCCTCCAGCAGATAAATAAACACACACACCCAAGCCAAGGTCAGGTGTGTTATTCTGAGAATTTTCCATCGTTCCCCATCCAGTCTTGGCCTCAAAGCCAGCTGCTGCAATTGGTGGGGGAGTGGATCTTCTTCCAGGGACGGGCTGACACTTCTTTAACAGTGTCAACAAGCATATTGACAATGAAGATGAGATAGTGTACTTGGACTTTCAAAAAGCTTTCAACAAGATACCTCATCAAAAACTCCTCAGTAAGCATAGCCATCATGGAATAAGAGGTCATCTTGCAGATCAGAAACTGGCCAAGAAACAGGAAGCAGAAAGTAGGAATAAGTGGACAGTTCTCCCAATACAGAGAATTAAAAGGTGGAGTTCCCGCAAGAATCAGTATTGGGGCCTGTGCTTTTTAACTTGTTCATAAACGATCTAGAATTGGAAGTGAGCAGTGAGGTGGCCTAGTTTGCTGATGAAACTAAATTGTTCAGGATTGTTAAAACAAAAAAAGGATTGCATAGAGCTCCAGAAGGACCTCTCCAAAATAAGTGAATGGGTGGCAAAATGACAAATGCAATTCAATGTAAACAAATGCAAAGTGAGGCATGCTGGGACAAAAAAATCTTAATTTCACATATACACTCATGGAAACTGAACTGGCGGTGACTTACTAGGAATGAGACCCTGGGGTCACTGTGGATAGCTCTATGAAGATGTCAGCCCAGTGTGTGGCAGCTGTGAAAAAAGCAAACCCCATGCTAGAGATCATAAGGAAAGGAATTGAAAATAAAACTGCTGATGTCATAATGCTGTTATATAAACGTATGGTGCAACCTTATTTGGAATATTGAGTATAGTTCTGGTTGCTTCACCTCAAAAAAGATATTGTAGAGATGGTAAAGTTTCAGAAAAGGGTGACCAAAATGATCAAGGGGATAAAAACTCCCCTATGAGGAAAGGTTGCAGAATCTGGGACTGTTTAGCGTACAGAACTAAAGGTAAGTAAGACGTGATATGATAGACAAATACAAAAATATGCATGACATAAAGAATGTGGATAGACATCCAATTAAGCTAAATGTTAGAAAATTCAAGTCAGATAAAATAAAGTATTTCTTCACGCATCACATAGTTTAACTATGGGATTCGCTGCCACAAGATACATTGATGGCCACCAATTTGAATGGCTGTAAAAGAGGATTAGGCAAATTCATGGAAGATAAGGATATCAGTGGTTACTAGCCATGATGACTATGCTTTCCCTCCTCAGTTGGGGCAATGTTTCTGAATACCAGTAACTAGAAACCGCAGAGGGAAGAGGGTTCTTGTGCTCAGATCCTGTTTGTGGGCTTCCCATAAGCATCTGGTTGGCCACTGTGAAAACAGGATGCTGGACTAGATGGGCCTTTATGTTCCAATAGACTCTTCTTGTGTTCTTATGTTGGAACAATATTAGAATTATTGGGGTATTAGAGAGAAGAGTATGTGTACAATTTTCATTGACTCTACTATTTGAATTGCTCTTTTGAATTTACCTCCTGATTTTGAATTAGATCTTGAAAGGGCTCATGGGTCTCCTAACCTACCTCCTTAAGAAGGACGCCACCCTCATGCATTTATTGTAAGATTCCTCCGGTTCCTCACCCAGGAAGACGTTCTCAGATGTGGATAAGATAAAGGAATGCCTCAGTGACTGGAAGATTGGATGGAATGGTGTTTCCTCAGAAACATCTATAGTGACTGGCAGTGACACCGCAGGGTTTCAGACAGGAAACATTCCCAGACCTACCCAGAGATGTCAAGAATTGAACTTAGGATGCTCTACCACAGCTGTGGCTCTCCCCAGAGATCTGACCTCGACAACATTTTATAGACTGTGCTACTAAAAAGAATTTCATTTCTTCTGGCATGTGGAGGATATGATCTGATTTTCTGTTTGCATTGCCTCCACCTCTAGAAGTGTTTATATAAGAGTGAACCTTATTGGGCCCAAAGACAAAAGGTGAGAGCTCAAATTGATAGGGCTTCGTTCTCTCCCTGTTCCACTCCTCCATTACATTATTTTGCTGAGAACACTGCTATGACTACCTCTTTAATTTCTTCGAATGTTAATTGCCTGGTGGGTCCCAATAAACAGAGACAAGTGTTAGCTAAGAAGTTCCCCTAATTCAAGAGAGCCCAATTCCTGAAACAGACAAAGGACTGGGTGTGCAAAGACAGGGTAGGTAAGGTTTATGCTTGTGAGCCATTGAAAAAGAAAAAGGAATAGCTATCCTAATTCAAAAAACTTCTATTTTGCAAGGAGAGTGTCAGCTCTACACTGCATCAGCAGTGCCGGTGGGGGGCTGGAAATTCCTGGGTGGTTGGCAAGGAAGCAAAGTCCTTAGCCGGCAGTCTGGTCATAAATCTGCCAGGTCTAGGAGGAGGGGAGCTGATAAGGGCCAGGCTTGTCCGAAGCATACTTGCCGAGTCAGGAGTCCAGAAGTGAGGTCAGTAGAGGTCCGGGATCAAGTGCCAAGGGGTCAGTCCGAAAGAGGGTGCCAGGAAACTAGGAACACACAAGCCACGCCTGACGTTGCAGTCAGCAACAAGCTGCAGCCAAGGTGTGCCTTATAAAGAGCAAGGTTGACAGCAGGTGTGAGTCCTCAGCGTTTGGGCCTTAAGGAGACAGGCCTGCCTCTCTTCTGCCTGACCTTCTGCTGTCTACGTTCTGCAGGTGAGGGGGGAGTATCCTGTTCACTGTCTGTGTCTGGCTGCAGGGACTCTGCTGTATCTGGGGTGCTCTGCAGCTGAGGGGGAGAAGGAGCTGGATTCTCAGGAGGCTCCTCCGTGTCTCCTTCTGAGTCTGCTGCTCCTGGGTCTGCTGCTGTTACTCCTGAGTCGTCCTCATCTGAGGAGTCCTCTGACGGGGCCATGACAGAGAGAAAGAAACCAAGGGCCCTGATGGTTGCTATAATATTTTCTTGGCTAGGAAGGGAGATCTAATATTGGCTATCATAAATATTTATAGCCTCCATGTAAACTACCCATCACATTTTCATGAGTGTTTTTTACATCTACAGGTGCTACCTAATGACCATCTAATCACAGGGGGTGATTTCAGTGTCATCCTATATTCAGTTTTGGAGTGAAACATCCATTCTCCTAAATGAACATCACAGGGCCCGTCCGTAGGACTGTATAATCTGCAATGTTATAGCTTTGTGTCCCTATTAATTCACCATTGTCCATATGATGTTGCAAGCTAGTACAGATTTTCACATTCACAAATCTGCATTAGAAATACCACCAAAAAAAGATATGCTTTCCTAAACCAATAATTGCATTAATATTCGTGCACTCACACACAATGCTGGGGACTTTCCTGCAATAGGCGGTCCATGGGCATTCCTCCATCATATGCCAAGCCCCTTGTCTCCTTCCCACCCAATAGCGCATCCATCCTCATGTGTGGGAATTAACCTTCACATGTGTGGGAATTTTTAAAAAATTCTTTTCTGCACTCTTCTGAAAAAGCTTGCGAAAAGCAAACATCCTTTATGGACCAATCACTGAAAAGGGGTGAACTTAGAAGAGTGGCCAATGCTAAATCAATTTAGACCAAAAAAAAAAAAAAAGCCCACACATATGCATTCTTTTTTTAAAAACACATTTTATTTCTTCTTTGCCATACAAATATCAGCACAGTATAAAACAATACATAGCAAAGAAAGAAAGAAAGAAAGAAAGAAGCATTATTCACATTGTTACATATGAAGATTCCTTTTTGTGCTAAATGCCCTTGTTAAATAATTGTTCTCTTTTCCACTTTGAGTTTTCCTGTATAGTCTTTTAAAAGTGGTCCATGTACACATACACACCCACACTCACTCACTCACATAACCCCATATACAATAAGACTTAACCAAAGTACTCAAAATATTTCTACCACATTTCTTAAATTCTTTCTTTCTTGTCTTTTCCTTTTTTTAAAATCAACTTCTTAAGTATATAAATCAAATACTTCATAACAATTTAAATGTCTGTTACAATGTACTAACATATATACATAAATACATTAATAAAGGAAGAAAAATAAAATTAAAATATTTTAAAATTAAAATAAGAAAAATAAGAAATCAAATAAAAAAGGTGTAAAAGAGACTTACTGAGATTAATGTAAGCTTTAAAAAGCATAACATTTAATACATGAAACGCCATAGAGATCTAGGAATTTCCTTTTTGTAGATGGATTTAATGCAATAAACTACATAGACTACCCAAAGACATCCCTCCATAATGAGGCATGAGTTGGTGGCTTATAGAAATCATGCTCCCCCTCTGCTACATAACTTACAAACATAAACCATTTAATATGAAAGTTGTCTGTTTTTGTGGGATCCTGCCTCGCCAATCTTTGTTGTGTCAATTTTTCCATTAAAGCTATGTTCCATACCTGAGAGTACCATAATTCTATGAAATTATAATTAATCTTTTTCCAATGATGAGCAATTACAATTCTTGCTGCCACTAGTAAGGTTACTATTAGATCCGTAGAGCGCAATGGTAGATTATCTCCTTGGAAAATCGACAAGAGAGCCATAACAGGATCAAGACTTGATGTTCTGCCCTGTAATCATCCCAATTTCATGCAACACTTTTTCCCAAAATGTCTGAACAGCAGCACATGTCCACCACATATGAAAATAACTTCCAAGCTCTCCACACCCCCTCCAATACCTCTGTGTAGCAGTATTATTGATTCTATGCAAAACTAATGGAGTTAAATACCACCTATGAATAATTTTATATGAATTTTCTCGCAGTTTTGCTGATATTGAATGAAATGGGAATTTATCCCATAATTTTTCTCATTTTACAGAATCAATCTCCATACCAACATCTTCCTCCCATTGTTGTCGTAGACTATGTAAAGTACCAGTAGTTAGTTCTAGTAATATTTTATATAAAGATGATAAAGAACCCTTATCAGTGAACGATGTTTCCACCAAATACTTCTCAAATGAAGTCAATGATTTGCAGCCCAGGGGTGAAATAAGACACAGACACAATATATATTTGGGTTAAATAACGGGCCACTTTATTAACCAAATTCACATTGCATAACGAACCTACAGAGGGGAACATAAGTGTGGGATTCTCCTGGTGAGTCAGGCAAAGCCTGCTTGCAGCTATTGGGGCGATTCAACCCCTGCCAGGCAAGGGGCTGCCAATCTGCCAACCCCTTGCCCTGACCACACCCATAGGGTGTGTAGGAAGGCCAACCTGCGTCACCGCCTGCCCCCGGTGCCCTGAAAGTCCGAGTTGATGAAACATGTTGGCCCCAAAGGCGACCCGTATCCTGCCCTCGGGCCGTATAACCCGGAGCTGCAGGCCTCCGGAACCACCAATCACCTCCAAAGATGCCTAAAGGTGTCACCTAGCTGCCCTTCACCTTTACACTTTCCCGCACTTCCTTGCCACCAAAGAGGGGACAAACCTCTGTTTAGTCCCCACTTGCCCCACCTCCAAACAACAACTCACACAGACCCCTCTGCAGGTCCCCTAGAAGGATGTCATTACCCATATCTGTCATATGGACTCCATCTGACCTATAGCTCTATCCTACTGCGTCTTATCTCTGAATGGTGAATAACTGACCCACCAGAGCCCAAAAGAGCCAGCATGACTTGCCTATTGACTTTCTTGCAGGTCCTATTTATGCCCCTAGGGTCACCCTCGCAATTCCAGTGCCTACGGGGTAAAACATCAGACCACACCAAGTGCACTCCCGGCCAGCGTCCTTCGATGGCCCGGAAGTCAGCACACGCCTGCTCGATAAGAGCCCTGTCTTTCAGCATACCCAGGTCATTACCGCCCAGGTGAATAACCAAAAACTGTGGCACATGACGAACCACTGCCGACTGGGAAAGCGTAGGAAGGAGCCCGTCCCAGCGCATCCCTCGGCAGCCCAACCACTGTACTGTGGCCCACTGGCTAAGCCCCAGCTGTGTGCCAACACAAGGGAGTATGTCTGACCAAAGCAGACGTACCCAAGGCCGACTTCGCATTATTAACTGCATGCCATGCATGCCTGCCAAACTGAGGGCCATGCCCTTTCGTTGCAACTGAGGGCCATGCCCTTAAGTAATCGAGACCATTGTTGCCTCCTGAACTGCATGTCTGCACATGCCTGCCAAACTGAGGCCATGGCCTTCCGTTGCCTCGCCAACTGCATGTCCGCACATGCCAGCCAAACTGAGGCCCATGGCCTTCCGTTGCCTCACCAACTGCATGTCCGCACATGCTTGCCAAACTGAGGGCCATGCCCTTTCATTGCAACTGAGGGCCATGCCCTTTAGTAACAGAGGCCATCGTTGCCTCTTGAACTGCATGTTCGCACATGCCTGCCAAACTGAGGGCCATGCCCTTCCGTTACCTCGCCAACTGCATGTCCGCACATGCCTGCCAAACTGAGGGCCATGCCCTTCCGTTGCCTTGCCAACTGCATGTCCGCACATGCCTGCCAAACTGAGGGCCATGCCCTTCTTGTGCCTCGCCAAGTGCATGTCCGCACATGCCTGCAACTGAGGGCCATGCCCTTAGGTAACCAAGGCCATTGTTGCGTCCAGAACTGCATGTCTGCACATGCCCGCCACCTGAGGGCCTTGACTCAAATACTGAGGTCATTCCCAACTCGGGGAATGACCACCACATGCTGAGATGTCTGCACTGAACCAAGCTGGAACAAAGTGGGTAGGAGCCCGTCCCAAAGTATTCCTCGCCAGCCAAGCCACCACACTGCAGCCCATTGACTGAGGGCTAACTGTAAGCCCAGGATAGGGTGCACAGCTGCTCCATCCCTGTCCAGCAACATTGCCGGTTCATCAATGTTATACAGGTACAACTCCCTTCCATGGAGACATCTGATTGCTGGAGGGCCCATCGAGACAATTCTCCCTTGGATCCGGCCACCACCTCACCTATCCTAAAAGCTCCAAAAACCAGCATAAGGGCTGCCGCCTGGAATAGTCTGGCTTCATAGCTTAAGGAGCATACTGTTTTTCACTGGCCCACCATACTCAATAAAATGTCCCGTGAGAAAGGGCAACGGGGATCGAGGGTGGCAGGGTGTTCTCCAGCCCACCCAGCTAATATACGGCGGACTCTAAAGTCCCTGGAATAAGTGGGAAAATCATCAACCTTTACCTCGAAGTGCTTGGACTGAGAGGCCCAGTCTCCAGCCATTCACTAGGCAATCCCAGCAGGTGACTCACCGAATAGGCCACTCTGGCGCATAGCCCTTGTGGGCCCAGAAGTCCTGGGGAAAACCCCTCCTGCATTCTGATAGCTGTTGAGCATGCTGGGGCAACAGACCGGCTTATGGCCATCTTTGACTCCTCTCCCCAATCTCCCAATGTGCGGTTGCATAGCACAGCTGAACCGCTCCACTGAGTCCATGACAGCACCTCAACAAAACAGTGTCAATACTCTACCTTACCATGCCCCAAAAGAAAACATTAAAATCTGGGCACTAGAGAACAAAGGAACAGACAAGGGCCATAACCCTACCGTTCCAAAATCACAGACCTGTCCCATGACCATGTTATCCCACTAAAATGGACGGGAGAGTTCCCAAGCCTCACTGCCTGCACAAAACCCCCGATGCATCCATGGACTTCCAGTTCTACCTCCCAGCCCTACCTAGAGATGCTATGGACCTTCAGCTCGCATTCAGATGCTCTAGCCCTGAGCTATGTCACGTAATTCTACAGCAAGTTAGTTAGTTCTTCCCCAGGATTGTGGGAAAACTAGACCAAATGATTTGGGCCAGAATAGAAAATGTTGCCTGCAGTTTGGCTCTAATTTCTTGATCAATATTTGATCACAACAAGCATTAAATTATTATACAGCAATAACCCTGAACCTGTAGTAAGGCTGTGAAAGCCCTGCTATGACCTCATAAACCACCGGAAAAGACCTCTAATACCTGGAGGGCAGACAAGAAACACTTTCTTGGCCTAACTGGCATGAAGCCCTCACTGACTGACCACATGAGTATGATTGGTGGTGAATTAGGTGGTATGCCCAGGAAGGTTAACACCGGGCAGGATGGTCCATTGACACAGCCATTAAGATGAACCAGTTACATAGCCATTCCATAATCTGTGACATCAGGTGTTAACATGCACCCAAATTTTTTACCCTCTCGTCCCGACAGCCCCTTCAAGGAAGGAGCTGAAGCGCTCCGTGCAAGAATAGAGTAGCCCATATGTAATGTTCTACCTCATAGAATTGACTGAAAAGGCAAAAAACCCAGCAGCTATAAATCCCCTCGTAACCCCACTGGTAGGAAGCCATTACTGATTGCCATTGCGTCTATGCCCAAGACAAATTTAAGAGTGCAGGCCCTTAATGCAAGCCCTGAGACTACAATATGAGATCCAGAAACTGAAAGAAAACCCCATAACAAAACAAACCTCCCCAGGAACTGGGCAGTCTGCAAGCAAGGTCCCAGTACCTGGAGCTTAACAGGGGAGGAACGCTTTCCTTGAGCAGCTACTGCTAGGTGCTTCTCCTCACTGCTGTGAGGGCCAATAGCCTCATATTTCCCTGTTTCACATAAAGAAAGGAAATAATTTATGAGTAAGCACACTTTCCCAGCCACCATTTTAGTGCAGCTAACCCAGTTCCCCAAAGCACAGATACTGGAGATATGGCGCTGCCACCCATATTTGGCCCACTGCAGCGGCCTCCCCCTTGTAGGCTTCCAAACACCTATCATAATAGATGTCCAAAATGCAAAATTAACATCCTATATCCCTTTCTAGTAAATGATATCATAAATCCAAGAGCAGCAGATGCTGAGGATGTGTTGCTGTCACCAATATGTGGCTGCACTATAGCAGGTTTTCCAACACATATCAAAATAGATGAGCCAATGCAACCGTTGCACACTATATGTAATTCCAGGTAATGATATCATAAGTCCTAACTAAAATGTAATTTCAGGTAATGATGTTTCGTTGTTGGTGCCACAATCCTCAGTAAAGGGGGGAAGAGTCTGCCTGGACCTTAAAAGGCAGCCCTATGTCAATAAGAGTCTAAGATCCTGTAATATGAGGGATCTCTATTAGGCAAATCCGGCTTTCCTCTTTATTCCTATTCCCCAATCAATATGATTACCATCTGCTAAACTTTCCATTCCTAACTAAATTCAGGTAAATGCTTCTTCTGTCTCAGAGTGAACAAATAGCCTGAAATTAACACTTGGAATGCAAAAGGATCACTCACTTAAGATACAGCGATTTAGACATTTTCTAGCAAACTGTTATCTCCGCCCTTATTATCATATAACTATGAAAGGCCCAAAGGCTAAAAAGGCTCACTAGGCCCCACCAATATACTAGTATGTAGTATAATAATCATATAATGAAGTACTTCAAACCTCATACATGCCCGGGCCTAGCAAGAAGTTGTACCTATGTCTGGGCCTAGCAAGAAGTCATAAGCCTCACGAAAGGGCTCTGCCATCACATCATGCATCCACCCTGTAATAATATAATAAAGAACCAACCTGTGTATATCATCAGGGGGGGCTAAGCTGGATAACCTGCGGGGGTGGGCAATCCTCCCCCTATGTCTGGGCCTAGCAAGAAGTCATAAGCCTCACGAAAGGGCTCTGCCATCACATCATGCATCCACCCTGTAATAATATAATAAAGAACCAACCTGTATATATCATCAGGGGGGGCTAAGCTGAACCTGTTGGGGGGGGAGTGCTCAGAGTAGGGTTGCCAGGTCTCCGGTTTTGGCCGGAGACTCAGGGAAAAAGGGGCCGTCTCCGGCCTCCGGCAATACTTGTTTTAAAAAGGTGGATCTCCGGTTTTCATTGGCCCCCTCAGCCACACATGCGTGATTGACCACGCATACATTGGGCTGCGGCTGGCCGACTTCCGCTCTTTATCATTCAGGCTGCTCAGGCAGGCAGGACTTGAGCAGCCGCCACGGTGAGGGAGAGGGACCTCTCCAGCAGCAGCAGCCCTTGCCCGCTCCTGCCACCACCCACCCACAGAACATACAGGTGAGGCGCGTGCGTGAGGGTGATGATCTGATGGCCCATGGGTGGGTGGAGGCGAGCGGTGGCAGCGGAGGCTAGGCTGGGCCAGCCTGGCTCTCTTAGCCCCGGCCCGGACTCGGAGCCAGTTACCCTGGGGCTCAGGCTGCTGCAGTCTCTGGTTGGGGGCGGGGGGCCCATCGCGGCCGCTGCCGTGGGTGGAGGCGAGTGGTGGCAGTGGAGCCCAGGCTGGGCCGGCTCCCTCTTAGCCCCGGCCCGGTCCGGATTCGGAACCAGAGCCAGTTCCCCTGGGGCTCAGGCAGGCTGCAGTCTCTGGTTGGGGGGGGCATCACACGGCCGCTGCCGCGCCCAGCGTCTCAAGACGAGGCCCACGCCAGCGGGTGAAGCCGGCGGCCATCCTTTCCCAAGCCTCCTGCTGAGCCTGTAGGCCGCATCGGCCCGTCTCGGCAGCGGTTGCTAGGAGATGGGCGACGCAGCTTGTCAGCCTCAGCAGGAGCCGTGGAGGGCAGGCCGGGCCGGCTCCTTTTTAGCCCCGGAGCCGGTTCCCCTGCTCCGGAAAGGACGGCCGCCGGCTTCACCCCTCCTGCTGTGGGCGCCGCTGGGCAGCAGCGGCCGTGATGGGCCCCCCCCAGCGGCGCCAAGCAGGAGGGGCGAAGCAGCCGGCCGTCCGGAGCAGGAGAACCGGCTGGACTAAGGAGGAGCCAGCCCGGCCTGCCCTCCACGGCTCCTGCTGAGGCTGACAAGCCGCGTCGGACCCGTCTCCTAGCAACCGCTTAATGATATCACTAGGGCCCGCCCCATGATGTCACTAGGGCCCGCCCCATGACATCACTAGGGCCTGCCCCATGGCATCACTAGGGCCCGCCCCGTGGCATCACTAGGGCCCGCCCCCATTTTCTCAGGTTTTTGGATGGCTCCGACCTGGCAACCCTAGCTCAGAGGGAACTTAAACTAGAAAGATTAGATATAATTTTGTTTGTTCATCCCTTTTATTCTGATTTATTTTTAATTTCCCTTTATGTGCATGAGTCTGTCTTTAACCAGTGTATTAGCATGACTATATTTAATTTTGTTTGTATATCCAGTATAGTCTCATTTATTTTTAAACTTCGTTTTAGTATGCTGTGTGTCTTTCTTTTAACCACCAGCAGCACTAACGTTGCGCTACTTAATAAAAAGCCTCAATCAACCCCTCCACAACTGCTAGGTGGGGGGGGTATTGGACGTGCCGCTGCTAGGCCCCACTACAAGGCCCGCTGGTCAGGCCCCTTTACGAGGCCTGCCCCAGTCACAGCCACACTGCAGTGCTACCACCCACAGCTGTTGGGGCTCCCAAAACCCCCTTTGGGGGTAACCAATTAGGCCTAATAGGCCCAACCAATGCCAACTGTCCTGCAGCTCTCTCTGCTATGTCCCTTGTTGTCCTCTCGTCGCTCGCCAAAGAAGAAGAGGAGGGTGAGGGGCCGACGTGAGCTTAAATAGGCTTGGCCGCTCGTCACCCACGGCGCGCCTTGATGATGTCATGCCAGTCCTGGCGTGCCTGCCCTTCCTCTAAATGGCGGCTAGGGCTTCACCCCAGGCCGCAAATCTCGCCCTGCAGCCGGTAAGTACCGTGCGGTGTGGGGAGTTCTGTCCCTGCTTCTCCACCGAAGGTATTGTTAAGAAGTGCTGAACCTGAAGTAACTGATACCAAGTACATTGATGTGGGTGTAATTTTTCCTGAATTTGTTTAATAGTAAGTGGAACTCCGTTCATGAATAAGTCATGTAATGTGTAAAGCCCCTGCACCTCCCAACAAGCAAAGTCTGAGAGCTTATTCTGATAGTAAAATAATGGATGGTAAAGAAATGGAATAATGGGAGTTGGCTGAGATATCAAACGCTTCCTCCACAACCTCCAGACAGACAAGTCTGCTAATAAGAATGGGTTATCTAGGAAATGAAGGTCTTTTGCATTCTTGATAATCAGGTTTTCACAATAATCTGACCACAAACAGGACATGTATGGATCTCGAGGCCACCAACCAAATATGGAAAAGGTGGATTTTGCTGTTAGGTATGGATAGGCCCAAAGGGTAGGGCTGGATTTTTTTATATATATATTTGAGTCTTTGATACCTATGATGGTTGCTTTCAAAATCAGAGCAATCACTATTTTAGACCAGTTTTACTGAATATACAAATGGGCATGTCTGTTCTTATGTCAAACTGGTAGCTCAGTTAACCACTTTTGAACAGTCAGGGTTTCAGTATATAAATGTATCAAGGTTCAGTCCCTTCCAACACCATTATACAGGATGCTGCTAAGTCATACATAAAGGGCAAAGCTATTGCCTATGCTTCAAATTAAAAATAAATAATGAATTCAAGAGTGCCAAATTTTAGGGAAAAATATGAAAGAACTCTTAATACTATACACAGCTCGCCCCAACTGTCCACTGCAAAACATTAGCTAAAGCCAGAGGCAACTAGTGAACAATTGTTGTTGTTGTTTTAGTTTTATTCCAAATTATATATAAATGACACAGATCCAACCAATGAACCTATTTATTAATTCTTGGCACAAACAACTCTCCCACAATTGGCTCAAACTCAGGCAGACTGATTAGCAGCACCCTTGTAAATGAAAGAAACAGAAACAGCAATAAAAGGCATGAGTAATGGCAATCCCCCCCCCAGGACCAGATGGTTTTCCAACCAACTAGTAAAAGCAACACCTTGACCCAGTCGTCTGTAAGCTACTTGAGATATATACTGAGACCCTAGAGACAGGGTCCCTTCCACTGTCACTCAGAGAAGCTTATATTTAAGTGCTTCATAAAGCTAGGAAGGAACCATTTTCCTCCTCTAGTTGTGGGTCTAGTTCTTTTAAAAATGTAGATTTGAAATGCAGTGGTCCTAGCCAAACACCTCCAACAAGCTATACCTACCCTACAAGTGGGCTTTATCCGCAAGCACTAAGGCTCAGACAACGTGAGACTGCTTAACAGACCTGGTTGCCTTTATTTAGAACACAAAGAACCAGCAGCAATTTGTTACTAGATACCAAGAAGGCATTCAGCAAACTTAACTGGAAATGTTTGTGAGTCTCCCGTTAAGCCTTTGGCCTCCCCCTGCCCCCATGTTTATACTAGACATATATTATGCCTTGCCTAACTCCCATATCTTTACAAATGGCATTTGCTCACCATCCTTCTTGTTACAAAGGGATACTCAATGGAGATGCTCACTTTATCTCTTTCCTTTTGAAGGGGAATTCTAATCTCTAGAACTGCTGGCCTGTGCCATTCAAACAAGGGCATAAATATTGGGGGGGGGCTGGATTTATATGAAGATGTCCTACTAGTTTTTGTCTCAGGTCTAACTCAAACAATTCCTACTTTCACAGGCTCTGTTTCCCACTTAGATTGAATTATTATTTTTTCATTGAGTCACTTAGAGGGGTGGCAGGTGCCTGGATCTACCTACCTTGGTCTCCCTACTTCTAAACTGTCTAGCATTCATGCCATTCAATTTGTCTGGAAGGTGTTCATAATTGGAGACGGAGCAGATCTATGCACACACTAGACTTTATGGAACAGCCCTATTTGAAAAATAGGTGGAAAGTCCTTTATGTGGACAACTTGCCAGGTTATGACTCTGGACCAAAGTTTTGACACAGATGGTGAATTAAAATCATTCTGTACATTACAAGAAAAATTTGGCTTAGTAATCACAAATAATTGGCCGTTTCTCCAACTTAAACACCTCACATCCATTTTTTTGACCAGCTTCCAGAAGATCTGATTGGTTACTTGGACTGCCAAGTCCACTGGCCAGCATATATAAGCTTGTTCTTAGATGTAAGATGGATGTATCATACCTCCATGAAAAGTGGAGTAGGGAGTTAGAATGCCCCATTCAACTTAAGCAGTGGTCCATAGCACTCTCTTTCTCCTGTTACCTGAGGATGAGTCTCATCCAACCAAAACTGATGTTGCAGGCTTATTGAATTGGCAATTTGGGGTAGAAATCAGGTCCCTTACCCACATGATGTGAATGTGCCTACTTGTAACTCCATTTGGGGGGAAAGTATGGGTAATTATTAGGGGTGTGCATCAGCTTTATACGTACCAATTACAAGGTGAATTGGCATGATTGCAGGAAGGTTCTCATTTCTGAGTCAGATTGTGCTGTTTACAAGGTGTCCTGAATCAGATCAGGGGTTCCCTAAGCCTCCAAATCACTCTGTGGTCGCAGCTGTTCAATGGGTCTGTTCTGAGTAGAACTCAGTTGGCTACAACTCTGTGTTTGTTTTTCATGGTGATCTATGCCTTTCCCTATGCAAGTCAATGGAGAGATCTGAATTGTATCCACAAAAATTCATGAGGGAGGCAGAAGCCCATCCTCCACCAATGATCCTTGGAGTAATGATCCTTGGAGTAACAGGGTCTTTGCTAGAGGGTGATATTTCCTCCACCCATCCTTCCTGGGGATTTATGCTATTTTCCTACCACTCCCTTCCCCTATGCAAGTCAATGGTGACATCTCTCTAATCCAAACCCTAATCCAAACACTCTAACCCATGTTCCCCTTTCCTAGTGTGACTTTCCATTTTTACTTTTGTTTTGTTTGTATGTCACTTTGATTGTATTATTTGAATAATAAAATAATAAATAACTATAATAACTATTATTTTAAAAAGCAGTTCACAATTTAGAAAAATATACAAACGTTTTAAAAAGCAGTACAATCTAAAATAAATCCAACTATAAAATCAATCAAAAATTAGTAAGGAACAGCATAGACACAATGGACACAAAATAAAGTAGTTATTTTTCAAAGACCACCTGATTTTTTTAATTGCGGTTTTTCAGAAAGTTAACAAGGAAAAAGCTATATATGGATCTGTCCTGGTAGGTAACATTGGATCCACTACGGAGAAGGCCCTGCTCCTAGTAGAGGCTAACCAAGCCTTCTCATAGGACAGAACTTAGAGCAGCTGTGTTGAAATTAGGACTTGGGGATTAAAACACACAGAAATTCTGAATCTGCATACTGAAGTTATTATTTGGATATTTACATTTCAGAATAGCTTTGGTATCTACAGATATTTCTTTATTAAACTCAATGTTGATGTTCACTTTGGGGGTTAAAGCTTTTAGTGCACATCAGCACTTAAATTAAGATTTCATAGCAGCTCTGTCTGAAAATAAATATATCCCCAAAGACATGCCTTTCTTATTCACTCTTGGCCAGATTTAGAGTGGAGGTTGTGAAATATTGTATGATATCATCAGGTACATAGTACTTTTTTAATTCATATAATAAGGATAATGCAATGGAGCGGCAATAAAATATCTGAACAACTGAACAGTGAAATAATAATTTGGGCCACACTAGTAAGCTCCTTTTATAATGTGCAGATTGGCCATTTCTTCAATGACAAATAATAATTTGTAAATCATAGAGGTGTCCATTTTTAGCGGACAAAGATAGTATAATTGTATTCTTATAGATTGTGATCTACAAACTATTCAAACTACTAAATTACTGGAATTTAGCCAGATGAATTGCAGGCACACCATGGATTAAATGGAATGTAGATCATGGCAACTTCTTTACACTTTTGAGACATTAATTTGAAAACACTGTAAATGAGTTAAATACATTTCATTGGTAAAGTTGTCAGAGGTTACTGGCAGACAGATTTCAGAAAAATGTATTCCCACAGATTACAACTGTTAACAAAAGTTCCAGTTTAACAAAGGACTGATCAAAGTTTGTAGATCACAGTACTCTGGTTTAACTGGTTGGTTCATTAGGGTGCTATTAACTTCCAAGAGTTTTCTTCAGTATTCTATGTTTTAGTTTAACTTAGTTTTGCCTACATGATTGCAAATATTATTTGATAATGATGATGGTGATAATGATCAGGATGGCAATAATAATAATAATAATAATACTTTTGAAAGTTTCCATAATGATTTTGGTGATAATGTTACTGTATATTCCCTATTAATTAGCATTTTTAGTCATTTTAAAAAGAAAAATATTGTTGAATGCAAATGAGATTGAATTACCTTTTCCTCTTTCACTTTTGCTTTCTTAAAACTATTTACTATTCCTGTTTGTTGACCTCTGCCAATGTCGTTTGTGAAACAACATCACTCTACATCCTGTACACTGATAATTTTATATCCTCAGACATTTCCAAGTCCCTGAGGATAAAAAGATGCATTGAATCTTTCTTTCTTCTTAATAACATTTCTTATCGCCGAATTGTTCAAGCTTCGTTTAAAAGACACAATGGCACCACCTAAAGGACGTACTTTGTACAATTAGCTGTAATGCTGCTTTCACATCTTCCACAGTGCTCTGAAGTTTTATAAAGATTGGTGGATTTTTCTTTCTTTTTTTTAACAACATGAAGCTAGTTATATTTAGCAATATCCTTTTTGAAAAAATGCACCATAAATGGGATCAAGCAGGTAGAACAGCAAATGGACAAATGGTCTTATTACTATACTAAAAATGAAGACAAACCACTTCTGTGATATAACAAATTGAGTAGCTTGGCGGGGGGGGGGGGAGAGGAAAGAATTAACTGATGAAACTAAATGAAAAGGAGAGATTTTCATCATACTGTCAAATATTTAAAACAGCCACGAAAAAGAAAGTTTTTGGCCAATTGTGGTAGTCTGTATTTTACACATTTATAGCTCAGTCCTAATTATTCTAATTAGGAAACTGCACTGGTTTCATATCTGAAACTAAACACAAAACAAAAGCCTTACTTGTGTGATGTTCCATGCAGCTGACGTTATATTTTTAAACTGATGGATGAGCATGCAACATTAGAAGAACACCAGGGATTTATGCCCAGGTACCTCTCACTCTGGCAAGGTAATACTGCATGTGTAGGCAACAGTGACCCGGTCCCAAGGGGACCCACACATAAACACTAGTAAGGTGTCTGAAAAAAACTTTGTTAGGATAGGTTTATTAAATTTGTATGTAGTTTCCCACTAAAACGTGTGAAAGCAATTTTCCAGTAAAAAAAAAAATGCAGTGAGAAGATCACATAAACATGTTAAAAACAGATTTTATAGTACAATTTCATTTCACTGGTGCTGCCTAAATGCATAGAAAAACAAACACATATTTGCTTGGGGCCAAAATGATGACAAGGTTGGTGGCAGCCTTCCTGGGGACAGCATTCCATAAATTGGGACGGGGGAGGAATACACAAAAGACTCATTATTGCATCACCACTTCTGTACCTTCCTCAGAGGTGGCAAGCAGAAAACAGCCTCAGGTGATGATCTTAGGAAATAGACCCGTTCATATGAGGAAAGATGGTCCTTTAAGTATAATGATCCCAAGCCATATAAGGCTTTAAAGGTCAAAGCCAGCACTTTTAATTGGAGCTGAAAATAAATTGGCAGCCAGTGCAGTCAGTCCAGAACCATGTTATATGT
Source organism: Rhineura floridana (assembly GCF_030035675.1). Taxonomy (NCBI): domain Eukaryota; kingdom Metazoa; phylum Chordata; class Lepidosauria; order Squamata; family Rhineuridae; genus Rhineura; species Rhineura floridana. The sequence continues at coordinate 140,842,711 of NC_084481.1, read as the reverse complement.
TCTCAGCCTCTTGTTTGCATTCTGCACTGTGTTCTGCAGCAGCTGGATTTTCTGAACCATCGTCAATACATTGCAGTAGTCTAACCTGGAGGTTACCAGAACATAGAAAACCAAAACCAGGCCATTCCCATTTGGATAAGGTTACAGCTGGGCTACCAGCTGAAAGTGGTAGAAGGCACTCAATGCCATTAAGGCCATTTGTGCTTCTAATGGCAACACTGAATCCAAGAATACCCTCAAGTGGCACAACTGCTCCTTCAAGGGAAGTGTAAGCCCAACCAAACAGGATGCATTTCACTCATCTACACAGCAGAACCACCCACTAACAGTGTCTCAGTCATTAAGTTTGTTGGCTGTCATCCAGTCCATCACTGAGGCAAGGTACTGAACCAACATATCCACCACCACACCTGTTTGAGCTATAAAGGAGAAGCTGTATGGAACCATAGCATATTGCTATGACAATGCAATCCAGTACTGCAGATGATCCCATTCAGTAGTTTCATGCAGATGTCAAGCAGCATGGGGGTGTGTAAAATCAATCTCTATAGAACCAGATTGGAGCATCTGTAGGGCAGAATAGCATCCCCTAAGCATCACCTTCTGAAGACAACCATCCAAGTTGGAGTAGAACCCCTACAAAACAGTGCTCCCTACTTGAACAGTCTCCTCAGAATGATACCAAAGTCAGTGATATTGAAAGCCACTCAAAGGTCCAGGAGGATCAACAGGGACACACATTGTCCCTTTCCTAACATATGTCATATGTGGTGTTAGTGCCAAAACCAGCCCTGAATTCTGACTGAAGTGGATCTAGAAAATCAGTCTAATGCAAGAGTGCCTGGAGTTGGTATTACATATACACTGGGTATCAGTGACATTATATCCAAGTATAATAAATATATTTGAATCTTAAATACATTAGAGCAGGTTCACACTGAACATATGGTAGTTGGTCCACTTACTGGAAACCATTCATACACTGTTGTTCAACAAGTAAATTGCTGCCACCATGCAGTCTATATCAGGGCAAATGGTTAAGAGGAATATTTTGTGGCAGGATGGGGGCAAATTCTTAGCAGCAGCAGCAGAAGGGGATTGTATTGAATGACTTTCCTGTGGATGTGCATTATGCTCTGGATGTTCATCTTTATTTGATCTACATGTAATAGTTTCCAGTCTCTCAAAGTAATCTGTAATAGAAACCTACTTATGTACATGTAGTCTAGAGCCAGAGGGAGGTTTCATCTCCAGGGAGTAAATTTCACATATGCCATTTGATTCTGCATCACTAGAGCATTAATTTTTGGTATGATACTTTTTAAATTTTGGTAGCTTTTGGTTTGTGTGATGTCACAAATATGGCAGATGCTACACTTGAAAAGAAAGCATCTCTTTTGTTGTACTTTCCATGTGCATGCTAACAGTCCTGACAAATAGTTTTCATGTGGAAACCTTTTAACAGCTTAATGGAATGCAGAAACTATTGCACAAATTCCCAAGATAAGGGAGGAAGGGGAAATTTTGGTTTTTAAAAATATATTTCAAAATATGTTGGGTGAGGTATCATTTGAAATGTTTTTTTTAATTGATTTCAAATTTTCATCTACCTTTAGCCTGGGATGCATGTAAGTGGTTTATATTTGGAGTGAAAAAAGAAATGGGCTTCCCAAAATATATCCCAAAAATATACTGGGGGGGAAATATATTTCTTAGACATCCGGTAATAGCAATATTTTTATTTTGTTCATTTCTTTAAAGATTACTTTATTAAACAATTTTTAGAGAAAAAATAAGAAACATTTACAGCAATCATTGTACTGAAAAAAGTAAGGCAATAAGAGTTAATGACTGAAAACAGTGGTTGTGCAAACAGTGGTCCTATATGACAGATATTTTACCACTATACTCATCATCTGAGTCCACATCTTCTTCTTCAAAAGAGGCAGAATTTTCATCATCATAACTGTAATTGGTGCACGACTGAATTTTACACATATCAGAACACTTTAGTTCATGTTTAATACATGCACAGGGGTAGCCATACATTTATTGGGACAAAAACTCCATTATTTCTGGAGCTGGAATACAGTCCATCCAATCTATGTCAAGCACTTCAGTGCCACTGGAGGCACACACAGTCCAGCTATGCAAAGCAGGATTTGGAATATTTGGTTCAGCTTCCAGTGCTTTAGTCCAAATAGTTGCTCGGTAGCTCGCTCATTGAATATGCTTATGGAAAGGATCCTTACATGGTAGAAGATGGTGGGATTCAACGGAACCCTTTTTTGTGCAGAATAATGAATACTGCACTTCATTTACATCAGCCTTGTCCAACCTTTGGGCCACAGATGTTGCTGGACTACAGTTCCCATAATTCCTGACCATTGGCCATGCTGGCTGGGGCTGATGGGAGTTGCAGTCCAGCAACATCTGTGGCCCAAAGGTTGGACAAGGCTGATTTACATTGTTCATCTTATGCCCATACAGTCCACAAACAAACTTCTTTACTGCAGCCATTGTTTCTGGCTTTACTCCAAAACTGTTTGCAAGATCTGTAAGTGGACGTGAGAACTCTTCTTCTTTTAAATAAGTTTAAAAGCCATAGCTTTTCCTTTACCAGCAAATGCACTAACCATGTCACATCCTATGATAGTGTACATTGCTGATAAGGCTGCACAGACATTTTCACTGTGTTAGTTAAACATCTGGTTCATATCATAGCACCTCAGCTGATTGGATGTTCCACTTTTCATGAAGATGCACCCACCATGCCTGGTGAGAGCTGGAAATGTACTCAGCATAATCACTGCAACGTCTGTGTCATCACACTGAATTATCACACTGGAATATCCTGATGTGATTGCATTACAGGCATAAAGCACAACATGTGTATCTGCTTCTTCCTGGGATGTATGTAGAGCCAGAACATTTATCACAAATGCTGATGATGACATTTGACAGTAATCTGTCTCACTTGTAATGAACATAATTTTGCTACCTAGCATCCCAGTGTACTTTGGAAGCTGCCATTCTTTCCATCAGAATCTGACAACCTCAGATTTGTTGTTGGAGTTGCACAAAAACTGCCACCAGTTTTCACAGGATGAGTAGGCATGATGTTTTGTACATGCAGGGTGTTCTCTGTTGACCTGCAAATTCTTTCAGCGTTCTTTATAGACATAGGGTGGTATGTGTCAAACACAGTTATCAACATGAGGGCAAGCACCAGATTCATGAAGGATTTTGGGAAACAGCTTTTCTGCAAGAAGACCAAATGTTTTAGGAACCTCTACTAATTTATTTACCAAACTCATTCTGTTACAAAAGGGCAAGGCCTTAGGTGTTGGCCTGCCTGTTATGGCCCCCAATTTATAATATAATTCCATCAATGATGCATGCTGCAGTCTCTTGCAAAATATATTCTGCAGGCTCACAGTTTTTATTTAGCATGCCCATTAGCTTTGACTTTGCAGTTTTCCTAATGGTTTCCTGTGGCATTGCTATAGACCATGGCAAGGGCCCAAGAGGATAAGACCAGAGCTTGGAAAAGTTACTTTTTTGAACTACAACTCCCATCAGCCCCAGATAGCATGGCCACTGGATTGGGCTGATGGGAGTTGTAGTTCAAAAAAGTAACTTTTCCAAGCTCTGGATAAGACAGGACTTCCCTCATATCTAAATCTCTTTTTTGAGCATCTGGGCAAACAGACCCCTGTCTGCCTTGAGAATAAGTTGCTTGTCTTTCAGTTTTATGGTTTTTCTTTTCTTTAAGTGTGTGAAAGTATTCAGTCTTTGTTTAGAAAGGGGAATGCACACCTTCATGCAGATATTACCTTCTGAAATTACCATAGGGTGTCTTTATATGCATTTAGCAAGGCAATCTGATGTCTGCAATAGCAAGCACTCCAGTAGCTATATTTACAAGGTTCATTACCTTGAAAGGGTTGTCCATTCATTGGTCAATATATATATCAATGATGAGACATCTGTTTCATCTTTCTGGATTCTTGGGACTGATAGGTCAGGATGAATGATTTTGCTTTTTGATGAAGAGTCTGTTGCTTCTGTAAGCATCCGCAAGAATTCAACCCTGACATCTAATACCAAATAGTACCTTTCAACTGCAGGTTGACACTTAGTATATTTTGTTGTCCCAGATGGCCCTTGTGTGTCTTTGTTTACAGTCTCTTCAATATCTTGGTCAACAGGGATCTTTCCGAATATATTCACTTTCCCCATTTGTACCGAAAAACCACCTTTTTGAAAGGAGTCATACACCACTGGATGATTTTTTTTCTAGTGCCAGCATGTCAGCATAATACACTAGGTGCATAGTTGAGTTGGTCATACACAAAGCACCAAGGAATGGTTTTTCATATATCAGTAAGATACAGAGGCCATTTACCTTCTCTTGTAGCTAGAATTGTCATCAGAAGAATATCTACCATATCAATATAGGACATCCAAAAGGACAAGAGGTCTCTGGTACTTTTCCTGAGATGGTCTAAATATATTTCAAATATATCACAAGCAGTAGTAAAGGCATGACTGGACAATATTTGTGAGAAGTCTTCAGTAGTAGCTGTTTGTATGTCCACCTACAACCATGAAATGTTAGTTTGAACTGCTTCCAGGAAGGGGCCAATGATTCCCATGAAGTTGCAGATTGTATGGAATCCTCCAAGGTTTAGAACTACTGACTGAAATTGTTCAGGATACTTCCACACAATTTCAGATGCTTTTGCATAAATAACTTGATCTGTAGTAATAGCTATCGCAATTTTTCAGTTCCAATTTTTCTTTGATAGCTATTGACCTGTGGAGCATTTCATATATGGTGTTCATGCTGATTGCTGAAGAATTGATAGTTAGCAGGTACCCTATGCTAGTTGGGTGGACTTCACAGCCTCTCTGGAGATTAATGTTGAATCCTAGCTGGGAATGATTTGGTGCTGGGGATCAATGCTATGCATCAAAATCCACAACAAGTTTTCAGACTCGGAGTGCAAGATGATTTCTTCACAAGTAGGATTGCCATGATGTTTTAAGACAGGCCTAACTCTTTTTTCAGAATTGTACGGTGGTAATTCTAGTTGTGTTAACAGTTAAAGTGTGTTGTCTTTTCTTCTTAACAGTTCCTGGTTCTGAAATTTGAAATCATTGCAAAAAAAAAAAACCATTTGAGATGATACCTATTGATATATTTTGAAAATATTGGGGGGGGGACTAAAATGTTCCCCTCCCTCCTTACCTTAGGAATTTGTGCAAAATTTCTGCATTCCATTAGGCTGTTAAAAAAATCCCATGTGAAAACTATTTGTTAGATCATTTAGAATGCTTGCGGAAAATAAAATGAGATGCTTTCTAATTTCTGCCACATTTGTAACATCACACAAACCAAAACCTACCAAAATTTAAAAAGCATCATACCAAAAATTAATGCTGTAGTGATGCAGGATCAAATGACATATAAGAAGTATACTCCCTCAAGATGAAACTGACCTCCTCCCCTTTTCAGTCTGGCTCTAGGACTAATGCACTCGTTTCTTAGATGAGGGTTGGTAAACTGCAATCTCCCACTTAAGTCCCATTGATTATGGCAGAAGTTCAGTGTGTATAAAGGTGTGCTGCATTACAGCCTTAAGCTATATAAAGATCCCATTGATTTATTTAGAAACTGTGCAGGAGTAACTGCATAGGATTGCAGGCTAAATAGATATTTGAAGATAGCACTGCAAAGTTTCCCATATATCCCAGCACCAATTGCTTATACATTTAGTGAGGATTGAGTTTAAAACCGTTTTGGCATTATTATTGGCATAACCATGGTAAGTTTATATCCATATGATGATGACCAGTATGTTGTAGGCTGTCATGTCCATTACATCATGCAGTACATATATCCACCTATATTATATTTTTATAAGTGTCATGCTACCCGCAAATGCTTCTGCCTGCACAAAAGCATTTGTGGGTAACATGACGCTTACAGCTGAGGCAGTGAGCGGGCCCAGAGTGGCTGTGGTGGACAGTGCTGGAGTAGTGGCAGCAAGCAAGACCAGAGTGGCAGCAGTGGGTTTGTTGACCTGGAGGAAGGGGGTTGGCGACAGTTGGTGGGGTTGGCGATGGTAGGTGGGGTTGGCAAGCAAAGCGAGCAGGAGCAGAGGCCCTAGTGCTAAGTATAATGGTAGATAACATGGAAGCTGCTAATGGAATGTTCCAAAGCTATTAAAATCATTTGGGGTGGGGTGGTTTCCAATGTCATAGATGAGATGGAGATTACATGCTGTATCATAGTGTTAATGGATTAATTGGCCTTGGTCATATGAATCACTGGACTGGCGAATGTAGACATTCCATGTGATATTGTTAAGAAGCAAGTGAACCAATTTACGTGCATCAGAAATAAAACAGATATATCTGTTTTAATTTAAGCTTTTTGACACTGCTTGTTCTGGATAAATAATGCATAAAGTATGTGGCACTATAAGGAACTGAGACTCACAGAACTGAGACTCAAATATCAATGGATTACATTTCACACAAAAGGAAACTGAGTTGTAAGACTGAGTGACTCGGCCAAATAATTAGCCTATATGAGAGATGCAACAGAAGCCAGGCTTCTCAGTGTCTGTCTCTGTGGTTTAACCACACAGAAGACAATCAAAGACACCATCATCTTTCTTCATATCAGTCTGAAGTTTTATAATCAAACCCAGAATGAGAAATTAACATCTTGTCTTTTCCTGGCCTGTGACTGAAAAACCTTTGAAAATATTTTACAACACTGTTGATTGTTGGTGTACAAATGCTGGGATGAGGGCAACTCAGAGATCGTTGGACATGTGTACTTTATAGTCAAACCAAAGTTATTAAAGGTGAAGATTGTTGGGCAGAGGCTGTTAGTATATAGGGGTATGCATGAAAAATGAGTTTGTCCTCCTCAGGTGTCAATAAAGACTGGAGAAGGCAACATGCACTTCCATGGGAGTGTTTTCACCTCTGAGCAGAAAACCCCCAAGTATCTAGTACTCCAAAACAAAGGAAGGTAGATATATTTGTTGGTTTACTTTGACATTTTCCTTTTCAGTATTCAAGAGATAAGAACTGAAGAAATAGGGGAGGGACTTCCTGTCAAGAATTATCATCAGTTAACAGTTTACCTGCTTGTCGCCCTCCTCCATGGTTAACATAATTTCAGTTTTCTGACACTTTCATAGAGTGGGGGAGGGGCTTATGGGCTCCCCTTGGTGAACTCTGACTTTTATACTGTGTTTATGTATATGTATATGTTTATGTATATGGATATTGTTTATGTATTTTGCTTTGTAAATTAATTTGATATATTTTATTGTACCTTGTGTATTCTATTGTAAACCGCTTTGAGATCTTTTAGATAGTAAGTTATCTATAAATGGAAATAATAATAATAGTAATAATAATAGTAATAATAATAATAAAACAATCTGTGCAGAAATTGGTTGTGATCTTTTTAGATCTTTGTACAATATATCATCTGTCAATATAAATGAAATACTGTTCAAAGAATTATCTATATATAGTTTGTTATAGGTGCAAGATGTGTATTGTCATGTAGGTATGAAGCAACAAAGCAAAACTAAAAGTATCTGTAACTAGAGATGAGAGACAGTAATGCCAGTAGAGATAGAAATGTTTATATGCATAGTCGACTATCAGAACTCAGTGATGGTGCATTCATAGGGTTCCAATGGTGGCTTGGCTCCGTTTGAAAATGCTTCCACTTCCCTAAGGGAGGGTGCCAACTTTTACTGTTTCCTCTTACTTACTGCTGTCCTCTGAGCCACATCCCATATTGTTCTGGAGTGTCCCCCAACTCTACTTTTCAAGGTGCCATGAAACCACAGGGTGGAGAGGGACTGACAAAAATTGGTACCCTACTTTGCATGAGCAGAAGTGTTTTCTGTGAGCATAAAGCCACCATTAGTCACAAACCATAGATTATATCAGATTTGGGAACCTGTGGCCCCCTGGATATTATTGGACTACAACTCCCAGAATTCCTGACATTGGCCATGTTGGCTGAGGGTGATGGAATTTGGAGTCCAACAACATCAGGAGGACCCCAGGTTTGCCACCCCTGGATGATATCCTGTCCATTATGCTTCAAAAATTGGAACTTTCATTTTTAAAGGCCATGGCCTTATTAGGAAAATGTAATATTCATCTTCAAATAAATTATACATTTGAACTGATGACTGGATGTATTAATATTTATAACATTGGTAAATTTAGGAATATAAAAATTAATAAAGGCTAATATACAACTAAGTCATATTCATAGAAGACCCCTTGAAAAAAATGGACTTAACGCCCATTTATTTGAGTTAGTTTACTCTATGTATGACTAATGTTTGGTATCACCTAAAGCCTACAAAACACACATTCCATCTCCCATGCTATTTATTTATAGATTAAATAAATAATCGGCCAGGAGGAATCATCTGGGGATTCGGAGCAAAGTGTCATCAGTATCGATTCCATCTGAATCAAGAGAAGGGGTAGATATGCTGAACTGATGCCTGGAGGTGGTGAGACTGGATAAGGGCCAATAAACTATGTCTGAATTCTGATGTGGCACTGTGAATAGGCAATTGTTTAGTCCAGAAGCTGTAAAAATGGCCTATTTGGATGGGGTACTATTCCCCCCAATGAAGCAGTATGTAGTTTTGGGTATTCCTTGATCACTGGATGGCAAAGTGGCCTTGATAGCAAGGAATGCCTATTTCCAGAAATATTCATAAAGGGATGAGTATAAAAGTAACCCAGTGCTGGAGTGGGTCTGTATGTTTTCTTTTTTCATACCTTCACAATATTATGCAATAAGCTCAACATTGGTTTCAATAAATGCTTGGACTGCCTAGACAAGTGTCATGGATCCATTCATCATCTATTTCTGACAGCCAAGATAAGATGTATCAACAGCTCTGTCCCTGCTTTTTCACTTACCATGTCCATTTTGAAGCCCAATGGTACCATATTTTCCCATTCTGTTTGCTTGGTTAGCTGTACCAGCCCACAGTAAGACTCTCAGACAGAAATAATTACTTAACACAGAGATAAAAAGAATAATAATAAAAGAGAATAGTAGCTAAGAGTTGTGTTCAAAAAGTCCAGTTTCTGTTGTGTGCCAGGTAAGATTTCTTCTTCTGATTCATTAAGCAAATCACTGTAGGAAAACTGCTCATTTCTGTTGCTTTCCTGGAAAGTGTCAATTGGACCATGTCCATCTCAAAAACAGTTCCTGCACAGCATCACAATATCAGGACTAAGTGCTAGCTTGAGAAAACCAACGACACATATACTACATCTCTGAACAATATCAACAGTCTCTGCTTATCTGCCCTTGTCCTTTCTTCTACCATTGAAAAAACCATTAAAGCGCTCAAGGCTCTTGGAGGGATAATCATGGAAACGTGCATATGTACAGCAGGGTATCTGATGCACTCTGTCAGCTGATGGTAGAAGCAGGGCTGGTTCCAAAGGGCGGCCAGGTTGGGCACTGGCCCGAGGGCCCCGCAGCTCTAGGAGCCCCTGGGGGCCCTCCGCTCCCCTTCTGCGATCCCATGGATCGCAAGACAAGCTTCCGAGCAGCCCACCATCCCCCCTGCTTCACCTACCTTTCTCTGCTGTTCGTGCAGGGTTGCCATCAATAAAGATGACGGCCGAGGTTTCCGTAAGGGACTGAAGCCTCTGCCGCCATCTTGGTTGATGGCAGCAATGCACGCGCTGCGCGAACAGCAGAGAAAGGTAGGGGAAGTGCTGGGAATGGCAGGGGATGGCGGGCACTTTGGAAGCTCGTCTTGCGATCCGTGGGATCGCGGAAGGGAAGCAGAGGGGCCCGGGGCAGGCTAATGCCCAAGGGCCCCCGCATTGCTGGAGCCGGCCCTGGGTAGAAGCCACTGATTACAGAGGATTTAACCTATAAGCAATGGGAGAGTTCCAATCCAATTATTGTATACATTATGGTTTTTATATGTATGTACTATTTATGTTCACAGATCATAGAAAAAATATGGTGCATTGGTGCATGATAGGTTCGTGCGCTTCCTTGATAATGCTGAGGTGGTCAGATAATGGTCCCTTTAATTGTCTGGTTTTGGAAGGGATGTTGATTCTAAGAAAGGCTGACTGGCTCCTTGGGCAGTACCACTAGGTAAAGTAAGCGGAGTTAAAGGTTCTCCCTGTTTCTCTCTGCCTCCTTCAAAAGTTCCCTCCTCACTAGTCCCAGTTGTGGCAGTTGAGCTGCCTTTCCCCCCCCCATCCCTGTCCTGCAAAAGAAAGAAGACTCCCAGCCCCCAGAAGTTCCATCTGGCTCTCCCTGTGACCCCTTGTTTCAGTGTCTACTGACTACTTCACAGTAGCCGGCTCTGAAGCAGCACAATTGCTGTGGGGAGGCTAGGTGACGGTGGCTGGGGACATAGATGGTCTGTTGAAGTGGGTAGGTACCATAGTGAGGCATGGAGTTGTAAGTGGACTTTGGCTGGCTAAATTTATGAAAACTTATTACCAGAGAACCCACTTTGTCACCCTCAGCAGCAAATCCTCCAACTTCCCATTGACTCTGGCCCAGAAGAATACTATGGGGGAGGTCTATAGTTCTATGGTAGAACCTATATCTTGCATGCCAGTTCAGTCCCTGGCATCTCCAGTTAAAAAGTTCTTCAGTGACAGCAATGGGAAGACCCACCTGAGGCCTTGGAAAGCCATTGCCACAATACTGGGAAAGAGACATCATTTCTCTTTTAGTCTGAGACACCAGGAATTTTAGATTTTTACTTCATAATCATTGCAGTCTTGTCCCATTAGGACAGTTACCCATTCAGTCCCTCCCTTGACACCACATAAGCAGGGTACCCCTGGTCTCCTAACACACGGGGAATACAAGCAGGTGAGTTCTTTCAAATGATACCTTGCCTCCTGACAGCCCATAAATTTGAAGCAAACATCCTGACAAAAGGTGCCCCAGGAAAGATGGCCACTTGTGCATCGCCAAAAAAGAGGAAACACATAATCCCCAAAGAGGAAAGTGATTTGCATCCATTTTGATGAGCTAACTAATATGTCATCACCCAGCACTCTGGAACGCTCTGCCAACAGAGATTCAGCAGACACCTTCTGTTTTAACCTTTAAATGCCTGCTGAAAATATCTCTTCCACCAGGCTTATGCAGGCAATTGTGTCATTTTACAATAGTTGGCCTTTGTTTTTACTGTATTTTAATGGGTTTTATTGTATTTTTTATTTGTTATAAACCACTTTGATTTTTTTTAAAAAAAATGAAACGGTGATATACAAATGTATTTATAAATAAATAAATAAATAAAAATGGGTAGATGCAATAGAACAATACATCTCACCATAGTGGGGAAGACTGATCAGGTGTGCCGTCTCAGCCTGCTGTCCAGGTGCTAGTTGTTGATGGGCAACTTCAAGCCACCTGCTCTCCTTTCTTGTGGTTCTTTATCTTTGAACTGGACTTGAAGATTCCTTCAACTGGAGGACTGTCCCCTATAGACCCATCCTTCTTGCCAGTTGTCTGTTTCCCTTTCCCTGCCCCCAGTCCTCTCCGGAATCATACTATAGAGTACAAAAAGGTATTTTATTACAAGGAGGGAGGGAATAACAGGGATTAGGGCAAGATAATCAAACGGCTGATTTAACATATACAAAGTCAAAATTTACACCTCATAATAGACATGATTGAAGCTGATTTAGCAAATTAAGATAATCTCTTCCCCCCAGCCTAAGCAGGTTGTGGCTGGATGTTATCTGGAAGCTGAGCGTGACTTACTTGTAGATCCTGAATGGCACAAACAAGTCCACTTCTTGAAACTCCTGTCCAGACATCTCCTCTGAGCATGGAGGTCAGGCCTCAAAGGGTTGTTCTTCCTGATTAGCTCTTTTCTCCCAGCAGACTACCATCAAGGGTGTTTCTCCCAGATGACCCAGCAGTTCTTTCTTTGGTTTATAATTTCCAAAGGGGGTGGGAACCCTGTTCCCATGCTGCTGCCACAGCCTCTGGTGTGTGTGTGTGCATTTTATTTGTAACTGAACTTACCTCAAAACAGAGTGACAAGTATGTCTCATGTACAGTACAAACGGAGTTAAAGTCTCACAAGTTCCTGAAACAAAGGCAAGGAGACTCTCTGGGAAAATCAGGGTTCCCACCCCCATTGAGGGAACCCTATGTACATGTATTTGCATACATTTGTACATGTGTGGGGCCCTTCAGACTAACACTGAATGCACACTGAATGCATCAGCATCTAAGGGTCAAGGCTAGCCAGCACTGTTTCAGAATCCTCTTCAGTTGGAATGTATTTTTAATACATGGATCATGATTATAATTGCAATTGTGCAGCAATTGCAAGTACTCTTGGATGAAACACATTATCTGGACCCACCCCAGTCTGGGTTCAGGCCTGGTTATGGGACTGAATCGACCTTGGTCACCCTGATGGATGATCTTTATCAGGAGAAGGGGAGAGGGAATGCGATCCTGTTACTCTTACTTGATATCTCAGCGGCTTTTGATACCATTGACCATGGTATCCTTCTGGGCCGACTTGGTGAGATGGGTGTCGGAGGCACTGTTTTACAGTGGTTCCGATCCTATCTCCAGGGTCGCTCTCAGAGAATAGCATTGAGTGATTGTCTTTTGGCCCCCTGGCAGGTGCTGTGGGGTGCCACAGGATACCATCTTGTCCCCCATGCTGTTCAACATCTATATGAAGCCCTTGGGAGCGGTCATCAGGAGATTTGGGGGGAGGTGTCAGCAGTACCCTGATGATACCCAGCTCTATTTCTATTTCTCTGTAACATCTGAATTGGGAGAGGCTGTGCAAGCCCTGGACCACTGCCTGGACTCGATGGCGGGCTGGATGAGGGCCAATAAACTTAATCCTAGCAAGATGGAGGCGCTGTGGGTTGGTGGTTCCCGAGTTCAGATAATTGGTCAGTTGCCTGCTTTGGATGGGGTCGTACTCCCTCTGAAAGTTCAGGTCCGTAGTCTGGGGGTGCTCCTAGAGCCATCTTTGTCGCTAGAGGCCCAGGTGACCTCCATGGCTAGGAGTGCCTTTTACCAGCTTCAGCTGGTAAGACAGCTGCGGCCATTTCTGGACCAGGATAGCCTGACCACTTTTGTCCACACACTGGTAACCTCCAGGCTGGATTACTGTAATGCACTCTATGTGGGGCTGCCCTTGAGGTTGGTTCAGAAGCTGCAGCTGGTGCAAAATGCAGTGGCAAGACTGCTCACTGGGGCAGGGTATCACCAACATGTCACCCCAGTGCTGAAAGAATTGCACTGACTGCCCATTTGCTACAGGGCCAAGGTCAAGGTTCTAGTTTTGGTGTACAAAGCCCTATACAGCTTGGGACCAGGATACCTGAAAGACCATCTTATCCCTTATATACCCAGTCGATCACTGCACTCTGCAGGCAAGGACCTCCTGCAGATACCATCTTATCAGGAGGTCCGTTCTGCACAACATAGGAAATTGACGTTTAGTGTAGCGGCACCTACCCTTTGGAATTCCCTACCCTTAAATATTAGACAGGCACCATCCCTGTTATCTTTTCAGCACCTATTGAAGACCTTCCTCTTTCAACAAGCCTTTTAAGTGGAGACCTTATCCCAGTCTGCTTCTGTGTTGGAATTGCTTTCTAATATGCTTTTAAACCTTTTTTTAAACAATATGTTTTTAAAGTTGTTTTGCTTTAATGTATTTTAATGTTTGTTTTTATGAAGGGTGGAATATAAATCAAATAATAAATCAAATAAATATAATTAGCTTATATCGCTCCCTCATAGGTGGACAGTCACTTAGTGCATATACTTTGCATACCAAAGTTCCCAGGTTCAATCCTTGGTATCTTCAGGTAGGTCTGAAAGAGATTCATGTGAGAAACGCTGGAGAACTGCTGCAAGTCAAGACAATGCTGTGAGACAATACTGAACTAGATGGCCCAATGATAAAGAGCGCTTTCTCTGCTCCTATTTTGAATATCTGGAGAATTTTCATTTTGGTCACGCTGGCATCCTACTTAACATGACAGGCATAAATCACAAGCTTGTGATGTCAATAAAACATGTACCACATCCTTTTCCCCACCACCATAACTTTTAGTCAAAGTATCGCTGATTCATTCCCTTTGAGGTTAGGGGTATCATCAGCTCTCCATCTGCCAAGTTCTAGTATGTCTGAATGCAACAATTGTATTTTATCAGTGTAGCATTATAATTACTGAGGTACCCATGAGGAAGACAATCATTTTCTTTGTCTACAGATAGGGATGTCTTTTTAATGATATAACACAGGCATTTCAAAAGGATTTGAATGATCTTCTGAAGGTCTAGTACCATTTAATTTAATAGAAATGCCAGTGGCACTATGACAGCAAATCAATCGCAGCAAATCTATCTTTTTATTCTGTCTGAAGCAATAGTTGCAACTATTCTTCAAAGAAGGTCTTTTCTTAAAAAAATTAAAACATTAGGGGAAAACAATATGTGCACATAGACACACAACCTATGGTATCAAACGGGACACGTGGTGCAAATTTTCTTAGAGCCCATTTCCTTGGTCGGATGGAGCCTGCTGCAGCACATCTCATTCCTAAACTGCCTGAGCTATGAACAAGGAATCCATGGTGTGGCTCCTTCTCCAACAAGGTCTGGGAAATCTGATATAACCCTGCCACAAATGTAATATCAGAATGCACCCTCGGAAACTTAACAGCAGGGATGGACAGTTCTGTTCATTTTGGTTCTCTCCGTTTCCCCTTTTTTCAATGTTAAATTCAGTTCTCCGCATTTCCACAGCAAGTTGTGATTTTTTTTAAAAAAATCCTCATCAAAATCCATTAGCATTTTTCTATGAATTTCTCCTGAACATTTTTTTCTATTCAGTTTTTATCTAATATGCACATTGTTGCAAAGCAGTTTTCCCTTATAATGCATTTTTAAATTTTTATTAATATATGCATTTTTATGCACACTAGTAATGCATTTTTGTAACATTACTTGGCTGGAAAATTGCATTGCAAAATCCAGAGGAATGCGAACTTTGAAGGACGGCTGTGTTTCAGTTCCCATATGTTTTGGGAAAGTGTGAATTTGGCAGGTTCACCTTTAAATGTGAACTGAATCAAATTTCTCCCCCATCCCCACTTAGCAGCTATACATTCTCCAGAATAGTATCAACTCACTCTTGTTAACTAGCCTCTCCATCTAGCAGTTAGGAATAAGAGCCTGGTTTCTGCGATCCCCCTGGCTCTTCACCAAGTTGCCGCCCTGGGCTCCTGCTGGGAGGAAGGGCGGGATATAAATCAAATAATAAATAAATAAATAAAGTAAGGAAATAGGGACATTGACTAGGAGGTTCACTCTCAAAAAGGCTGCTAAAGAGAATTAGATACAAGCCTACCTTTTAGGGTAAAATGTAAACACGTGGATGGAGAATGTGAAATCCTTGTATCCAGTGTGAACCAGAACCAATCACAGAATATGAACATACAAGGTCACTTCGTGCTGGATCCATCTAGCCCAGTACTACCTGCTCTAATTGACAGTGATGCTCCATGGGTTCAGGCTGGTATCATTCGCAGCCATGCTACTTGCAGACAATTTAACTAGAGATATTTGGAATAGAATCCAGGGCTTTCTTCATTCATATCATATGTTCTCGGAATATAGGAAGCTGCCTTATTCTGAGTCAGATTCCTGGTCCATCTTGCTCAATAATGTTGACACTGACTGGCAGTAGCTCTCTTGGGTTTCAGTCTGGAGACATTTCCAGTCCTACCTGCCCCCCAAGGCAATCCCAGCCCCAAATGCCCACCAGCCTTTGGTACCCCCCCTCCGCCATTCCACTGCATCGCTCGTCTGCTGGTGCACATCATTACCCACCGTCCTCTGGACTGAACAAGTCAGTAGAAGTAGAACATAGTCATCCTGGCTAGTAGAGTCTGCTGTAGGTAGACAGCGATGCTGACAATTCTAAATGTCTTCATCTTGAACAAAATTAACATTTGTTTGGTATACTTACCTACAAATATACATTTGTTTGTACTCTGGAGTGGAATCTTTGAAGACATAGGTTGTATGTTTTGAAAATCAAGCATATTCTGAAATACATGTTTGCCTGATATGGACAGATAATAGCAGCCACAAAGGAGCCTCTCTAATCTACATAGTAATACAGATTTGAGGTATGCATGCCAGCAGGCATCCTAAGTTGCATAAATACTGTACCCTTTCCAGGTGCCAAAGTACATATTCAGACAATTCAACTCAAGGTATTACGTGGGCTACAAATCATGTACAGACTGAATGGCTTTGGCTTGGTGAAACAGGAGTACAGTTGGGGTGGGGTGAATATTTGGCTTATATCGTCAGCTCCACTGTGAAATCGCTGCCATTTCAAAAAGCAGAAGTAGAATGCTATAACTACTTATTAAGTATATACCACTTTAGTTTTTCTTGCACTCATAACAATAAACAATTAACTTAATATGTCTTTGAGTCATTTTTCTTACAATAAGAGGCAAAAGGGTAGAAGAAATCAAGCTGGCCCGTTGCATCACTGTCTTTTCAGCTTTGGCCCAACTCAAACACGTAGAAGCCAATCATGAAAACTTCTTGATATTTCTTCAGACCTTTGCAGCAGGGTGAATTTCCTCTAAGCAGCAAGGTATTCAAACAGAGAGGAAACTGAATTTTTATGGCAGGCTTTGTGTTTCATATGGGAATTATTCCTAAGTAGGGTGTGGTCCTTCCTTTAATAAAATCTTTGGTTAATCTCCCCATTGTGCCTCTTGGACTGCCATGAATTTGTCATTTAAACAATTCATTCTGCTGAAAGAAATTGGTGAGTTTATTTTTTATGATGTAAATTCCATCTACATCTTACCCCTTGGAGACAGTCCCCAATATCCCTTCCCGCAATAGATTGTGGGGCACAGCAGCACTGTCTTCCTCAGGAAGCTTGAGTGCCTTTATGACATCAGCTGCAAGTATATCATATCAACCTCACTCATTAGTAATTAAATTAAATTACTTATTTAATTTAAACTGTGACAAGCAACCACAGTCAATGTTCCCACATGCTTGGAAAAGCCCTTGACAACAGGCAGTAACTGCCATTTGTAATAGTTCTGAAAGGCTAATTGTTGCTATCTGTAACGGGACTGGAAAGGCATACCCAGTTGGTGACTTACAGAGCAAAGCAACCAGCCGCCCTGGTGTGCTGTGCTAGATGGGGTTGGGATGTAGCAGAAGCGGTCCTCCAGCTGACTCTAGTGGACTGTGCCAGTGAAGAACCACCACCACCACCGAGGACACAATGCATCCAACAAAAAGGGGAGGGTGAAAGCTAATGCTAACAATATCCCTGCCAGCAATAGCCAGTGGAAACCCTTTATATAGGGCATTTCTGGAGTGAGGAGGGGGTGGAGCTGGGCTAGCCAAGTGTTCACTGGACCCTAAGCCAATCCAGCTATATGTGAGGGGGCCAATCCAGATTTCTCTGCTGTAATAATTGGACAAAACTCTCCCCCCTCCTCCATGCCTTCAGCCATGACCAGCATAGGCAACAGGGCTTCAGATGCACCGATTGCTCCAGTGCTTCATTCTGCCCTCCTGCTCCCAGCCAGCAGTAAGGATTGTAGCCTTCGTTTTCAGGCCCTCTTCCTTCTTCCCTAATATAAATAGACAAGACAGGTTGAATTACATAGCAAATGAACACATCACTAAGGATGGGGGAGAAATTTGATTCATTTTGCATTTAAAGGCAAACCAATCTAATTTATTTAAGTAACTGGTATAGCACAGTGGGGAGGAGAGTCTGGCTGGGAGGCCAGAGTCTGTGAGTTCAAATTCCCGCTCGTGTCTCCTGGGTGTAAAGGGTCAGCTAAAGATCACCCCCACAGTGAGTGGCTCAGGGGTTATGTGCCCTGCCACCTGTGCAGCCGTGGGCAAGCTGCATAGTCCCAAGGAGCCCAGTTGCCCCCCAGCTGGCAGTTGCAGACAAGGACGGGGCTGGCTTGTGCAGCTGTGGCAAGCCAAGCAGGCTCTAGCCAGCTGGGGAGGACTAGCCTCAGAGGGAGGCAATGGTAAACCCCTCTGAATACCGCTTACCATGAAAACCATATTCAAAGGGTCACCATAAGTCGGGATCAACTTGAAGGCAGTCCATTTCCATTTATTTATTACATTTATATCCTGCCTTTCCTCCAAGGAGCTCAAGGTGGTGTACAAACATGGTTCCCCCCTCCTGGTTGTATTCTCACAACAATACTGTGAGGTAGGTTAGGCTGAGGGACAGTGACTGGCCCAAGGTCACCCAGTGAGCTTCATGGCTGAGCAGCAATTTGAACCCTGGTCCTAGCCCAACACTCTAACCACTACACAACACTGGCTCTCAAAATTATATTAGGCAAAATTGCATAGAAAAATGTGTGTATTAGGATAATTTCAAACTAAAATGAAGATGAATTTTCATGAGGGCTTTTTTTAAAAAAAAAACTGAAA
Organism: Rhineura floridana; assembly: GCF_030035675.1. Lineage (NCBI taxonomy): Eukaryota > Metazoa > Chordata > Lepidosauria > Squamata > Rhineuridae > Rhineura > Rhineura floridana. Next base: position 140,824,134 of record NC_084481.1, on the reverse strand, counting down.
TGCAAATGTGGGAAACTGAACTTAAGATAGGAAAAATGTGGGAGCAGAGCTAGCTGTCAAAGCATGGCTGCATAAATTATGCAGCAAATGGCTGCATATCTGGCGACTGATTTGGGCAATCCAAGGCAGTAAATCCAGGATTTTTCAAGCGATGGAGAAAGGAGTGCAGGGGCAGCAAGCAAAAATTGTGAGACTTGACAGTGACGAGGTAACAGATGAGGACTTCTCTGGCTTGTTAGATGTAGGGGAATTGTGAGGGGCAGCTCTAAAGAGGCAACAATGACTAATGTTGCTGATGAAGCCCTTGAAACAAAACCATCCAGCTTATTTTACAAGTGTGGCAAGCCTTGATGGCTGACTGGACTGTTGCCCCTCAAATGCTAGAAACCAAGTTAGAAATTGTGTGTAAAAACATTGTGGATATTGCTAGAACAGCCAATGAAGCCTTTACATTGGGCCAAGACAACTGGAGCTACAGCACCATAAATTGGCGGTCACAGACCTTGAAATTAAACAAGAGGAGCAATCAGATTGGGATCACCATAGGAATTTTCTCCTCCAGGGGATCTTGACATCCATTTTGGTCAAATGCTTCAGTGACCTGCAGCTTGGGAACCCAGTAGCTCCTACTGACATAAAAAGGGCTCACAGAGTAGCCAGCCAAAGGAGCTACCAGAACGATCTAGCCTCTGATATAGTAATATGTTTTGAATATACTTCATTAAAGAGACAATATTCAAAGATCCACACAATTTCAGAGAACAAAAATATGGCAAAATTGTGGCTGAAGTCTTTCAGGACACATGCCCAGTCTTAGAAGATGTCACTCTTTCAAACCATTCACAGCTGCATTACAGGAGGCAGGATTCTCCTGCCATCAGGGATTCCAGGAGGAGACCCATTGGCCAGTGATGAAAGGCAGGTAGAGCTCATTCTGCAGAAACTGAGCATTCTACTCCAAGATGATTGTGCATCAGGAGCCAGAGGGAGATCAGGTGGGGCAAGTAGGTCTCAAAAGAAAGAAAAGAAGGATAAAAGGAAAAGCTCAACTTGAAGACCTTCTCATCTGGACCATTCACCAGTGTTGCTTAACCAAGGTGTCAGCATCTACACAACTAACAGTCCTATTGGGAGAAAGTTGTGTTTAGTATGGTTAGTCTCCTTCATACCCCCAATTTCTGATATGAATTGAGGTACGGTTATAGGAAACCTCACAATGCCCAGCTTGCCTATTGGCACCTTCATATTAGGGTTCTGCTCATCTGCTTATTTCATGCCAGGAATGTTTACCCCACATTGTTTATATGTTACACGTTGAGCAACATGTAACCACTTTTCCAGAAACCACAACACAACGGGCTCCAAGTATTCTGCAATTTACCCAAAGCTCACCAAGGCTGTTAATACTGCCGGACTGACGATCATCTCTCTAAATGCAAAGGGCTTAGGCACTCCAGTCAAAAGGGCCCAAGTGGAAGTGGCTCTATGGAGATATATACTGACATTATATTGCTGCAGGAGACTTATCAAAGAAAAACCTGTGCACTGTTTATTAAAAGGCTCTTGGTGCCAGGAACATCTAAGTCCAGAGGTGTTGCCATCTTACTCGCTCAGATCTGCCCGTTGATGATTGAAGATTCTTTCATTGGTGTGGAAGGCAGATTCCTCTTCGTAGTCAGTTCCTTGAGAGGTTGTGATATCACCTTGGGATTGCTCTACACACAGAATTCTGGCCAGCAGCTGGTCCTTCAGCAGGCATTAACAGCTCTGCAAACTTTTAGGAAAGGCTTTGTCATTCTTGGGGAAGACTTTAATGAATGCCTCAATAGTGAGTTGGACAGGAGTGGAGAGAGGATGAGAGTTAGGGATCTGCCATGGCCACTCTCCTGAGGAACATGATTTGCTTGATGCTTGAAGAGAGGAATACCCTACAGTGAGAGAATGCACATTATTATCTCCCCATTTCCAATCCCAATCCAGGATTTATTATTTGCTCATCTCAAGGACTTATGGCCCAATGTTTTGCAGACTGATATTGGGCCAATCACTATGCCCCGGCGGCATTAGAGCTTAATATGTGGGAGGCTGTCCCTTGGTCTTTCAACTGGTCCGTTGACTTTGGTCTACTTACTGATGCAGTGGCCCTGAGGAATTTGAGGCAAGCCATCGAACTATATTTTAAAGAGAATGCCTCCCCAGATACTCCCCTTCCCCATATTGTGGGACACTATGAGGGCTGTCACCAGGTGCCACTGCATCAGCGAGTCTAGTCAGTGGGAGAAGGAGAGAGATTGGGAGGTGAATTTTGCTGAAATTAGTGGGCTTCACAGGCTATACAAACTCCCCAAAGGGGTTTTGCCTATTACAGAAAGCCAGCACTGAACTAAAAAAGCTGGAAAGAGGGAGGATATTTATGTGATTAGCCCAACTCAACAGTAAATATTATGAATTCAGGGACAAATCCTATAGGCTATTTGCCCACACTCTCAAAAAGAGGTGGTCTAGGAAACTAATCCTCCATGTAGATTCTGCAGGTGGTGCTGTGTGTTATGAGGGGGAAGAGCATAAGTGATCTATTTACTAAATATTATTCCTATCTGTATTTGTCAGATAATCCAGAGGCTCTATAGACAATTATCTGTCTGCTGTGGTCATAGGTCCACTATCCACAGGGATTTTTTGAATAGCCCAATAACAGACACTGAAGTTAGTGAAGTTGTAAAGCAGCTAAAACATAAGAAAACCAAGTCCAAATGGGTACATGATTAGAATTTTACAAAGCATTCAGAGTCGAGATACCCCATGGTTAACAAAACAATGTAATGATATTCTGGAGGGGGGGGGCAATACTTGACACATGGACAGTGTCTAAATTCATGGTCCTTCCAAAGCCGGCCATGGATCCTATGCATGTAGGGTCCTGTCACCCTATAACTTTTATTAATATGGATGTTAAGCTGCTGTTAGGGGTCCTGGTCCAATGCCTAAAAGTGTTTATAGGGGATTACATCACAACCGACCAGACAGGGTCTATTCCAAATAGGAGCATTGCAGGTTCCATTCGCTGGGTTCTTAAAGTAGTTCATGTGGTTAGTGTGAAGGCAATCCTGGCAGTGCTCCTATCCTTAGATTTCTTTATGTCTTTTGATCCTGTCAGATGGACTTTTCTTAAATGGCTGCTAGTAAAATGGGATTTGGTCATATTTTCCTTCACTTGAACACTGGTGAGAGCCAGCGTGGTGTAGTGGTTAAGGTGTTGGACTAGGACCTGGGAGACCAGGATTCGAATCCCCACACAGCCATGAAGCTCACTGGGTGACCTTGGGCCAGTCACTGCCTCTCAGCCTCAGAGGGAGGCAATGGTAAACCCCGTCTGAGTACCGCTTACCATGAAAACCCTATTCGTAGGGTCGCCATAAGTCAGGATCAACTTGAAGGCAGTCCATCGTCATCATCATCATCATGAACATCGGTGGCATTACTTAATATCAATGGCCTTGCCTCCTCTGAAATAATCTTAAATAGGGTCACCAAGCAAGGATGCCCTTTGTCACCATTCTTATCTGCCTGGGTGATTGAGGTTCTGGCCTGCAAAATCAGGTCTCAGACTTCAATCATGGGGGGTCAAGATTGGAGGCTGCAAACAAAATGAATTTGTTTGCTGATGATATTCTCCTAATGCTGAGCAATCCCAGAGAAGCTTTGGACCCGCTCTAAGAGACACTGCATAGGTTCCATGAATTGATGGGGCCTGAGATGAACTGCGCTAAGTCAGTGGTGCTCCCATTGAACCTTCTTGCCCCTGATAAGGACTGGCTCTACTTGACCTCTGGCTGTGCTCCTTGTTAGGATGGGTTTCAATACGGGAATTATTATCACTAGAGATGCAGGACAACTATGAATACAGAACTTCGGTCATCTTTACAACTTGACATGTAGAGAGCTGCAGAGTTGGCAACATCTGCATCTTAGATGGTTGGGCTGTGTCGCAGCTGTGAAGATGACCTTACTTCCAAAATTCTCGTACTTGTTTCAGACTCTCCCTCTCACAGATAGTTGGTTTACTAGATGGCAGCATCTTCTTAATGCTTTTATAAATGGAGAGAAATGCAACAGAGTGAGCAACTAAACCCTCTACAGGTCTAGGATGAAGGGTGCCTAATCTAAAATACTATTACAATGCTTTCAATTAAAACAGCTTATTTTGGTTATTGGGAGTTCCAAAAATATCCCCTGGGTCCAGATAGAGATTCACACCTCCAGTGCCTCTCTTCAGGTGATGCTTTTTTTCCCTCTTAGTTAGGCTGTGGTTCACAGTATTTCCAAACTATTCACACAGGCCACCTTGGAGGTTTGGAAACAATGGCTTGACACCTTGGTGCCTGGGGAGTCCCTTCTCCTTCCTTTCCTAGATCATAACGTGTTTTATCACCCTGATAAAATTGTACAACATTAGGGAATGGGGACAGGATCAGAGATCTATTTGAAAGAGGCTGACCCATCTCATTGGGGAGGCTGTAGGGACAGGTGCACACTAGTCCACCTGTGGTGAAACTGCAGTAAGGTCCGATTGATCTGCAAGCGGATACAACTTGATTTCAACTATTACCACCCAATCTTTGTGACCAAATCCATTGCTGGATTTATTATCATTGGAGAAAGAGGTGAACCCTGCAGTCCATTACAGGGAACTTATTGTACTATTTAATGGTGGCAGCTAGAATGGAAATAGCCAGTCATCGGAAAGCTGAGGAAGGTCCCTCTAATGATGGTTGATGGTCTTAGGTTTGGGACGTTGGCCTCAGGAGTGGTTGTGACTATGGAGCCCAGGCAATTCAGTGTTTGGGGGTCTTGTTGGCCCACGATTTGGTGGTTCCTAGGCTTGGAGTGGCGTTCAGCCTGTGAGTGGCTGCTCTGGGCTTTAGGCCAGGAACTGGGCACTAATGGCAGGAACTGAGTTGGGGATCTTTGCAGACAGGCACATTTTGGGGCCTGGCTTTGCAGCTTGCAGGCTTGTGGCCTTTTCAGGGCCTATAGTACTGGTGGCTTGTGCTTGAGGACTGGGGCCTGGGCTGGGGTATTGAGGGATGGGGCCTATTTTCCTGCCCCTTCCTGCCTTCAGCTAGGTGTGGCCCAAATAACACTTTACATTCAATAGCTGCAATGATTAACAGAACACCACCTTTAAATGAGGAGCAGCCACTTCCATGGAGCAATCAGAAGAAGAGACGGAGCTGGCATAGATGATGAATCTTTTCTCCATCTGCAGTTAAAAGCATCTCTAAGGATAAAAGCCAGTTGGGAACAATTTAGAACAGGAAAACAGCAGGTGTGAAAGTTTAAGAACCCATTCTCCTATTCCATCCCTGATCCTGATCGCCCATTGCAGAATTGGCTTCTCTTCATTTCAAGGGGCTGCAGCACTTACCATTATATCTATTTGTGTGTAAAGTAGAGTCTGGACTCAATCCCACAAAAGCCAATAGTGTTAACGGCAGGGGCGACTCTTTGGAATTACCCAAAGCATCTAGATTCATAGAATCATAGAATAGTAGAGTTGGAAGGGGCCTATAAGGCCATTAAGTCCAGCCCCCTGCACAATGCTATGAATATACTTTAGCTACTGCAGTACAGGTAGAGCATTGACTTTGAATGTAAGACTCCTTGATGGCTGGAAGCTATTACCTCTAGGTTTCATTTAAATAGCTCCCTGATGGCAAGCAAGAGGTGGTTTCCATATGTGTTGCCTTCATTGGGACATAAGCTAGCTGGACTGACCATTTAATGCTCTCTGCCACTTATGACAAAGTACTTCCTTCTGGATGCTGGGGAGAGAGGGCTTGCTGCTGGCCCATAACAAAATTACAAGCTTGTAGGAGATTCCGCTCGTCCCCAGCACTGCCATGCAACCAGGAATTCTCAAGCAGACATAATGTAACTCTTGTCATGCTTCCTTGGAATGAAAATAAACAGGGCTGTGACGTCCACTTTGGGACATGAATGCATGTATTTATGAGTTATTTTGTTCTACTCCAATATGTAAGAGATTGGTAGGAGGTAGGAAATGTAAAATCACCCAGTATAGCATTAGTTGTAAGGTTTGTAATTGTATAACATTTGATTGACTTGCTTAGTTTATTTATTTATTGCATTTGTATACCGCCCCTTAGCCAAAGTTCTCTGGGCAGTTTACAACAATTAAAAACAAATATACACATTTAAAAACACATTTTTTAAAAAAGCAATTTAAAGTTTAAATAGTTGTACCATTTTTATGATATTCTTGTTGTGATTATTTTAAATTATGTTTGTTAGCCATTTTACATGTCAAAAGATGGACAGATAGACAGATAGGCAGATAGACAAAAGATAAACAGACAGACGGAGTTGGCCCCTTACACACACTGCCGGACACATGCCTGCCACCTGCAAGCATGATCTCTGTCGAGTTATTTTCTACACAGAAAATGCGAAAACATGGCAAATGCAAAACTGAACACTTTGCAAAGAGACTTAGGACCTAAATTGCAGGCACTTGTTAAGAATTTACTGTATAATTAACTTATAGTACAATGGTATACATGTCTACTCAGAAGTCTCTTACTCCCAGGTAAGTGGGGAGCATCATAACCCACAATAATCATTCCAGATGGGCTGAAGCCTGGAAGTATTCTCCTTTGGGTGGGGGTTGAGAACAAAACATGTTCCCTTATGAAGATGCACCACTTCGATTAAAGGAAGCAAAATTTGATGCCTGTAATACAAGCATTAACTCTCCTTTTGGAGCCATTTCATACCACCTTCTATATTATCACAACAGCCATGAGGTAGGGTTGGCTGAGAATTGATGACTGACAGGAAGTGAGGGAAACAAAGATGAGTTAAGTGAGTTTAAAATGTGACACTGCATGTGTTCAGAGTACTTTTTTCAAGGCTGGCAAACTGGATTTTATTTGTTGAAAAAAATCAGAGATGTAACATAGCAATCAAAACATGATGGCGGGGGGGATGCCTGCTTTCCTGGCTTTATGTGTGTCTCATCACCTCTTTTATTTTCAGTGTCTCATCACCTCTTTTTTGCTTGTGCTTTATTGCAGTTACAGATGCTAATTTTTAATATCTCAAGTTGTCCAAATGTTTCATTGCTGTTGCCATGGACTGCGAAAAAGACAAATAATTGGGTGTTAGAACAAATTAAACCAGAACTGTCACTAGGAGCTAAAATGATGAAACTGAGATTATCATACTTTGGACACATCATGAGAAGACATGATTCACTGGAAAAGACCATAATACTGGGAAAAACAGAAGGGAGTAGAAAAAGAGGAAGGCCAAACAAGAGATGGCTTGATTCCATAAAGGGAGCCACGGACCTGAACTTACAAGATCTGAACAGGGTGGTTCATGACAGATGCTCTTGGAGTTCACTGATTCATAGGGTTGCCATAAGTCGTAATCGACTTGAAGGCACATAACAACAACAAATGGGGTTCTTGGGGTGGGTTGGTACTGATGGTATAAACACTTAAATGTTTGTTCCAAAATGATCAAGGGGATGGAACGACTTCTCTATGAGGAAAGGTTGCAGCATTTGTGGCTTTTTAGTTTAGACAAAAGGCAAGTAAGAGGTGACATGACAGAAGTGTATAAAATTATGCATGGCATTGAGAAAGTGGATAGAGAAAAGTTTTTTTCCCTGTCTCATAATGCTAGAACTCTTGGACATCCAATGAAGCTGAATGTTGGAAGATTCAGGACAGACAAAAGAAAATACTTCTTCATGCAATGCATAGGTAAACTATGGAATTTTTTCCCATAGGAGGCAGTGATGACTACCAACTTGGACGGCTTTAAAAGAGGATTAGACAAACTCATGGAGGATAAGCTATCAGCGGCTACTAGCCGTGACGGTTATGCTCTGTCTCCATGGACAGAGGAAGTATGCTTCTGAATACCAGGCCACATTCACACTGTTCATTTATTCCACTATGATTCCACTTTAAACAGTCATGGTTTTCCCCAAAGAATCCTGGGAAGTGTAGTTTGTGAAGGATGCTGAGAGTTGTTAGGAAAGTCATATTCCCCTTACAGACCTGCAATTCCCAGAGTTCTTTGGGAAGGAGGACTGACTCTTGAACCACTCTAGCAATTGTAGCTCTGTGAGGAGAATAGGGATCTTCTACCAACACTCATCACCCTTCACAAACTACACTTCCCAGGATACCTTGGGGGAAACCATGACTGTTTAAAGTGCAATAATAGTGGAATAAACATACAGTGTGAATGTGGCCATCGTTGCTTGAAATCGCAAGAGGAGAGAAGCCACATTCACACCATACATTTATTGCACAATTATTCTACTTTAAACTATCATGGTTTTTCCCAAAGAATTCTGGGAAGTGTAGTTTGTGAAGGGTGCTGAGAGTTGTAGGCCACTCTTATTCTCCTCACACAGTTACAATTGTCAGAGTAGTTTTAACTCTTCCCAGAGACCTTTGTGAACTGTAGCACTGTGATGGGAATAAGGACAACTCTCAGCACCATGAAGCCATGATTGTTTAAAGTGGAATAATAGTGGAATAAATGAACAGTGTGAATATGGTCAGAGTGCTCTTGCACTCATGTCCTGCTTGTAGACTTCACATAGGCATCTGGTTGGCCGCTGTGAGAACAGGATGCTGGACTAGATGGATGACTGGCCTGATCCAGCAGGCTCTGCTTATGTTCTTAAAGAGATCAAGGTGGTATACATGGTTATCTCCCTTTCCATTTTTCTTCTCCCAACAAGCCTGTGAGGCAATTTGGGCTAAGAGATAGTGACTGGCCCAAGGGCACCAAGTGAGTTTCATAGTTGAGCGAGAATTTCACTTCCTTTTTGCTCAAAAATGAAAAAGAAAAAAAATTGCAGTAATCCAAGCATAAGCATCTGAACAGAATTGCTGTCAACCTTAAATCACTTTTAACTTCCTTCATCTGAAATATCATGCCTGGTATTGCACTGGAAGTAGCATTGCTAGCCTAAGGGTAGAAACACACTCACTGTTCCAGTGCGGTTATGGTGCGTCTCCACCTCTCTCTTCTGAAAACGGGGATACACGATGCTAGTCAAACCCCGCCCCTTTTTACTGTAAAACCTGGAGGGAGCAGCTTGAATGCAATTTTTTAAATTCAGCTTCAAAGAGATTTTGCAGCTGATCAGCAGATCAACCTTTTCCCCCCTCCAGGTGTGGCTAAAGGAAACACTTTGTTCTGGCAGCTAGTGTGTTTACAGCCTAAGATCAGCAGATAAAAGACCTACAGCAACACACCTCATTTACAGTTCATGAAACTTGCAGGTTTTTTTTGCAAGGATTAAGCCTGGCATTGAAGGGGAGCAGGGCTCTTGTTGCTTTAACAGCTATATGGCAGGCAGATATTAAACAGAGTATCTCTTTTTCTAGCATGCAACTACAATTATAGGGAACGCTTCAACTATTGATATTCCATCTGTTATGCATCTTATTACTTGTGTGCAACCCCTGCTTTATTTTGGAGCGCTCCTCCCTGCCCCACCTGCCAAAAAGGGTTCAAATTTACATATGACATAAAGTGTGTGCAAATTTCTGTCTTCGTTTGTGAGTGCAGCAGGGGGTCCAATCCACATATAATATACCGGGCCCAGAAAATCCTGCTCATATCCCTGCAAAACAGCCTTCCACACCAAGCAGCAGGGCTCCAGATGTGGTGGTGGATCTGCTGCTCTGTTCAGACCCACTGGTCCCACCTGGATGTTAGAACTGCTCCTTTATGCAGCAGACCTGTTTCCACTTTCCTGGGTGTTAACCTCATTGTAAAATCAACAGGATTTATTTCTGAGTAGACGTGTGTAGGATTGTGTTGTTAGTCATGCGTTAGTTCCATTGAAATCGATTGGTTCAAATAGGTCTAAAGTCCAACTAACTTAGTCTGCATCCAACCAGTAGCTATTTTTTCAATAACAAGAAGATCCAGTTCTGCTATATAACTTCTTCTTCTTCTTCTTCTTCTTCTTCTTCTTCTTCTTATTATTATTATTATTATTATTATTTTATAAATCATAGAATGCGGTTCAAAGTATTTCACAATAAATGCAAAACAATTATACAAAACAACAAAAATAGTTCCCTGCCTGTTGTTTAAAGACTCATTTATTATAATCCATCAAACTAAAGGTCTATGAAATGCTATATAAATAAATTGTGAAGCAGACGGAGGATGCAGCCCCACATCAGCCATGGGAAATAAACAGCTAGCAATGATTTTATGGGTGAAAACAGGCCACAACTTAATTGATTATGGCAAGCTAATGAGGTTGGCATGGCAGTAGGGTGAGGATCCACTTTCATCCCAACAGCCGTTGCTGAGGGAATGTTTCTCTCCCAACTAGCAGTTGGTCATGGGTGTTGGCCAGCATTAGACCTCAGTGTGGTGCAAGCCAAATGCACTTGGGTTCCCACTGGGCAACCATTAGGGATGGGGAGAAATTTGATCCAGTTTGCATTTAAAGCTGAATTCATCAAATTCACACTTTCCAAAACAATCTGAGAACCGAAACACAGCTGTCCTTTGTACGTCAGTCAAAACTGTATACAAAAATGTGTTTATTAAGAGAAATTCACAATAAAATGCTGAATAATTTTCATGAGAAATTTGTAACAAAAATGTGCAAATTGCTGCAGAAATGCAGAGAACCGAAATTGAGACTGGAACAATGAGAAACTGACAGATCCCTACATCCCTAGCAGCCAGTGTGGGGAGGTGCGTGCTGGATGAGGCACAGCCGCTCTTCAGTTAAGGGCACGGCCGAAACATACTCCACGAAACCACTTATAGGGGTCCCCCTTATGCTTGATCCTCCCCAATGACATTTCCTCCTTAAGTCGTGGCAGAAGCAAATGTATGCCTAACAATTGAAGGGGCAATCACTGAGCGATAGGCAAAAAACCTCCTCAAATAAGAGCCAAGGCAGGATGCACCATGATCTGGTGTCTCCCAGAAAATGTCTAGTTGGTCTCATCCCTAAAAAAGTCTAATACATCCTAAACTTCATTAATGCGAGCAACCTTTACAGGCTCCTGCCCATCCTCTCTTTCTCTCTGCCTTTGATTGAAATGCTTAGATGCTTGCACATACCCACACCTGTTATCCCAGTTCCATGAGAACTGCATGGAATTAAACTCATGTGTGGAATCTAATATTATGATATCAGTGTTTTACTGTTTTAATCAGAGATAAGGCAAAATCATTTTACTGAATTTCTTGATTCCCGTGTTTTTCTTCTATAAAAATGCCTGTGATGAAGTCAGGGGTGGGGTGGGGTGGGGTGTTATTCTCTGATTGATATCTGTGGTCCTCAGTGCTCCCATCTATAAAATAAGATAAATATTTATCTTGTGGGTCCATTTCTCCGGTGTCACATGAATATGTCTATGGAATTGGGAGAGATCTGTATGAAGGGGTGCTTGTACTGCAGAATATTCTGGCTCAGAGATTTGAGTAAGTCAGTTAGGAGCTGCAGGACTGGAGGAATAGGACTGGTACCCATGAGTAAAAATTCTCTGCCATCCATAGGACTAGTCACTTAAGATGTGCTTCAGTCTCTGCTGTAAAACTGGGCGAATGTACTCTAAATGGTAAAAACATTAAATTTCTTAATGATATATAGTGCATATGTATTGGTGTACTTGCACACTGTGGCTTGGCTTCCCCATTTTTGGACCTATGTGTTCTCTGTGCATTTAATCCGCAATCAGAAGTGTGTTGACCCCACCCCCTGAGTCACCATTGCCTGCTAGATCCAGTCCCTTCCATTCTTTTGACCCCCAACCCTGGTCCTACCAAGGAATTCATATGTAGGACTCCCTATTTTCATCTGTAACAAATTGGAGGGTATGCTGTTAGGTATGCTTGACATCATTACATGAGAGTACACAGGAATGAAAGTGACCTTCAGATGAAAATGAAAAAAAAAATCACCTTGTGGTGAGTTTTTGACAGTTCCATTGAAATAATTTCAATTTGCTTCCAAGAAAATGCATTTGGGCACATCATGCAAGATTTTTTTCATATAAGCTAACACATTCCCACCACACCTTTGCCTGGAAATGAGTTGTTCTCCCTGAAATCATTAATACAGAGGCTCTATGTTTCATGTACCAACACCACACCTTTATTGTATTTGCTGCTAGGACATATTTTTCCCTAGGCCAGCATTTCTGGTGATAAGGAAGTGCAGCAAGAATGACTTTCTTATTACCATGCAGCCTATACCCCACAAATCACAATGTTGTCCATCACACCCTAAAGGGTTAACATTTGTCTCTCCAGTGTTACTTTGTATAGTTTTCCAGAAGGTCACAAAGGATTATCAGTCAACAATCATCACATGTGCACACAATATAGGTTATGTAGTACATGTTCTGTCTACATAAAATCTACACAGACACACACACAGACACACAAACATGCTTACAAAATCACTTACAAAATAATCTCCTGAGCAGAATCTTTTGTCCTTTTAAAAATTCACTAATGCAGATAAAAATCTAGGGGGGAAATGACTTGGATAACTAAGCACAACAAGCCATTTCTTTTGTATCAGGTCACAAAAGTAGTCACCTTCATGTCGTTCTGACTAAAATAATTGTTTTATTTATTTATAACATTTATATCCCAGCTTTCCTCCAAGGAGCTCACAGTGGTGCACAAACATGGTTCTCCCCCTCCCAATTTTATCCTCACAACAACACTGTGAGGTAGGTTAGGTTGAGAGGCAGTGACTGGCCCAAGGTTACCCAGTGAACTTCATGGCCAAGCAGGGATTTGAACTCCAGTCTCCCAGGTCCCAGTCTGATACTCTGACCACTACTCTGAATGTTCCTTTACACCAGTGTATGCCCACCAATACATTCATTAAGAGTAAGCCTCAATGGACTCAGCGGGACTTATTTTGGAATAGGCATGTATAGGATTGTGATGTCAGTCAGAGAGGTCCTGGTCCAGTTCTTCTTGGAATTATCTTCTTCCCCAGAGTTGCTTTTCATTTAAGAAAATGCAGTAACAGCATTGCTAAAGGTCACTTGGACAGGGACAGGGCAAGGCAGCAACCAAGTCAGGGCTTCACACACACGTGGGAGCACCAGAGTGCCCCCCCCAGTGCATTTCTGCAGCCCCAACTGCAGTTGGCCCCACCGCAACATCAACTATGAGAAAATGGCACTCAGGGTTTTGCTATACACATTTGTGTGTTAAGATATAATTTGACTTGAAGTTTATCAGTATGAATAATGAATGTGATCTTAAATTTTATTATTTCAAAGATCTAGGCTTTTCACTTTCAAGGAGTGGTCATGCTTGCTAGAATTTTAATCAATAGGAAGCTTGGGATATAATCATCGTTTGTGGTATATTAATAGCACTGATTTTCAATTCGTTGCTGCTAATGTTATTCAGTGTTTACCCTGGGAATTACTTAAGGGAATAGGATAACATGGGAGGCCATCCTTGAAGCCAGATGAGAAACTGCTGCTAGCCATTCATTTTCCTCACAGGAGAAAAGTAAAGGGAGCATATAAGGCCAATGCTCCACCAGACTGCTGGTAAGTTCTGAGCCACAAATCAAAATGAGGAAGAGTCTCTCCCTTTTCTATTGAGATAAGGCCCTGCTCTGAAGTCAGTTTCGCCAGGAAGTCTGATCTATGAAGGCATGGAACAGGATCTTCTCAGCCACCTCAGCTCAGCACTGGAGCTCCCTCCTAAGAAGTTCACATTTTTCTTCAGCCAAATCTAGATGTCTGGTTTTTAGAGCTGTTTCCCTGAGAACTACATGCTTGATGTCTCTCTCATTTGCCCAGGTATTATATTGTTAGGCAAAGCATGATCTATAGGATTTGTAGGGAATTTCTTTTTTGAGGTAGGCTGTGTACATTTTTGTTTGTTTTGTTTTGTTTTCAACTTTCTCTGTGTTATGTTTTATATTTCTTCTGGCATAGATACAGATGGTGAAGTTCTTGCTCAGTTTCTAAGGCATTCAACAGCTGGCAGCTTTCCTAAACCTCTCATCTGTCATGCCCTAACCATCATTGCTCTGAAGGTGCAAGCATTAACATTTACAAAAGGGAACAAGGAACTATTTCTTAACATTTGAAAAGCCATGGATATATATCTGCTTCAAGTGGAACATGACGTTGGCCTCCAGCCTGGTTATATTGACAAAGGCATAGTCTTCAAACAGTGAATAGACAGATCCCATTGATTATTGGCTTAATGAAGATTGTTACAGCATTTTACAAGCCAAGAAATGCTAATGAAACCATAATCTTGTTGCTAATGGTTCACAGGATCTAGGTGTCCTCAGCGTCACATCTGTCCCCCCACATACACACACTTCTCCCCATAGCAGGTGGGAAGAGGACTGTTTCCAGTTTGGCAGGTTTTTCTTTTCCCCACACAAAGTAAGAACTCCAGAACCTCTGGATTTGAGAAGCATTTTTGTGTCAGGAGTGCCATGATGCCTTTTTAGCCAAGAAACGGCACAGAAAGTGCATACTGCTGTTGCCCACACAGCACAATTTCCCAAATATCATCACCAGGAGAGAGGATTTCAGATCATCTTGGTCAGGAAGACCCTAGGCCTACAGGATGAAGAAATTGACCATTGCTGATCTACAATTTCCCTGCACCAGTAACTCTGATTGCATTTTTTCCAGTTTGTCTTCATTGTCCCAGTTCTAATCATCATCAGTTCCTTTGCCTTCCCATGCCACTGTGGAGTCATCAAGTAGTGGTGCAAGGTGAAACCATCTCCTCTCTGCACCCCCTCCAAAAAAAATTTAATAAGATGCCTGAGGTGCATTTTGTCCTAAATGAGCTTTACATTTTAAAAAGGGAAAGACTTTCATTATCTAAAAGGAAGGATGGGGCAGTGGTCTGGATAAGGAAGATTAACATAAATTGGTCCAAAGACAGTAGCAGAAGGTCCTTTAATGGGGTAAGATATTCACACGAAGAACCCACAAATAGCACCAAGGCGTCATGCTTCAAACCAGAAAGGGAAGTTTCAGTCAAAGAAGACAGGATTCATGGTGGGGTATACAGATTGCAGCTCTTTATGCTGTTTTCAGTGATCAGTCCTGTGAAAATGAGCTGGTGCAGATGTATTCATAGTAACATCTTCTGACTAAAGCAGCATCGAATAAAGGGTAGACTCCAGACAAAGTGAAGCACATATACATGTCATTGGCATCAGGGAGGAAAGAACTGAGCACATACTTAATGAAACTAAGAAGTGCTGAAGTCTGGCTGAAATGAAGCATCAGGTACATGAGACTTTATTTCCCAGCACATTTACTGCAAAGCCCCCTTAATTTCAACAGAAAGTATTTTCAAGGATGAGTGCTTAGCATGTTGCTCTTACACAGCCACTATCTATGATCCTTCTTCACCTTGCTTCCATTTTATTTTCATTCACTTGATCACAAACTTTATTCCATTTTTATTTATTTACTTTGCCTTTAAGATATCAAGATCATCAGACAGAATGCCTAGATTGTGTACAGTCCCCTCTCATAGTGGCGTGTTCCCAGTGGTGCCTGACTTGGGCAAGTGCAGTCATGATTCTTATTCCTCAGTCTGAGCAGTCATTTATAATGCATTAACTAAGGTGTGCCCCTGATATCCCTTTTAAGGCCCTGTTTGAATCCACTGGGAAATAAAGAACACTGATATAGCAAATATGGGAGCCTAACAATCGCTTGGGTTGTCAAGAAATCAAGTCTCAGTCCACAGAAGAATGCATTAAAATCTCTGAGCTTTTGTATCAAAGAGATAAAGTGACTGGTAACTATTCTTCATAAACAAAGGTTTTGGCAAATGTTAGTCATGTCTTTACACTATGCTTTGCATACTTTACATTTATTGACTGGCTTCCAAAACTGAAGCTTTCCCATGGGAAGACAAAGAAACAATGGCAATTTCTTCTGAATGAAACTCTCTTTACAGGTGAAGGGTAAACACAGAGGGTACAGCCTGAGAGTTTGCTTTGAGCTGCTGAAGTGGCCAATTACATAACCATTTAAAATAGCTTTGAAAGGAATTCCACGTGGGAAGGTGGAAGAGGAGAAAGAGTTCTAGGTAGGCACATTGGCCCCTGTATAAAGAATCGCCTTTCAAAACTGAAAGAACATTGCACTGAAATCTATATGTACTGGGTTGCATTTTAGAATGCTGCACTACTATTACCAAATATGTGCACATGCACATGCGCAAACACAGACAAACACACACATGCAATTTTCCAACATAGAGAAATACTTTGAATAGAATCTTCTCTGAATCTGATCTGTTGGGAAGTCTTGCAGTGTTTTGGTAGAGCCCATGTAGATAAAGGGTTACAAGGGAAACTCAGGAAATATTTCAGGGCAAAATTTGAGCAGATGCTAGAAAACAGGAACTGGGCAAAAAAGCATGCATAAAAAGGTAACAGGCACTGAACCACAGCTAAGGTCACTGGAGGCTCTGAAGTCAGTGGGGCAGTGAACCTAGTCAGGGTTTTACTCTGAACTTTCAAGGAGATCTCCAAGGTGCTTGCAGTGTCATACTGCTCATTTCTAGGCCTGTGGCAGGTTCCAATCCTATTCTTGGAACAGATAGAAATTGATTGTGGACCTTTAAGTGCAGGCTGAAGTAATTCCAAGTTATGGTATTTACTTCTATTCTGCTGTTTGTCCAAGAAGCTCATGGCTCCTCCTTTCTTACCCTCGTAATAATCCTATAAGAAAGGTGTGGAGAAACTTGGGCCCCAGACGTTGCTTAACCAAAGCTCCCATCAGCCCTGGCCATTGGCCATTCTTACTCAGGCTGATGGGAGTTGTAGTTCAGCAACAACTGGAGGGCCAAAGGTGTCCCACTCCTGCTGTAAGGTATATAGTGATGATCCCAATCTTTGTGGCTGAGCAAGAATAGAACAATGGTCCCCCCGTCTATGGCCCCACCTGCACTATTCCTTTCAAGCAATATTATACCACTTTAAACTTCCCTCAAAGGTTCCTGGGAACTATAGTTTGTTAAGGGTGCTGAGAATTGTTAGGAGACTGCTATTCCCCCAGACAGAGCTACAATTCTCAGAGTGGTTTAGCAATCAAAACTCTGGTAATTGTAGCTCTGTGAGGAAAATAGGGGTCTTTGCTCTTTATATGTATAGTGCAGATGGGGCCTAAGTCCAACACAAGTCAAAACATCACACTAGTTCTCATTACTTTAACAGTCTGATCTTGCTTAGAGGTCATTGTACAAAAAACCTGTGGGCTGCTGTGCTGACCAGTACCACATGTCACTGACTTTCTCCTCTCCCAATAACAGTATTCAGTGGTTTGGATGATACTGAGTATTTGGATCCATTCCAGTCCAGCTTTGATCTGGTTTTGATCACCCTGATGAATGAGCTACATCAGGTAATGGAAAGGGAGGGTGTAATTCTTTTGGTTTTCCTGGAGCATTTCAGTAACATTGACCATGGTAACCTTTGGATCACCTCTATGGAAGTTGTGGGAATTGTGTTCTAGTGACTCCAGATTTTTTTGAATGAGGGTTGGCCTTTGGGGTGTCTCAGAGTTCCATCTTGTCCCCCATCCTTTTTAACATTTACCTGAAACCCCTAGGAAAGGTCATCTGGAGGTCTGGGCTGAATTTTTATCAGTATGAGGATGGCATAAAGCTCTGCCTCACATTTCCTTCTACAAGTCACAGAGAGGTGTCAAAAATCCTGAAGAGGTGTCTAGAAGCAATTCTAGAATGGATGAAGGGAAGCAAGATAAAAATTAACCCAGATATGACTATTGGTCAGGAAGACTTCTGATCTGGATGGAGGATTGCAAGAGTTTGGTATGAGATTGTACTCCATCTAAAAACAGTTTGGGGCTCTCTGAAACCCAGTTTTTCTACAGAGTCACAGGTGGATTGGGTAGCCAATAACTCCTTTGCCAGCTGAAACACTATCCAGAAACAACAGACCTTTCTTCAGTTACACATACTCTGGTTACACCCAGTCTAAACTACTTTATTATTTTCTAAGTGGGGCTCACTTAGTCATACAGATATATATACCTTGTCTTGTCCCTTCCAAGGATTAATTTCAGTTAGACTTTGGCTCCAGTGCCGAAGGACAAAGTTTCAAGGACAAGGTTCAGCCTTGGCACATGTGAAGCCTTGTGAAACTTTTATTTGAAAATTAACCATTGTACCTCTACTGAATATGGCAGAGTGCTCTGTGCCTTTGGCTAAGAAGGTACAGTACCTACTCTAAAGGAGAAACAAATTTCTGTTTAGTATGGAACATGATTGCAACATGACCAAGATATCTTGGATCAAACCAATGGTGTATCCAGTACAGCACTCTGCCTCCAAAAGTAACCAGCCAGCCAACACTGAGAAGCTCACAAACAAGGCCTGCTGAAGATAGGTATCATTTATTGTCCCCCATCCCACCCCATTGTCTAGTCACCTGGCAAAGGTAAATGCAATTCAGTATGGAAGTTCCATTTTTTGGCAGTCATTTTAAAGGTCCTGCTTAATCTCTGACATTAAAATCCAGCCTCACCAAAAATATTTTGCACTACATCTGGAACATGATCAGGTTTAGATGCTGGTGTGTTCCTAAGGGAAATAAGTTCCAAGATTATAGGGACCCTCTGTATGTGTTTTCATGGTGTAAGGCTGGCAAATACTACCAACAAAAAAGGAAGGTGGGATGCCTGATACCAACATGAACAACCAAGGAAAGTTACTACACTGAATGTGCAGTTAAACTGCAATTTACTACTGAAATGATGAGAATAACAAAAACAAATAACAGAGTAAAAAATAAACAATACAAAACCATATAATATACAGCCGAAGTGATAATGGCAGAAACAAATAATGTGAATAGAGGATAAGTAGAAGATGACAGTTACTCTGGAATATGGACCTGTTTCAGTACTTCTTCAGATATTCAAGATACTCAAATGTTAGCAGCCAGCCTTGAGTTCCCCATACATATCTTCACAGAAGAAAATGCAAATTGTATAAGTAGTCAATGTTGTAGTTCACTGATTATCTTCTTGTGATGTGTCCTCATATACAAAATAGGAACTTCTTATCAGGAGGAAGGCTAGAATGGAGATAAAGAACTGTGGAGGTAAAAGATGACAACGTGTGTATGAGAGAGAAAGAGAGAGGGGGGGAGGGAGGGAGGGAGAGAATATTGTGTTTGCACTTGGCACACAAAGTGGCCACCAGCACCATCTCTGGCTACTGTGATGTATTTGCAGTATTTTAACTTTTTCGCATCTCAGGGGAAAATGTTTGCTTGGGTGAGTGTCCCTTAGTTGGGGGCAGGGTTCGGGAGGTGATTCAGTGAGAGAGATAATACTTGCTGGCTGAGTGGGGGGGTGTACTTGGTTTGACATGCAAAGATCTGAGTAGTGGCCTCTGCCTCCCTCCCCACCTCCCTGACCAGCGGAGAGACCACCATTGCTATTTTATGGATAAAAAGAATTATTCTACTACCTCTGTATTTTTAATGTTTTAGGCTACTTAGATGTGCAGCAGCCAAGGCCAGCACCTTGTAGGTGTTTTTTTAATAAAGTAAATGAAATATAATTGTAGTGATTACTTTTGAGAAAAAGTAAAGTAATCAGTTACTTTCAGAGCAATTGTAATTGTAACGGTAATTACTACTTTTTGGGGCCATGTAATTGTAACTGTAATTTATTACTTTTTAAAAGTAATCTTCTAAGCTCTGGTCATTATATTTGGTGCTGTGTTGTTTTTTTAAAAATCCAGTACCTGGAAAAGCTGCAGAAGCTCACAGCAAACAAGACCACTCTGCAAAAATAGTGAATGTGCAAATGTGGGGTAGTCCAAGGTACAGTTTGCCTTTATCAAATTTCTTATCCATCCCTACCGATGGCATCCTCCAGATGCTCCACTAGGGTTACCAGGTGTCTGGTTTTTGACTGCAGTTTCCAGCTTTTGGGGGTCCCCTCTGGGTCTCTGGGTAACTCACCTTAATCTCCAGACTCTCAGCTTCAATTAAAAAAAAAGTTTCTAGGTGGTCTGGTTCCCAAAATATACATCAAAACATCAGCGCCCCCCCGACTGTTACATCTGTTTAATGGATCTGTTATAGCAGCTTCTAGCCAGAGTTTGGAAAAGTTACTTTTTTAAACTATAACTCCCATCAGCCCCAGCCAGCATGGCCACTGGATTGGGCTGATGGGAGCTGTAGTTTAAAAAAAAAACTTTTCTAAGCACTGGCTCTAACCCCACCCTTTCAGGATTGTAGTCAATAAGTAAAGCCAGGGTTGTGATTTGTTGACCCAGGCAGTGCCTAGACATAATTGCAACATCAGGAAATGGTGGCTTTGAGATCTTCAGTTTGACTAAGTAAGAATATGGCTTAAAGTGTTTTTTTCTCTTGTGTGCAAGAGTCAGACCCTGGGCTGTTGGAGAGGGCACTGCTTTGAAAACCTTGGCAATATGAAAATATTTAATCCAATACTTGCTCTTCTGGGAGTAAAGCAATGCTAATCCCATGTACCTGGCGTAAACCCCAAGAGGTCTTCTGTATCTTTAAAAGTTGTGCAGGGGGAAGGGAGAATTCCACCTTGTGGTTTTTCCCATTACAGAGTTGCAAGAACACCTGCACGTGGCTGACCTTCTCTTCTCCTAAAGATACAAGATCAGTCTCAGGCCCTGAGCCTGGCAACCCTATGGGTGAGTGAAGTTTATTTATTTATTTTGATTTATTATTTGATTTATATCCCGCCCTTCCTCTCAGTAGGAGCCCAGGGCGGCAAACAAAAGCACTGAAAACACTTTAAAAAACATAAAAACAGACTTTAAAATATATTAAAACAAAACATTTTTAAAAGCTTTAAAAACTTTTTTTTAAAAAAAGAAAAGGTTTAAAAACATATTAAAAAGCAATTCCAACCCAGAAACAGACTAGAATAAGTTCTCAATTTAAAAGGCTTGTTAAAAGAACAAGTTCCTTATCACTTGAGGCTGCAGTTTTCCCTGGTTGAATAAGCCCCATTGAATACATTGGGACTTGCTTCTGAGTAAACAAACATAGGATTGCACTATAAATATATTTACAGGTTGTGTAAATAATAAACATATTTGATAGTCATGCTTATATAAATATTTCTTCATACTGTGTCCCAATAAGTATCTGATTTCACACTATGGTTGTACAATACTTCCTCTACATTTTAAGTATGCCTTTCTTCCTTGGTTCTCCATTGTTTTCATCCTGAGGGGCAAATAGGCTGAAGGATGGTGAGTAGCCCATGGTCACCCACTATACTTTATAGCTTATTTGCATTTTGAAAAATTAATTAAAACAATTTACATGCAGGCAAAATTTATTAAGTGGATCCACACAATACATGTAAAGCACATCCAACTCGCATTTAAAGTGCATGACTTCCCCTAAAGAATCCTGGGAAGTGTTGTTTCTACCTCACAGTTACAGTTCTGATTCTGTGGTGGGATTGATGTGCTTCAAATGGGTGCCGAATGTGCTTTAAATGAATGGTGTGAATCTGTCCTAGGCATGGTGTGCATTCAAGAGTGAATTGAAAAGAACAATTTTAAAAGATACTTTTTTAAACAGTGGAAGGGTTGTAGCTCAGTGGTAGGGCATATGCTTTGCATGGAAAGGTCCAGAATTCAATTTCTGGAAAAGACTATTGCCTGGAATCCTGGAGAGCCAATGCTAGTCCATGTCATCAGTACTGAGCTATGCGGTACCAAATGACCTGAGTCAGTATAAGGCAGATTCCTTTGTTCCTAAAAGTAGGAAGAGGCTCAAGAGCCACAGTGACTCCAAAATTTATTTATGTATTTTATTTACAACAGTTATATACTGCTTTATTGTAAAAAATCTCAAAGCAGTTTACAGAAAGAATTAAAACAATAAAATTCTTGGCAAAAACAGTTAAAGACATGTATTTAAAAACATTCAAAATAATAAAATCAACAATGAGTTAAAAACAGATTTAAAAACACAATAGCTTCTACATGCCTGGATAGGCATGCCTAAACAAAAATTATTTTAGCAGGTGCTGAAAAGTGGCGTCTGCCTAATGTCAATAGGAAAAGTGTTCCAAAGCATAGATGCTGCCACTTTGTTGTTGTTGTTATGTGCCTTCAAGTCGATTTCGACTTACGGCGACCCTATGAATCAGTTACCTCCAATAGCATCTGTCACGAACCACCCTGCTTAGATCTTGTAAATTCAGGTCTGTGGCTTCCTTTACAGAATCAATCCATCTCTTGTTTGGTTTTCCTCTTTTTCTACTCCCTTCTGTTTTTCTGTATTGTCTTTTCTAGTGAATCATGTCTTCTCATTATGCGTCCAAAGTATGATATGTGTCCAAAGTCAGAGGAAGGCAATCGTAAACCACCTCTGAATACCTCTTACCACAAAAACCCTATGAACAAAGTATCCAAAATGCTGCCACTTTACAGGACTGATTTCTTACAAGAGCAGAACAAGTACTATGTGGCACCCATAACATGGAAAGCACAGCTTGAACTTGGCCTGGTAGCAAATCAGCAACCAATGCAGATTTCAGAGCAGAGGTATTATCTGCTGATAGGATCTCACTCATATCAGCAATCATGCTGCAGCATTCTGGATGCCAGGATTTTTTTAGTTTTGGATTTCGATTATGAATCCTGACTGGTTGTGGGATGCTAGTTGTCTGCCTTCCTCATAGGAATCTTGTTGTGTTTGGTATGGTATTGCATTTAGGAAAGCATCACTGTATTTTGTTTTTCATTTTCTGTTTGCATTTCATTTACCTTTAACCTCACTCCCTTACATCCATAGAAGCAACAGCAGTGGTTGCATGTGCTCAGCTCAACCCCCTAAAACCCATTAATGATGCACCTTGGTTGGTTGCATGGCAGTTTGTTTCTTGCCCAATCGTGGTAAAAGAGAATTCACATATTGGAAAGTGTGGCTGCAGTTGTTGTTCCCAAGCTGCTGCCTGTGAAGGTAGACCAAACCATGTGTGTTTTCTCTTTGTCTATTATTACTCACTGGAATTGGGTTGGCTGTCAAAGTGAGTTTATAACAGCCCACAGGGTAGACAGAAAGGGTAGAGAATCTTACTCTTACTCATTTCTCAGACCTCTTTCTGAAGTGAAGGGTCAAATCTGTAAAGAAGTTTGGAGCAGCCACATTAAATGATAAGGGCAGGGCATTCCAGGCAGGGGGTTGCCAACCCTGGTTGGATATGGATGTCTTTGCAGAGGATCCCTAGTCAAGCTTTACCAACAGCACAATCCAAACTATATCTACTCAGAAGTAAGTCCTGTTGAGTTCTATGGTGCATAGTCCCTTAGTAAGTGTGTTTAGAATTGCAGCCTTCAAGGGCATCCATCTTTACTCCCGAATGCTTCCATCTAACATCTCCACAACATTAGGCTCCTTTCTTCCTACAGCGGCCTTCTGGTGACTGGCCTGGCCTGAAGGAAATTAAACCCTTCTTGCCGAAAGCAAGTAGTCTAGATTAAATGTTCCCTACCCAGGCTCCATCTTTTAGCTAAGATTTCTAGCTTAATTTCCAATCAGATTTTTTTTAATTGTATGTTCCAAGCAACTGTGATTGATGCTTAATGTATCATGCTTAATGGCATCACTTGGGCCCGCCCCTGTAACATCACTTGGGCCCGTCCCTAAAATCTCAGGTTTTGGGATGCTCCTGACCTGGCAACCCTATGCTCCACCAGCAAAGTACTCCACCAGTGCTGGCTAAAAAAGAGCAATGCAGTGAAAATTACATCATCCTTTTTTAAAAAAAAAAAATGACAGCTATTTAGATTAAGCTGTCAGGTCAGAGTATGTAGCTTCAAGATAGGCTTGTTCCACCCTCACTTTTTGGAAATTTACTATAGATATAGATATGGATATAGCTACACAACAATTATGAAAAGAAACTTTCTAAGGCCTTTTCATGTGGGACTTCATAGCAATCTTCTCAATGGATAACTTTCATTTCCTTCTGGCTTTTTTGTGAGACACTAGAAGTGTTAAACTATTTCTCAAATGTCCTCCCAATAAAGTCAGCTGTGACAAGGTCTTTATTATCTCTCTCACATGCCATATATGTAAATCTCTGAACTGTAGGTTAACTGCCAGACATTGCATATATTAAGACTTGCTAATTTCAGGCCCTCAGTTTTATACTGGCTATAGCAGTTCCGTGGGAGGGGGGGTGTTAAATCATTTGAGAGAAATGTACAGTTGTCAGGACAACTAGTAGATCCAAAGGCCAATATGCAAAAGATCAGACTTTCTGATGGCCACTTGTCCCTTTTTAGTAATGAAAGGAGCTACTTGTAGCATCTTGAAATGGCTGTCCTTGGAGACATTAGATTAAAGGAGGGGAATGAAGGAGAGGAGGAACTGATTAAAAAGCTGCTACATAGTAAAGATATATTGTTGTTATCCAAGAAGAAGTTATAAGAGCAGACCATTAGGGACAATTATGAAAAAATAGTTTAATGTGTTTTGTTTTGCATACATTTTATAATTAATAAAAAATACACTTCAATACTTCATTCAAAAATACAGAGAAGAGAAATTAAATCAGTATTGACTACTACGCATTACATAGTTTAAGACTTTTGTTTTCCTAAAGCACTCTGTTCATAGGTGATGACGTTCAACATGGATGATTCCCAAGTCCACACAAACAGCAAAGGAGGAAATGAAATTGTTCCTGGATTGTGCCATGTAAGCTTTCAGGTGGGGTGTCTCATAGCTGCAGGGGTATAGTCATCCAGGGTCTCTGCGGTCTTAGACCCTTTACTGTTTTGGGAGCAGGGTTTCAGTGTCTCCAGCATCCTGTGAGCCAATCAGCGTGAAAGGGAAGTGTCTTAGCCACTGAGAAGAGTCTTCTAACATGTTTCCTTGTCCTTTCCTGCTGATTGGGGCCAATCAAAGTGAAAGGAGTTGAGTCAGCCACTGAGAAGGGCCTTCTCAATAGCTAACACTCTCCCTTTTCATGCTTATTGGCTCCTAGGGATGTCTTTTGTGGGAGAAAGCATTAACAAGGATCTCATTCTCAACCCCACAGCGAAAAGGGGGGAGGGGTGTGGCTATGACTAACATGAAGGGACCCTTCACTTCTGAATATGCCAATATACTACTGCATAGCTGTATGAAAAAAGACTATTCTCTATACATGAAAAATTAGTATATCACTAAAAAGGTCAGGCTAGAACTATTCCTACTTTATCTAGCTTTCTATGTGCAGAGGATTATATATAATCAAGGGATCCCGCACTTGCCCTTGAAGTGGCCCAATCAATAAAGGTTTGCCACCTCATCTGTCTGTGTAAATGAGATGCCGTCTGTCTATCCAGCTGTAAATTGGAGTCTATAATGCTCAGGATGGCCTTGGGGCTTACTCACATAAGCATTGCCACATGACAACTGATGTTGTGAGGCATTATTGGGGATTGGACAACACAACAGGTCATTGTAAATGATGCATCTTCTGCAAATGCAACTAAGTCAATGACAGGAGATCAGCTAGGGAAGAAAAGCAGAGCAGGCGCAATGCAGACAGCTACTAAAAGGCAAAATGATGAAACAAGTGCAGGGATGATTAGGCAAGAGAGGCAAAGAGAAATACTAGGAACATCTCAGTTGGTTATTGTCCCAATGTGTGTTTGTGGATTGTCACCTGAATAAATGGTATTATCCTTGATTCTTTCTGTTTAGCCTAAAGCAGCCTCTGGATAAGGCTATTAAGTGCAGTTCCTTTATTTGGCTTGGAAGTTCAGCCATGACTATTTATAGTATGTGTCTCACAGCAAAAGATGATTCTAAGACAGGGTGTTTAGGCATTTATTCTCTTTCTGAAAAACACATGTGTGAAAGCCCAGCATAAAACGGGGGAAATTGAAAAAAATTCTTTCAGTTTTTTGGGAATTCTAACCCTAAAAAGCAAAAAACCCAACCCTTGTATGAAAATCCGATGCAGAAATGCATCCTGGATTTGAGTGCTTTATATGTCTACACTATACACAGAAATTATAAATAATTATCTAATTGTATAGATTCTCTTATTTACAAATCTTTATTCCGCACATTTTGAGTGAGTAAAAATAATTTTAAAAACCATTTTACTCATTCCAAAAGACAAAATATTTCATATGCAGGTGCTGCCATCTTCATAATAGAAACATATCGGCCATTGTTTTCTTGTGAATTTCTGCTGCCTTGTTTTATTTCTTTTGCCTAGTTCAGCAATATTAGAAACAAGTATCTTGCATCTGCTGTTCCTATAACACTTACCTGGAGTAAGTCCCATTAAGCACATGTTAAGTCCCATTAAGCACATGTATAGGCATTTATACTTTTAAGGTGGGGGGGGGCTGGTGTTTTACCCATGGATTCAAAATTTCTGATAATTTTTACCTCTCTACTAAGAAACAGAAATAGATCATGCACTAAGCAGTTGGACCATGCACCATCAGGACATAGTATATTACATTAATCATGTTTCCCTCTCTGTAACTGTGGTTCAAGTCCTTATGGACTTTGCCTGCATTATTATAACCTAATAGTAATGTTAACTAAAACTTGTTTTAACAACATGATATATAAATTAACTATTAATTAATTTTATTTTATGCTTTCAGAAAAGGCTGAAAGAGATTTTATTCATTTCTATTTGGGTCATAAGAACAAAAAAAGAACCTTGCTGGATCTGACCAAAGGTTCATCAGTGCTTTTATTTATTTATTTGACTTATATCCTGTCCTTCCTCCCAAAGGAGCCCAAGGTGGCAAACAACAAGCGATAAAACAAGGAAACATCTTTAGAACTATTTAAATACAAAAGGAAACTGGGATAGTGGTTTCTGCTTAAAAGGCTTGTTGGAAGAGGAAGGTCTTCAGTAGACACTGCAAAGACAACAGAGACAGCACCTGTCTAATATCTAAGAAGAGGAAATTCCAAAGGGTAGGTGACACAACACTAAAGGCCCAATTCCTATGTTGTGCAGAATGGACCTTCTAATAAGGTGGTATCTGCAGGAGACCATCACCTGCATAGCACTGTAATCAACCAAAGGGTGAGATAATCTTTCAGGTATCTTTTCAGGTTAACAGAAGTCAGCGTCCTTTATTTTACACAAAGCATTGTTCACCCTCCATGTAGATCTACCCACTTTTATAGATCTACTATTTTAGCCCATACTAACCGAAGAGATAACAAATTAACAAAACAAGTTGATGAACCGACACAGGCAAATTGAATCTAGAAATTACCCATGCAAATTACTGAAGCAGAATAAACAATTAAACTTGTTCTTAAGACCTCTGTTACTTATTTTCCCAGCCTGTGCTTCAATCTTACACACGATTAGGATGCTTAAAAATTCCACTGAATTTAGTAGGGCTTAAATAGCCTATGCATTGTTTTTATCTTCAAGAATGTTTTCTTCTTTCATTCCATCCTTTTTATCACTTTGCCCTTTGGATTCCTTGGGCTTGGGAGATTCTTAAATAAAGGATATTTTCTTTGCTAAAAGGAAGTGTCCAGATGCATAATGCTAATGTTGTCCTTTAGTCACAGATAATACATTCCAAGCATTTCTTTTTCTTTTAAGAAATGTCAAAATGCTACCATGACAGAATGACTAATTCTGTACAATGGCTTCCATGATGCCAATAGACACAGTAGCAAACATTAAAATGATAAAAAATGAGAACTATATTCTTTTGCAACCAGTGCAGCTTAGCGAGTTCATAACTGCATCTTTAAAAAAGTTCAAATTCTTTGGGTTTAGCAAGTTCTCACTATTAGTATAAAGCTGAATGTAGGTTAGGCAGTCTTAATTTTTGTTAATCAGGTGACCTGAACCAAGAGAAAATAGTAAAAAGACCCAGTAAAGCATTAGCCCCTTGGCCAATTTAAAGAAGACTGGAAAATAAGAATATGGAGAAGGGAAGTTTTTACTATCAACTAGATGTGGGAGTTCTCAAATATTGGCATTGCTAGGGAGAGCTGTGTGCAAATTTTCCAGCCCTTATGGCTTTAACATCACATTGGAACGTGCATAGGCAATAGCTAGTAAAATGTAAAAGCCAGAAGGGTATGAGAAGCTATCAAACAGGCTTATCACTCAGGATCTATATAAGAACATAAGTAGAGCTTTATTGGATCAGACCAAAGGCTCAGCTAGTCCAGCATGCTTTTCTCACATGAGCCACCAAGATGCCTATGGGAAGCCAGCAAGCAGGGCCTGGATGCACCAGCACTCTCCCCACTTGAGATTACAAAAAACTTATATTCTGAGGCATACTGCCTCCAACAGTGGATGTGGAACATAATCATCAAGAATAGTAACCATTGATAACCATATCCTATACAAAATGGTGTGCAGTCATTTTTGTGAATGGGACCCATTTGTTTCATTCACTAATGTAAATGTACAGCCTTCAAGTTGATTCCGACTTATGGCAACCCTATGAATAGGGTTTTCATGGTAAGTGGTATTCAGAGGGGGTTTACTATTGCCTTCCTCTGAGGGTGAGAGGCAGTGACTGGCCCAATGTCGCCCAGTGAGCTTCATGGCTGTGTGGGGATTTGAACCCTGGTCTCCCGGGTCATAGTCCAACACCTTAACCACTACACCACTACTTTTTTTAAAAAAAAACCCAAATGTTACCATTTTAATTTTTCATTTGTAATGGAGGATAGTGTCATTTGAAACTCATTTAGAGCAATTTTAGCTTTCATCTTCTATCAACAACCAGAATTTGTCAAACGGAAGTTATAGGAAAGGGGCAGAGCAGAGGAAGGAAAATAGACATTGCAAACTGCCTGATCTTCAATTTAAATACAATTTAGCAAAAGTGAATTACGTATTGATAAACCATCTTTTTACACAAAACCTTCCGATCACAGTGACAAGGGGAGGGACTTGTGGAAGTCCATAAAAGGGGGAAAGAAATTTCTTCTTCTTCTTGGCAAGAGAGTACTTGCAGGTTCCTCTGTTCTGCTCTTTGTTGTTGTGCAAAACCAGTTCCCACTCAGTCACATGTTACAGCTCCTGTAAGCCAAGTATGGGAAACCTCTGTCCATTTGCTTCAAGCCACATCCACCTGCCCCACACCTCACATCATGTTGACACCAGGTGTGGAACAAATAAAGGTACAGGGTTGTATCCCTGTTCATGTAAGGGCTTCTACTTGTGCAATGGAACTTCCTCTTCCTCTTCTCCCCCCCCCAATGTACCTATCAAATTTGTTCTGCGTTTCCCCCCAATCCTCTGGAACAGATTGGGGGGCTGCAATAACAGGAGAAAGACAATAAGTTCTGTTTCATTAGCAGAAGTTCTTGTGTGAACAAGATGGCTTCACTGGATACAAGCCACAGCTGCATAGCAACAAGTGGGAGACGTAAGTGCGTAGTCTTCCTTGGCAGCAAGGCTTGCATTCAGCACCTTTTAAATATGGCTGTGAATTCTGTGGTAGCTCACTAGGCTAGAGCTTAGCCTCAAATCCTGAGTATCTTGGTTTATGCTCTGAAGTCTCTACAGTAACATTGTGTGAAATGCTGCTTGAACTACCAGAATCCAGATGCACACAGGATCTAGCACACAGGATTTGTGTGTATCTGTGCAATGAGAATGGAGTAAACATAACAAGTCTGTCAGAGGGTTACACATCGCATCCACAGTACCCATACCATTATCTAAATTAAAGCAACACATAAAGTGTCTGGATGTGCTCAAAGTTATCTCAAAATCTAATCATTGTGGTGTTTGTTCTGTAAAACATTTTTTAAAAACTGTATCTATCATCGACATAAAGAAAAACTGCAAGCAACTTGTATGAGAAAGTGGCTTTTCATAGATCACAACAAGCAGGAAATTTATTTCCTGTTTGGATGCCATATACAGAAGTATTTTCATAAGAAAATACTAGGAGACGGATTCCAATGGTGTTAATGCAGTCAATAATTGCATCTCACTTAGCTTTAGATTCTAATGTAGAATCACGCTCTGAATGTTTTATTTATTGTATAATTGATTGTCCTTGGCTAATAAATAAAGACTTTGACCACCTAACTTTATCCCCCCCCCCCAATCTCCCTCTACATGTAATCAACTGTTACTTGTTCATTTTGTTTTTTGGTCTGCGTATGTGTATGTGCGTGCAACTTTGTTAAATGAAAAAACTGTTTTAAGACCAGATAAAAAGTTGAGGGTTGTTTTTTTTTACAAAGGAATCTATTAAAACCTGCTAAGCAATTGTGTTAGAGTCATCTTGCTTCTTTAACTGTTCATTTATCATTTTATCTTGAGTGCTTAAGGAAGCTGAAAAAATCTACAAATGAAAAATGGCACAAATACCATGAGATGTTAAAAAAGAAAAAAATGAACACACACAAGCTTTTAAAGAACCATTTTATACAAACCTCACTAAAAAAATAAATGAGAAGTGCATAAGAGCATAAGAGCATAGCTGTGTTGCCAGAAACATCTTATCCACTTTATACAAGGATATCCAAGAAATTCTTTTGTATTGCAGGAAAAACACAGCAGCTAGTGTCTTGCAGATTTTCTGGCACGGTTCTTTGTTTGCATAAAGGCACCAGGTGTATGCATAAACTGGTAGAAGCAACATTAAATATTTGTATGTATCTAGTGCTTCCTTTTGCTATCTTAATCTGTATACTGGTGACTCATTCATTCATAAACTTTTTTCTTTGAAAAAGTAGGAGGTAATTGGTGTGTGTACTACCACAGTATACAATGTTAACAGCAGTTTTATGAATTAAATACCACATCATTTGATAGAACCACCCAGGTGTTCAGGGTGTTAACCACAACAAACTCATTCACAGGCCCTAAAAGAAAGCAAACTTGTATGCACATAATGGAGGAATATAACTAAAGTCCACAGCTGAATGACCTGCGCCAAAAAAAAAATTAAATATGGATGACTAAACACATTTTCCAAGCAACTTTTTAAAGACCAATTTAAATTCAAACAAAACACGGCAGATACTTTGAACTAAAGGAAGCAGATGCCTTTATTGCTGTGACATGCATTTCTCCCCAGCAGTTATATGGGCTGAAATCCAGTTATGTTGGGTCATTAATGAGACTAGGAGGTCAGCGATAATGACTTTGAATAAGATATAAGGAAATCAGATGTTTCAGCTATTTCATCTTTTTTGTCTTTTAAGATGTTCTGCTGAAAGTTATATTACTAATGGAATGCATGCAGACTTTTATTGTTCATTCATAAATATAGTGAAACCTTTCTATCTTAACAGCATTTCACTTAAATAACATATGTACATACATAGCAAAGACCATAATAACTAACTACCTCTACTGTTGGAGGCAGAATGTCTCTGAATACCAGTTGCTGGGAATCACAAGTGGGGAAAGTGCTCTTGCACTCAGGTCCTGCTTTCAGGCTTCTCATAGGCCAGCCTTTCCCAGTCTTTGGGTTCCTAAATGTTGCTGGACTACAATTTCCATCATTCCTGAGCATTGGCCATTTACTTATTTTCCCAGGTGATATTGAACCCAAAATGATCCTAATGATGTTAAATGCAAACATTTTAAAGATTATGGCCTATCTATAAGTATCTCAGTCCAAAGATTAAGACTGCAATCCTATACACATTTTCCTAAGTTCTGTTGAACTCCATGGAGTCTACTTCTAAGTGGATATGCATAGGATTCCATGATAAATGTGTAAATTTTGTCAGGCAAAGATGGTCAGTATATTAACCAATAGCTTTAATAATCAGTAAGGGACCTAGGAAAAGTGACAGGTGGACCCCTTTCTGGTGGGCTTGTGATGGGCTTACCTGGCAGTGGGGAACAACAGCCACACTATAAGCAGAGAGAAGAAACTGGGTCATTCATGCCATTGTCACAAATTAAAGTCCCCCACGACCTTTTGATTAGCAAACTGGTCAAATGCGGACTAGATGGAAATACTGTCAGGTGGATTCACAACTGGTTGGAAAACCGTACTCAAAGAGTGGTCGTCGGTGGCTCTGCTTCGGACTGGAAGGAGGTTTCGAGTGGAGTGCCACAGGGTTCTGTCCTGGGGCAGATACTCTTCAATATTTTTATCAATGACTTAGATGATGGGGTGGAGGGAAGCCTTATGAAGTTTGCGGATGATACGAAACTGGGAGGGATAGCTAACACAATGGAAGACAGGAATAAAATCCAAAGGGACCTGGATAGACTAGAAAATTGGGCTGAAATTAATAAAATGACATTCAATAAAGACAAATGCAAGATTCTGCATTTAGGCCACAAAAACAAAATGCACGGGTACAGGATGGGAAATACCCGGCTTAGCAGTAGTGCGTGTGAGAAGGACCTTGGAATTGTAGTGGATCGCAAGTTGAACATGACCCAGCAGTGTGATGCTGCGGCAAAAAAGGCAAACGCGGTTCTGGGCTGCATAAACAGAGCTATAGTTTCCAGGTCGAGGGAAGTAATAGTCCCACTATATTCTGCATTAGTCAGGCCTCATCTGGAATACTGTGTTCAGTTCTGGGTGCCTCATTTTAAGAAAGATATAGACAAGTTAGAGCGGGTTCAGAAGAGGGCAACGAGGATGATAGCTCGTATGGAGAACAAGTCTTATGAGGAAAGGTTGAAGGAACTTGGCATGTTCAGTCTGGTGAAGAGAAGGCTGAGGTGTCACATGATTGCACTCTTTAAGTATCTGAAGGGCTGTCACATAAAGGAGGGTACAGATTTGTTCTCTGCTGCCCCAGAGGGTAGGACTAGGTCTAATGGTTTTAAGTTGCAGGAGCGTAGATTCAGATTGGACATTAGAAGGAACTTCTTGACAGTAAGGGCAGTACAGCAATGGAACCGACTGCCTAGGGAGGTGGTGGGATCCCCTTCGCTGGATGTCTTCAAGCAGAGGCTGGACAGCTATCTGCAGGAGATGCTCTAGCTGTGGATTTCCTGCTGTGAGCAGGGGGTTGGACTTGATGGCCTACAAGGCCCCTTCCAACTCTATGATTCTATGATTCTAAAACGATAGTACCTGTACTAATGGTGAGTGGTTGTACTTGACAGAGTGCTGTGGCCCTGGCAGCAGCCTGAGGATACTGGGTTCTGACACAAGCCCTAATCACTCCAATGGTTTACAAATTCTCATCCAGTATTTATTACTGTCTATGGCAGCACAATATGAAGCAAGATACACTACTCATAAAGATGCTTAATTAAGATATGGAATTCCCTAACGCAAGAATTGGTGATGTCCAACAGTTTAGATGGATTAGGCAAATTTATGGAGGATAGGTCAATCAATAACTATTGTTAACAGATAAAGGGGCTTCCTTGTAAGGAGGCAGTATACTTTTAAATCATGGGTGGGGAACCTCTGGCCCTCCATAATCTGCTGAACTAAACTCCCATCATCCTTGACCACTGGCCATCCTGGCTCAGACTACTGGAGTCCAACAATATTTGGAGGGCCACCAGCCACAGGGTCAGGGCTAGTCAACACGGTGCCCTCCATAAGTTGTTGGACTACATGTGGAAAACACAGGAAACTGCCTTACACTAAGTCAAACAATCAGCCCATCTAACTCAGTATTGTCCACACTGAGTGGCAGTGGCTCTCAAGTTTTCCAGACAGGATTGTCTCCAAGCCCTGCTTGGAGATGCCAAGGGTTGAACCTGTGACCTTCTGCATGCAGTACCAACTTCCCTGACCATTGTCCATGCTGATAGAGGCTGATGGAAGTTGTAGCCCAACAACATCTGGAGGGCACCACATTGGCTATGCCTATAATGGATGCTGGGGGCTAGCAAAAAAGAAGGCCACCATCTTCACCTTCTGGCATGTGAGATCCTTGAGACATTTGGCAGGCTACAATGCTGGATCTTGGTGTGATCCAACAAGGGAATTCTTTTTTTTCCTTCTGTTTTTATTTTCAAAGGCAAAAATATTCCCATGTTCCTTAATCTTGGAATAATCATACGTCACAGTTCTGAGCACTTAATGTAGCCACTGACATAAAGACTGCATACTGAAGAGTAAGGTTGACCTTTCCTCTGTGTGATATTCAACAAACAGTAGTCCTTTATTAAGGAAACCTTAAGGAGGAACTGAAAGGGACATTCAATGAAATTTAATGTGATAGAGAGAGAGAAAGGAGATTAAGAACACTGCACATTGGAGTCCCTTGTTACTTAATTTGCATGTAAACTCTGATTTCATGACCAAGGTCTAAAGGAAGGAAAAGCCCACTCCATATTTTTATTTTTCTTAAGAACTGGATAGGTCAAGATAGTGGGTTAGGATTAATTAATATTTGCAAAGAGGCCTTAAACCAAAAGCCACAATAAATCAATCTCTCTGGATTTATAAATCTCCTTAATTATTCTGCCTCTATCCAAACATCTTCAGCAAATGGGTCCTTTAAAAGGACCTTTTCAGCCTTTTCTTGACTTTTGCAATAAACTCAGTGTTGCTGCAATCAATTAGGGTTTAATTTATGAGCAAGAAGCCACATTTGTTGCTCCTGCAGATCTATCAAACCGGAAAGATTAAAGTTCATTAATGCAAACACACAACAATGTTGCAGGGGTTCATGGTCAGGGTTAAGACAACTGTTGGGTTGCCACTAATGCTGAGGCAGAGAGCTAGCTGGAGCTAGTATGTGAGGGCCTCTAACCAAGAGAACAGAGCACATTAATACTGAATTTCCATAAACAGGCCTACAGTCTCCTTCCTGAATCAAAATACGGATGGCCAACTCTAACATGGAAAAAACATGGGGTGGAATACCCAAAGGAGAAACACATTCTAAGCTTGCAAGGATTTTTGCAGGACTTATCCATGAGTAGAGATGTAAGAAGTCATTGATTTCCATTCCATCCAGTATTTGTCGCATGCAGCACTGTTTCCATTCTGCTACAATTCAACTTCCAACAAAAATTACATTATTTATTTCACTGTCTGTTATGGTGGAATGTTACATAATTAATTATATTATCATTATGTTATTCCATTTCAATCTAAATGAAACACAACGCAAATTTTAGGGGGGGCAGATAATCAGTTATGTATTGTTATATATCATTTGCGGACTGAAACCAACAGCAGAAGCAAAGACAATTGTATTCACTGTATCCTGTGATTGTAATGTAATGGACTGGATGAGGGATAATAAACTGAGTCTAAATCCGGACAAGACTGAGATGCTGCTAGTGGGTGGTTCTTCTGACCAGATGGTGGATGTCTAACCTGTCCTGGATGGGGTTGCACTCTCACTGAAGGAGCAGGGTCATAGCTTGGGGGTTCTCCTAGAACCATCTCTGTCACTTGAGGCGCAGGTAGCCTCGGTGGCATGGAGTGCCTTATACCAACTTTGGTTGATGGCCCAGCTATGCTCCTATCTGTACAGGGATAACCTGGCTTCAGTTGTCCATGCTCTGGTAACCTCCAAGTTAGATTACTGCAATGTGCTCTACATGGGGCTGCCTTTGAAGATGGTTCGGAAACTGCAGCTTGTGCAAAATGCAGCAGCCAGATTGGTAACAGGGACCAGATGGTTCGAACATATAAAACCGATTCTGGCCCGCTTGCATTGGCTGCCTCTATGTTTCCGAGCTCGATTCAAGGTGCTGGTTTTAACCTATAAAGCCTTACACAGCTTAGGACCACAATACCTGATGGAACGCCTCTCCCGACAAGAACTCACTAGTACACTACACTCAACATCTAAGGCCCTCCTCCAGGTGCCTACTCGGAGGGAAGCTGGGAGTCTGGCAGTAAGGGAGAGGGCCTTCTCAGTGGTGGCCCCCAAATTATGGAATGATTTTTGTGGCAAGGTGCGCCTGGCGCCAACACTGTTATTAACTTGGTGCCAGGTCAAGACTTTCCTCTCCTCCCAGGCATTTTAGCATGTGTTTTTAAATTGCTTTTTTTAAATGTGTTTTTAAATTTGTATACATGTTTTTAATGTTTTTAATTGTTGTAAACTGCCCAGAGAGCTTCGGCTATGGAGCGGTATACAAATGCAATAAATAAATAAATCCTTAATTTTAAATTGTTGTAACCTACCCTGGAACCTTCCGGTGAAGGGATAATAACAACAAACAAACAAACAACAACAATAATAATCGTCGTCGTCGTTATTTCTGTTCCAATCATGGAAACATCAGCAATTTCTCCTCCAAGTTCCATTTTCATTAGAATCCTCCAACATCCATGAATAGAACTGGGCACTTGATCTTCATTTTTCCACTGGATTATCCTACTCTCTTAAACTGGATTACTTGAAAGTGCATAAATTGAAGATGGAAAAATGAAGTTTGAAGGAAGATGGAGAAGATGATTCAGATTGTAAATCTATACAGATTTACCTGGAAGTTAGTCCCTTTGAATTCAATAGGAATTAGGCTGCAATCAAATATCACCCACCCGTGGTCTGTGGGTCTTTATGGAGCATGGCAACTGGGGCAGGAGAGGGGGTGCTGCTTGTGTCACTCTGCAGTGGTTGGCAGCTCAAGGAGCATGGAATTGGAATGCTCTGCCATTTGTAAGTAGACATGTCTAGGTTTGCACTGTTAGAAACGTTATAAAACTGATCCAATATATCAATTACAAAGAACAGGTAATTTATATTGAAATAAGATTTTTTTCTTTTGCTCAGAAGCTGTCAGAGAAAGGACTCTTCCACTGAAATATTCCATGAATGTTGTTGTGTTGTCTTTACTATGTGTGCATTTTGGACAGAGTAGGGATTTTGAAAATCAAGAACATCAATCCTATCACCTTTCACAAAGATTAAATGTCTGAAGCTCCATCCCATCCATTAGTTTTTGAACCTGCTCCCCCCACCTCACAAAAGCCACCATGGCAACATATAAGATGACCAACAAACATTAACATTTTCGTTTCCTATAACTATGTTTGCACTCACATTTTAAATACGGAAGGGCGTGTGCCTTGTCCCAATCTTATCAGTTAACTATATTGAAATAAGAACCTGTTGGTAGGTTTTTAAATGTAATGACAAAGTAGTACATAATTGGAAAGATCTCTGCTGTATTACCTGACATGACTTCACCTAAAAAAATAAAAAGTGATAAAGAAAACTAGAATTCAGTTGAAGATTGTTTTCTACCAATACTAAACAGATTTCATGGAAGTGATTTGTAACAATTCAATAGAACCTATGCTTATGTAATGTGTTGAGGATCAGGTGCTTCATTTCCTTAACACTGAATGCAATCCAATGTAAGTTAAGCACATTTAAGCCATATTGGTGTCAGTGGGAAAGATTTAGACAAATACTTTGAAGTGCTGCACTTTGGTTGGTTTGGGCTTTTCAAACCTGGGGTGTAATGCAGCCAATGTGGAGATGTTGTTAAGAGACCCCTCACAGAGCTACGATTCCCAGCACCCTTTAAAAATTACAGTTCCCAGGATTCTTTGGGGGAAGCCATGACTCTTAAAATGGTACAAGAGTGCTTTAAGCATGTGGATGTGATAACAATTAACATGTTGCGGATCCTCTCTTTTTTCTTTTTCTGCCTTCTATATTCCCCAGACCTGAGCCTCATCTCCTGTCGGTCCAACAAAATTACCAACATTGTTTTTGAAATGATGAGCAACAGTTACAGTTGATTAGGCGTTTGTACTTAGCTATGAAAATTCCCATGTTCTCTGAAACCAATCACGTTAGCACTATGTGAGCAAAGCCTGGGTATAAAAGATGGGCATTTTGTATACTGGACATTGCCAACGAGGAAAGTAATCCTTCAGAAGGTATGTATATTAAATTACTTCCAGTAAAGGAAAAATCCTAGAAGCTTTGTTGAATGCCAGATAGAAAAGAATAGATATACTCATTAAACAATAAAGTCAGCTTCTTACCTCATCACAATTGAACTGATGCCTTTGAAGCAGCGCTGCTTTGATCCAAACCAGGTGATAAATGTATTCCGATTTAAATGGGTCATATACATCATGTTAAACTCCTTGACAGGTTTGAGCCAGTAAGGTCCCAGGGTGACAAACAGCAGTCAAGTGGAAGGTTCAGATTTATTCCATCCTGTGCAAAGGAGAACAAGGCTGTCTTGAGATTTCTGTGTTAGGTGGAGAGAGAATGTGCCTATGAAAACTGACAGATTACCTTTTTGAAAAACCACCGTGAGGTTCAGTCTTGTTGGAAATGAAAAAGTAAACATACAAAAGTAAAATTCCTGAAAATATGACCTGAATGTCAAATGTCAAGTTGTAGAGGAGAGGCATGTGGTATATTTAAAATAGTCCCTAGCCTAGAAGAAGGCAAGAGGAGATTCCTGCCTATATAGCAGGAGCACAGGAGTAATGAATTGGTCAATTTTAGTTTCTCTCACTTCCTCAGTTTTTCCCATTCCCACATCAGTTTGCATCGGTTTTAAAAGTCAGCAAGAAAATGCATATGCATTTTCATGTGCATTTCTCCTAATATTCTAATTTTGTATGCAATTTTGCCTAATATATGCATTTTAATATAACAGATTTATGTGTGCTATTTTCACTAATATACACACTAACATATTTTTTAAAATGTATATTTGTGGTCCAAGGGCTATGCCACAAAATTCAGAGGAGTACAGATTTCACAGGATAGCTATGTATTGGTTCAGAATTTGCAAATTAAGACGGTTCACAATTAAATCTAGAACCAAACTAATTTCTCCCCTAGCCCTCGTGAAAATACTGTTAATGTATTGCTTTTCTTGTGCTGGCCCCCTCTATGCTGAAAAACGCTGT
The DNA here is from genome assembly GCF_030035675.1 of Rhineura floridana. Classification (NCBI taxonomy): domain Eukaryota; kingdom Metazoa; phylum Chordata; class Lepidosauria; order Squamata; family Rhineuridae; genus Rhineura; species Rhineura floridana. Next base: position 140,785,269 of record NC_084481.1, on the reverse strand, counting down.
GGACATTAAAATTGTTGCTATTGTTGTTAGGCATTGACACACACACCAAAAGCCCCAGATATATTCAAGAGTTTGAGGTCACTGCCCTCTTGCCGTCATGGAATAAAGATGAGCACAAACTCTCAGACACTGGCTGACTGTTAGGCTGAAGGAAAGAAGCAGCCTGCATCTCACTAACATTTAGCCTGGGGCCTCAAGGAAGGAAATCAGACCCAGAACTCAGTTCCCCTCCATAGGTTCACATCCTATGAGGGGGACTCCTAAACACACCCCTCCTCCAGAAAGAGGCCTTGGGTTGCCTACACAAGAAACTCATTTAGGTTTTCAACAGCTAAGGAGGAAAATGGGGTAAGAAGGAAAAGAGTTTGGGGAGAGAGACGAGAAGGTAGGCAACGCAGGGTGGGAAAGGGGTGAAGGGTAGAAAGAAGCTGAACAGAGGCTGGGCAAGGTGAAGAAGAAACTGAGCTTAATCCTCCCAGAGGCTCCTTTGAACTGCAAGTTGGACAAACCCTTCACAGTTGAAATGGCTGCGAGAAGGGGTTGGCCTTGGAGAATATGTATACTCAAAGCCAAATGGCTATGGTGGACAAAGAGGAGCATTACAAGCCCCCTCTTCCTTCTTCACCATTGTGGAGAGTTTGGTACTTGACAGCTGGGCATGAATGTGTCTCACCATGGCCATTACTTCAGCCACAGGCAAGCTCCCATGATTGCTTCAGAGGCAAAGGGCAGAAAAAAGCCGACATGCGTACCCTCCGGCTTGGCAGCTGGGCAGCTGGGCAGCTGTTGCTACAGTCACTTTACTCAAGCCAGACACTTTCTTGCAGAGGGGTGGAACCTAAGACAGTAGCATCTGTCAGTAACGCTGGGGAGACTACATTTCCCAGTATTCTTAGCAGCCATAGAAGGATGGCAAGTGCCAGAGGGAGAAGAGGAATAAGACACCTCCCTACCTTTCCACGAGAGTAGCAAGACAGGTGAATAGGAGAATGGGTAAGGGCAGGGGAAGCAGGCAGGCACATATACAGGTAGGTGGGAGGGGTTTTTGAGGTTCTGTGGGAAAGGAGGTTTTCAGGGTGGAACAGTCCCCTTGCTCTTCCAGTGACCTAACCAGAGATGCAACAGGTCTGATTTGGCTCTGAGTAAATGAGCTCCTGCTGGGAGGAAGGGTGGGATATAAATCAAATAATAAATAAATCTATTTTCTGAGTTCTGGAGAAGCCAATATTGCATTCTGAGTCCAGTTCTGAACCTGACCAGGGGAGTTTATCCCGTCACTACCAGCCCCCTGTCAGACTCCCAGTGGTGTAGGCCCCTTCCAACTCTACTATTCTATGATTCCACAGCAGGACCTCAGCAGAAGATCTGTAGTCCTAAGTGAGAACTAAGCCTGAGTCCTGAGTTGTTGCCTCAACAATACAGGACCATCCACAAACCAGCCCCTCTTCCCACCATCAACCCCATCAGCCCTTTCAATTCTAGACAACAGTCAGAGAGTTTGTGCCTTGGAAAAAGGTGCCAGCAAGACAAATGATCCAAGCAAGTTAGCTACGCATTACAAGGGTGAAAAGGTCATTAGAGAGGCGATTCATATACATCTTCAGGAAAATAGTATTGTAGTGCCGTGACTGTGAGGTTACAGTGTGAGTGAGCGAGTCAATGTTTTTATTTGTCTTTGCACACCATTAAAGAAACTACTTAATTACACGGTATTTTGATTTTGCTTCTGTTTGTGAAAGAATTTGCACAAATTTCCCAGAAAAAGCAAATGCAACAGCTTCTTTCTTGCTCTGCCTTTAGTGTCTACCTTCAGGAAGGTACATTGCCGAAAAAACAAAATCAAAAAGCCAATCATAAATGATCTGTTTTCAGTTTTGGTTCTGCTTTTATATGACATATTCTGGTATCTTAGGCCCTTTTCTCTTTTCTCTCCTACACCTGTCACTAAAAAGACCCACTCATTAAGCCTTACTTCTCTGTGAGCTGTTTCATAGTACAAGCACAAGCACAGTAACATTCTCCACACCGTACAAAGGGCAAGGAGGCTGTAAAAGGGTGAGAATAGGCATTCCTGAATACGAAAAAAGCTTCTTGCAGTGACAGTCTAGAATCACATGGGTGTTCCTAAGTTAATAATGCTATTCAAGAGCCGTCCAAGAACAAAAGAATGGACACTGATTATTGATAGGCTAATGAACAATATCATTTGCAGAGAACTATGGGAATGTGAACTTTGGTAATTCAATGCTAAATTGCATGGCACATAGATTTGTTTGGACACTAAGGGTGTGTTCATGTGAATGTAAGAAAACAGTGTTAGCTAACTTTATCAAGGAAGGAAAGGATGTTACTTTTTACCTTTGTACCAAAGGTTAAAAAATGTTTTTTAAGGTAACTTACCAGTGCCAGGATGCCTGTGCTATCACCAACAACTGTATTTGGTGAATGGTCACGATTATTATGATTATCACTGTCTCTGTTCTTTCTGCATTTCATTTTCCTCTGACCTCACTGTTTGTAATCCCTCCCCCAACCATATATATGCCTGAAGCTCAAGACAACACTTCATGCACCTGATAAAGTGAGCATTTCATGCATCTCATGCAGTCCACAAAAACTTGTGCAATAATTTGTTCATCTTTAGCACGCTACACGACTCTTTGTTGTGTCTTCTGCAACAGACTAACATGGCTATCCCTCTGGAAACTGTTACCTGTTTACTGTACATACTACATTTATTAAGAGACAGACATGATGTTGTTTTTGCCATTGGAGAAAGCACATTCCCATCATGTGAGGATATCCTAGAATTCTTGTTGGCCTTGACTCCTCCAGTGCAAATAGTCATGCTGTCTCTTGTGGACAGAGGTACCTTGAGAAGGGGAAAAGTGGGTTTTATAGTGCAATCCTACCTTTTTATCCTCAGACGTATGACCCAATGAATTCAGCAGGACTTACTCTGAGGATTACATGTAAAGGATTGCAGCCATACTTCTGTAAAAGGTGTGTGAATGCACACTTCAGGAGTTAGGACATTCTTCTTCTTCTATAAAAAGGAGTTTGAACACAATGAAAGTTTAATTTTATCTAATGTTGTTATACCTAAAGTAGCTTTTATTCAATGACCTGGGAGTAAAATGAGATTACAAGTAAAAACTGTTAGAAACTGAAGCCGAAACTCAGCTGAAATTACTGTCTTTTCTTTTCCCACAGGAAATATGCTTGCTAGACTGTGCCTAAATGGATCTATAAATGCTACATCTTATGGTGTTCTATTGCTGGATTGATTTCTTTCCAAGCTCTGCAGAGCTAGTAAGAAAGGATAAAATAGAGTTCAATCATATTATAGAAACAGCTGTTAAAGCAAAGATGGTGAATCAAGTGCAACTCTGGGAAATGAGGAGGAAGCTGGAAAAGATTATATATTATATTAATATGTAGCTATTTGTTGTTACAAACCATGGTCAACTCTTTGATCTTTTGCAGCAAGAAGAACACAGTAATCACTGCGTGGTTCACAGCTTTAAACTAATTACTGAAATATTCTCTTCTTGTGTATCCAGAATAGTATGTAAGAGATTAAACACAGACTGATATATTCTTCCACTATCATAAGGCATCTGTGTTTTGCTTACAATAGCTTTATTCCAAACCTAAGGGAGCTCATATGGTTTCCTGATCATATAGTATAATTATGACTTGTAATAGCCAATGTGCACTTCTTTGTCCCCTGCCCTTTAGTACAGAGACTGCCTTGATCCTACTATTGGCTGCATGATGATGAGCCAGGCAAGCCCATGTTCCTAAGGAAAACCACACCTGCTGTTCATTAGTGGAGGATATACCCATGTGAGCCAGCAGTAGGATGCAGAAGCAAGAATGCAAGTACTCAAGCTACGCCACTGGAGCTCAACATTATCATAAGTATAAATGGCATCCTCCCCTCCCTTATCAGTTTGGTGTTTCGCTTTTGTCTTTCTTCTTTTTCTTCAAAGGACAGCTCCGGTTTGTATTCCAACCCTTTCACAAATGCCAAAAGCTTGGACAAACTGAGATTCAACCACTACAAACAGAAAGAGAACAGACATAAACGGGCAAAGTCTATTTCATCAAAGCTAAACAGCCTCTGTGTTTGCTTGATGCCAACATTGGTCACATCGACACCATACATTTAAAACACATGGTTTCCCCCAGAAAGTCCTGGGGACTTGGGTACAAGAGGTACAATTCCCGGCACCCTGCAGTTCTACAGTTTCCATGTGCTTTAAATGTATGGTGTCAATGTGACCTCAGCAACTTGCGTGGAACCCTTCAACAAGCCTTGCAGTAAGCCAAGCCTGACTTTAGGGCTCCTACCTCCAGCTTTGCATTCCAGCCAGGCAAAAATAATCAAGGAGGGTGTCAAGCTGGCATGGCACTGGAGGGCTGTGGCCTGGGGAAAATCCTGAGTAGAGATGTGAAGGCCTGGGAGAAAAAAACAGAAAAATCTAGGAGACAAAAAAGGCTTTTTTGGTGGGGGATGGGTGTTCACCGGTTTTTCCCATTTTTCTCTGGAGGGAAAAACCCAGAAAAATTCAGGCCGGGGGGGGGGGGGAGAGAGAACAGAAAACAGAACAAAACAAAAAACAAAACATTTTTCCAGGGTTTTTTCTAGGCCTTCACATCTCCAGTCATGAGGGCCAGACAGAGAAGCTTAGAGGGCCACATTTGGCCCCTGTGCCTGAGCTTCCCCAGTCATGCACTCCTGAAAAGACATGCTGCTTGCTCCTTACCTGCCTTGCCTCAAAAGGGCCTCCAAAGATGATCATAACAGAGGTCCAGGATCATATTGTTATCATTATTTTATTTATTAAATGTATATGCTACCCTTCCTCCAGAAGGAGCCTAGGGCAGCAAACATAACAAAACCAATTAACAGCAACAAAAGAAATGCATTCTAAAAACATTCTAAAACCCAGTTACAGCTTAAAAACTGTGGTCCAGATATCACTATGGATCACAGGAACAGTGTGAACTGGACCTGTTATTGGTCACCACTTCAAATGGACCCTCATCTCCCTGTTAGCTGCCACCAGGGCTGTGCACTGGATTCTGCCAAAACCCCAAATCCAAACTGAATCATGTCCCTTCTGGCAGTTCCAGGCTTCAGCCAAATCAGGTGGAGACAGCCCTGGATTGCCCCAAGTCAGACTGGACAACGCAGAGCAACCCAGGACTGTCCAAAGGCAGGGCAGCAAGGGGAGAGAAGAGGAGGTATGCATGCATACTTACTAGGAAGCATTATTTTTATTTATTTATTTATTACATTTACATCCCAGCTTTCCTCCAAGGAGCTCAAGGTGGTGCATATGGTTCCCCTCTCTCTCCATTTTATCCTCACAACAACCCTGTGAGGTGGGTTAGGCTGAGAGGCTGTGACTGGCCTGTCACCCAGCAAGCTTCATGGCAGAGTGGGGATTTGAACCCTGGTCTCCCAGGTCCTAGTCCAGCACTCTGAAAAAGCCCCCTTTATCTCGCTCGGATTTTTTTTCCAGGTAACCATGAGCTGCAGTGGCTGGTGGGGTGGTGCAGGCAGGGCAGTGTTGCTTGCCTGGCTTCCCAACACCATGCATTGCTGCCAGTTCCCAGGAAGGAGAGGGATGAGGCAGTGGGGCACACTGCGCAATGTGAGTAGGAGCATCAGATTGTGGACACAGCATGCCAAGATCCTCGCTGCCTTGTCCCTGTCCCTTTTGATAACGGGCAGTAATATATGGTGTTGGGAAGCCATGTAAGCAACACCACCCTGCCCCCTTGCCTATGCTGCCCCTGCCCAATTGCATGATTCATTAGGGTTTAAAGCATTGGGGCCTGCCCCAATTCAATTTGGGGCCCAGATCCAGGGCAGGTTGGGTCAGCCCTGGATCAGCCCAGGGCAGGTTGGGGCTGACCCAAAGTGCTGGATCGGCTCATGGGAGGCTGTGCACAGCCCTAACTGCTATGTTGGCATAGCAGCTGGGGGACTGTAATATGCACCACATCTGCTTACAATAAAAAGCCACACAGCTTGCTCCTGTGAATAGTTGCACAGGACAAAGTGCCATTGTGGTCAAAGGAGTTTACTTCCAGGTAAGTGTGTATAGGATTGCATCAGTCCCTAAACAATTTTATCCTGCTGTAGTGAGAAAGACAAATGGAATGCTAGGAAAGGGTCTAAAATAAAACAGCAAGTGCCATTAGATAGCTCTTTGATGTGTCCACAGTTAGAATAATGTGTGTAGTACTAGACATACCACTTCAAAAAGGATACTACTGGAGAAGGTACAAACAGAGGCAATTAAAGTGGTCCAGGGAATGTATCACTTTCCTTACAAATTGCTGGACTTTGGTAGATAGTTGGTTTTTGAGAGAGAGAGAGAGAGAGAGAGAGAGAGAGAGAGTTTTATAAGAACTGGAGAGAATTTTATAAGAACTGGGCTAGTATAGACAGAATGAGTAGGCAAAATTATTCATTGACTCTGAAAAATAGAACGGCTCAGGTTTTGCCCACTGAAATGGAAAAGCAGCAGGTTTAAAATCAATAAAAACAAAGTACTTATCACACAACTCATAATTATCCACTAGCAGACAGCATGTCAGAATGCTGCAAATAGCCTACATGGGTGCTAATTAAGGATGTGGTAGAAATTCACCTCAGATTGGATTTCAAGGCAAAACTACCTAATTGCACTTTCTGAAATAATACGAAACACATCCATCCTTCAAAAGACACAACTTACTGCTGGATTCCTTCTGATTTTCGACATGCTGATTTTCTGATTTCTATTTTATATAGTTGTTTGTTGGTTGTTTTGTGATTTTTGTATTCATGTGGATATTTTACTAATTGTTATGTGCTGTGCTGGGAACCTTCAGGTTCAAGGGCAGAACAGAAATGTATTATTATATTATTATGATTATTAGTACACTCTTAAAAGATCAAGGCTACAATCCCATACACACTTAACCTGGAAGCAAATCTCAGTGAATTCAATGGGATTTATTTCCTAACCTCATTCAAAGAATACAAAAATAAAAAACTATATGGTCCATAAGGGTACAAGCACTAGCAGCAGAAAAGTCTGCTTTGCTCATCACTGTATAGCAAATACACAGTACAGGCGGGCCTCGCTTATATGTCAGGTTCTGTTCCGGACTGCTGCTGAAAAGCGGAAACTGCCGAAAAGCAGAACCCATTGAAAAGAATGGTGCACGTTGCGCAAAAATGACGTAAAAATGGCACGCGATGAAAAAACCCTCCATAAAAGCAGAACAAGCACCTTAAAGCGGGGACTTTCCAGAACTGAAAGCCGCCACATTAGCTTAACGCTGAAAGATGAAACGCCGTAAAGCGGGGGGGCCCGTACTGTTTAAAAATTCAAAGTGCTTCTCATTCATTTTTTAGTTATTCCTACATCAGTCCTGCAAGGTAGACCTATACTAAGGTCGTGATGCGGCAGGCCAGAGGGGCTAACGCTGAGAAAGAGTGGTTTGCATAATGGCATCAAGTGAGCTCATAACAGAGGTAATACTGAACTGGGGAAATTTTGAGTAACAAAACAAATGACGTAAATAAATGAGTCAGTAGAGACAGTTGGGGCTACGTTGCTCTCCCAGTTTCTCAACACTGCAGGACGCTGCCGCTGACTGAGAGGGAGAGGGGCAAGGCACTGCTGTCACACCACACTGCACCGAGCTTCCCACGCCTCGCCCATCCCCCTCTCCCTCTCGGTCAGCAGCAGCGACACACAGTGCTGGAAAGCCGGGAGATCAGCACACTGCCCCACCCATGCCACCCCACAGGCCACTACTGGAATGAATGACAAAACAAATGCAGTGTTATGAATAAATAACTCAGTGAATGTGGCCATTCAGTAACAAAATATATGCAGTGTCAATATTAAGAGAAAGAGAATAAAATCTTGCACTAGTATAGGCTCCTGTTTGTGGGGAGAGGTGCCTATGAGCATGCAAGTATATGCACATAGGAATGTTGCAGACGTGCAAAGGAAAAGGTGTAGTGTGAGGAGCACAGCCTGCCCTACAACTCATGCATCAAATGTGTAGCATCCCTCATGAATGCCAGAAATGGGTGCTAGTTCTCAGAACAAAATGGCCCCACAGCAGCAGCTGGTCAAGGCTGTTAAGATGCTCCAAACAAGCTCAGAAGGGGAGCATTTGGGGACTCTTGAGGAACACTTCAGCCTCCCCCTGCCCCAGCCCCTTTTTGTGCTAAAAAAAAGTTTGGCTTTGAACATGCAGTACAGCCCTAGCTAGTACAAACCTCCAAACACGTCCATTATTTAACATATAGACAATATAGGCAACAAAGTTTAAATGTTCAGGCTAGAGAAGGTGACAGGATATACTAACAATTCCCTATTGAAAATAAGCAGAGAGCTTTTCAGAATCGCCTTGAAGACTCTAACCCGTGACCAACATTGTTAAATCTTCCTTTCTTGGAAAGGTATTCACTAAAGCATTTGTAGCACTGAAATATATGCACCACAGAGATATATGAACTGGTTCCTGTGGAATTTGCTTCCCATAGTTTCAAAGTGGCTTCCATACAGAAGAATGCATCTGATGTCTCTATAAACCTATTTCAGATCACCCTCTATGTATAACAGACAGAATCATGCTGCATCATGAGTAGATCCCATAATTCAGCACATCTTCCAAACAGTCCAAAACCTGGACTAAGGATGAGAGAATCTGTCCCTTCTGGTTTCTCTACGTTTCTCATTTTTCCAGTCTTAAATTCAGTTCTCAACATTGTCATGTCCTTCTGTGAAATTTCTTTTTAACTCTTCATGAAAATTCACCAGTGAATTTCTTGTAATATATACACATGGTTGTATGCAATTTTCCCTAATATGCAATTTGCAAAACATTTTTCCCTAACATAATACATGTTAATGTTAGTTTCTCTAATAATATTCATTTTTATGTTCACTTCACCCTAGGATATGTGTTTTTGTACACATTATTTAGCTGGAGAATTGCACTGCAAAATTTGGAGAAGAGCAAGGGGTGAAGGATGGCGGTATGTTTCAGTTTGTGTATTGTTTCAGAAAGTGTGAATTAAGTAGGTTCACCTATAAATGTGAAGGGAATCTAATTTCTCCCCCATCCCTAGTCTGTACATTATTATGTCTTGCAGTGCTCATCGCTATCATAACAACAGTCAAGAGAGGAATTCAACAACCGGGGGCAAAATTCTATGGACATTTGCAGCCTAAATTTGGCTTTAATACTTCTGAATAATTTCTCCCAAGGGTTTCACCTCTACTTACTTAGACGAGATTGTAATAAAAATAGCTTTTAAGTCACACTGTTCACACTTGTAAGCAGTGTTGGAAATGGAGAGCTCTCACGCATCCATGACTAGCTTCATGATGTGCAAACCAGGTAGCAATTGCAACCCTTGCCACCTTTTGAAGAGATGACTGCAGGAGAAAGAGAGTGTACCTAAACAAAGTTAACCATCATCCAATAGAGGCAAAAAGGAAGAGTTCAGCGAGTGCAGCAACAGGCATGCAGACTACTGTTGCATTTGCTGATCTCAACCAGGGGCAAAACTACACAAAACTGGGAGTTGCTACGTGTAGAGATTCCTCAACCGACACAGTCTATGTGCTTTGTTATTCCTGCTGAATAGAGAGATGGACAGTTGGGAAATTAATACAAGAATTACCACGTATGACACATTGGATCAGATGTAACAACCAAGAACAAGTGTTGTGCCTATACACTCCTTCCTCCTTTTCCCTCCTCCCTTCTCTCTGTGCCTGAATTAAATTTTTCTGAGGTTTCTGGGACCATGGTTTGACATTATATCTGAACCAACAAACTGGTTTTAGCTCTTGCTACAAATCAGGATCACAAACCATGATTTATCAGGCCAAGGACATTATGACTCAGTTCATATGTAATGCTAAGCCAAACTATGGCTCCTTGGTCCTGCTGCTGTGCCAGTGTGAGCTAAGCCATGGTTTGGCTTACAATGTCATCTGAACCCAGGCTCATGGTTTGTCTCACTCCAGACAAACCATAAGCTACAGCCAAGGTTTATTCTATGGCTTACCACTCATGGTTTGCTTGGAGGAGACAAACCACAAGCCTAGTTTCAGATGGCAACTGAGCCAAACTATGACTTAGCTCACAGTGGCACAGCAGCAGAAGGACTGGAGGAGGAGCAAAGCAACTGTGATCTCCTCTCCAGGAGCCCAAACATTCACATATTCACACTATGCCATGGTATGACTTAGCATTGCATGCAAACTGGGTCAATGCCTAACTATGCCAATGATTTCAGTTTGCCAGTGGCAAGTGACTCCAGTGACTTTTTGTATCTTGGATTTTTGCATTTAATTGTTGTTGGACTTGTTCAAAGGACAAGAGGAGCAAATGCATTTTAATACGTTTTAATACATTTTAAAAGCTCTTTTAAAAAAGAGGTTTTAAAGGCTTCTTTTAAAAAAGATGTTTTTAAAGATGTTTTAACATGTTTTTAAGGATGGTTTGTTGTAATATATTTTGAAGTCTGTTTTTATGATGTTTTAGAGTGCTTTTAGTGCTTCTGTTTGCTGCCCTGGGCTCCTACTGGGAGGAAAGGCAGGATATAAAATTTATTATTATTATTGTTTAATAATAATAATAATAATAAATGGGCCCTTAAATATTAGAAGGGGAGCTGATCAGCAGACTATAACCCACAGAAAATGATGTCAGTATGGGTAAAGATTGGACAGGATAATTAATAATGGTCTCTCTTGGGAAAGAAGTGGGAAGGGAAAGGTTGTGTCCTCATGCCTTCTAGCTGTGCTTGTATAACTCCGTTATGTTCATTCAGCATTGGCAAAGCAGTGCTAACCTAGGCAGTTTTTTTTAAAAAAGAAGAATAAGGAAATCCTGCTGGGCTTTTGAGTTGTGATTAATAGTAGCTCTCCAGACACAGGCGAGCTCAGCTGTTTGACAGCTTTCCCTTGGAAAATGCTGAAAAGTAATTGGCCCATCTCACTTTGTGAAATTTGGATTTAGACAGCAATAATCTCTCTTGCACACATGCTCATTCCCCTTGCTTCCTCCCCCCCTCCCCTCCCATCTCCTCTGTTTGCCCTCACAGTTCAAAACCATCAAGAAAGCATTGTAGGAAGATGCCATTACATGATATATGTTTTTGACTGTCTCTAACAAATGTTTGGACCACAATTCCATATTTAGACTAGTAAATTGTTTTCTCTCCTAGGTTTTACATTGTGCACTAACAATACAATTTCCCCCCTATGATATTACCTTGTAAAAACTAGGCACACATTTGTTAATTATTTTGCTTTTGGATTCCTCCTTTGCACAACATTCACTAAATAGAATTACAGCCTAAACCTATGCATGGTTGCACACAAACACTATTCCAAGAAAGTGTGCATAGAACTATACCCCAATGTGTTTAAGTTTTCCGACTTGGCCTTGGAAGATTTTGCACAAATACATGATTCATTTCCGATCTTGAAGATTTTGAAAAGATTAACACTTTCCTTATGACTCACACAGCACACTAAACAATAAAACAGAACCCTTTTTTTTAAGACTTTGTTTGACTCAGATGAAGAGCCTATTAATATTTTTTTTAAAAAAATGTAACTCTTTAAACAATGTTATTCCTATTATTAGCTACAAAGAGTTGGTGTTTCCATTTACATCCTTTTGAAAGGAAATCAGTGACTAATTCTAAGCTCGCTGTTCCAATGAAGCAAGTACCAAAAATAAAGAGAATACTGTAGACTATATATGGGGCTCAGACCTGACTCAGACCTATGAGAACATATGTGAATTCTGTGGCTAAACTGGAGCAGAGGACCAACTGACTCCTTTACAGCATGAAGCTACATCAGGCCTGTAGTGATTGTGCTGTCAAGCCAAATGCAGCATATGACCGGGGGTGTAGTCGACTGGGGTCACAGGGGGTCATAGATTCCTTACTTTTTTGGAAGGGCAGGTATATAAGTGGAACATATTAGCTACTGAGAAGAGTCCTCATCCTTTCATATGGATTGGAGCCAATCAGAGTGAAAGGAGGTGAGTCAGCCACTGAGAAGACTCTTGTCAGTAGCTAATACACAGCTTCCCCTTTCATGCCGATGTCCTAGGGATGTCTGTTGTAATGGAGTGTGGTCTCAGAGATGACACAGAGAGCAAGGGAGATGCGGGAAAGAGGTTGTGGCTGTGAGGGCACATGGTGTGACTATCATGAAGGGACCCTGCACTTCTGAATTTGCCATTACACTACTGCACATGACCCATGTACAGCAACCCCTTCCAGGCAAGACTTGTTTTGCTGCCTAGTTCAAGGCAGAGATGACAGCAGCACATGGTCTCCAAAGATTCCAAGCTAATTCAGGCTAGCCTAGAGGTTCACTTCATTGAAGTTCATTGAAGGCTGCCTAGGCCAGGGATTTCTGCATCTTGCTGCTACCTTGAAAGTAATACAGCGGAAACTCATGCAAAGGGAAATGGATCTGGGGAGGCTGGGGAGAAAAGGGAAGTGCATCTGGGAGACATGGAAAGTTGCCCTTGAGACTTTAGCGCAGAGGTGGGGAACTTTTTCAGCATTCTCTTGTGAGCAACCTTCCAGGGCTCACATATCTCCATCCAAGCAAGCAAGACGCAAGAGGAATTATTGCAGTTCAAGCAGTAGCAGACAGCAGTGCTTACCTGGCCTCCCATCACCAGCTTGGTTGCCCCTTGCCAGAAGGTGTAAGGCAAGCTGTGGCAAGGCTGGCAAAGGGCACTAATGAGAGTGCCAGATTGGTTCTGCTGGTGCATTTGCATCATGCCAACCTCACCACTGCCTTGTTTCTCCCTCTCTCACCCAGTAACATGCAGCAATGCTGATGATGACAGGTCAGGTCAGGATTCAAGGACACATTTAAACCAGACAAAATTACTAAAAGGAGGGGGCAGTGCTGGATCAGTGAGGGCTGTGGCCTAGGGGTCATGGCATGGGCAGAGTCCTGGGGGTCAGACAGAGAAGCCTGGAAAGACACATTGAGCCCCCAGGCCTGGGTCCCCCCTGCTTTAGTGGGATTCACCGCCCACAGACTCAGTGTAAATGTTCTTTATCTCTGCAAACCCTCATTACTTTTTCTGCAAGGCAGCAACAGCAGCAGCAGAAAGTGTTTCCCTGCACAGCACTTCTTAATGTGTTGTATTATTCATTACTAAAGCAACAACCAATAGCTATGAATGATGAACTCCATTCCACAAGGAAAGCAGTTTTCATTTACCAATGAGTATGCAACTGGTATAGCACAGTGGGGAGGAGGGTCTGACTGGGAGGCCAGAGTCTGTGAGTTCAAATCCCCGCTCATGTCTCCTGGGTGTAAAGGGCCAGCTAAAAATCACCCCCACAGTGAGTGGCTCAGGGGTTACGTGCCCTGCCACCTGTGCAGCCGTGGGCAAGCAGCATAGTCCCAAGGAGCCCAGTTGCCCCCCAGCTGGCAGTTGTGGACAAGGAATGGGCTGGCTTGTGCAGCTGTGGCAAGCTGAGGAGGACTAGCCTCAGAGGGAGGCAATGGTAAACCCCTTTCTGAATGCCACTTACCATGAAAACCCTATTCATAGGGTAGCCATAAGTCGGGATCTTTGACCCCCTTTTTCTACATATCGAATTGGTTGCTCGCTACTCTTTATCTACATTTCCATTTCATAACTCAAAAAAGGGTTGTATTTTCTCTGGAACAGCCATTTCACACCTCTACAAGCTTGTGTCACTGAGTGACTAGGAGCCATAGCAAACCCTAGTTCCCAGATGAAGATAGGGATAGAAAGACCTGTCAACTTTGGTTCTCTGTTTCTCATTTTTCCTGTCTTAAATTCAGTTCTCCACATTTCTGCAGCAGTCTGCAAATTTTTCTTTTAAAAAATCCTCACAAAAATTCTCCAGGATTTTCTGCAAATTTCTCTTACATTTTTGTAGGCAGTTTTGTATACTAAATGTATACTAATTTACACATTTGTGCAAGCAATTTCTCATCATATAACACATGTTCATATATTTTCACTCATATATTCATTTTATGCACATGTTCCCCATTTTTATAAACTTTGTTTTGTTGCATTGCAAAATTTGTATGTGTGCAAATTTTGAAAAATGGCTGTGTTGCACTTGTCAGATTGTTTCAGAAAGTGCAAATTTGATAGATTCAGCTTGAAATGCAAACTGAATTGAATTTCTCCCTCATCTCTGGTGTGCAAACCTAGTTGGTTCAGCTATAGACTGCATTTTCAGGTGTCCATTTACATCATCGTTTCTCAAAAAAAGTAATACTGGGTTCAATCCTAACGTTGCTTTCCATGGATGGGAAGGGCCCTTTTGAGGCTTTTTGTTTCAGTGGAGGAAGGCCCACTGGCAAAAGAAGGTGGGAGATACATTTTGATGATTCCTCCTCCCCCTACAATGCCTCCCACCCTGTTCCAGAGGATCCCCTTCTCTGAAAAGGACAAAATATATCACTATGAGATCCTTAATATGCCAAAAACAGTACTGTTGGGGACTTCTTATGGAAGACTGGTAACTCACTTATTAACCTCTGCCAGGTTCTGCATTGCTTCGTTATTGAAATCAGCACAACCACCAAAGGTGTGACTAGTATACTGTGAGTTTTTAAAGCAATTCCCTAGCAAGCATGATTCTGTTGGTTAATTTGGAGGGTATTCAATACCAACGTTTTCCAACCCTTTGGAAAAGTCTGGTGCGATTCAACAACAACATCAAAATAGCTGGATGTTCATTGATTCTTTTTTCCGGCCCTGAAGGTGTTTGTTGAGGCCTTTTCTAAGAATCATACAATGGCCAGCAATGGTGGTGGTGGTGCCCACTGGAAAATTCAAGAAAAACTTCCACTCTCCAATGCATGCAACCAGCCACCACATGGCATCAGCCGTGGATGCCTTATACAGTAATGAAAAGATCCATGCCCCATTTATTCCTCCTCTCCAAATAACCCAGCCTCTCCAAGCTGTTGCTTGTTTTCCAGCTTTTGTCCAGTGCTCATTGAATTTTGCAACCAGGACGTAATAGTGTTTCTCATGACAGATGAAGGATTCTTAAGTGACTTTACCCAATTTCTTTGAATTGTTTTATAAGCCATCTGTTTTTAAATTGGGCCTATTTTTTCTTTCTCCCAAGGAGAAAAGAGACTATGAGGCTTTGTTTTTATGCAAATAACAGGTTCAGCAGCTTGTTGGTATTTGCATCTAGGAGGTTGCTTTGCACTTTTATCGAAGTTTCTTAAAGCCAGGCAGGGAAAGTTGGGCTGATGTCGTCCGGCTACTTTTTAACCCCCTTCTGTCAGAAATAGCTGAAAAGGCCGGAAATACTTCTCAACATGGAGTCTGTGGAAACATAAAGTTTGTTCTTTCTATTTAACATTGAACTTTACTGCTCATAAAAAGCATACGGCTGATAAGCTGCAGCTGAAACCAGTCAGGTGTAATGTTAGCAGGTGCTGTTGCACAGACTTTCCCCATGAAGCTTTTGCAAGATGTAAACTCAAGGCTTTTGATGTGACTCCTGCTTATCAGGTACAGGAAAGCAAAGCAATGTAAGCACACTGTAATATCTGTTGACACACCTAGGATGGACCCTGGTAATTCCATTCCCATTCATACAAGAGCTAAAGATTAAGGTGAGAATACAGTTCTCTTGTACATTCTTTTCTTCCTATTTGGTGGATACTTATCTGCCTCCTGCTCATCCCCTTTCCCAACCAGTCCATATCCTGTGCGCATAAGTTCACCTTATTTACTGAGCACCATTTCTGTGCAAAGAAAAAAAAAAGTGGTGTTCAGGTAATGCATCAGGAATGGGGGAAACCAATATGGCAGCTAACACTAACCAGAAGCTGAGAGGAGAGTGGGTGAGTTTCCCACCATCCCACCCTCAAAATCTGTTCCATCCCCAAATACAGTTGAAATCCCACCCCCCAGCATGGTCTGGGGTTTGGGCTGCAAGCAGGAGGGAGGCATTTACTTTCAGCCCTAGTACTGGTAGCTATTTCCCTTCTACTCACAATTCTTCCAACTCTATTTTATTGAAATTGTTATGCCATCTTCCAACATATTTGACAATTTGATTTTAAGTTTTTACTTTTCAGACTTTTCACACTGGCTTATAATTCCCAAGCCTTCTTCCTGTGCCATTGGGCCCCCTCCCCAGAGAATTTCTGGCTGAGCAAGTTGATTACTGCAATTATTAAATCTTAAAAAGCAGCAGGTTTGTGCTGCTGTTACCTGAGATTAAAAACATGGAGCATCAACTCATGGCACCATCTCTCATGGGGTGGCTAATCTTTTTTCAGTCAATGGACCACATTGCCTTGTGGCAATCCCTCTGGAGGCGGCATGCCAAAGTGAGTGTAGTCAAAGTGTAAAAGTGAGCAGTGCTATAGCCAATAATTCTCAACATTTTTAGTGCTCACAAATAACTGACATGATTCTATCTCTTTTGAGAAGAACTTTTTCAGCTTTTCTGCTTGAGAGAGCTTTTTCAGCTGTGGCCCCCAAGGTTTGGAACACCCTACCCCAAGAAATCCGCTCTGCACCCTCCCTGATGGTTTTCCGGAGACTTCTGAAAACGATCTTGTTCCGGAGAGCCTTTGGGAGGGACTGAAGGTAAAGCGTGACACTGATTTTATGCCTTCTACGTTAAATTTTACCCTTGTAGTCCCCTTTAGTACCACTCCCTATATATATGTATATGTGTGTGTGTATATATATATATATAGGGTATTTTATGTATTTTAATGTTTTGTGATTTTATTGTTTACAATTTTATTATGTACGTGTTTGATTTTATTTTTGTAAGCTGCCCTGAGTACCCTATTACAGGGTGTAGAAGGGTGGGATAGAAATATTTTAAGTAAATAAATAAATATTTCAAAATGATGTTTGATGACAGAAATATGAAAAAATGTTGTTTTTGTTTTTTTAAAAAGCAGAAAGTACAGGGTGCACAAATATTTCCCATACATTTAAGACAGTTGTGTATGTGACATACACAATCTGCTCTTGACAGCAGAGTTTTGCCTCAGAATTGAGAAATATACTGCCAAGATGCTCCACAGTAAAAGGGCATCCCTGTAGATTTCATTGGAGATGGTCAAAGGCATTTTAGAGAACAAGAATAACAGAAACATGAAAAGATGGCTTTGGATATCAGAAGTAATGTGTTTGAGAAGTATTTATATATTGCTTATAACTGGGTAATCAACGTGATCACACAATTACATTTGTTGTGTTTTGTTTTCTTTTAAAATATGTAAGTCCAGCTTTAGAAAAAGGTCGGGGTAACAATAATAACAATAATAACAATAATAACAATAACAATAATAATAATATGGGCTACAGTTTGTCTCATTTGCTTATGTTAAAAATATTTTAGAAAGAAAATACAGGTTTTTATTTTCTTGGCTGAAAGATGGAATTTCTAAGAAGAGAGGAGCCATCGTGACTGTTAAGATTGGAATAATTGTCCAGATTTGTTCAAATTAATATTAAAGAAAGATGACATGAGAGAAATACATTCCCAAAATATACACTTAAGTTGTATAATTCAGACCCCATATGCACTATACATTTAAAGCAGTATCACACCACTTTAAATAATCATGGCTTCCCTCAAATAATTTCCTGAAGAGCCCCTCCCTGGACCCAGAAAATCTTAATAACTGTAGGCAGGTAGCAAATGTTCCATTCCGGGCAAGTTCTGTCCCCCATGCTGTTCAAAATCTACATGAAACCATTGGGTGAGGTCATCCAGAGCTGTGGAGTGCATTGCCATCAGTATGCTGATGACACGCAGCTCTATTTCTGCTTTTCATCTTCTTCAGGTGAGGCTGTCAATGTGCTGAACCAGTGCCTGGCTACAACAATGGACTGGATGAGGGCTAATAAACTGAGGCTAAATCCAGACAAGACTGAGATGCTGTTAGTGGGTGGTTCTTCTGACCAGATGGTGGACGTCCAACCTGTCCTGGATGGGGTTGCACTCTCCCTGAAGGAGCAGAGTCATAGCTTGGGGGTTCTCCTAGAACCATCTCTGTCACTTGAGGCTCAGGTAGTCTCGGTGGCATGGAGTGCCTTCTACCAACTTCGGTTGGTGGCCCAGCTACGCCCCTATCTGTACAGGGATAACCTGGCTTCAGTTGTCCGTGCTCTGGTAACCTCCAAGTTAGATTACTGCAATGTGCTCTACATGCAGCAGCCAGATTGGTAACAGGGACCAGATGGTTCGAACATATAAAACCGATTCTGGCCCGCTTGCATTGGCTGCCTCTATGTTTCCGAGCTCGATTCAAGGTGCTGGTTTTAACCTATAAAGCCTTACACAGCTTAGGACCACAATACCTGATGGAACGCCTCTCCCGACAAGAACTCACTAGTACACTACACTCAACATCTAAGGCCCTCCTCCAGGTGCCTACTCGGAGGGAAGCTGGGAGTCTGGCAGTAAGGGAGAGGGCCTTCTCAGTGGTGGCCCCCAAATTATGGAATGATTTTTGTGGCAAGGTGCGCCTGGCGCCAACACTGTTATTACTTTGGTGCCAGGTCAAAACTTTCCTTCCAGGCATTTTAGCATGTGTTTTTAAATTGCTTTTTTAAAATGTGTTTTTAAATTTGTAAATTTGTTTTTAATGTTTTTAATTGTTGTAAACCGCCCAGAGAGCTTCGGCTATGGAGCGGTATACAATTGCAATAAATAAATAAATAAATAATCCTGGGAACTGTCGTTTGTTAAGGGTGCTAAGAATTGCTATTCCCCCCACACAGCTACAACTCAGAGTAGTTTAACAATCAATTCCTCTTCCCAGACAACTTTGGGAATTGTTGCTCCCTGAGGGCAATAGGGAGCTCTTATCGCCTCTCAGCACCCTTAACAAACTTCCCACGCCCCATAGCATGGTCTTACAAAATGTCATAGAAACCACTTCAGAGGTCCTAGATAGGTAGGGTCATCAAATTACCACCCAATGTTTTGAACAAAACATGTAACTAAATGGGAAGCATTAGTTGCCTTTTGTCTTAAACCTCATAAGAGGGAAATCAGGAATATTCAAACAAGACTCAAAATGCTTTCTTCAAAAGCACTTCCAGCTTGTCTTCAAGGTGAAGCTGACAGGCAAACATTTAAACAAGTCAGTGCTTAAGCAATTGATATTTGTTGCGCTTATTTTAATACCTATAACAGGGGTAAGAAACTGGATTTGAGCCTGCTCCACGAGCTAGAGGGAGCCCCAGCTGATGAAGCGTCAAGGCCCCAGCTGACAAAGCGTCAAGGCGAGTTAAGCAGCAGAGCGAGTTCGGCAGCAGGGCAAGGAGGCCAGGGCCCCCCACTCTGCCCGTCTGTTCCCTGACCTCAACTAAACCGCAGTCTCCAACCCATTGATGTAATAAACCTTAAACAAAACTATGCAGGTAAGAAGCCAGCAGGGGTGTGGGGGCTTTCCAGTGTTTTGCACCGCCTGCAGCATGTACGACTATCTGCCTGTTGGACAGAAGTCGTGGGTGTGCTCTCGGTGCAATGAGCTCCTGGCTCTCCGGGAACGACTTCATTTCCTTGAGGCCAAGGTGGCGGACCTGGAAAAGCTGAGAGAGGGAGAGAGGTGTGTGGAGGAGGCCTTCAGGGACGTTATAGCTGTGTCCCACTCCAACGATGATAGCTCTCCTGCTATCATGGAGAACGATGGTCTCGGGGAAGGAGAGCATCCAGCTGAGGAAGAGGGAAACGATCCCTTAGAAGGGACCCATTCCTTGGGGGATGAGCAGCTATCCTCTCGTGCCGAGGATATATCTCCAGGGGGTGGAGGGATCCTTGTAGTGGGTGATTCGATCATTAGGAACATAGACAGTGGGGTGTGTGATGGGCGTGTAGACCGCAAGGTGTTTTGCCTGCCTGGTGCGAAGGTTGCGGATATCGCCCGTCGTTTAGATAGTTTGGTAGACAGTGCTGGGAAGGAGTCAGTGGTCGTGGTGCATGTTGGCACTAATGACATGGGGAAATGCAGCCGTGAGGTCCTGGAAGCAAAATTTAGGTTGCTAGGTAGGATGCTGAAAGCCAGGACCTCCAAGGTGGCTTTCTCTGAAATGCTACCGGTTCCACGCGCAGGCCCAGCCAGACAGGCCCAGCTTCGCAGTCTCAATGCGTGGATGAGACGATGGTGTCGGGTGGAAGGGTTCGGATTTGTTAGGCACTTGGGAACATTTTGGGACAAGCCGGGCCTGTACAAAAGGGACGGGCTCCACTTGAACCAGAATGGAACCAGACTGCTGGCACTTAAAATTAAAAAGGTAGCAGAGCAGCTTTTAAACTGACTGAGGGGGGAAACCCGACAGGAGCTGAGAAAGGTCCGGTTCGGAATAAACCTCCCCCCTGGGATAAAAACCAAAGAAATGATGAAATTTTAAAAGGGGTAGGCCTAGAAGTAGGCATTGTGAGAGCAGGGGCACAGGATATAAATTCAGAAGAGCAAAATTACCACAGGCCTAACCACAAGTGCCAAAGACACTTGAAGAGAGACACTGCTTACAAGTGCCTGTACGCTAATGCTAGGAGCCTCCGAACCAAGATGGGAGAACTGGAGTGCTTGGTCTTAGAGAAGAGCATTGATATAGTGAGCATAACCGAGACCTGGTGGAATGGAGAAAACCAGTGGGATATGGTTATCCCTGGATATAAACTATATCGGAAGGACAGGGAAGGACGTATTGGTGGCGGAGTCGCTCTATACGTGAAAGAAGGCATTGAATCCAGCAAGCTCGAAACCCCAAAAGAGGCAGACTCCTCCACAGAATCGTTGTGGGTGGTGATACCGTGCCCCAGGAGGGACTTAATACTGGGAACGATCTATCGTCCCCCTGATCAAAATGCTCAGGGAGACCTTGAGATGAGATATGAAATTGAGGAAGCATCCAAACTAGGAAAGGTGGTAGTAATGGGTGACTTCAACTACCCAGACATAGACTGGCTGCATATGTGTTCCAGTCATGACAAAGAAGCAACGTTTCTAGATATTCTAAATGACTATTCCCTAGATCAGTTGGTCATGGAACCGACCAGAGGGACGGCAACCCTGGACTTAATCCTCAGTGGGGACCGGGACCTGGTGCGAGATGTAAGTGTTGTTGAACCGATTGGGAGCAGTGACCACAGTGCTATTAAATTAAACATACATGTAACTGGCCAATTGCCACGAAAATCCAACACGGTCACATTTGACTTCAAAAGAGGAAACTTCACAAAAATGAGGGGATTGGTAAAAAGAAAGCTGAAAAACAAAGTCCAGAGGGTCACATCACTCGAAAATGCTTGGAAGTTGTTTAAAAACACTATATTAGAAGCTCAACTGGAGTGCATACCGCAGATCAGAAAAGGTACCGCCAGGGCCAAGAAGATGCCAGCATGGTTAACGAGCAAAGTCAAGGAAGCTCTTAGAGGCAAAAAGTCTTCCTTCAGAAAATGGAAGTCTTGTCCAAATGAAGAAAATAAAAAAGAACACAAACTCTGGCAAAAGAAATGCAAGAAGACAATAAGGGATGCTAAAAAAGGATTTGAGGAGCACATTGCTAAGAACATAAAAACCAACAACAAAAAATTCTATAAATACATTCAAAGCAGGAGACCATCTAGGGAGACAATTGGACCCTTGGATGATAAGGGAGTCAAAGGTGTACTAAAGAACGATAAGGAGATTGCAGAGAAGCTAAATGAATTCTTTGCATCTGTCTTCACAGTGGAAGATATAGGGCAGATCCCTGAACCTGAACTAACATTTGCAGGAAGGGATTCTGAGGAACTGAAACAAATAGTGGTAACGAGAGAGGAAGTTCTAAGCTTAATGGAGAATATAAAAACTGACAAATCACCGGGCCTGGATGGCATCCACCCGAGAGTTCTCAAAGAACTCAAAGGTGAAATTGCTGATCTGCTAACTAAAATATGTAACTTGTCCCTTGGGTCCTCCTCCGTGCCTGAGGACTGGAAAGTGGCAAATGTAACGCCAATCTTCAAAAAGGGATCCAGAGGGGATCCCGGAAATTACAGGCCAGTTAGCTTAACTTCTGTCCCTGGAAAACTGGTAGAAAGTATGATTAAAGCTAGATTAACTAAGCACATAGAAGAACAAGCCTTGCTGAAGCAGAGCCAGCATGGCTTCTGCAAGGGAAAGTCCTGTCTCAGTAACCTATTAGAATTCTTTGAGAGTGTCAACAAGCATATAGATAGAGGTGATCCAGTGGACATAGTGTACTTAGACTTTCAAAAAGCGTTTGACAAGGTACCTCACCAAAGGCTTCTGAGGAAGCTTAGCAGTCATGGAATAAGAGGAGAGGTCCTCTTGTGGATAAGGAATTGGTTAAGAAGCAGAAAGCAGAGAGTAGGAATAAACGGACAGTTCTCCCAATGGAGGACTGTAGAAAGTGGAGTCCCTCAAGGATCGGTATTGGGACCTGTACTTTTCAACTTGTTCATTAATGACCTAGAATTAGGAGTGAGCAGTGAAGTGGCCAAGTTTGCTGACGACACTAAATTGTTCAGGGTTGTTAAAACAAAAAGGGATTGCGAAGAGCTCCAAAAACATCTCTCCAAACTGAGTGAATGGGCGGAAAAATGGCAAATGCAATTCAATATAAACAAGTGTAAAATTATGCATATTGGAGCAAAAAATCTGAATTTCACATATACGCTCATGGGGTCTGAACTGGCGGTGACCGACCAGGAGAGAGACCTCGGGGTTGTGGTGGACAGCACGATGAAAATGTCGACCCAGTGTGCGGCAGCTGTGAAAAAGGCAAATTCCATGCTAGCAATAATTAGGAAAGGTATTGAAAATAAAACAGCCGATATCATAATGCCATTGTATAAATCTATGGTGCGGCCACATTTGGAATACTGTGTACAGTTCTGGTCGCCTCATCTCAGAAAGGATATTATAGAGTTGGAAAAGGTTCAGAAGAGGGCAACCAGAATGATCAAGGGGATGGAGCGACTCCCTTACGAGGAAAGGTTGCAGCATTTGGGTCTTTTTAGTTTAGAGAAAAGGCGGGTCAGAGGAGACATGATAGAAGTGTATAAAATTATGCATGGCATTGAGAAAGTGGATAGAGAAAAGTTCTTCTCCCTCTCTCATAATACTAGAACTCGTGGACATTCAAAGAAGCTGAATGTTGGAAGATTCAGGACAGACAAAAGGAAGTACTTCTTTACTCAGCGCATAGTTAAACTATGGAATTTGTTCCCACAAGATGCAGTAATGGCCACCAGCTTGGACGGCTTTAAAAGAAGATTAGACAAATTCATGGAGGACAGGGCTATCAATGGCTACTAGCCATGATGGCTGTGCTCTGCCACCCTAGTCAGAGGCAGCATGCTTCTGAAAACCAGTTGCCGGAAGCCTCAGGAGGGGAGAGTGTTCTTGCACTCGGGTCCTGCTTGCGGGCTTCCCCCAGGCACCTGGTAGGCCACTGTGAGAACAGGATGCTGGACTAGATGGGCCACTGGCCTGATCCAGCAGGCTCTTCTTATGTTCTTATGTTCTTATGATCTGGCTGACAGCCTGGATCCTGACACCCCACTCCATCCCACGGGGCGCTTTGACAGGTTCCTTTGCTCACAGGGTTTGATTTCAAACTGCATGAGCAAAGGAACCATTTTCCTTTCCAGAACTCTTGAACACAAGCTGGGCTACAAAGAAAGATCCCTAAAGACAAATGGTGCATGGGTTACAATTAGCACCCATCAGTTGATTGGTGCTACTTGAAATCCCCGCTTTTGGCAGGGATTGGTCGCACTCAGGTGTCATGGTCAGCATTGATTGCAATTCTGCGTTCAGCAAGAATTGGCAGGGACTGGCTGATTGGGAACTGATGAGTGGAAACAATCACAGAAGGGTTTGTCTTTGGTGCTCAATTTAAAAGGTACCAAAAGTAAACCCCATTTGTCAAGGAAAAATTGGAAGTGCACTTTAAGGCTCTTGATTGTTCCTTTGTAGCCATTCCTTTACCTATCCCACACCTGATGTCACATATGACATCAGACATATGCCAGATGGGTGTGGTTTTGGGAAAATGACTTCATGGACCTCTGCCAGGCTTAATTTGGCCCATGGACTGGAGGGTTCTCCACTGCTGCCTTATAAAAACTTACAGAGCTGTTATCAACAAATCAAATTATCCCCTTCCCTTTTTCTTAAGCAAAAATATTTATACTTTCAGCATAACGCCTAATAAAACATATTTTAGTGCCACTGACTTCAGTGATGACAAACATAATCTTAAACCACTAGGACTTAAACATCTTTAACTGACTAACATATACACTTAGTTTTCTTGTTTGCATTTACTAATCAAATTATTAAACATATTATTTATTATTTATTCTTATTATTATTATTTATTTAATTTGTATCCTGCCCTTCCTCCCAGCAGGAGCCCAGGGCAGCAAACAAGGCACTAAAAACACTTTAAAACATCATAAAAACAAATTTTAAAATACATTAAGACAAAACAGCGTTAAAAACATTTAAAAAACTTTTAAAAAACTTTATTTTAGGCTCATTGTCAAGGAAAGGCAGGCTAAATATTTATATGTAGTCTTGTGATGTCATCTGTTTGGCCCCATCTGAATTATAAATTTAAAGCAGTATCATACCACTTTAAACAGTCATGGCTTCCCCCAAAGATTCCTGGGAACTGTGGTTTGTTAAGGGTGTTGTTTAAAGTCTGTTTTTATGATGTTTTAAAGTGTTTTTAGTGCTTTTGTTTGCCACCCTGGGTTCCTGCTAGGAGGACGGGCGGGATATAAATCAAATAATAAATAAATAAAAGGTTGCACAGAGTTCTTAGGAGACCCTTATTCCCCTCACAGAGCTACATTTCTCAAAGTGATTTAACAGTCAATCTCTCTTCCTAGAGAATATCTCAACTCTTCATCCATTCATCACTGATCAATTATATATTTGGCACTATAGTGGCTATATTAAGAAATGCAGAGTCTTAGATATCCATGCAGGGTTGGGGAAATCTGTCAATTTTGGTTTCTCTCAGTTCCTCATTTTTCAAATCTTAAGTCTGATTCTTCACATTTCCACATCAGTTTGTGATTTTTTAACTCCTCACGAAAATTTCTCAGCAATGCACTGTGAATTTTTCCTATGAATTTATACAATTATGCCTAATATACACATTTTTGCAAGCAATTTTCCCTAATATAATACATTTGTGTATGTTATTTTCATCAATTTATGCATTTTTATATTTATTTTAGCCTAGTAAATGTAGTTTTGTAAACATTACTTGGCTGGATAACTGCATTGCAACATTCAGAAAAGTATGGATTTTAAATGATCGCTGGATTTCGGTTTTGTTTTCCTCCTGTGAATTGCCTGGCAAATTTGGATGCTGCTCATCCTCAACATGCATCTCTCTGGCTTCTTAAATACGCACACACTTAGTTTCTGGATACTTGAGTAACTAGACCCACATTCTCAATCCTTGCAGCTGGACCTCTTGCCCTCCCTTCCTTTCCCTGCTCACTTTCTTCCTCATCCATCTTAGAAATCCATGGTTACACCTCTCCTCCCACACAGCTGCCAGGCCTTTGTCCATTTCTTCTTAGAAGCTAATGGCTTTCATATGCCATGCTTTTGTTTTCTATCTGCAGACACTTTCCTCCACTCTTTATATCTAGATTTACTGGATAGCTTACTGAGATATGTCTGTAGGTCCGATCTAGCCATTTTAATAAGGGTGCAGTAAAAATGTTGGGAACAATCCAGTCAAAGTCATACACAAAAATCCCACTGACATCACTGGGGGAGTTTTGAACATGGGCTTAGCTCTCCAACAGAAATAGATGGGGTTTTAAAGTGGTAAGCTTTGGTTGCAACATGTCCTCCTTTGCCCATAATTTCATTTTTAAGGAAAAGAGAATTGCTTTTGAAACTTGTGAGAAGCTGAGATTATTCACATTTTAATAATACAAACCTCTTTGGATTTTGAATGTAATACCCTGGGTTAGGGTTGCCAACTCTCCAGGTTTGGCCTGGAATGACCAGAAATTGAGCTCTGTCTCCAGGAGAATTGCCCTCTAGGTCTGGTCTGGACTCCAGGAATTGACCTGAATCTCCAAGAACCTCTTGAGGCCAGTACTGGAGATGTGACAAGCCACCACTATGGTCTCACACTGGCCTGTCATCTCAAGAGGCCTAAGTAGGAAGGTGCAGGAGATACGGGAGGGTGGATGAATAGTCAGTAAAGAGAGGGGGAAACCATGGAAATTAGTCCTGGGTAAATGTTGCAATATGGAGGTAAGAGACTGGTAGAGGTACAGAAACAGCCAGGAGTGACAGAGAGAAGGAACTGAGTATTCAAGAACAGTTCCCTTTATCTTTCTGGAGCTAAGCATGTTGCAGCTGCTTGCTGACTGAGCCAAGAGAAGGCTTCTCTGCACTATGTTGCTCAGTCATAAGATTTTTCTTTCTTAAATTTAAACAAAAACCTTCAAATCATGACAGACAGTGGTGGAGGTGAAGGATCTTCAGAAAGGCACAATAAAAAAGAAAAGGCCTTTGTATAGTTTTAATGATGAATGGTGCAAGGAAGATGCATTCAAAGACTGGCTTCACAAAGTCAACACTGTAACAGCAGAATGCATTCTATGCCATCAGTTAACTATGAGGGAAGAAAAGCAGTGAGGAGCCATACTGAAAACATAAAACACAAAGAATTAGAGAAACAACAGAAAAGAATGGAACACATCCCATCATTTTTTACCAAAATGGACTCATTCCCCCCCAAATCAGGTGATAATAGCTGAAGTAGGGCAGGTTTATCACAGTGTTTCCCACCATTTAAGTTACACAAGCCTATATTGTGCAAACAAAATGCTTCCAAGAATATTGCCTGATTCTGAAATTGCCAAAAAAAAATCTTGTGGGTGGACAAAAGCAACCAGCAAAGCAGAAAATATTTTGGTACCAAAATCACTAGAACTTTTGCTTAAGGGCTTGGATAATACACAGTTTCTTTCAGTTGAGTCTGACACCTCCAACAGGGAACACAGGAAATTCTTCCCATTAAGTGTATGTTACTGTTCTGTGACAGAGGGAATTAAGCGCAACTTGCTTGATTTTTACAATGACAATGATGAAACAAGTGAGGCAATTGCAACATGGGTTCTACAGAAGAATGGTCTCAGCATTAACAGTGAGTCTTCTTATGTGGCTGACAATGCCTCTGTAAATTTTGGAAAACACAAGTCAGTGTATCAGAAACTAAAACAGTTTAATGACCACCTGATAAGTGGGATGCAAATGTCATATAATCCACAATTGCGTCCAACTGGGGTGAAGGCTTGGAGTTTTGGTGTAGAAACATTTCTCCTCAAGGTACACAGTGAGTTTAGCTTCTCCGCCAAGAAGGCAGAGTCTCTTTTCTCCTTTTTTGAATGTGTAGAAATGGAATAAAAAGATGTGCTTTGGCATGTACCAACAAGGTGGTTTTCATCTCTACCCACTATTAAACGCCTACTACAATGTTGGCCCCTGCTGAGGGCATACTTTTTTTTCAGAAATAGAAGAAGAATGTGTGAAGATTGTGTGGGCAGCTTTCAGTGGGGAAGAACACAAATCTCTCCCTCTTTGTTATGTTTACTTTTTGCAAAATCTGATGGTAATCTTTCAAGATGCTGTGACGAAAGTGGAATGTAACAGTGTCAGCTCCACAGAACTCAATGGTGGCTTGGAAGTCCTCCATTCAAAACTGAAGAGAAGAAGAGAGGACAATTTCTATGGAAGATCAACCCAAATCATTTTGGACAATGTGTCTCAAGCTGATAACAGAAAGCTCATAGAGGAAGCCTATAAGACATTGACACTGCATTGAATATCTGTAGAAATGGTATGATGTGGGAAAATCACTTTAAAAAAACCCACAAATGCCAGTGCTCTCACTTCACAATGATGTAAAATGGACAGATTTACAGACGTTTGCTACAGGACTCCACACTGAGATTGATATTGGCAAGTACTAGTTGACTACAATGTTTTACATCAAATAAGGGAAGAGATTGTCTCCAAGAAGCAGAACATAGATCAGAGATGGCTGGAGGTTTTCGGACCAATGCCAGAGGATAGTGGCAGCCAAATGAAGAAACCAATCTCTTTTGCACTTTCCATTCCTCTATCTAATTAGGGTTGCCAGGTTCATGGCCTGAGACTGATCCTGTATCTTTAGGAGAAGAGAAAGTCAGCCAAGTGCAGGTGTGCTTGCAACACTGTAATGGGAAAAACCACAAGGTGGAATTCTCCCTTCCCCCTGCACAACTTTGAAAGATACAGAAGACCTCTTGGTTGCCAGGCCCGGCCTCCTATATCTAATGCTTACTGTGAGAGAGTTTTCAGTTTAGTGATACAACTGTAGACCAAGGAGAGAAAGAGGCTGAGTGATAGTATAACGAAGGCCAAGCTGCAGGTGAAACTGAAAATTAATATAACCTGTGCAGTGTTTCTAGACTTCTTAAAAAAGAAGCTGGATCTACTAAAAACAACAAGAGGGTCAGCTCAATTATAGATTTAAAAAGCAGGAAGCTGAGGACAAGCCAACCCAGTTTTAAGGTAAAAACAACATGAGGTGTAAGACCATTCTATTCTCCAACCAATTTAATCACATTGTCAAGCATTTTTTTAAAAAACTATCCACATAGTATTGCACGTGGCTGGCTTCTTGTCTGAGTCAACTCTTTAGCTGACTTGCTTGCAATTGGCAGACCAATGGGTGCCCACTACAAGCCAAAGATCTGTATAATTCTAAAATCTCTAAAATCAGTTGTTTCTACAGCACTTTCCCAGGTAAAAAAGTGGTTCATGTTATTATTATTTCCATAATAGCCCATGAGGTAGTTCAGACTGGCTTCCCTTGGCTCTGCCTAGTGAGCCTTGTGGTAATTTTATAGTGAGCTACCCAAGCTCAGCACCTTTCCCATTGCAACCTGTTGAGCCATTCTGAATTTTGATAAGATCTTTGCCAATTCGTGCTTTTCTTAAGTCTACATAGCAAGCATTTCTGTTAGAGAATTAGCCAAAAGGGGAGGGGAGAAACCAGGTTCCCATCTTGGATTTGTGTGAGGTACTCTTCAGATATGATGATAAAACATCGTAGACATCATCAAAGCATTAGGAAAATGCTGGTTGTTGTATTGTTATTGAAAGATGTTGCTGTTGCTTTTTTAACAATGTTAATATTTTGTTATTTAAATTTTTGTACACTGTAGTGTTCTTTTCTGATGTGTATTTTGTATTTATTTTTATTTTTTGTGAGTCGCCTTGAGGGCCTTTTTGGCTAAAAGGTAGGGTTGCCATATTGCCCGGTTAGCCGGGTTTTACCCAGATTCTTTGCATGCCACCTGGCGGCCGGCTAGCCCCTTAGGTGGCCCGGATTCTCACCTTTAATTTTAAAAAAAAATTAAGTTTCTAGGTGGTCCGGTTCTCGAGATATACATAAAAACGTCAGCCGCCCCCCGGCTGTTAAATCTTTCTTTAAACAGTAGCACTTCGTAGCTTTAACCCCACTCGTTCAGGATTGCAGCCAATCAGTGAAGCCAGGATTGTTTCAGTTTCATTGACCTGAGGCAGTGTCTAGAAAACAAAATGGTGGTTCCCCCCCCCCCCGTTTATCTGAAAATCTCATAAATTGGGTAAGTATATATATTTCAGTTTCTTTTCCTCTTGTGTGCAGGAGTCAGATCTTGGGCAGTGTTTTGAAAACCTTCCCAATACTTGCTTTTTGTAAAAGCAATGTTAATCCCATATGTTGCTTATCACTTGAGGTTGCATTTCTGTCCCTGTTTGAGTAAGCCCCACTGAATACACTGGGACTTGCTTCTGAATAAATAAACCTAGGATTGCACTATAAATATCTTTACAGTTTGTGTAAATAATAATTATATTTGATAGTCATGCTTATATAAATATTTCTTCATTTATCATATTTTTGGTTTTTGGTTAGGAATCCTGACTGGTTGTGAGATGCTTAGTTTTCTGCCTTACTCATAGGAATCTTGTTGTGGTTGGTATGGTGTTGCATTTAAGAAATCATGTTACAAAATGCCCTGAATCAGTATAAGGCAGATTCCTTGGTTCCTAAAAGTGGGAAGAGACTCAAGGGCCACAGTGACTCCAACATTTATTTATCTTTATTTACAACATTTATATACCGCTTTATTGTAAAAAATGTCAAAGCGGTTTACAGAAAGAATTAAAACAATAAAATTATTGGCAAAAGCGTTAAGGACAGATACTTAAAAACATTCAAAATAATAAAACGAACAATGAGTTAAAAACAGATTTAAAAACACAATAGCTTGGAGAGGCTTGCCTCCAGAAAACTGATTTTAGCAGGTGCTGAAAAGAGGCGTCTGCCTAATGTCAATAGGCAAGGAGTTCCAAAGTGTAGGTGCTGCCACTTAACAGGACTGATTTCTTACAAGAGCAGAACAAGTACTATGTGGCACCCATAACATGGAAAGCACAGCTTGAACTTGGCCTGGTAGCAAATCAGCAACCAATGCAGATTTCAGAGCAGAGGTATTATGTGCTGATAGGATCTCACTCATGTCAGCAATTGTGCTGCAGCATTCTGCATTAACTGCAGTCCCCGGGTCAGGTTGTGCTGCATGGGGATTTCTGTGACCATGGCTGACTGGCTGCTAGGATTTTTTTAGTTTGGGTTTTTGGTTATGAATCCTGACTGGTTGTGGGATGCTGAGTTTTCTGCCTTACTCATAGGAATCTTGTTGTGGTTGGTATGGTATTACATTTAGGAAAGTGTTACTGCCTTTTGTGTTGTTTTTTTCCTATTTGAATTTCACTTATCTTTAATCTCACTCCGTTACAGCCATAGAAGCAACAGCAGCATATGCAAGATAATTAACTCCCATTAGTGATAAGAACAAGAATTTATAATTATTATTTCAATTAAAACAAGAGGCTTATCAATACTTTGAAGAGGACCAGATATTTATTTTCTTTCTGAGCCCAGGACTGGGTCTTTCATGATGCCCGGGGGGGGGGGAGCAGGAGAGTAGTCGATAAGACAGACATCCTGGCATTGGTAATCTAATTAGCAAGGTATGTGTGGGGTTGTTGCACACTTCCAGGCCCAGTTTCATTTTGAGTATGGAGGTGGAACCTGTGTAGATGTGGTTGATCAAAGGGAGAAGAAATTTTGAGTTAAGCAAAGCTCTGCTTTTATGAAACCTAAGAAACATACAGATACTTTGAATGTCTGAGTGCCTGCACCAGTGGAATACTGGAGGTTGTAAAACTTGCTGCAACAGTATTTAGAACTGAGCATGTGGTGTGAAAGACTCCTTTTCCTAACATTTTGGCTTCTTGTTTTTCTCCACCCACCACATCTTTGAAATATATCGTATATGGTTAACCATACTGCTGCCCTGACTTACTTTATGTTTGTTGCTATTTTGAGTTTTTATTACGTTTTTATATTGATTGTGTATTTTTATTGTTTTTATTATATTTGTAAGCTGTGCTGAGCTCTGTTTTTAACAGCAGAAGGGCAGGATATAAATCCTCTTAATCAATCAATAAATACTCCATAGCGTTGGAAACTAGAGTCTAGGCATTTAAGGCTGAAAATGTTGCTTTTAAAAAAAAGATTTCTCACATCTTTCCCCAGTTTTTGGTGATAATTCCTAGGCACAAAAACCAAACAACTGGACAATCCAAACATTAATATGCAAATATTTGCATAATATGCAAATAATATGCAAATAATTTACATAATATGCAAATTAGCCTGCCCGGATTTGTGGAACTGGAATATGGCAACCCTACTAAAAGGTGGCATAGAAATAAACAATAACATAATTCAGTCCCCATCACCATCAATCTCTCATAGTAAAGTCAGTGGGAATTTAGTGCTTAACTTTGACTGGATCATTCCACACATTTTTATTGCACCATAGTAAAATTGCCAGATATGGGCCTCCAACAGGCTATTCCAGTAAGAGATCCAGTCAGTGGGTATAGGATTACAATCTTAAGCACATACATAAATCTCTCTCACTAAATCAACTGTCCCTTTGGGGCCGATTTGGATGGAGTGGACCCCCTTACTCTTGTACAGGCATACACTCTAGAATATTTTCTCAGATTGCAGAGGAGTTTGATTCTCAGCATGATTTAAATGCTCAGTTTTTGATGTATTATATTATGAACTTTTAAAAAAATGTATTTAAGATTATTCTTGTGGTGATTTTTCCACAGTTCTCAGGCCAAGAGAGACAGTGAGAGAGTGAATTGGTTTCAAGAACAGAGTTTACTGAAAATGAATGTACTACGTGAGGATTTGAGCTACCTGTTTCAATACAGGAGAGGATTTTTTTTTGTCTTTCATAAAGTGTTGAATTGCTCTTGATAGCTGTTCAAATGCATATGAATGTGGTCCTGGTTTCTGAAATGTTTTAACTGCTGTTTTAACTTTTATTGATTTTTTAAATTGAACTTTTTTTTGGACAAATATTTTTATCCTTTTCATGTAAGTCTCCTTGTGACAGCTTTGCCTTAAAAGGTGACACAGAAATCTTTCAAATAAATTATTAAATTAAATTAAACTCCTCACAATCACAGAGCCAACATAGTCATTAAACTTGTACCTACTGAAAATTCCTTTAAAGAACCCCCAAAGGATCCTAATACAGACTGGCTGAATCCAGATTTACCCATCCTTAGAGGAGACCCATTGAAATCAGTGGGGCTTAAGATAGTCATGATTAAGACCTATTGATTTCATTTGGTTTACTCTAAGCATGACAGAAGTCTAGATCCACCCTAGAGTCTTTGAACATTTGAGTTCTGGTCATATTTGGTCTGCAAATATTTGTTCCCCTTGGGAAACCTTTGCAGCAAAGAAAGATGGAACCATTCCGAGATGAGTTCCTAATTTCATTGTGTTGTCTAAGTGTGTTTGTTAATATTCAGCAGTCTCTGCTTCTTGTCAGAGAAAGGGGAGGAGTGAAGGAAAGGAAAGGAAACTTTCCCTTGATTCCTGCATGGCTTTTGCAGTTGAAGCAAGAAACAGGATAGCTGTAGCGATGGAATGCAGGAAATGTTGTGATGAATTTTCACTGCAGCCACTTGAAAGCTGACTCAGTTATCCGGGGGGTGGGGGCAGAATGAAAGGCCAGCAATTCTCAGCCAACAGGAATACTAAACTGTACTGTGTCTGCTCTCAGCGCTGATGTAATGTAGAGGTGAGCTGCATATTACTCTGAATAGAAGGCACAAATATCTTTTGCTGAAATGTTGGATTGACTCAGTAAAGGGGGAGGGAGCAGCATCACCTCTAGAGAGGACCTGGTAAATGAACGACACATTGTTATACATTTCTTCTCAGAAACACATATCATTGGCTCAGATCCTAAGTTCCTGTGAGCACAACTGTTCATGGGATACTCTCATCAGTGGAAAGGTGGGGGGAGCCAATTTTTTCCAATTCCCCCTTTTACCCTAGCAACCATGTTCCCATGAAAATTTGCTCTGGAGAGTTCAGGGACCGTCCAGAACAGTATGAGAAGTGACACCAGAGTTTGCAAGGTGAAATCAGCAAAATTCACCTGTCACTCCCTTCTGACAGCAGGAGCTTCCATTGGATCACCATACATTGTACGTTATTCCCATGAACATATGGATTTATGCATATTTTGCCCTAGTATTTCTACACTGAAAAATTCAGAGAAGTTCACATTTCAAAGGATGGCTGCGTTTCAGTTTGCAGACTGTTTCAGAAAGTGCAAATTAGGCAGGTTCGCCTTTAAATGTAAACTGAATTTTCCTCCCATGCCTAATGACAAGATATATGTCACTTCCTTTTCCTCTAAAAAGTTGGCAAAGATTACCATTTTATTAGCACAGGGTTACCAATATGATCCCTCAGAGCTTGGAAGTAACTCGTTATTTTTAACGAGTTACTTTTAATTCGTTACAATTTTAAATAACGAGTGGATAATTCCATTACATTTGGCAAGTAATGGAATGAATAGTAATTTCCCTACTTTTCAGCTTCAACTTTAACGTTTCCACGTTAGGTTGGACGTTACTTGGGGGCGGCAACAAGGGGAAGTCAGCTCCTGGCTGTGATTGGTTAACACAAGACATGTGCCTCACACTGATTGGACCTCTGCGCAGACTGTCTCTTCCCTCGTGATCTGTGTTAGGAGGCACGAGGGAAGAGATGAATAGGCAGGGGGAGCCTGCTAGCGTCTGACTCTGAGAGGAAAAAATGGACGCCGGAGAAAAAAGCCAGGGCAAGGACAACAACGGAGGAGAAAGAAGGCTGCAGCAGAATGGCGAAGAGCTGTGGAGGTGAGTGACGATTATTTGTGTGTGTGTGTGCCCCGGTGTGTGTGTTTTCGGCTGGAGTCTCTGGTTTTGGGGGGGGCTCCGGCTCTCTGGCTACCACCCCTTACTCTCTGGACTCTCCGCTTCAATTAAAAAAAAATTAAGTTTCTAGGTGGTCTAATTCCCGAGATATACACCAAAACGTAAACCCCCCCGCACAACTTTTTTTTAAACAGATCATGCTCTAGCTACAACTCCCATCAGCCCAATCCAGTGGCCATGCTGGCTGGGGCTGATGGGAGTTGTAGTTTAAAGTAACTTTTCAAAGCTCTGGCTGCAACCCCGCCCTTTCATGATTGTGAGTAAAGTGCAGACTTGTGTTTGTGTTGTAAATCTCTCTCCCTCCAACCCTATTTTTAAAGAAATTAGGCAGGGTTTATCACAGTTTTTATTATGTAGGAAACTAATACTCATTTTTTAAAAAAATGAATGAAGTTTATTTATTTATTTTTATTATTTTATTTATATCCCACCCTTCCTCCCAGTAGGAGCCCAGGGCAGCAAACAAAAGCACTAAAAACACTTTAAAAATCATAAAAACAGACTTTAAAATATATTAAAACAAAACATCTTTAAAAACATTTTTAAAAGCTTTAAAAACATTTTTTTTAAGAAAAAGTTTAAAAACATATTAAAAAGCAATTTCAACACAGACGCAGACTGGGATAAGCTCTCAACTTAAAGGACTTGTTAAAAGAACAAGTTCCTTATCACTTGAGGCTGCAGTTTTCCCTGGTTGAGTAAGCCCCATTGAATACATTGGGACTTACTTCTGAGTAAACAAACAGGATTGCACTATAAATATCTTTACAGGTTATATAAATAAACATATTTGATAGTCATGCTTATATAAATATTTTCATAGAATCATAGAATAGTAGAGCTGGAAGGGGCCTATAAGGCCATCAAGTCCAACCCCCTGCTCAATGCAGGAATCCAAATCAAAGCATTCTCGACAGATGGCTGTCCAGCTGCCTCTTGAATGCCTCCAGTGTCGGAGATCCCACTACCTCTCTAGTAATTAGTTCCATTGTTGTATGGCTCTAACAGTTAGGAAGCTTTTCCTGATGTCCAGTCAAAATCTGGCTTCTTGCAACTTGAGCCCATTATTCTGTGTCCTGCACTCTGGGATCATTGAGAAGAGATCCCGGCCCTCCTCTGTGTGGCAACCTTTCAAGTACTTGAAGAGTGCTATCATATCTCCCCTCAGTCTTCTCTTCTCCAGGTTAAATATGCCCAGTTCCTTCAGTCTCTCCTCATAGGGCGTTGTTTCCAGTCCCCTGATCATCCTTGTTGCCCTCTTTTGAACCTGTTCCAGTTTGTCTGCATCCTTCTTGAAGTGCAGAGACCAGAACTGGACACAGCACTCAAGATGAGGCCTAACCAGTGCTGAATAGAGGGGAACTAATACTTCACATGATTTGGAAACTATACTTCTGTTAATGCAGCCTATAGCATTTGCCTTTTTTGCAGCCACATCACACTGTTGGCTCATATTCAGCTTGTGATCAACAACAATTCCAAGATCCTTCTTGCATGTCGTACTGCTGAGCCAAGTATCCCCCATCTTATAACTGTGCATTTGGTTTCTTTTTCCTAAGTGTAGAACTTTTACTTCCACCCAGTTTTGTCATGCTGTGTCCCTATAAGTATCCAATTGCATACTATGGTTGTACAATACTTCCTTTACATTTTAAGTATGCCTTGGGGTAGTCATGGTTCTCCATTGTTTTCATCCTGAGGGGCAGATAGGCTGAGAAATGGTGAGTAGCCCATGGTCACCCACTACACTTTATAGCTTATTTTCATTTTGAAAAATTAATTAAAACAATTTACATGCAGGCAAAATTTATTAAGCGGATTCACACAACATGTGTAAAGCACATCCAACTCGCATTTAAAGCGCATGACTTCCCCTAAAGAATTCTGGGAAGTGTCATTTCCCCCTCACAGTTATAGTTCTCACCACTCTTAACAAACTGCAGTTCCCATGATTCTGTGGTGGGATTCATGTGCTTCAAATGGGTGTTGAATGTGCTTTAAAGGAATGGTGTGGATCTGCCCTAGGTATGATGTTCATTCAAGAGTGAATTGAAAAGAACAATTTTAAAAGATACTTCTTACTCTTACTCATTTTTCAGACCTCTTTCTGAAGTAAAGGGTCAAATCTGTAAAAACAGCACATTAAAAGCAGCCATATTAAAAGATAAGGGCAGGGTATTCCAGGCAGGGGGTTGCCAACCCTGCTTGGATATGGATGTCTTTGCAGAAGAACCCTAGTCAAGGTTTACCAACAGCAAA